>NC_083350.1:119229523-119854523 GCF_030254825.1 Meriones unguiculatus
AGTTTCAGACCATGACAGCAGGGAAATCACAATGGCAGGAGCTTGAAACCACTGGTTACATCACATCCACAGTCAAGAACAGAATGAAATGAGCACATGCATTCTTGCTTGTGCTCAGCTTCCCTTTTTCCACATGTACACAGTTCAGAAACCCCTACCTAGGAAATGGTGCTGCCCACAGTGGGCTGGGTCTTTCCACACAGACAATACCATAAAAAACAAAACAAAACAAAACAAAACATGTAAACTCTGCAAGGCAATGTAGACCATCCCTCTTTAAGACTCTCCCCAGGTTTTATCAGGTTGATAGATAAGTTGATCATTACAGACTCTCAAGGAAGTAGAAGCACATTATTGTGCAAGGCTGCTTAGCTAGCAAGCCTCTGGGATCCACCTGTCTCTGACCCTCTCAGGGCTTGGATTACAGGCATGTGCATTTATGCCCAGTTTCTATGTGAGTGCTGGCAATTGATTTCGGGTCCTAAGGTTACACAACAAGCACTCTTACCCAAGAGCCATCTCTAAAGCCTTCCAAGTCAAATCCCTTCTTTCTCTCAGAAGAACAGACCCATGTTGTCTCTGTCTCTTAAAGGAATTATCACTTAATATTCATTACTTGGTTTCTAACTCTCTGGCTCTTCTTAAATCTATTTTTCACACTGCTCCAGAACTAGTTTTCCAACATACACATGAGCACGTCTTTTCTGTAGTGGAAACCTTCCATAGTTCTAAACTGATAAAGTCAAAACATCTTTCTCTAGCCCGGCTTGGTGGCATAGGTCTTTAATCCCAGGCCAGCCAAGACTACATAGTAATATCTGTCAAAGACAAAACCTTTCCTATCCTTACCTTTCTAGACACACACACACACACACACACACACACACACACACACACTATTTATCACTTTGTGTTGCTCACAGTACAACTGAGGGGAAGAAGGATGTATTTTAGATCAAGGTTTCGGAGGATCATCTTAGTCTATTGTAGGGAACACATACAAGGAGCCCTGATGGGAGGAGCATGTGGCAGGGGCTCCTCACCCCACAGGGAGCAGGGAGCAGTGAGGGCAGGCCTCTAATGACCTTTTGCCACCCAGATTCCCACCTCCAAAAGGCTGCACAGCTTCCCAAAATAATGCCTGCCACTGAGGAGTGAGCCCATGGGAGGCCTGTCAGCTCCAAACCACGACACAACGATAGATTGTTTCCCAGATCTTCTGTTTCATTTGTCTTTGGAATTTTTCTAATCCTTTGCTAGCCGATATGGTATCTGTCAGCCATGTGTGTGTGCGTCTTTCAAAACCTTGAAACATGTCAGTTCAAGGTGAGACCTCATATGAATGTAAAATAGATATGAGATTTCAAATATTTATATTAAAATCAGTGACAAATATTTCACCGACAATGCTTTCTTTTAAAAGACTGTGTGCCCAAAAGGTATTGTAATGGATATGTGGAATTAAGGAAAAAAACCTTATCAGTAAGTTAATATTATCTATTTCTTTTTTTTACTGTATTATTGTATGGGCATCTGCGAGTTCCTCCGTGGCTCACATTACATTTCTCTTGGACAGCATCATTTTAAATCTTCCCCCCCCCCCCGTCTCTGAAGAAATCTGATTTGTGCTTGAAGCTGTGTTTGAGATGTCACCTCTTTGTGGTATCCTTGTCAGCTCTCCCACCACAGGTGTAATTAATCCTCCTGCTTAGGTCCCCAGAGCGCTTTGTCAATCCCTCCTCCGCTGCAGCTGCCCTAGTGTGTCCGTATTCCTTTCTGTGTCTGTCTCCACACATTTGTCTCCTTACAAGCCTGTTTCCCTAATCTCCAAACTGGCCAAGTACTCTGTCTAACTATGTCGGCCAACTGGGAGGATGAAGTAGAGCTATTAAAAGCTAAAGAACTAAAAATAACCACATATTTTACCCTTAAGCTTGTTGCATAAAAGTCAGGAAAGGAAAATTCTGTTTTTATAACTATGCTAAGAGAAAATGTTCAGTTTGTCAGGAGAACAAACTTTGTTCTTGCCCTTTTAGGATTTATCATATGAAATCTCATCTGAGAACCACACAGAACATCTCAGAGGACTACAAATAATACAGAAGTACTCCTTATATGGCCATGTCTGCTATCACCCATACTCCTCGAAGATAGCATGGTATTCCAGAACAGATAAGCAAGCATTTATAGACTCAAGTCAGACGGTCCAAATGGAGCTCTCTTGAGCGATGCACTTGGTAAACAAAACACATGGGATAGAGCTGGGTTTTACGATGCAGACTGGCAATCTGTCTTCTGGCTGAGCTGTGAATTCTACTTATAGTTAATAAATCTACCTGTACCATTAGGTTCAAATCTCTGTTTATAATATTGGTTTTATGTTTGCCCTGTCTAGGTTCTTTTAGTCCTTCATTTATTTCTTCCCCTGGACCCACCAAGCGTCTTATCTAATTTGTGCTTGAAGCCCTGTTCCATCAGCTTCTTTGATTACATACTTTTTATCTTTCTGTGTTTGTCCAACTAGTACAATTTAAAGCTTGTTTTAAAATATGCACTGTTGACCAATAAATAAATAAATGTTATAACATGAAAAAAATTCATAGACAAGGAATTAGAAAACACACCAATCCAAAGAAATCTACTACAACTGTATCAATGCCACAGACACAAATACATACAATGACAAAGAAACAATTTGCCTTAAAATTCAATAACTTAGGGAACATAATCATTTAACTATATAGGCAAAACATGTTAAGAACATTAGGATATTTTTTTCAAGTACAATTCCTTAACCATATTGGCTATGAGAACCTTACGGATTTAAGCAAAGTAACAGTTTGTGACCTAATAGGACCACAAGCAGTTGTCCCTTGTTATCTGTGGGGAAAATCTGTCCCGAGACCACCCCAAGGATTCCCAACTCCTTGGAAACTTGTTTTACATAAAACAAGGATCATCTACACACCTGTTCCCACACTTTAAATCATCTCTGGATTCCTTTTGAAGCCTAACAACAGAACTCACATGCCCTGTAAATAAGTGTCACACTGTATCATTTGAGAAATAATGACAAAGGGGAAAGTTAATGTGCTCAGTGGGTAAGACATTTCAAAAGATATTTCTATTTACAATTGGCTGAATCCAAGATGACGAGCCTATAGATACAGGTACAGACTGTATAAGAATCCTGAGCACAACTCATCAAACACAGAAAAACTTTAAATGTCTGGCCTTATACAACCCCCTAGCATTGCCCAAAAAATTGACATAATATCACATTGCCTATCAATGGTTCACTGAAATGGAGAATATTAACAAAACAGATAACTTCGCACATTCACATTTGGAAATTTCTAAATGAAATTGCAAAGAATCTGAGGAAGAAGGAATAAATCAAAATGGGAATTAGAAGACACAAAAACCATAAAAATATTAAATATTAAAGCTTATCAGATCATGCTAAAGTTGGACATTGAAGGAGCTGGAGATAGCTCCAACAGGTAGGCTATCCAACAGGTAGGCCTAGTGTGCCCAAAGCCCTGGGTTCATGGCTTTAATCCCTCGTGGCATATGAAACTGGTGCTTTATTCCTGTAATACCAGCCCTCAGGAAGCAGAGGAAGGAGGATCAAGAGTTCAAGGTCAACTTCAGTGACACAGCAAATTTGCAGCCAGCCCGAGTTACAATGAGTTCCCCTTTCAATAGCAAAAGAAATCAATTTCTCTACACTCTTCAACATACAGTTTTAAAAAATAAAAAAAGAACTAAATATTAATGTTTTCAACATAGGAATTAAGCACACATACACACAACTGTAATCAAAAGAATTGAGAAAAGGAATCATAAAGATAGGAAATGAATTTGAAAATAAACACCAGAGGACCAAAAGCTGATGGTTTTTATGAAGCTAATAAAATTTTAAAAAATGAACAAACAGAAATCCTGGTAAATTTATTGAGGAAAAAAATATAGACTATACAGGTATATTAGTAATTTTTTAAAGGGACCCATAGGCTTTTTCTTTAAATCATCTGTGTTACTTTTTAGCTCTTTTTGATAAAACAGATCAAACAAAATCTAGCCCCAATGAATGCTAGAGTTGCTGACTCCTTAAAGAAAGCTTCAGAAACAGGCAGTTCGGCATAGAATGATTCAAAGCTCTTATTAATATAACTCAAACTTGATACTGTTTCTCTCAGTACCTCATATCTGTTCTCCTCCATGTTAGTTGCACTGCTGTTAAGTATCCTTCCTGGTCGGGTGACAGAATCTCCAAACTGCATTCCAGAGCAGTGTAAGACCTCAGTGTCTCAGTAGATGGGTACAGAGCATTACTGCCTCTGCTTGGCTCAAGAGCCCATCTTCACTCAGTAACTGTGACGCTCTAGTTGGTTGAGCTTCTACCACGCACATTCTGCTAGAGAGAGAGGAGCCGGCGTACCATCTTGGTAACCAAGAGCTGCAAGGGAAGAACCACAACTTGACGTCTGGCAAAGCTAAAGCTGTGTGCTTGACTGCTGCTTTGGGCGAATAATTGATTTCAAGGCAAGCTCCGACCTTATCAGCTCACTAAGGGAATCTGATCTTTTACAGGAAGCATCGATACTTTTCCAGGAATTTGAGCGGGTGCCGTTCATCACCTAACGATACAAGGGAAATTGGGGCCACCGCTTCCAGTTTTTTGTCTCATTTGTAAAACAATTTAAGAATGGGTTTAAAAAGAAGCTCAAGGACAAGTTTTATTAAGAGTTTAAAAGAAAAGCTCCCAGGCTGACAAGCTGCAAATCTCAGCAACTGGCCCAGAGGAAGAGAACGGAGGAGCAAAAGGGAAAAGACTTGCTGTTTAAGCTGGTATGGACGTCTATATAGCAAGGAGGGAAGCTATGGAGAAGCAATTAAGGGTGCTCAAAGCATGAGAGAAGGCATGCTTAGGTTCTGGCTAGGGCCTGAAAGATAGAGACAGAAAAAAGAAAAAAGCTGTGCCTTGCTGACTCAGGCCTTGGGCAGGCATTACAGAAAAAAATATTCTGCCTATCTCTTTTGCCTGGCTTAAGGTGAGCCTGTCTGCCTAGGGGTGGTTCCTGGGCCCAGCTGTTGACCTAACCTCACTGGAATGTGGAATGCTGGGTCTGCACCCAGACCAAGGAATCCGTTCTCTTGACCAGGAATTTTTCTTTAATGAGCTTTATGGCAACCCTAACAATACTACCCTGGCTATCTAAACACAAGCGATTTACCAGAAAGGACTATTTGGCTTTGGTTAAAGTTGGTACTGAATTGTTTTTAAGAGATGTTTGCCAACAAAAAGTTCTCAAAGTCGAGTTCTAAGTTACACTGTTCCTTTCAGTGCTGTCTATAAAAACAGGATATTTCTACTTAAAATCAGCACACTGCTCTATGAAGCTTGTTCTCTGTGTATGTATTGAAAAGTCTTCCTCAAGTGCTGCTTAGCATTTCTTTACAGCAAGGGTAACAAAAACAAACAACAAAGATCTTTGTTATTTGTGGAGGGAGGTGTTTAGGAGAACACTGAGACAGATTCCTAGAGAGTGAGAAGTTTATCAGAAGATTTATTAGTGTCATGAACAGACAGAGAAGGAAAGGTGTGATGAGCACCGGAGACAGCAGGCAGGGTCCCTGGAGAAGCCAGCCAGAGCCCATATGCAGAGGAGCAAGCCTCTTCTACATTATCTCCTCCCTTTGAGGATGAGGGAGGTTTCACAGCTAGAGCCAGGAGCCTGGCTTTGGGATTCCCAGAGGGAAGGCAGGGAAGGCGGGAGAGAAGAAGTGTGACTTCTGTGTAAACTCACTATCCAGATGAGATATCCTGGTTCCAGGACTGTCTGTCGTGGAGGGATAGTGTTTCAGTAAAGTGCCTGTCTGGACCTGTGAAGGAAAGTGGGAACTGCTGTAGATACAGTGGCCTGAGCTGAGCTGGGATCCTGACATTGCGTTCTGACAGCCTCGACCTTTGCCCTCCTGGAGCCGACAGTAGCAAGCTGAAGATCAAAAGAGATGTCCAGCTGTCCCAGAACTTGAATTACTCTCCACCCTTCCTAGCAATTCACACTGCAGATTTCATGGGTCATTAAACCAGCCGAGTGAGAACATTTTGTTCCAATGGGGAGTTTTGTGGTCACTGGGAAATGTGACTTTAGCATTTAGCCTAATTCCCTGGAGAATGAGGAGAACTAGAACTGTTTGTCCAGCCTGTAATCTAGACCCTAGCCTACTCCCACGTGTAATACCATAGACTTTGAAAAATGGGTGGTCTGGGGGAAGAGAACAGGGTGGAAAAAAGGAGAAAGAACTAGAAGAATAAAAAGAATGATAGAAAGTTAGGGAATGGTGGGCAGTTTTTAAAAAAAAGAGTGGGTGACAGGTTAAATCTTGCCTTCTGGAACGTGAATAAATAGTCATCTATGCCCACTGTCAGCTCTCATTTAGAGTTCTGGAAGACTGCCTCCTTTGAATGGTTCAGTGAATATTTCAAATGACCTTCAAAACTTTGAACAAAAGCACTATTGACTGAAGACACAGAAAACTAATTTTATGCCATCTTGACCCAATTATGACAGAGAATAATTGATTCCGTATAAAATTTCATGTTATATTCATGTCATACTTCTTAGCAAGACACTTCAAACAGTTCATTTTAGTATTCTCTTATATACTTGGCTAATAAATGATGTTTGATTTAAAAACAACAGAAAAAAATCAAAATGTAAATTCTAATGGTGGAGACTATGCATTTCAAACAAGAAGAATAATTATATATATGACATAAAAAGCTACTCTCCAAAGGACATAGACAATGATTGATGCAAAACAATCATTGTCACTAGTAAACAAAAGATCTCTTTAAAATAAAAATAATAGTAGATGCAATTTGTGATTCTCACTAAACATAAACAAAATGTTCCCAAAATCATTTGTTATTAAGAAATCAAGACAGATATGAGCAAAGTACAATTATATACATATACATGCACATATATGTTAAAATGTTATGATGATGTTCTCAGCCTTCCTAACGTTGTGACCCTTTAATAAAGCTTCTCATGTTGTGGTGACCTCCCCCAACCATAAAATTATTTCATGGCTACTTCACAACTGTAATTTTACTACTATTATAAATCATAATGCAAGTATCTGATATGCAGGGTATCTGATAGGTGACCCCTGTGAAAGGGTCATTTGAGCTCAAAGGAGTCTGTGACCCACACGTTGAGAACCACTGACATAACCATTTTGTACACCAACTAAATTCTTTTTTAAAACAAAATCAGAGTGTCACCCCAATGTGAGGAATAAACTGTAAACATCATATCAGAGAAGAAGGTTAGAGAGTCTCCTGGACTCCTTAGATAGAGGTAGAAAGCTGTTGCGTTTGTAGAGGCCGGGTGGAGCGGTTTGCACAGGCAAAGCTGTAGCAGCTGCACCACGGAGGAGAGCCTGTTCTTGCGTGGCGTACCATCAGTCTGTCTGTGCTGGTACCCTAGAAGGGCCTGCTCTACCTGGCCTTGTCTCTCTGTCTCACCTACAGTTCTGCCTTTAACCACTGCTCTGCAAGGTCCGGGTGGGGTCCCAGGACATGGTTATCCAGACTATGCCATTTGTCCTCATCTCTACAAAGAACACTCTTCAGGTCACAGCATGGTTCTTTCCATCCTTCAGTGTCTCTTGTGGCTATTCCCAACATCCTACTTAACAAGGCGGTTCTGGCTAGGATCTAAAAGACAGAAACAAACAAACAAAATGCTATTCCTTGCTGACTCAGGCATCAGATAGGAATTAATGGGGGTGGGGGAGAAATGGGTACGTTTCCATACTGATTCTACAGGCATTCAAACTAGCAATTTGGATTAACCATTACAACTGGAATCCGAAGACAGAGCCACAGAGATTGTTAGCCATCCAGGAGATTAAGTGTTAGTAAAATTTGTCTCATTCAAAAATCCTCCAGAAGTGGTGTTTCAAAGGATGTTCTGAAAGCAGACCTAGAGATAAAGGCATGCATGGAGGCTGTCTGTTTACAAAGTGACTCCAACCATCACAAATGAGGGGCAGAAAGGTGTGAAATAAACCAGCGTCAATGAAGCAAACTAGGGAGGGAAGTCAGTTGATGGGGCTGACAGAAGGGACAGTGCCCTCAAAACACACAGAACGATAAGATATGGTACAGATAAGCAAGAAGAATGAAGGTCTGAGGTGTCCAAGGACAACTTGTTGGGGCAGGCCTAGAGGGGAGAGTAGGCAGGGTTGGTCCAGTATCAAAAAGGTTGTCGAAACAAAGATTGGCAAGCTCTAATGTCCTGGCTCAGCTCAAAGGCTGGAGCACTCAATCAGAAAGGATTAACCCAGAGGTGCGGCCTCAAGGGCATACGAGCAGCCTTCCTACTGAGCTTGTGCTCTGGTATTTTGTCCTTGAACCTATCTTTCTAGTCAAGTCCAGTGGAGCAGTGACGCATGAGCAGGAGAGAAATGCAATCAGTTCAAGGAGTTTTGGTCCCGCAGCAGCCAATACACAAAAAACTCTGACCAAGTCACAGCCAAAGCAGGAGTCGGAGCAGTCTCTGACCGCAGAGCATCAGGGACTCCTGGAATAGCTGGGCTTGGACCTGGGCCTAGACTAGCAATGGCAACAGAAGCAACAGGAGACAAAAGAGAAGTAGATAGATGGCAGTTTTATGAAGAACAGAAGGTCCTGCGTCAGGAGGTCCCCTTGGCTCCCCTGTCCCAAGGCCTCTCCTAACATGGCTGTACAAATGTCAATTCTCCCACACGCTGGAGTCCTAGGATTGTAAGAGCTAGCACTGGGGGCCAAACTGTCGGTGAGTTACTAAATGGGCTTGGAGGCAGACCACAGACAAACATTTGAAGTGATGAAAGAGTTCATGCTCTCTAGTTCTGAAAATGCTTGAGCGCACATCAAAAACAAGCATACAGAAACTAAATGACACCCCCCCAAAAAAACCCTATTTTTTTGCACTTTGTAAATTTACTGTTACTTGTCCTGATAATTCCTTTATTCTGTTTTACAAATAATAACGTATTTTGAGAGAGAAGAGATTTCTATTTTAGTACCTTTAGCAACACCTTCCTCTCCTTTTTGAACATTTTTTATTTTGCCCTGGCCTCCATTAAATATGCCGCTGGCTCTCAGAGTAGGCATTTGAAACTGGCTATCTGACTCTGGACATCAATTTGAGGGGATTAAAAAAAAAAAGACACTGTAGGAAGGAAACAAGTATGAAGGACGGAGAAACCTTGGCCCCTGACTGTGGTCCTGTTTGTTTTTATTTTAGAAGGCTACTGACAAAAAAGATAAATTATCTTCCTACTTAATAGGATCATACAAACCTAAAACTGACAAACCTTGAAGAAAAATATCAAATGGGTAAGTTAAATTCTACATGAAAAATTCTGTCAATCCCTATTCAACAAAGACCTCAGCCAGACGGGGGTTTAGTGTACAAGAAATTCCAAAGCCAGATCAAATAACACATTAGAAAGTTGAATTCGATTAAAAACAAATGGTGGAATACTATGGAAAGTGGGAGGCTTTGAAGAGATAAGGTGTAGTCATGGGAACATGATTAGGAAGTCTCTTTCTTTTGAAGATTTACTTTTAAGTGAATGTGTGTATGTCTGCGTATGGGTGTGCACAGGTGCCCTCTGAGGCGGGAAGAGTCAGATCCCGAGAGCTTCCCCACAGTCGCTTGACCAACGCGGTGGCTCAGGTTACTCAGAAATATTTAGGAAAGGAACGCCTAGTCCCAGTGTGGTCCTTTGTCTCCATCCCATCGCCTTGCTTTTGTTTCCAGCATGCCACTGGTTTCTTATCTCTCGGGTTCTTGTTTATTTTCTCTTTCTCCCAGCTGGACTCTATGAAACATAAGAGAAGGGCCTTGTGGGTTTTATTCATCTCCATAGCTCAAGGCCTGGAACATAGAACCCTTTTCTTCAAAGAGCAGGGTCAGGTCCTGTGAGTTAGAAGCTAGCCCTCCACTGGCCAGCTGTATGAACTCTGTCACCAAGTCCTCACCCAGGTTGTAAACAAGACTCTCCCCATTGTAGCTTTAATCCTTGCCAGCTATAAAGCAGAAAATAAGGCCATCAACACCACTCCACTTTTGGAAGCTCCTTCCTTGTTTATAACAAAAGGGGAAAACAAACTGGTTTTTCTGAGTATCGTGTGTATGGTATGGAATTAGAATTTTACCGTTAACACCCTATTCACCAGGTTAGGCAAAAAGGAAGGTGGCAGTATATTTATTGAGAAACATTTTGCAAGTCAGTGGGTAAGGGAAAAAAGATTCTTAGATTTCTAACAAGTTTTGGTGGCAAGTAACCTACATGAATTCTGTTTAGAACTTCAGGTCAATCAAGTGTAGTCAGTGTGAATCCTTACACATTGTTCAAAGCATAGCACCAAGAAAGGAGCGCCAAAGAGAGAATTTCAGAGAAGCAATGGATTTGGGCAGATAATGAGACAAGGGGGAAAAGAATGCCTGGGTCGTCCATTTTTAAACCTCTATTTATTTATTTTTATTTTTTTAATTATGTGTATGTTGGGGTAGTGGTTTGTGTGCACGTAAATGCAAGAGTCCACAGAGGTCAGAGGTGCCAGATTTCCCTGAATCAGAGGTTATGGGCAGCACAGCCACCTGATGTGGTGCTGGGAATTGAACTCAGGTCCCCAGGAAAGCAGTATTTGCTCATAAACACTGAGTCATCTCTCTAGCCCCCACTAAAACCCCTTTTAAGTAAGTAATTTCACCACTTTCTTACTTTCTGTTGTTTTATGTTCTTGAGACAAAAATTTCCCTGTACCATCCAGGCTGTCCTGGAACTTGCAATCATCGGCATTTAGTGTGTATTAAGAGTGGCATCGCAAAGTCTGCTCTGCCTCCTGCTGCTCTTGCTCATGTGTGAACCTACTCCTTCCACAGCATCCATCTGTCAAAAGCCACTGTTGCCACAATGCCATGAGAGCTTACAGCATGGCAACAGGAGAACTGGGGTCCCCTCTTCAGGTTCTTCATCTCATGAGTAAAACAATTCTAGAATGAACTCAAACAGAAATTCAAGAAAATAGTTGTTAGAGTATTTAGAGAGAGAAAGAGAGGGAGAAAGAACAGAGAAGGGGGGAAGCCATGCCATTAAGGCTGGTCCAGACATAAGGGAAACAGGTAGGCACATGGTGGGGAAGGTGAGCTTTAGAGAAAGAGTAATTGTTAAGGGTTGGTCTTGTGCACTGTATTCAGATGGTGATTTCTGTGCCCTGAGATCAAGTTGCAGTCCAGACATGGCCGTTGTTATGATCAATGTTGTGTAAAGAATGCTCCCCAGTTAATTGGTTAGTAAAAAGCTGAACAGCCAATGATAGGACAGAGGAGATAGGAAGATGGGACTTCTGATCTGAGTCAGAGGCCTCAGGTAGGGACCAAATGGAGGAAGGCGGAGAAGGGAGAGAGACAGATGGGAGCTCACCACGAGGACAGACAGATGGAGAAGCAGCAGCCAATACGGCAAGAACAATACGGCAAGCAACGGGCACATGTCTGGGAAATAGCAAGGCTAGCATGGACAGGTTAGAGTAGATCAGTTTCTACCCAGCTCTAGTGCCTTTAAGCTTATTAATAAATCTAATGGGTCTCTGTGTCGATTATTTGGCAACTAGAACAGGTTATTAGAAAAGGCTCCCTCATGACTTGTACCATATTTCAACAAGGGATGAAACCCAAAACGCCAGCAAAAGTATACTTAGGTCTATCCAGCATCCAAAGGAAAGAGACAGAAAATAAGCACAGACTGTGCCTTTCTGGTGTCCTCAGAAAGGTGGACAGGGACAGACAAACTCATGGTGGCTCCTTGTGACTGTGCTGGGTGGTAAGGACTGGAGTGAGAAAATGACAGTACCTCACTGAGGGACGAATTCCAGTCTTTTTAGCATGGATTAACATGAATCCACCTATGGGAGGTTCCTTGGGCAGGTGATTGACCTGCCCAACTGCAAAGTTAGGCTCCACCCAGGCCGGACAGTCTGTTCTGTTGACTGTGTGTTTTTCCTCAATGGGTCTACACTGCTACCCTAACCATGGCATGGGTGAGGCTTATCCCTAATTCCTTTTCGACTAAGTCTGTTAAAAGATGATAAATATGAGCTGCACAGAACACAGATGATAAATATGAGCTGCAAAGTCAGCACCCCAGGCAGTTACATGAGCTAAGCACAAAGAGTTCTGTCTTCGGATAACATTTCTAGTCACAAAGTCAAATAGCCACGTTTTATAAAATGTGGGTAAACTGTGTGATGATGTAAATAGAGCATGATATATAACCACATAAACTAATCTTTATTTTCATGGCTGATGTCAAGGAGCCCCAAATCTTCCTATTGCTTAAGGGAAGGGGAAAACAATAGCAAGATTACAGCATCTGCTGTCATTCTAATCAAGGCTGGATTCTAAGAAGACAGACTGGAGACTGCTTACCCCACCCATCCACCATTGTCTGTGGTTGAAACTGAGCAAATTGGACGTCAGTGGGCAAAGTCCCAGGCCCAAACATGTTTGAGTTGAATGACGAAATATTTTAAATGAGTTCTTAACTGACTCCTTTCAAAAGTGGACTGCCTAGCAAACTGTCTACCTTGTCTCTTCCCAACTTAAACACACAGGTCCGAGTCATTCACTTAGATTTCCTGCTTAACCCCAGGAGACAGGAATTTTCCAGGCCTGCTGAAAGAATCGAGGTCACAGGCTGGAATCGTCTTCGTGGGGATTTCCTTTATTTACTGTACAGTTTGAAAGGTTTTCCTGTTTTTGAGTTTTTGTCTTAGTATCAATATGATATGGCTGGCTCAACAAAAATAGACTAAAGATAGTCTTTAAATATATACTACTGATGTAGACAATGAAAGCAGGAGCAATAAAAGAATTGCAACTGAAAAAAATGTAATATCCAAATTTAAGAAAAGTCATACAACCAGCAGACTCAAGAAACTTCATTCATTATAAACAAACCTGTGAGCAGTGACTATAGCTCAGTGGTAAAGCAACTGTGTGGTGTGTGTACAGGGTGCATTCCTGGTTTTAATTCTCAGCAACACACATACCCCCCCCAGCGCTCTACACACACCTATGCCACACACACACACACACACACACACACACACACACACACCACAAATCTAAAGTTTATAAGAAATAGAATGTCATTAAGCTTGAAGACCTGAAGAATTTACTTTCTGGTAAATTTCAAAACAAGACAGTTTTATATAAATAAAAATATAACTGCCATAATTTGTATGTGGGTGCAAATACATATACAAATTAAAATGTTTATAAACTTAATGTAACCTCAGAAAACAAACCGGCTAAAGGCTAGGAAGATATCTCCCCAAATATTAGTCTGCAATTCTACATCAGAAGGCTCCAAACTAGAATCATGTCAAAGTTTTAAAAGAAAAAACACTAGTGTCTAAATTCACTCTGAAGATTCAGACTTAGTTGGTGTGAGGTATTGCCTGACATTCATTTTCAAAATTTTCTCATGTGAAACTAAAATTGGACGTACAAGCAAGGTATGATGGCACACAGCTGTAATTCCAGTACTTCAGAGAAGAAGGCAGGAGAATCAGGAGCTCAAGGTCTTACCTAGCAATTTAGGGAGTTTGAGGCCATCCTGGGTTACAAGAGACCTTGCCTGAAATCAAAGGAAGGAAAGAAAGAAAGAAAGAAAGAAAGAAGGAAGGAAGGAAGGAAGGAAGGAAGGAAGGAAGGAAGGAAGGAAAAGACCCCAAAAAAGTGAAGCAATGGTATAGACATTGCTTTGGCCATCATTAAATATTAGGACTATTATACCTTTAAGAACCAACCCTTTGAGCTGGTGAGATGGGTCAACCAGTAAGCACAATACCTCTGTCACCCACAAAATAACACTGTCTAGTCAGCATCATACACATGGTAGGACCCCAGGAATATATCACCTGTGACATTTTAGCCCCATAATTTGGATAAGCACGCTCTCTTGTTCACACAGTGATACAATTAAGTAACATCTCATTTTCATAACATGCCCCCTGTCATTATGCAATACACAACCGCAATTATGCAATGGCTGGTGGTCCTATTGCATAGACAAAAAAAAATATTTGAGAGGAAAGCAGGTTAAAGACCACTCATCAGCAGGGTTCCGAGCTGCTTTCTTTTCATACAACAGTCAATGTAAGAGACCTGATCCTAAAACTTGTAGAACAAACTAGAGATGAATTATAAAGAAAGTGCTACAGAAGACAAAGGGTTAACAACTGGAAGGGGCTATGAAACAGTCATTTCCTTTTTAAAGTAAAGCAAGCTTATTTCATGGACCAGTCTTCTGTTTCAGCTGTAATCAGTTACTTGGTGGCTCAAACAACTCTGATTTATTATTACATAGTTCTGTGGGTAAGAAGTCTGACCTAGATCCCAGCGAGCTAATGCCAATGTTGTAGCAGGCTTCGTTCTCTTCCCTTGTTCTGGGAGTAAATTTTCTGGTCCCTAATTCTTGGCTCTCCTCTTCTGCTTTTACGCAGACTGCTCAGGCTACTGGCTCCCTCACCCCTGGTTCTCTTTTCCAGAAAAGTCATCTCTTTGGTTGCTTTGCTATCGTTGGTGGTGGTGGTTTGGTTTGGTTTGGTTTTTGTTGTTGTTTTCCACTTTCTGAGACAGGAGTTCTCTGTGTAGTAAGCCCTGGCTGTCTTGTACTCACTCCATAGACCAGGCTGGCCTCGAACTCACAGAGATCCACCTGCCTCTGCCTCCCAAGTGGTGGAATTAAAGGCATGTGCCACCATGCCTGGCTCCTTCGGCTGGGTTTTGTTGGTTTGTTTTGCCTTTTTCTTCTGCCTTTAAAGACTTTATGATTTTAGTGGGAAGACAAGGTTCTTTCCCTACTCTGATGTCAAATGATTGGCAACTTCATTTCACCTACCCCCTTAGTTTCATTTTGTCATAAGACCTACCATGGTCACATAGCAGCAACAATGCCAAGGTAAGTCACGCTAGGTTGCCAGTCACATAGTAACCAGTGAACCCCCCCCCCCCCCGCTCTCAGCTCAGTCAAGACTGACTACTATATCTCAAGTCCAAGGACTACGATGTAGGCATCCTTGGTTGGGGGGAGGTGGACGCGGGGAGGTGGACTCGGGGAGGCGGGCGCTAGTCTGCTTTACTACATTAAAATTTTGCTCCCTTAAAAAACGAGGTGAAATCTTAGTCTATTACATGAAATTTGGAACGCTGACCCAGCACACCCGATTTTTACCACTGTCGGGTTTTATTTTTGAAAATGCTCTATTTATAATTATGAAGATGTGTGTAGTCCACTGTGGGTATGTGAGCGACAGTGCTAGTATCCATGGAGGCCAGAGGTGACCCCTCCCCCTGGAGCTAGAGTTACAGGTAGTTGTGAGCCACCCAACATGGATGCTGGAAATGGAACCCCAGTCAACTTTCAGAGCAGCACATGCTCTCATCCCAGTGGTTCTCAACCTGTGGTTCACCTAAGACCACCAGGAAACAGATATCTACACTACAATCCACACCAGTAGCAAAGTTACAGTAATGAAGCAGCAACGAAAATAATTTATGCCTGGGGGTCGCCACAACATGAGGAGCTGTATCAAAGGGCCGCAGCATCTAGGAAGGTTGAGAGCCACTGTCTTAGTCAATGAGCCGACTCTCTACCTCTCTGTGCTTTCAAGTTACCAGCCTTTTATTCTTAGACCAGCATCATTATCTATAGCATCATCACACTGAACGGTCTTGAGTGTCACACTCTTCCTTTATGTATCAGAACTCCTACTGCACCATGAGTTCTGGATTGCAAAAGATGGTTTCTTTTCAAACCTGCCTTGTGTCTATGTTTGCCATTTCAGCACACACACACACACACACACACACACACACACACACATGCATGTGAGCTACCCCCATTAACATTTTATTTCACCTGAAAAGCTAATCAGAATTACTGTTTTGTAAAGGTACAAGACAGCAATAACTGCCCAAGACATGTATTCACAAGGCAAGTATACCTTCCTATCCGCTATACTTGCTCCCCAGCAGACATTACTAATCAACCAGCTGTAGCTTTAAAATCTTCCATAGAGCTTGGCTAGGTAAGCAGCACCAGGAACAGCAGAGCAGAACTGACACACACACTGAGCTCTGTTTTCCTTTCTGCATAGGAAAACTTATAACAGGAAGAGATTCTCTCCCAGGGCCTTTCTAGAGTTGTTGCTATTCTAAAACAAAGCACCATTGCATTTTATAAGTATGCAATGCAAGTAGTCCATGATCATGGTGGAGAAATTAGGAGAGAAGGAAAAAGAAGTAGATAAAACCTGCATATTTATTGCTATTCTCCAGGAATAAATTTTCTGATGTTTTCTGCCAGATATCTTAACATTTGCCTAGTCGTTTTGTTTGCTTGCTTGCTTTTTTATTTTTTTTCTGTTGCTGTGATAAAATATTCTGCCAAAAGCAACTTAAAGGAGAAAAGGCTTATTTAACTCATAGTTCCAGGTGACAGCCCATCACAGCAGTGAGGTCACAGCAGCAGGAGCCCGAGGGAGCTGGTCATGTTGCTTCTACAATCAGGAACAGAGAGAAATGAGGGCAACCATGCTAGCACTCTGCTTACTCTCTCCACTCTCACATGGTTCCAGATCCTCTGCGCAGGGAATGGTGCTGCCTACACTGGTGGGTCTTCCCACCTCAAGTGACATAATCAACACAATCCCCTCATAGATAATTCTCAGAGGCCCATCTCCAAGGCAGTTCTAGATTTTTGTCAAGTTAACAATTAACAATAAACATTGCTATGGTCATTCATTCATTCAACATATTTTTATTGAGCCCCTTGCAAGGCACCCCTCTAGGCTTTAAGGATATAACATTAATAAAAATCTATACCCACAACAGGCTCAGCTATGTAGAAAAAAAGCAGTTTTAAAAGTCAAATATGATACCATATTTTTATGTGTAGTGTGTAATTGTGTTCTTCTGCCACAGTTTTTGGAAGCACAGCTCTAATTTTTTCAGGCTCTTGTCGTTTTTGCAACAGGCTTGACTCAGGTAAGAACTAAGATGATTACTACATGCTACATAATATCCTCATTTGACTTTCTATAGTTTTTTGCTCTGTGATCAAAAGAAATCCTTCTCCACCCCCCCCCATTCCCTTCCCCCATTTCCCTGCCCTAGTAGAGGAAAAAAAAAAAAGTCTACTTAGGATTCTAAAAAGAACACAGTTTCTGTTCCAAGAACCTCTTTTTTGCACAATCTGTCCCACTAAAGCTTAGTAGTTTAAAATCATAGCATCTTGGGGAGAAAGGGTTTTCTTTAGCTTTCACTTCCATATTGAAAGAAGTCAGGACAGGAACTCAGACAGGGCAGGAACCTGGAGGCAGGAGCTGATGCAGAGGCCATGAAGGGGTGCTGCTAACTGGCTTGCTCCTCAAGGTTTGCTCAGCCTGCTTTCTTACAGAACCCAGGACCACCAGCCCAGGGATGGCACCACCACAATGGGCTGGGCCCTCCCCCATAAATCACTAATTAAGGCATTGTCCTACAGGCCAATCTTTCTGAGGCATTTTCTCTATTGAGGTTCCCTCCTCTTTGATGACTCTAGCTTGTGTCATGTTGACAAACTGCACACTTGGCCCCTTATCAACCTGACACATAAACACATCACTATAAAGCAACAACTTTTCCTTTTTTGTTTATGCCCAAGATCACACATTAATATTGACATTACAATATAAAACATTTCATAAACTTAAAAAGTCCCGGTCTTTACAAATTCAAACACTTTAAAATTCAGTCTTAAAAAAATTCAGTCTCTCTTAAAATCCAAAATCTCATTAAAAATTCAGTCATTTGTCTGGGCCATGATGGCGGCTCATGCCTTTATTCCCAGCACTTTGGAGGTAAAGGCAAGAGGATCTCTATGAGTCTGAGGATAGCCTGGTCTACAAATTGAGTTCCAAGATAGCCAGGGATATTACATACAGAAATCCTGTCTCAAAAAAAAAATCAAAAATCAAAATTAAAAAAAAAAAATCAGTCATTCAAGTGTAGGCTCTTGTAAAATGAATAAATATTTCCTTTTTTCAAGAGGGAAGAAGCAGGGTACAGTCATAATCTGAAAAAGGGAAAAACAAACTCCTCCTGTGTCCATAACTCAGTGTCCGGTGTCTGGTATCCACTAACAGTGTTCTGGGCTCCTCCATAAGGCCTGGCTCACTTCTCCAGTTCTGACCTCCCCAGCACACACAGATTATCTTCTAGGCTTTGGCTGGCTCCACTCCACCACTGCTGTGGTGTTCTTGGTATCCCATGCCATGGACAGCTCCAAAATGCTGGGGTCTCTTGCTGCAACTGGGCTGTGCTTTCACCAGTAACCTCTCCTGGCCTCTCTTCAGGGACTCCAACCCTGCCACACAGCCCCAAGACTTAGCTGCTCTCCATGACCCCTTGATACCTTCAAAACCAGCACCACCTGCCTGACTCTCACACTACCAAGTTCAGCTGCCAGCACAAGGTACAACGCCGGCCATGTCTAGAACACAGTTTCTGCATGCTGACTCTCAGGAAGATTTCACCTCAGTGATACTGGTGTCATCTTAATCACCACTCATTTCTCAGCCCCAGCTGACCAGCATCAATTATCCCAGCAAAGCAAAGGTTTCACTTTATCCGTTATCTTGTTAATCACAGCTGATTCTTCAGGCCCAACTAACCAGAACTACAGATTCTTAAATCAAATTAGCAAAGGGCCCTGATAGTCATTAAGGGACTCTCGAACTTTCCTCTGAAACTTCACGAGCCGGGCTCCCTCATCTGCGTTGCTCTCAACATCTTTATCTTCCAAGCTCCCATCCAACAGCTCACCATGCTTTGAACACTCACTCACTGGCTTTTCTATCCCAAAGCTCCAAATTTCTTCTGTAATCCTTCCAAAAGCATAGCCATGTCTGTCACAGCCAATAAATACCCCCAATCCTGGTAACCAATGTCTGTCTTAGTTAGGGTTATCACATTTCCTGTGTATGGGTTGTGTGAATAACCATGAACTTAAGTTGGCATCTAAAGCTACTAAAATTATGTTAGCTAACACCTAAATGTAATGTAAAGAACAGTCCAGGTATTTGTGGACCATCTAGGTACCCTGTTCAGAAGGGAAGTGGGCATCTTATCCTATCCACTTAGCCATCAGTAAGGAGGATGGGAGGAAGAGGAGACAAAGATAAAAAAGGGCCAGATTAGAATTTAGAGCAATTGCTTACTGACCTCAGTACACGGGAACTGACCAACCACAGCTTCCAACAACACCATGCTTTTATTAGCTGATAACATCAAGCTATGAAATATGAGCTACCTGTTCATGGCACGCTCAACTCTGTGAACTTAGCAGACTATTTCATTCGGAGAGAAAGGACCAAAAGTTGGAACAGACAAACAGCTTAGAGAAGAAATCAAAAGCTGGCAAAGGGCAGCCCTGCTTCGTTCCGGCTTCCCTTTCTCCCCAGGCGTTGCTTTGGCTTAGGCTGAGCTGAGTAGAGAATGGGGATGCTCTACCTGGCATCAGGGACCCACTCCTCGGCATGGTAAATCCCACCATGTTTCAGCGGTTTCTCCAGCGACTGTAAATGTACTGACAAAGTAATAGTAGGTTAAGTGCCCTTTAAGAAAAACAGAAGTCTACGGTGGTTTACACTGATGGTCAACTTGACAGACTGTAGAATCACCTTGGAGAAAAATCTCTTGGCATGTCTGTAAGAGATTACGTACATTCGGTTAACTGGGGAGAGAGAGTAGACCTTAAATGTGGGCAGCGCCATGCCATGGAGGCTGGGGGTCTGGGCTGTATGAAAAGGTGAGCTGACCACCAGCCTCCATTACTTCTCCCTTCCTGGCTGTGAACACAATGCGACCTCAAGCTCCGGTAGCCATGGCTTTCCTGCCATGACACTGTATTCTCAAACTCTGAGCCAAAATAAGCCTTTCTTCTATGTTGAGAAAGATCATGGAGTCCTTGGGATGGGAAAAGGACAGCCTTCCAGGGTCAGGCGGACTTAAGATTCCATTACTGCTTCCCCCCTAGGACTTATAGAGATATTTTCTGCTCATAGAAACCCAGAGACTTTGAGAAGAGTCTTGCAGGCACAGCATAAAGAACTGATTAGGATGCATTTGAACTGATTAGGATGCATTTAACAACTTATACAAAATACTCCAGATAACATCCTAGGTCACCACCAAGGGATAGAGAAGAGAACGCAGAAAAGGTACATTTCCTGTCCTCATGAAAGAGTTCTGATTATTGTGGGGACATGTCATTATCATATGTGACACAAATGTTGTATAACTTTTGGCAAGGCCAATTTAGACGTCTTTGCAATCCAAGTAGGTCAAACTCCACTCACACTGCTTATACTACATGAAACAAAGGTGTGGGGTTAGGGGCAGTTGACTCATCTCGTTTAAAAGCCAGAAATCTTCTCCATCATGGGCTGGCATAGAGCTTCTCAAGCCACGGAGAGACCTGGTTCCTCAGATTTTTGCCCGACTCACCTTCCTGTATCGTGGACAAATTCTGAACTGAGCAGAATTTCTCTTTCTCAACAGCTTTGAGTGTAACTCTTACCAGTTCAAAATGAATCACACACACACACACACACACACACACACACACAGCTGCTCTGAGCCAGCAGAGTGTGGTTCTCTGATTGGACAGGACTAAGTCCTATGCTCCTCACTGGAACTGGGTTAGAGCTGATGCCATGGCAAGAGAAGCCATGGTAAGTGGGTCAGCCCCTAAAAGAGATGCAGATGCCTTACAGAGAGGAAATATGGACCTTGGCCTCAAACACATTGGTAGTTTCCACGTCAGTGCCCCTGGGGAACAGTCTGTGCTCCCTGTTCTGGCGAACACAACAACCAAAATTCTACTGATGTCACTTCTATCCTTCCTGGTCCTCTCAAGGACTATCAAAGGGGATTCAGTGGCCAAGTGATGCATTAAGGGTCCACATCCCTTTCCCCACACTCTCAAAATCCTACACATCCTGTTGTTTTCCCAGTGTTTCCTTGAACATCATATAATCAGGCCCAGCCTTACCCCAACCCTCGTTCACATCCCTGCTGCCCATTCCTCGTTTATGGTGCCTAGGCTCCTTTGGGGTTCATTATTCTCTCAGCCCTTGTACTTTCCTCCCTGGTTTCTACGCTCTCTTATTTCTCGAGTTTTCCTTCACTGATTTACCCAGTCTACATGATAGAACCCACCAATCTTCCTAAACAGTGGCCATAGGAGAGACTTGGAGGCCGGAGATGGACTATTTTAATAGCTGCAGGTAATAAACACACTCAGAATGTCTTTGCCTCCACATCTGCCGTCCGATCATGCTACACACTCTATAGTTTCAAAGTGAGATAAAGACCTGGGATCAGATGAAGCTATGGGCTGGGCAGAGGCAGGTTTGTATGGCGATGTTAAAGATGAGGCAGGGACCTGGCTTGTTAGGTGTAGGCCTTGCTTAGCATGTGCTGTGCAAGGCCTTGTTTAACCTCTCAAGACCACAAGAGGACGATCTGAAGAGCAAATGAGAACGAAGTAAATGAGAGAGATGGGAAGAGATAAAACTGTTTTCTGAAGTAGGCGCAACATTAGATAAGACCCTGGCAGTGGAGGAAGCCGGGAGCGGAAAAGAAACTAATGGATTCAGAATGCCAAGTGAGGGTGGCATGGCACAGGGGCGCGCCATAGGGGTCACCTCCAAGCACATGATCCCACAAAACAATCGTCTGGCCAGAGGTCTACAGAGTCTCTTAAAACCCCAAGAGGACAGAGGGAAAGCCTTTCCCGTTGGAACCCTGCCTGGGGTGTTCTGCTATAGCAACGGGAATTAGGTAAGGGCTCCTTGTGCGTCTCTTGGCTGAACCTGCTTAACATCTTTCTGTGAACTGCTGAAGTCAGAAAAGAAATCATTGCCAGGAGCATTTTGCTTTTGTAACCACGGTGAATTCAAGTTTCTAATCCTCTGCTCTTCAACTTTGGAAGAGAAATTTCATGCAGAGAGGAGATCAAAGTCAACTTGTTGGCTTGCCTAAGAGCTCAGGCTGGTGCCCTAGCAACACGGTTTACTGCCTCATCTCCCTGTCCATATTTAGTGTGAATCATCACTTCTTTGTTCCCTTTCCTTATTTTCTACTTTTTTTTTTTTTTAATGATTCTCATTACTCCTTTTGGTGGCCTATTAGCTAGAACTATTTGTGTTTTTTGGTATTGATGATTTCTTTTGAGTTTATCCTAAACTTACTACAGTCTACCTTAAATGACAATGTATCGCTGTGTAAGTAGGACAAAGGCCTTCTAACAGACTCTCCTTCCACCCCCAGGCTTTTCTAAAGCCGTTGTCATACATCTCTCTTTATATTTACATTTTACATTATGCTATAAACTCTCCATACAATACATTGTATACAACTTCAGAGCCTTGTTAATCTGCCAAATACCTTTGAAATCATTTATTTTTAAAAAGAAAATCAAATTTTTTACATTTATGTGCCTTTTTTTGTCTATAAACAGTTTTTTGTTGTTGTTGTTGTTGTTTTGTTTTGTTTTACTTCTTTTAGAGACACAGGTTTCTTCTTAGGATCACTTTCTGCTGTTGAGAAGAATTCTTTTTATCATTTCTTGTACTTCAATTCTGCTGTAATGAATTATTTCAGTGTTCATGTGAATGAGAAAAACATTATATCACCTTCAGTTTTTGAGAGCATCTTTGCTGGGTTTTGAAATCTAAGTTGATGCTTTTTTTTTCTTCTTCAGTAAAGATATTGCTCCGTTATGAACGTTAACATTAACGTTGTTCCTTTTTGTTTTGTTGTTTTCCATACAGGGTTTCTCTGTTTAGACCTGGCTGTCTTGGAACTTGCTTGGCAGACCAGGCTGGCCTTGAACTCAGAGATCCACCTGCCTCTGCCTTCCAGGTTCTGGATTAAAGGTGTGAACAGCTACCACCCAGAAGTTGTTTCTGACAAGATGCTTGACGCCATTGTTACCCTTCACTCCTTTATGTGAACTATAGTGGTTTGCTGTTCAACTGCCTTCTTAAAAGATTTAATCGTGTGTGTGTGTGTGTGTGTGCGTGCGTGTGTGCGTGCGTGTGTGTGTGTGTGTGTGTGTGTGTGTGTGTGCGTGTGTTACCTGCATACATGTATGTGTACCACGTATGTGCCTAGTACCCAGAGGTCAGAAGAGGGCATCAGATTCCCCTGGAACTGGAGTTAGGGATGGCGTGAGCTATGATGTGGGTACCAGGAACTAAACCTGGGTCTTCTGCAAGAGCAACAAGTGCTCTTAGCTGCTGAGCCATTGTTGCAGCCTCTCTTCACCTGCTTTTAATGAATTTTCATCATTAATAATTCATATTCCTTAGTGCCCTTTCGTGGTTTTTGTTCTTAGAATTCAATGATTTAATTTTTGTGCCTTTTAGAAATTTTGTTCTATTCATTTATTAATACTCTTTCTGACCCTCTTTTCTAGGGACTCTATGTGCACACACTAGGTCATTTAAAACTGTCCCACAGATCACTAAAGCTCTACCCATTTTTCCTGGCCTTTCTCCATGTGTTTGATTTGGATGGTTACTGGGGCTGTGTCTGTGTTTAATCTTTC
Source organism: Meriones unguiculatus (assembly GCF_030254825.1). NCBI lineage: Eukaryota > Metazoa > Chordata > Mammalia > Rodentia > Muridae > Meriones > Meriones unguiculatus. The sequence goes on from NC_083350.1 coordinate 119,253,263, forward strand.
ACCCTGAAGAACTGAGAAGATTATATTGCATCTCAGACATCAGATCTTAACTTCTTGTTGTTTCATTTGGATTATTTTGTATTTCCTAACATGCTTAATCCTTTCTCTGCCTTTTCTGTCACATGAACAAGTAGAAATTGGCTGTCATTGTTATTACCCTTGTTGCTAATTTCTCTTGCTTGTCGGCCCATTTTTATTTATTAACTTTTATCTTGCTATGGTTTTGTTTTCCTGGTAAATTTTTATTTGATCCTAATACCTGTGAATTTTCTCTCAATATTTTTGAGCTCTGTCCTGAGATGTAGGCATACTGTTTGGAAATCATTTAAACCTGTCAAAACTGGCTCATTTTAAGCTTACTTGGGGTTAGCAAAGCCTTTGAGGGCTGATTTTGTTCCATTACTGAAGCAATACTCCACCTTTGCTCCAAGGATCAGAACACAGCTCCAGGCATTAGAATCTCAGGTCATAGTCCCATGTGGAGTCGCATGACCGAATATAGGGGCTATGAAAACATTGGGTGAGAAAAAAAGTTTTCTGAATACTTAACAATAAAAAAATAATTCAAACCAAATGCGTAACAGATCTGAGATGTTTATGGCCGAGTTCTACATTGCGTTGTACAGCCTCACTGCCTCCTTGGTTTTGAATTCCCAGCACGCATTGCACATGTTATCAGGTACTGCAATGCCAGCGACGGCTGCAGGACACCTCTGCTCAGGTTCAACTGTATGTTGAGAACAGCAGTGTTGGGGACTGGAGAGATGGCTCAGCTGGTATAAAGCACTATCAGCTCTTCCCGAGGTCCTGAGTTCAATTCCCAGCAACCACATGGTGGCCCACAATCTATATACTGAGATCTGATGTCCTCTTCTGGCGTGTAGGCATACATGCAGATAGAGCACTCTGCAGTGTTTTTACTGCAAATGCTAAGTTTTTTACTCCTATATGTTTTGCAGAAAACAAAAATGTGTAATATTTTCCTACTGTCAATTCTCAGAATGAATGAAATTAGTTTATCTCTAGGTTGTATTGAGTTAGAATGTTTGATTTTAAAATTTGCAACTTGAAGCTGGGTGTAGTGGTGCATGCCTTTAATCGTAGCACTTTGGAGATAGGGGCAGGCAGATCTCTGTGAGCTCAAGGCCAGCCTGGTGTCCGTCGAGAGTTGCAGGACAGCTGTGGCTACTTATAGAGACCCTGTCTCAAAAATAACAAACAAACAGCAACAAAAGCTTTGCAATTTCATTTGCCGGCATGAGTTCCATAAAAGAGTGTTAAATGAATTTACTTTGGGATTAAGACAGGATTTCTGACAGCTTCTAAAGTGAATCTAAGCATACTGCCATTTTGATTCTGTGTATTTCTGTGAAACGCCACTCTGAGCACTGACAATTATAAAATCAAAATATAACTCAACTCTGAAAAATGTTGAATAAGCTCCATTTCCCATGCTATCAAATATTCAGCCAAGATTTAAATCTTTATGCAGAAACAAACAAGCAAAGCTATCGAATTAGTATGCAAACTTGCTTTCAACTTCAATAAATGGTAATAAAAAGCATATGTATACATACCAAAGAATTATTTTTAAATAATATTTTAATGATTTGTTAATAGTAAATGTTAGATTTGTACACCCATTTTATGTACCTGAATGCTCTTGGCTGTGTAAAAATTTCTTTGACAAAATGGAGTCTCAAGCAGAAAGTTTGAGGCCTTCAGGGAGAACATGCATCTTCTTTGGCTGGTGGGAAATTAACTACCCCCTATAGAAGCCATATTTGTTCCATTGGGATGCATCTTTTCCCAGCCTCATCCATTTCCCCTGCACACCAACTCAGGAGACCCTTAGTGGCTCTCTGGATTCTCAGTGTAGGCAGCATTTTCCAGCCTAGTACTATGCCCTGTGAATTTTGGCCACTTTGGTCTTCTAATATCTCACTACATCTCTTTACTTCTTTGGTGGTCAGGGTCTGTATAGTGGTTTGAATAATAATGGACCCCCAAGGACTCACGTGTTTGGCCTATAAGGAGTGGCACTATTAGGAGGTGTGGCCTCGTTGGAGTAGGTGTGGCTTTGAGTTTTCAGGAAGTGATGCCCAGGCACCTTGTCTCTCCTGCTGCCTGCCAATCCATATGGAGAACTCTCAGCTCCCTTCTCCAGCACCATGTCTGCCTGCGTGCAGCCATGAGTCCTGCCATGATGATAATGGACTAAACTTCCAAAACTGTAAGCCAGCCCCAATCAGTTCATGATGTCTCTTCACAGCAATAGAAATCCTAAGACAGTCTGCCAAGGTTTCACCTTCCTGTCTTCACTCTCACAAGCTGGAGTAGCCACAGGGATGGCCTCTGCTTACTGTTCCCCAGTAGCGACCATTCATGCTGCCTCAAGGCCAGAGTTTAGGAACCTTTGATTGGGATATTTTCAACTGGGATATATTCCAGCTCTCCCCTTGTACCAGATAAGCTTCACTGATGTTTATGAGCAGAGAGCTGAAGTCTTGACTATTTAACATGAGACAAGGCTCTGGGTTCAATGCCCAGAATACAAAGCAAAACACAAACAAAATGACAAGAAGCTATGTCAACTCCCAGTTCTACTCAAGCAAGAGTGGGGCCTGAATTCAAGTTTCTAACAAATTCTTGAGTGATTTAGAAGTTGAAGGTTCGAGCATCACCACGTTAACTGGTTCAACTTAGAAATACCAGTGTTCCTCAAAAGATGAGCAGGAGACGGTGAGCCACACGCATAAGCAAATCAAGACGAAACCTGTCAACAGTCAAATATCCCTAAGTTTATACACAGTGCTGCTGAATTCTAGTGTGGAACACGCAGAACAAGCTCCTACAGGTAAATCCAGGAAATCAACTCCTTCGAAGCCATACAGACTAATGTATTCTAAATCATGGGTTTTTTATTTTTGTTTTTGTTTTTTTGTTTTTTCCCACGTTTGGCAGGGGATTGGTCTATAAGCAAATGCGCACACCCTGTAGATGACATAAAAGCATATGAAATGATCCATGAATTGCTTTAATAAGAAACAAAACCTGAGCTGAGACATCGTGTGTGCAATTGATGACTGAAATATAAAGATACAGCCAGAGTCCCGGAGAAGTATCTCTACAAAATTATAGACAGTAAATATGCTCAAGTAGTAAATAATATCTCATCTGGAATTCAAAGGTAAAATTTCATTACACATTCTGATATTAATCACTGGAGTGTGGCTTGAACCACCGTATTCCACAGAGACATTTGACCCTGAACTCAATCACTCACAGGGAAAAAAAAAATCAGACAGATAAACTTCATGTGTCGGGATACATAAAATGTTACAAAGGAAAAGCAATTTCATTCACTATGAGCCCTTATGAGAAGCTGATTTGCTCTCAAGTTGTCTTATTCCCCCTCTCCCACATTCTACTTTATGATTTTTTTCTCCCAATTAACAAATTTTCCCCAGCATCTGCTTTGTGCAGGGTGTTTTAATAACTGTAGTGGTTTCCGGCACGAAGAATCGGTGTCCTGCCTGCCAGGAGCTCCAAGCCAGCCTTCTCTTTTATCTGCATGTTCTCCCGAGGAAGAAATACCGGGAACTTCTGTGGCCTAGCAGGGCCCTGCTAAAATGTCTCCCTATAAGGGTGGGTTTGATGAGTCTCGTTCATCTTTGTGTTTGTGCACGTCTATTGATTAGATGAACTTTCCTTATAGTAAGTTTAAAGACAACCAACATGTATACACATAGGGGAAAGTCTAAACAAGGAGTGAGCTGACATCGTAAAACATTAAACAGCAATAGAAGAATTAGTTGTTAAGACACTCTGACGGACTAACCAGAATTTCCCGGAGTAGGCCTTCCCTCTGTCTTTATGCTAAGCATTTTCTCTGTTTTGGTGGCATTTCCTTCCTTTCCTAGTGATAGTCTGCAGCCTTAAAGCTCACTTGAAGCATCACATCTATTGTGAAGTGCCAAGGTGTCTGTGTCCCATTGTGGAACCCATCTCCTTCTGAAGTGTACGTGGGAAATTCCCACACCTAAGCCTCCATCTTTTCCTTCAGGGCTCCCAGACAGAATTCAAACAGCAGCCACCTATCCTTGTCTGAAGACTTCTTCCAAGCTGGGGAAGATCACTGCTCTGTTTGCATGCCTTTCCCTCTTTTTGGTAGATCATTGTAACACACCGACATTGCACACCACTTTCTTAACATCCATTCGCTCTTTAAGATTAACTTCTATGCTCCAAAGACTAGATGGAAGGGCAAACATTTTCAAGACTCCCTTGACGCTTAAGTTCCTTGTGTTACCTGTTCTCCTCTAGGCCTGTCTGCTCTGATATACATTTAGAAGGCAAGTGAGTGACATAAAGTGGAGGTCACGATCGGGGCCAGTGGGTCACCAGTAACTAAAGTAAAAGGTCTCTTGTCTCGATCTGGCATAGTAGCTAATGAGGGCCAGGCATGCATGGCAGCATAAGCCTGGGAATGAACACTGCTTGCTGGAGCTCCCTATGTAGCTCTGGCTGGCCTGGAATTTGCTATGTAGACCAGACTGATCTTGAACAGAGCTACACGCCTCTGCTTCCCAAGTGCCGAGATGAAGGGTGTATACAACCCTGCCTGGCCTGTTGTTTGCTGTCTTCTCTACAGCAATTCTATAACCTACAGCCAAGAACATTGTTGGATTGGTGTGAGCACCTGCCCTTGTCCGAAACCATATGACCGTAATTATCATCACCAGTTGAACTGCAGAATTTTAAAGCTAAGTAGAACCTTAGCAATAAACTCTACTTGAATTAATCTCAAGGCAAGTACCTACCTTACCCAAGCTTCCATGAATGGAGACAGAGCCAAAGCCACATATGACCTTCTTATTCTGGATCTACATAAAGAATTTATAGCATCCTTTTGCCCAAAGAGGAGGTGAGACAAATGGCCAACCAGCGGTGCTCCAGGTTATATTTTTGGCATTTTTTGTGTTAGCATAATGTGTTCATCTGTTGTCTTGCTTGCTTTAGTCAGAGTACAGATGGAATGTGATGCTTTCGTAATGAGTTTACTTCCTCTTTCCATCCATTTTATCCTCTGTCTCCTCAGCAGAGGCCCTGTTTCCACACCTGCTCCGCTGACTGAAGCCTAGCTAGACGGCTGCATTGCTCTCAGTACTCTCTTGGTCTTTATCGCTATAGCAAATCCTACAGAGGTCTCTGCAGGAGGTAGATCTGTGCTTCATTTTCCATTTCACTACAGACATGTTTCCAAGAAGCTGGACAATAAGTTCTCTGAGTTAAGAACTTAACTTTTTTTTTTAAGTTCTTATAGTGCGACATCAAAGAACCATTGTTGAAAAGATTTAATAGTGGAAAGAATGTGATATTAGATCCAAACCAGACTTAAATCCTGTTCTGCCCCTTACTTACTATGTGAGCTTGGGTAAGTTATTCAACCTCTCACCCTTTTATGTAAAATAATAATAAACTCACAAGGATGTTGGAAGGACCTCAGAAATATTCCTATAATGTTTGACACGCAAAACAACATTTAATGAACAATTATAGTAATTTTATTGATATATTGTTGGCTTGAGGAATACCCAACGGTGTGGCTTTTGGTCCTTTCTCATTTATGATTTTACAGCTCAAGAAGGTCACAAGGAGGTTTCAAGATAGCCCAAAGCCTTTGAGACCCATTGCTATGTGTTGAATGTTGAATGTAAGGAAGCTTCTGGAGACCCAGAAAGTTCTAGAGGGAGATAAAATCTTGAAGGCTTTACTCCTATAGTTCATGTAATTATCTTGGGAGTGTATTACTTATTGGGAGAATAGGTTCCTGATTTTAAAAATGAGCCCAGGTTAGGACTTCCTCTCTCTCTCGTTAGCCTTCTCTTTGCCCTTTGCAGAAGGGCCCTTTGCTTTGAACCCCAGCCTCCAGACCTGTGAGGAATTCATCTTTGCTTTTATTTTTCTTGTTCATTTGCTTGTTTATAAATTACTATGTCTCAGGTTTCTGCTACAAAAGCATAGAATGGGCAAGGCCAGTTCCACCTTTAGGAATCTGGTGCTGTTGGTCTCACTACAGAACTTCATGCTGTATAAATGAAGTGCATTTAAGAACAAGAAAAAAAAAAACTGAGTATTTCGATGTATAACTTTAAGAATTGGGGATGGAGCTGAGTGTGGTGGCCCATGCCTTCAATCCCAGCACTAAGGGAGGCAGAGGCAGGGGGATTGCTGTGAGTTCCAGGCTAGGCTGGTCTACAGAGGAAGTCCCAGTATAGTAAAGGTTACACAGAGAAACCCTATCTCTAAAAAACAAAAGAAAAGAAAAAAGAACTGGGAACGGAGCCTGGGTGGTGGTAGTGTCACCAATCCCAGCTCTCAGGAAGCAGAGGCAGGCGAATCTCTGAGTTTGAGGTCTAGACAGACAGAGTTCCAGGACAGCCAGGGCCATGCAGAGGAAACCCTGTTTCAAAACAAACAAGAGACAAAAACAAACAATCCTGTAAAAAGAGTTGAGACTGAGAATGACATGGGACTTATTCCAGTAGTTCTCAGCCTGTGAGTCGCAACCCCCGTGGCGGTTGCATATCAGATATTTACGAGTCATAACAGTAGCGAAATTACAGTTACGAAGTAGAGATGAAATAATTTTATGGTTTGGAGTCACCATAACAAGAGGAACTGTGTCAAAGGGTCACAGCATTGGGAAGGCTGAGACCCACTGTCCCACACTCTTTTTGGAACTCTGTGGTCCATTAACATTTAACGTAAAATCTAAGCCTGTAGTTTTTTTCTTTTTTTAAGCTCATAATTGCACAATTTATAGGAGGATTTTTTTTTTAAGCATTAACGTTTTCCCCATAGCTCAGCACTTTTCTTATGATGTGAGAGCTACAGAGACATAACAGATTTTATTTTATGTTACAGGAAAAGGTTTTACAAATGACTGTTAATCCTATGTGCGAGGGTTGCACAAAAATCCTTGAAGGCATATGCCATAACAATAAAGTACTTATTACATAATTCATTATTGTTTCTAAAACTGAGTCAACATTCCTTACCTCTGTTCCCACAGAAACACTACACACACACACAAACACACACACACACACACACACACACATTTTTATGAGGACATTTTTATGAGGTTTTCTTTGGATCTTTGTTTCAGACACCAAGATATATGAAAATACCATTACGTGCATTTAAAATGAAATACAGACCTATAAGTTAATTTTAAAATCCCACATTACAGTGATTTTTCTAGTGTTTTCCTAAATGGGGCAAAAATAGGTTTTTGTGATAAACCCTATTGTACATTTAAAAAAAAATCTTAAAATTTGGTAGACAGATGCATATGTTTTTATTTAATCTTAAATGAACAAAAATATAATGTAAAACAAAAGGGATTTTAATTTTTCTCAGGATATCTGGTTTTGGGGGGCTGGAGAGATGACTGTTGTTAAAATTACTGGCCGTTCTTCTAGAGGACCTGTGTCTGATTTCTAGAACCTATATGATGGCTCCTGACCAGCTGTAACTTTGGTTCCAGGGGATTCATTACCCTCTTCTGGCCTCTGTGGGTACCAGGCATACATGTGGTGGACAGACATGCAGCCCAAACACCCACAAAATAAGTAAAATAAAATAGCTAAAATATCCCTGGTGTTTCTGGTAATAAGTAAGATCATAATTATTTGCTATATTGTCTACCGTCCTCTATCCCTCATATCTGTAGGGGAAGGCAGATGTTTCCCAGTGGTTGGAATGTATTGCTGTGTCTCATTAGAACAGTCCTTAAGGATAGGTGTTCCCACGTGTGGGAAACTTCAGAAGAGCATGTGAGTTTGAATGCGTATTTCTTCAATGTTGTCGAAAAGTTAGAGAGTCACATAGAGGAAGGACTGAAAAACTGCAATTGGTCTGGCAGCTAGGACCTCCGGATGACCACACACAGGGCCCAGGGGCTCTCCAGAGGCCACTGAAGCATTATCCGGGACCTAATGGTTTCATTATCAGGGCCAGGGGGTCCTTCAAGATCAGCCTTGTTGTTGTTGTTGTTGGCCAAGGGCTTCAACTTCTCTGCCCTTGCTCTGTTTGACACTATGTGACCCCTCCTTAGGCTACCCAAGTGTCTTCCCAACATGGACGCTCGCCTCTCCTACAGTAAGTGTAAGGAGAATAGTCAATCTCTAAGCAAGGCAAGCCACCATTAAGCACTAACTCCTATATTAATGCACCTCTTAGTACCCTCTCCTTCTTTTCAGCTAAAATTTTCTGGCAGAAAGCTCAGAGTCATTTTTGTCTACCATAGTGGTAAGGCAGGTTGAGTGTGTACAGATGTGTTTCTGCTAGCCATCTTTATAATGCAAGCTCACCATGACCAAAAGTGTTCTTGTCTGCCATTTTAACCTTCTAAATATATGCTCCATGCCGGTCAGCTAAGCATATCCCAAACGTGTCTTCTAACTTTCCTGACCTTAGACTGTGCAAGTTTAGGAATGTGCCTACCATATGATGTGTTCCTATATGAGCGGATATAGGCAATCTGAATAAAATCCCCACCCTTCCTTTATTAAAGAATGTGGTAGTTTGAATGAGAAGAGCACACGCGCTCGGATATTTGCATGCTTAGTCCATGGTTGATGAACTATCAGGGAAGGATTAGGAGGTGTGGCTTTGTTGGAGTTCAGGTGATCTTATTGGAGGAGGTGTGCCACTAGGGATAGCTTTGAGGTTTCAAAAGCCATTCCAGGCCTGGTATCTCTCTCTCTTCCCGCTGTCTGCAGATCAGGATGTAGAGCTCTCAGCTACAATTCCAGCCCCACTCCTTCCTGCCTGCGGCCATGAGCCTCACCATGATAATAATGGACAGGGCCTCTGAAACGACAAGCAAGACCCATGTACATGCTTTCTTTTATGAGGGTTGCCATGGTCATGCTGTCTCTTCACAGCAACAGAACACTATGACAAAGAGCCAGGGGCATTGTTTTGAAACTAACTTTCATACCCTACTGGCTTGCTATCCTTTTATTTTTTATCCTTTTATTTCATGGATATACTTATATCCATGGATATATATTCATATATATATATGTATATATATGCAATATATATATCCATACATGGATATATGTTTCAGGCCTTTTATTCACCAAGATACAAACCCAGTGGATTCAGTTATAAAATCAGGACAGAGGTGTGGGGGAGAGAATAAGACCGTAGGGGAAGAAGGAGGAGAAAGCCTTATGTTTGCTGGTTTATCTTGAGGTAGCATCTTACACAGTCCAGGCTGGCTTTAAACATGTGTATCTGAGGTTGACTCTGAAGTGATCACCCTGCCTCCACTTCTCAAGCTTGTCCACCGTGTATAGTGATCAAATCTTTTTGATTTACATCTCAGAACCACATGCTTTTATTTCCTAGCAGCAAGTCACAAGGGAGTGGAAATATTAAATCTTACCTTCTAAAGGTAATGGTGTTGAAAAAGAATTGCGGATGTGCTTTTCAGCCACCACCTCGAGTTAGTTGGGAGCCATCACTCGAAGTATCGGAAAACCCAGCACAGAATGGACTAAATGACGGGACCTCCTTGACAGCCCTAATGAAGAGACCTTGCAGGTAGGTAAACTTTCTGAGGAGTTGTTCTCAGCTCTGTTTCTCTGTCTTCTGGGTAGACTCATTCTTGGGCCAGATTTCTATTGTTACAGCTCCCTAGTGGTCCCTAACACCTGTTGGCTTCCTGTATGCACCCAACACTTTCCAGGAAGCTCTGACATTCAGTCTACTCTCCATTCTCATCTAAACCAAAGGCTGTGATACCCTAAGTGAGGTCTGTGGATCACTTCCCTGAAACCATGCAGACCCCTACTGTGTTGGGAGTGGGTGGGAGTAGATACGGAGAAGAGACCCCCAAATACCTAATATAAGGTTTGAGGACCTTCTTGTTAGCTCTTTAGACTATAAAATAGAGAGCATTCGAAAAGAAGCCCCAGAAGTTGAAAAGCAAGGGCCCAGGATTAACGAATACAAAATAAGGGAGGCATGATGCTACTAGACACTAATGCCAGCATTTGTGAGACTGAGGCAGGGGGCCACTTAAGCCCAGGGACTTACCACCAGTCTGTATACTACAACCAGACGTGACTCAAAAGCAAACCAACTCAGACAAGAACCGACAACAGACACTGAAGCAGTCAAAGGAGTGTTTGTGAAGGGAGAGAGCCACACATCCTACCAAGACCAAGGATGGCAACTGCCAGCTCCAGAGAAAACACAGGCAGAGGATGAAGGCTGAGGTAAAGTTGTCTGGTGACTGTGGATGTAAACGAAGAAGCAGATGCTGCTAACTGAAGGGAAAAAAAAAAGGAAAAAAGAGATAAGTGACCCAGCATCGGAGGGCTATGACACAGATGAAATGAGTTGCTTTCCCACGCATGTTGAGCTAGAAAACTCAATTATAGCAAAAGACGTACATATGTGCAGAGTTGGAAATCTAGGGAATCTTGTGTGAAAAAGGCATAAATAGAGTGGTAAGAAAAGATAACAATATGAGAGGAAATTTGTACCCATTGATGAGAGGGGGTTGGAGAAAGAATAACATATGAGTGAACAGGAGTCTGTGGCAGATTTAAAGACACACAACCATGACCAGTACCTCGGCTGTTCTCCGCTCCCAGGATTTAAACATAGGAAACTTGCTTTCTTCATCAGAAAATGCTCCAGAGAGGGTCACTGTTGGGGGTGAACTGTTAAAATCCCCACCATTGCTACTAAGCCATTGCTACTAAGTAATGAGCAGCAGTTTTGTTTTGTTTTGTTTTCTGTGTCGTCCGTTAGCAAACTGAGAACGTTCCCCTTTGTTTAGTATGCAACAACAACAAAAAAATTCCTCTCCATCTAGGCTCACTGGCTTCTAGAAAAGAGCGCTTGGCCTTAAAATAAATAGGCTTTGGGTTTCTATCGAAAGCCATCTGACTGACAGGTTTTTTGTTTGTTTGTTTGATGTTTGAGGAAAAGTGGTAAAAAATGGAAACAATAGAACTATTTGAAAAATCTAAGATTCAAGCACAAGTTATAAAGAAACATAATCTTGGTTCAAGCTGCCTCAGAACCCTGACCTTGACAGAGAATTTTGACTGAAAATTGCTTCCAGATATTGAAGGATCTGTTACAAGGGTACCATGTGTTTTGAGTGTGGAAAATGAAACTTCTTTTTGGGTGTTTTTTTAACCTTCCATTTTGCCTTTAAGGTTGAAGGGATCAATTAGAGAAGAACTATGTGGCAGTAAGTAGGACTTACTCTTGTCCACAAAGGCAAATTTTTCAACTACCCCTTCTCCAAGCACACAAATTTCTTTCTATTAAATTCTCCTAGTTATTTTGGAGAACACTTAATACATTTCTACTAAAAAAACCTTTAACAAGGCATCATAATTTGTTAGCAAAAAACAAAAAATAAATAAATAAATAGAAAATAAAAGGATTTTATAATATCCATTCCGAATATAACAATCATTCAGCAAGAATTTACCATGATCGAGGTGCTATGCTTGGTATTTTACATACAGGAAGTGGTTTGTTCTCCTATAATCTGCACAGTGTTGTTTTACATATATGGTGATTTGAATGAGAACGGCCCCCATAAGCTCATGTGTGTGAGTGTTTAGTCATCGGGAAGAGGCACTGTTTGAGAAGGATTAGGAGGTGTGGCCTTATTGGAAAAAGGGTTGGGCTTTGGAGTTGCAGAGTCACGAGCCAGGCCTAGTGTCCTCTCTTTGTGCTTGTGGATCAGCTTTATCTCTCAGCTGCTTCTCCCGCACCATGACTGCCTGCCACCATGCTCCCTGCCATGATGATAATGGACTGAGCCTCTGAAACTGTAAGTCAGCCCCAAATTAGATGCTCTTTTGAAAATAAGAGTTGCTTTGGTCATGTAGTCTCTTCACAACAAGGGGAACAGTGACCAAGATGACAGATAAGAAACAGAAGCAAATAGGTTAAATACTGTTGGCTTCCCTCACAGTGAATGCTTGACATAATCAGCTCACAAAGAGGAGTGTTTTGCTGGTGTAGCTTGGTGGCATAGCACGCACTTAGCATGTGAAAGACCCTGGATGGATGGGATTCCCAGCATCTTACAGCAAAGGAGCAAAGGTTTGTGTTGGCTTATAGTTTTGGAGCTATGGTAAAGGACACAGCACGCCAAGGCCTAGAGCATGAAGGAAAGGGCGCGCAGGCTCTCAGAGCATCTTGGGAAACAAATGGGGAGGAAGAGATCGGGATCTGGGATCCCCTTTGAGGGCACACTCCTACCCACCCTAGACCTTCCCCAGGCCCCATGTCTTGTAAGTCCCCCCTTGTCCCAATAGCACTGCAGCTTGGGCACAAAGCCTTTAATTTAATTCAGGCCCTAGAGCAGCAGCTCTCAACCTGAGTTGTGACCCCTTTGTGGGTAGAATGACTCTTTAACAGGGATCGAATATCAGATATCCTGCACATCAGATAGTTACATTACGATTAACAGTAGCAGAATTACAGTTATGAAGTAGCAATGAAATAAATTTATGGTTGGGGGGTCACTACAAGAGGAACTGTATTAAAGGGTCACAGCATTAGAGAGGGTGAGAACCACCGCCTTTGAGGCTATTTCAGAACCAAGCTGGCACATGGCAGAGCTGAATATTAAAACCACGCGTTCCACTCAAAAGCCACACTTTTTCTTACCATCATTTCTAGTTCAAAAGCTAAAAATAACGTTTTCATGTTCAGAACTGAAATTCAAGCTTAAACAATTTTAAAAGTAAACAATATATTAAAATATTGATAAATACAAATACGCTTTAAAAAAAAATCAATGTACACCATTCCCAAATTCACTGTGAAATATAGACAGAGGACCGAAAGCAGAAATATGTTTATCTTAGGGTTTCTATTGCTGTGAAGAGACACCACAACTCTTAGAGAAGAAAATAATTAATTGGAGCCTGGCTTTCAGTTCAGAACTTTAGTCCAGTATCACCTCAGTGGGAAGCATGGCAGCATGCAGGCGGGCTTGGTGCTGGAGAGGTAGCTGAGAGTTCTACATTTAGATGGGTAGGAAGAGACACACGGGGCCTGGCTTGAGCCCCTGAAACCTCAAAGCCCACCCCCAGGGACGCACTTTCTCTAACAAGGCCACACCCACTCTAAAGAGGCCACACCTCCAAATAGCGCTACTTCCTATGAGCCTAAGAGAACCATTTTCATTCAAACCCACCTCAACTTTCATAAATAGCTTTGCTTGATAGGTTTGTTTTGACCTTAGAATATAGAAACAAACATTTTGACAGAAAGGCAACAGGTCAGGTCTGAGGCCCTTTTTACAAAGAGCCTCTAGGGGATCTCGGGAGTAGCAGAAAAAGAGCAATCATTTGTTCAGTGAAACAAAAGGCAAGCCACTCACTCAGGTAAGAAGTGCTGTAAGCCTGGGAGGTAAAGCTGACCGACTGGAATCATGAATGTAAGAATTGCCTGTGTTTAGAAAAGCTCACAGCAGGCCCCCACACTTTGAAGCTCCTGACGGCATCTTGGGAGATGTCAGTCACTGCTTGCAGGGCCTTCTACAGTACTTGGTAGACAGAGAATCTGGCTGCAATTAGGACTCAATTCTGGATTGAGTCCAGCTAGTACACAGGATAAAACAGTGTCAGATATACACCCCAGAGGGGCGTCCCTCGATTTTGCCCCCCCACAAAAGGGTCTTCAGCAATGTAAGCGGGACATAGTTGTTGTTGTTATTATTATTATTATTATTATTTATTGTAGCAAAGCCAGGGTTCTAGTATTTAGCAAGCAAAGGCACCCCGCAATTTCCTCCTAATTCCCATCAAAGAATCAACTGGCCTGTTACTAACTTGTTGTTGAGCTTGAATGGAAGGAATGATTGATTCTGATTCGTGACAGGAGGGAGTCGTTTTTTGGTTGCTGCCTTTTAGGGGGCCACCACTCTTCAAACAGTAATTCATAGGCCAATCCACTACTAATGACAGGGAAGTGGATCACCAGGCGTCCTAGAATACAAACCAGATAGTGATGACACCATTTTCCTTTCTGTCTGAAACAACATGTCATCCGTGAGCCCAGATTTTGGGTCCTTTCTGCTGTCATCGCTCGCAGAGGCCTCCCTGGGCTTTTCTGATAATGGCAAACCGAAACCCGAAGCCTTTTGGCGCCAGGGTTTCTGCGTGGGTTGTGGGTTTCTTCCCCCTCAGCAACGAGTGGTGGGGAAAGCAAAACACTTGGGGAATGAGGTGTTTTCATAACGTCATCTGTTTAGTCTAGAAGGGGAACGCTGCTCTTTCAAGACGGGAAAGCTGTGGGTTCCACGCGGGCCGGAGACTGTCCCGCACCGGGGAGCCCTGCACCCCGGAGTCCATCACATGGCCTTTGCTTCGCAGGGGGTGGCGGGACAGCCGGGCCCCGGGAAGCCCCGGGAAGCCCCGGGCCCGGCCAGGAGCAGCTAGGTGTGGGGGGACAGAGAGGCGGGCGCGCGGGAAGCCTGCGGCAGAGGCGGGATTCCGGTCTTTTGTCTCGCGGCCAGGGGAGCCCGCAGGCTGCGCGGTCCGCCGGGCAGGGGGCGTGCCCACAGGCCACGCCCACCGCGGGCTTTAAAGGCGGGCCCGCGCGCGCCCCCGCCGCCTTCGCTCTCCCGGGTTCGTGCCTCGCCAGCTCCGCCCGCCGCCGCGTGCTCCCGCTTCCCGCTCGGGTGAGTCCCAGGCAGCCCGCGGGCCCGCGGGTCGCTGTCCTCTCCGCCCGTCCTCCCCCTTCTGCCCCGGTGCGGGGTCCTCTAGCACACCTGCTGTTACCCCTAGGCCATTCCTACCCCGGGACCGCGTGTCCTTGGGGCAGTTAAAGCATCATCCACCCCCAGCCCCCACCCCCGCGACCTTTAATGTCCAATTCTGTTCTTTGGGGAAAAGGCGAGCTGGGAGTTTCTCGTGGCCGCCAGCCCCTCTGTTTGTAGCCGCAGACTCTCTCCCGGGGCCGATTCTCCATCGCCTTCGGGTAGGAGGAGGTGAGAGGCTTCGGGGCTCCAGTACCCCAAGTGTGTGCATGCCCAGCCCGGCCGACCTTCTTGGGGCCTGGGTAGGCGCCCTGGGGTGGTGAGCGTCTCCCCAACCCGCCGAGCCCCAGTTCTTCCCCTGTAGCGAAACAGAGCTCCTGGCCATCATCGCCTTTGTTCGGTGGTCTCTGCCCACCAGGCACAGAATCTTAAATGTAGAAGAAACCTTAGTGAAACCGGAGCGAAATTCAAGTTGAACAGTCAGTCCTAGCTTTCCCCGGTACTTTCTACCTTTCAGGTACCAACAGAAATGCAGCATTGCTTGGTGAAGCTCTGCAACAGGTCCTAAAAGTCACCATCTGGGTTCAGAGCTGGGGAGAGAGGAATGCTCTGGAAGCCAGGACGTTGAACTGTTTTTGTTTACACGATAACTCAAAAGTTACCATGTTTTGTTTGGGCTGCATACCACATCCATGTTTACTTTAAAAGGCGCATTTCAATACAGAAAAAAAAAAAAGTCCATACTGGATGTAGTAATTTTTTAACTTGGACAGCGAAAATAGTTTAGGTATTGACTTTCCTAATATATGCGAAATCTCTACGTACGTAAAAACCAAGAATCCAAAAAAGGACAACCACAAGGTGCACCCTACTTGTACCCAGATTCTTCAAGAAAAAAAAAAAAGTTAAATGGTGGATTTCAAAAGAAAGAATCACACAGTCTCAAAACTGCGTACAAATGATATTTGGGATCCCATTTTCTCGTAGTTGTTACTGAAAATTCCATCACTGCTTCTCAAGCTTTTTGTCCCGTGTATTCTTTTTATAGACAGGTTGCCGTAGAAGTATACATCCCATGAGTCTTTGCGATGTTTGTTTAGTTATCTTTGAATGTGTTTGGTGCACACCTCAGCACTGGATAAAGGAAGGAAGGAACAGTTGGATGAAGGAAGAAGGAATGAGGTGCATTTGGGGTAGCAGTAGATATTCATTAACAGATTTTATCCAAACTTTTTTTTTTTATTTTTTGAACATAAATTGTCAGCAATTCCCAATTTTGTTTTCAAACACTTGCTCGATGTGGAATATGCTAAAGACTGCTCTCAGGTCAGTACTGACCAGAGGACCCGTCCTGGGGAAACTGCACAATCGTGGACTTGAGGCAAATTATATCTTTATCAAAAGATAGCATAAGTGTTGGTATAAAGTAGGGGGAGAGCAGAAAATGAGATACTAGGTCCAGGCACAACCCTGTCAGTAAATAGCTAGGGAGAGCTCAAGTCTTTAATTTTTGTTCTGTTACAAATTAGATAAACCAAATGAAATGGAGAGAGGGAGCCCTCTAAGGGAGAAGAGGCATAGCGCCAGGACGGCAGAAATGAAGCCTGGACTGTGTGACTCCCCTGTCAGTACCCAACGGTGCTCTTCACTAGTTACCTTACTGTCTTGTCTCAGTTACTTCCTCTTATGGAATAGGTGTAACAGCATCCTTGCTGGGGGCTGTGGGGTGGGGGAGGCGGGGTGTCAAAGGTGTGTGGGTGTGTGTGGGTGGGGGGGTGGATTCCTTGTGATTTCAGACCACATTCAGCACTTTTCTGAAACTTGAAATGAAATCGTTCTTGCTGTAAGTCTTTCAAGAGCGCAGACTTCCACTTGAGCAGTCTCCCCGCCCTTCCCTCCATCTGCAGACCTTCAGAGGTGTCCTCAGGCTCTGTCACTGCCTGACTGGCATTTGCTTGCTACCTTTTGGGTTCTGTTAACTGAGTATCTCCAAGCATCCTCTGTGCTCACTTCCTAGGACTCCTGTTTTTGTGTGGCAGGCCTTTCTAACGTCTTGTGAAATATCGGGACCTCTTCTCCAAACACATGCTTTTTTGTTTTGTGTTGCTCATAGTGCTGGGGATTGAATCCAGGACCTTGTGAGTACTAAGCAGGGAGTCTAGACGGAGATACAATCCGCCAATTTTTTTTTTTTTTTTTTTTTTGAGACAAGGTTTTGCAAAGTTTCCAGGGCTGGCCTTGAACCTTAGACCGTCCTGTCATAGTCTCCCAGCTAGCTTGGATTTACAGATTGGTGTCTGGTCCAAAATGTTTTTAAATATATAAGATCCAGTGTGTGGGACTGAGCTTACCAGTCTCCAAATTTAAAGGAATTGTAATTCTTACATTAAAAATCAAGCCCAGAGGACTGTTTCTCATCCTTCATTCTAGGGGGAACAAGGCACAATTTTTGGTTGTTACATTTTATTGTTGTAAGTTGTAGAGAAAGAACAAATCATAGTGTGTCATTGTGTGTGAATCGTTTGCAAAGCTAGCTGGGTCCTTGAATTTTTACTTGAGGTCCTTGTGCCAACAGTACTGATTGCTTTTGACTAATAAAAGATCAGACAGATTATGATATAGCAAGGTGAAGGGACCTGACAGGCAACTGTAGGAAAAGTTTCCTCGTGGCTTCACAGGAGAAAAATGAAGAGACTTGAATCCAGTGTAGCGAAGACTCTTTGGCATCACTACAGATGACAGTACCTCTGTCTGCATCTCTGTGGCTGGCGGTGAGCTTTGTTGGTGCTCTAAGTCAAATTGATAATTTTGTTTTCACGGTTAATTCATGGGTTAACATCTGTCAGATTCCCATCCATAAAATGGAGATCATGGAAATGCCTACTTCAGTTGTGAACATTAAAACAATAAACCACTTAACATGAATGAATATTGTAAATATTACAGGAGCGTGTGTAAATTATCACTACTTGTTATGTAACAGAGACCACGTGTCAGGGCGTTTTGCATAAATTGGTTAGTCTCAGAACCGCCTTATGATGTAACTAAATGATCATAATTTTCCTTTTTTGAAACAAGAGAACTGGCAGGTAAAATATAGTCAACCTTTACCATTCGCCAAATAAGCAGGAATCCTGGCCTCTGAGTATAGGTCCCACTCCCTGTAAGGCTCATGGAGATGTAGGATTGTTTGAATAGTGAAATATCTGGTCATGGCCATAGACTGGGAGTTGCTATGGGATGTGTTGGGGCCAGAGATTACTAAATTTACAGTACAGTGTGTTTAATTACAGAAAGTGACTGGGCAGGCACCGCCCACACCCATGTCTGGAATTTTGCCAAACTCCTGTTGAAGGCCTTTTCATAACAGCACGCACATGATTTAAAATGGAAAGGCCAAGTTCACTCAGTTGATGGGAGGTGTCTTTCCTTGTTAAAATTAGACTTTGGTCAGCGGAGAGGAGAAGGAATTTTTGTCGAGGAGTCAGAGTTTGAGCCTGCACCGGCTTCGCTGCCTGGATGGGGTTCTGGGCAGGCAGGAAATTTCCTGCGTGTGTGACACGGGACGATGGAGAACCCTCCATGACTCGGATGATCTTAACCTTTAAAGTTTCGTGGCGAAAAAAAAATCAGGGGAGTTTTAGGAACAGCTTCAAAACGCGAGTGTGATTTGCTGCTTTGGAGGTCAGTGACCTTGGCGGGCATGCACCGTTGAATTTGGTGCCACAGCCAGGCCGGGTGGTGTTCCTGAAGAAGAGGTGGCCTTAGTGGAGTTCCTGGCCCTCTTCCTGGTACTCAGGTGCTCACACGTGCTATCTCCTTAACTCCCCTCCCCAACCCAGTTTCCAAATTACAGTTCAGGGGGTGGAAGCTCAAAGGCTAAGAACTTTGCTAGTGTCACTGAGGTGGTAACTGTCTTTCAGACCTAAGTTCTTCAAAATCTAACTTCCGCACTCATTGTGTTGTACCAGGACTGTCGATAAGAGGTGTTAAGGTAGCGTGTACTTCTGTTGTCTTGGCAGACATTGCTGTAGTAATCTTTGATGCACAATCTTTAATGCACTTAGTCTTCCTCAAGGAACACACTATCGGTGGATACACAAGATAAAACCATCTCAGTAAATTTAAAACTGACTTAAAATTTGTTTACATAGTTGTGTGTGTGTGCACGCACACTCAGGTGAAAGCCAGAAGTCAATGTTGGGTGTCTTCCTTGATCACTGTCTACTTTAATTTTGTTTATTTATTGCTGTTTGTTTTGTTGATAAACAATAGCCTGACCCTGGAGCTCGCTGATTCAGCCATGATGGCTAGCCAATAAGTTCTGGAGATCTACCCGCTCCTGTTACCACACGTGTTCAGACTGCACACACACGCTGCTATGGCCATCTTTTGCGTCTGTACTGGGGAGCCAAACTCACATCCTCGTGAGTTTGTGCAGCTGGGCACCTTACAGATGGCACGGTCTCGCCAGCCCTGTTTACATATTTTGAAAAATCATTTTATGTGTATGGGTGTTTTGCCTGGATGCATGTATGTGCACCACAGGTGTGCCTAGTTCCCTGAGGGATTCCGGAGAAGGCGTTGGATCCGATGGAAGTGGAGTTACAGAAGGTTGTGAGCTGCTGTTTGGGTGCTAGGAACTGAACCCAGATCCTCTGGGAGAGCAGCAAGTGCTTTTAACCACTGAGTCATCTCTCCAGCCTGTTTACATGTCTTTACCATCAAAGGACAAGTCCCTAAGAAACAGACATTCTCCTTTATAGCTCGTGTGTGTGTGTGTGTTTGTGTGTGTGTGTGTGTGTGTGTGTATACACGTGTGTTAGGGGTGGGGTTTGCCCATAGTCAACAGTGTCTTTATTGCTGTCTGTATTTTTTTTTTTTGAGACAAGGTCTCACTAGGCATGGAGCTCACCTTTTGTTTGTTTTTTTGTTTTGGTGGTTGGCTACAGAGTCCCTGAGATCCTCCTATCTCCTTCCACCCCTAGCTCTGGGATTACAGTGTATGCCTTTTTATGTGGGTGCTGGAGATATGAACTCAGGGCCTTCCCCGTGCTTATGCAGCAAACTATTTATTGAGCCATGCCCCTGGCCCCTGCCTTTCAATCCTCAGTTGCCAAACCAATGTAAGGTGTATGGCTTCTGGAGCATTGTTTGGTTTAGTGCTGTGGCTGGAGCCCAAAGCCTCTGTCCCAGGCCTGAGGCTCAGGTGCTCAGGGAGGCGCACCTGTGGTTGTTGAATTATGCTTCTATTGAAAACTTTGCAAGCTGCAACTACTCAGTGCTTCTAGTCCATCTCTCCCCCGGTGGAACCTGCTTACAGAAGTGAATTTAGAACTTAGTCCCTGGATCACGGAGGGAGGGAGGTCAGTTGCCTTCATAGGCAGCGGCTAGAAGGATAAAGAGAGAATTATAAGTGAGTATTCATAATGAAATTTACACATCCCTCTGGACCTGGTGGCACAGGCCTGTAATCCCAGCTACTTGAGAGGCTGTGTCAGGAGGATCATAGCTCCTGGTTGACTGAAGCAACTCGGTGAGACAGCTTAGTGTCCCGGCATTTTTAAAAAGTCAGAATTGGGCTGGGAGCTGTAACCGTGGGGGAGCACGCACTACCTTTAGTTCCCGGTAGCACACACAGAAGCTGAATAGTGTGAAATGACCAGAACACTGCCGTCTGAGGGCCTTCCATGCAGCATTGTCTTCCCGGATTCTCCGAGCTCTGTAGAGAAGGAACCACTGTCCCCGTATCTCAAGAGGGGAATGGCAGACTGTTGGCTACTCGGCTCAGGCTCTCACTGCATGGTTCCTCGGCTTTCGTGTTGGAGGGCCAGGGTGAAGATTTGGCTTTCTTAGAAGGAGGCAGACGGAGCTGGGGCAGCAGGCTACCAAGACCTTGAGGATCAGTTCTTGGCGGTGTTGTGTTTACTAGCTGAGAGAATTAAACTTCGTAGGTAGCTGGAGCAGCAGAAGAGAGAAACCTTCAGACGGTTGTGAGGTGTGGCCTAATTTCTGGTTAATGACAGCTTTCAAATAGAAGCTTTGCCAAGAACCATTGTAGTAGGGACAGTGCCACTAATTCCATCCCTCAACGAGCCACTTCACTCCCCCGAATGTGGCTCAAGATGAGGCTGGTTTATAAAAACTTCCCCTTTTGAGAGAGTAGACAATAACCAAGTTTCTAGGGTAACAGCAAAGCCTTTTATGTGGAAGTGTTGAAGCTGGGAGCCTTGAAAGTCTGGATTTATTCACGGAGCCACTCCGAACCGTTAGTACTATTAGGTCAGGTGACTTCAGCTCCTAAACAGGGACTTATACATCTAAATAGAACAGGTTTGTTCTTTTGAGGTTCTACAGAACCAGCAGTAGAAGGATGGCTTGGTCCATGGGGCTGGAGAGAGAGCTCACTGGTTAAAAAAGCACTTGATACTCTTACAGAGGACTGGAATTTGGGTCCCAGGACCCACACGATGGCTCAAAATCAGCCGTAATACCGTTCCAGAAATCAGTTGCCCCCTTTTGGCCTCTACAGGCACTGCATCCATGTGAAAGATACATAGACAGATGTGCAGGCAAAATGGCCAAATATATAAAGTAAAAATAGATCTTAAAAATAAAGTCACAAACACATTAGAGAATGACTTGACCCTCGTGGTCACTTTGCAGGCCTCATTGGTTACCTGAAGAAGAGAAACATACCAGGTGAGTCAGGTTTAGCCTCTGGTCATGTCTCAGAAGGATAAGTCTCTCGGATTTGGGTTGGTGTTTTAGACTGAGGAGAAGCAGGAAGGGAAGGGTTCACATATGTATTAGCATGCTCTATGTTTTGGCATGGAAACAAGGCATTTCAGTCCAGTGCAATGGGTAAGTTCTAGTTCTGAAAGTTATATTGAAAACCCAAGAACAAGGCTAAAGGCAGAGAAAGCCAGTGTTTGGCCTACACTGCAAGATGTGTGGAAAGTGGGATTTTATTTGTGCTCTGAACATTCTGTAAATGAGCGCATAGGATTGGGGAAAGGCACGCAGCCCAGATTGCTCAGGGCAGAGCCATTCTGCTGTGATTAATGGCAGCTGTTGCAGAGGAGCACAGCCAAAGGCTTGGAGGGAAAAAAAAACGAAGCCTTGCATTTCTTAAAAATATGCACAGCATTGCCAAGAGTGACAGAAATGGAAGGTTATCATATGTTCTCCTGCCAAATTCGGGTCCCGGCCATAGGGATTCAGACTCAATGTGTGAAGCTGAACTTTTTTCTTAGGCCGGCAGTACTGGAAGTGGGGCGTCGTCAGGCATTTCAGTGTCCGGGAATGAGGCTCATGAGGGACCAACCAGCCAAGAGTTCTCTTCTCTTTGGCTCTGCGTGCGGGATGAGTACACACACAAAACATATAGATGGGAACTGACTGCAACTACCCATCGGCTGTTCCAAAACAGAGACCACGAGCCCCACCGGGGCTCCCTGGGGATGCTTTTGCCTACAACAAAGAAAGGATTCTTCAGAAAGCCCTTAAGATGGATGGGACGTTAATGTCTAGATACAAAGCTGCATGAACTGGTAGCAAGTGGGAGAAGTCCAAGGTGTGGTCGAAGCAGAAAAGCTAAGTACATAGCAAGCAGAGCATTATAGAAGGCCCAGGTAAATTAAATGCCAGGTACCCACCTTGGCTGCAGTGCCGTGCACGGGAGAGTAAGAGTGGACTGATAGTAACTGCTACCGCATGGAAAGGAGACATATTAACTCCTTACGCAAACAAACCACAACTGCTTTTCACTGGAAAGAACAGCATAGGTGGCCAGTCTGGTCTCTTCTCTTAAAATAGGTCTGCATGTTATTCAAGGACAACTTGATCTAACCTTGGTCTTGACGGAGCTGTGCTTCCTCATTGAGATTGCTCCAAAGACGGATACCAGGATCAAAGAAAGCTGGCTACCGGGCTGATGGTAAACTGCTCAGATTTGATATGAGGGGACACACCTTGATGATAGGAGTGCCTCAATAGCCAAATGGCTACCTCTAAGTCTGGACTTGACCTCTGGCCTCCTCAGGACTGATGAGGGAACCTCCAGCAGATGCCTCTTGCATCCTTGAGCAGAATACCCACGGGAGGGTGACCTTGGAGGCAAGGGCAGTCACTGTCAATCTCTAATCGTATTTCATGGAGCTAGTATTCTGTGTCGAGGGTTTATGGTCGGGCTTAAGTTTCACTTGGAGTTTTAACAATGAAGCACCTGTTTTCACAGAGGGGAATGAAAGGCAGACGGTACATCAAAAGGGAAAGTCAGAGTGGGTGGCAAGCTTGTAACACTTGCAGACCCTTGGAATGCTTTTATTTCTGTCTGGCAGAAGTGGTTTCTTTTTTGCAAATCGATACCCGAGACTTAGCGCTAACTAGTGCTATCAGTTCGGACTCTGTGTGGAGGGGTGTTGGTACTGTTTATTTCAAGGAACAGGCTCTGGTCTCCCATGGTTTGAAAAATCAAATGCAGTGTCTCATATAAGCGAGGAGTTCAGTTCAGCCAAATCAGGGGCTCAAAGACTCAGCACGTTTCTCTTCCTCTGTGCCTGGCACCATGGCTCACGGGTCTTTGTTTACAGTATCTACTCTTTATTCACCCTGTTCTAAAGCACAGCTCTGGGTTCACCTTTTGCTAAACTCGACTGGCAGGAGAAGGTTTCCTGTTCGTACCTGGCTCAGGGTTGCCATGGTGTGAGAGGATGGTTTGGTCCAAAATGCCTGTTTGAAACCCAAACTCCAGTGCTAAATTGTTGGGAGGCAGAGTGCAGCAAATTGAGGACGAAATGGAGTAATGTCCCTTGTAAAAGGCAGAAGTAGGCTTCCTTTCTTGCTCTTTTGCCATGTGAGGATGGTGTCTCTCCGTTGAAGGCAATCTTGGAAGCAGAGGCCAGGCTCTCCGACCAGACACCAAGCCTGCCTGCAGCTTGAAATTTCCTGCCTTGAGAACTCTGAGAAATCCATTTCTGTTCTTAATAGATCGTGCAGCCCGAATCTGTCAGAGCAGCACAAAACAGGCTAAGGCCAGCAGAGTCAATACCTGGGAAACCAGTGCTTTCAAGCCATGTGTGCTGCAGCTCTCTGCAGGAATCCTACCGACACGACCTGTTTTTGCTCAGCAGGTGCCCTGGCGGCATCCCAAACTCCTGTAGCATAAACAAAGACACTAGGATGCCTGGATTCTTTCTTAGCAGACACTGCACATGCCAGGGCTTTTGAGAAAGTCCATATATATTCTGGTTGCCCAGAGCCCATGTTTGTCTAGCTCAGTATGTAAGCCCCTTCCTCCTGCCTCGGGGTATGGGACTCCTCCTTTCTTGCTGTTGCTTCCTGTCTGTGAGCCCACACTCCTTTCTGCCTTGCCTCCGTCTCCTGGCCCCTTTGGTGGCGTGTTATCTGGTTTTTCTGAAACAAGACTTGGGCACACTGACTCTGCACATTCGTGGTCATCCTTGTCTTGGTCTATTTTCTTTTGCTATAGCACACCCTGGATTATGTTATAAAGGAGTTGCTTCTGGCTAATGGTTCTGGTGGCCATGAAGTCTAGGACTGGTTACCACGGAGCTACAGGCTGTCCCATGTGTGGAAAAGTGGAAGGGTAGACAGGCGTGTTCATACAGAGTGGATGGGCTTTCTAACAGCCCTCCATTGCGAGAACTAATACACCCCCTCTGTGTAACCATGGAATCCCCAGGACCCAAGTACTACCACTAGGCCCCAACCCCCTTAATGCTGCCACGTGGAGGAATTAAATACCAGCATGAGTTTTTGTGAATACTAACGGCACACAAACTCAAGTTTCCAAATGCTTGCCTGAAGTTTACCTTGAAGTGGAAGTTTCAAACCTGTATGTGCTAGGAGAGATGTTCCCTCCACGCTACTCTGGAGGAGAGTCTAGGGACAAGGTGCCCACTGCAGTGATTGATTGTATAAATATTTAATATAGAAGGCCTATATTAAATATTAACTTAGTAGATTTCTGGACCCACCTTAATGGTTGTATGGGAATCTGCCCCCTTGTAATGTTAAAGATTAACAACTCATTAACACTTCCGTGCTTATCAACGCTGTTCTGGGTTTATATTGAATGTCAGCCTTTAGAACCAGCCATTTTGTAAAGGCAAGGGGGCACATCCAGGAACTTAGCAGGCAGAGGTTGCAAGTACCCTCACAGAAGGGAAGCCCCCAAAACGGTGTTGGGAGAAGGGACTATTTCACTGTGTTGTTAGAGACCAGTGAGAGGACGACAGAAACCAGTCAGTTCCCTTCTCAGCAGGCTGGCTTGGTGTCCTGGCTCCAGCAGTTGAGAATGCTGGCACTCAAACATTGGCCAGGTTAAAGCTGTCCCAGGAGGCCAGTTTAGAATGTTGCTCCTGCTTCACAGTCCGGGACTTAACCTCGTGTTTCCCATCACAGCAGACCATGTCTGGAGGTTGTCCCCACATACTTTCACAGACCTGAAGAAACCTGACAAACCTGCCAACTGTTGGCTGGACAGGGGCCTCCGGGGTTAGGAAGTGCAGAGCAGCACCGCAGCTTTCTTGGCAGCGGTCTGGACGTGTTTGTTGTGGTGACGCGGGGATCCTATGCAGTGTGCTAGGCACAGACAGCTATCTGAGCCATAACCAGATTGAACACTAGCAGGCATATACAAGTATGTCCATGGCTTATGCACATCAAATGTTAAGAATTTAATATATTTACAATGAATTAAACATGTAGCAAATGACTCTACTTAAATGTAAGGTTTCCAGCTGAGTTTTTAAAAGGTTCGTTAAGAACTGGGTGTGAGAGGGGACAGTGTCTGCCTCTCCACTCCCATATTCATTCCTGTGGATTCTGGTGGCGTATTCTCCATTGTACTTTGGTGACCTGTCTCTTCCACTGAATGCAAGTCCTTTGTCTTCTAGAGGAAAAAAAAAAAAAAAAGACGCTGCCTGAGCCAGTTTTCTAATGAGAGCTATAATTTGGGAGAGGAGATGGGGCTATTTTGGAGGAACGCAGGCCTTTGAAAGCTGCGGTTTGGGTGGTTCATGAGGAAGCACGATCCCCACCGTGTCCTGAGCGCAGCGCGTCCTAACGCCTCCTTTGTTCTGCAGAATGCCTGTCTGGGGCGGTGGAAATAAGTGCGGGGCCTGCGGGAGGACGGTGTACCACGCGGAGGAGGTGCAGTGTGATGGGCGGAGCTTCCACCGCTGCTGCTTTCTGTGCAGTGAGTATCTGCCTCCACCTTGACGGAACTCCGTGTAAAAGCTCCGGTTTAATAACCCGAAGAAAAACGACACTGGCGAAGAGTAGTATTTTAGAGCAACAGGTGGTTTCTATGCCTCTGTGGTCTTCAGACACTTTGAGTACCGAGCCTAGAGGGAAGACACCTGGCCCTCCCTTCCGGCCCTTTGGCCTTTGCTTTTGTCACCTCCGTGTCCCTGCTTCGGTGTGAGGGCAGTCCGGTACCTGCTGCAGGTTTCTGGCACACCCTGCGTGTTTGGCTTAGTTTTGATAAGTAAGGGGATCATGGCCAGTTTTCTCTTTCTTTCTGGCTGGGTTCCTTTCTGACAGAACCACTGTTCTATGATACTGAGTGTTAGTTACTCATGGTAATTGCTATTCTTCATTTGGGAGAAGAGAATGGGATACCTAGGGCCCACACAGGCACGCTGGGAGTTATTGTTTACTAGGTGTGTGGTGAAGAGGTGTAGACAGTAAGTGGAACGTAAAGCAACATTATCTGTGTGTTTTGAAGAATAAACACCCTGTGAGAGAAACAAGACAACCCATTCACAGGACAGAGCATTATACAGTGAAAAGTACTGTATACAGCTATATTTTAAACATAAATGTGCTGGGCCAGCATGTCCTGTGGTATACCTTTAAACCCAGACCTCTGAGTTTGGTCTACCTATCAAGTTCTAAGCCAGGCACGTGGCATCGAAAAGACATTGAGACCCCGTCTCCACAAGTTGAGAGCCACTGCTCTCAGAAAATTGCTTACATTAAGAATTAAAATTTAGGGGAAAAAAAAAAACTTTCAAATGTGGCCTCTCTTGTTTCCATAGGTACCAGCATACGAGCTGTCTGCACTCATGCACAGCATGACTGACAGTGAAAAGTAACAGAAAGCTGTGGTTATGAAAAGGAAAATTATTACACATGCATTTTTTATGACTTCATCATGACTGCTGTTCCTCAGATTTGGTTGAACTGTTTCTTTTCTGAAGTAGTGGCTTTTTTCTCTTTGTGATTTTTTTTTTTTAAGGGAATCTATTTCAACAGGCATGTAACTAAGCAACATGTTGGAACTCTGAAATGCAAATACTTGAGAAATTGTTCCCAGTTTCTTCTGGGTTAAGCCCCGAGGGTTGCACCATGACCAAATCTGTGTTTATTTACTAACTGCCAGGCTCTTTGCTGTCAGCGTTCCTCTTTCCTAATACTTGTCTCTGCTGGCTGAAGCCCTAACAAGGTAATTCAGGGTCACAGATCTTTGAGGATTTGCTGCGGAGACTGAAGAGGGATGACAGCGCAGACTGCCGTGCTAACACACGGGATTGCTTTGGTTTGGCAGTGTAGAGCGTTGAACCTAGGATCTTGTACTTGCTAGGCAGGTGCTCCATCAGTGAGCGGCATCTCCAGCCCTAGCATACATATTTTTGAGAACAGATTTTGTGTGTACTTATGCTGTGCTGAGACTATTTTGCATTAAGGTCAGGAGGTTAATGTCTTAAGCAAATGAATTTTAGCATCGAGCCTGAAGTTGAGGTCCACAGTAGCTGCCACTTATTCTTCTAGGGAGCACCTTAGTCTAAGATATCAGAAGCCTGGCATTGTTTACTTTAAACCAGCTGGCCAGCTGTTCTTTTGTCCACCTCCCTTCTTCTTTTTAAGGGGGTGAAATTCCTCCCTCTCCGGCACTAAGCTTTGCCTTCCAGCTGTCCAACTGTGCCTGCCACCAGTGAGTTCCCTCACAATGTTTTATTTTGGTTTTTTTCCTCAAGCTGATTTGCAGTTTTAGAAAGTGAAATAATGTCTGGATAAAGCATGATGACATTTGGCAGTTTTATGAAGTGGGGTACGTAGAAATGTCTTGTGGTAAGGGATCCATCAAGAAAGAATGCATTCTCCTTTGAGACAGGGAAAGCAAATGCTGGCTTCAAACCACTTGATGAGTTTCAGACCCACTTATCACTGCTGGGAAAGCTGCTGGGGAGATGGAATTTTCTTTTTTCATTCTAGACAAGGGATAAAAACTAGAATTTTGGATTTATATCTTTTTATCCAGAGGGCACTCTTGGTGGTGGTGGGGGGGTACCAGCAGAGGCCAATGGCAAGGCACGCACTACTCTTTTGTTCTTTATCAGGTTGTGATGCAGCAATTTCTGGTGTGGCAAGTCAGAAAGAATGAGTGTTAAAAGCTGAAAGGGTTTGTAAGGCGTTACTCACTCTTTCTATAGGCACTTCTAAAACTCCCTTCCCTCCTACCAATAGGCAAATCCTATACAGAAAGTTAGAATCCCTGGTGTAGAAACTGTAGTAACATTCTTTTGGAGAGCTAGCACACATACCCCAGAGGGCAGCTACTCAATCTCTAGGTGAGGTAGGGCTGTGCAGATGCTCGCTCAGAGCTTTTGGGAAACCACAGGATAAACTGTGGGACAGAGACAGCCTTTGTCACTTGGAGACAGCACTGTCTTAAGGAAAATACACACTGTTAAATGATGTTTAAAAATCTAACTTTTCCCCGGGGCTTAGTGGTTTGCAGGAAAAATTTAGACAGCACAACAGTAGCAATTCATGATGAAGAGATCTACTGCAAATCTTGCTACGGAAAGAAGTATGGACCAAAAGGCTATGGTTATGGCCAGGGCGCTGGCACACTCAACATGGACCGTGGTGAGAGGCTGGGCATCAAGCCAGAGAGGTGAGAGAATGCTGTAACTGTCTTAAACGTGGGTAGAACAATTGCTGCTGCCCAGGTGCCAGGAGCCTGGCAATTTCTACATATGCAGCTTAAGCTCAGCAAGATGTGATGTCACCTCTACCGAACACTATGTAAACATGACTTTTTTTTTTTTTGGTATAAGATTTATTGTAGAAGGAGAGAGGTGAGAAAGAGGAGGACCGTCCCCCAGGGAGACAAAGAGAAGCCAAGAAAGTGACAGCACTGTAGCCCAAGTATTGACAGTTTTGTATTTAGAGTCTTAGTAATTACTGCAGGGACTTCTAGCCCTGGATTTATTGCGTTTTTATGTCTCAAGAAAAGTGACTTAAGTTCACATTCCATAGCAATTTGGAGCTCAAATATTACAAAGCGTTTGAATCATGAGACGCTGCTTGTATACAATTAAGCAGTCCATGGAAAGTCATTAGTCACTGTTTCCTCAGGAAATTACTGTCCTTTAACTTAAAAATTAAGTTTCCTGTTTCTGATTATTTGAGGGAAATGCAAAGCGTTAGTCTTCGGTACTGATACCAAAGGGCCAGAGTGTGAAGTCTGCTCGCATAACTCAGTGCTTCATTTTCCTGCTCAGTAATTTCATTTGGAACTTCCTCTTCCCAGCTCCTCCGGGAATAGGGTCTCCCTCTATGGTCCGGGAACTGCCGATACAGTTTGTGGAGTGTTAAAATGCGCTGTACTTTTCATGCTCCCCTGTTAAGTGCACTCCTGATTCCAGAGGTTTCCTGTCAATGAAAACTAAATTCATCCAAGACCCCAGTGTTTGTAGCCACACTTGGCAAACCACTGTGATGAAGGACGTTTTTCTGCTATTTCTCCACCTTTTCCAGCAATGAGCAAGCCCTGTGCACACGCCCCGTGAGCGGCTGTAATCCTGCCTGTTCCTTCTTGTTGGGGCCATCTTCTACTCTCCCTTTAGGACTGGGTCTAAAGACGTCTTCTCCCAGAAGCCTGTCTTAATGACCCAACACCCCTGGCGTGTCTTTCAACAAGCAGGTGGAAGCGCTTCACAAGGGGCTCCTTGAGAGGTAGCCCTGAGGTGAAGAACACGGTCTTTAAGGCGGACCAGTGTTTTTAGTTCAGGCTTACAACTTAGCCCACCAGCAAGATGCTTAACATCTGAGCCCGCACTTTCTGTCTGTAATGGGAAATATCCATACCCTATGAAGTCAAAATGCCAGAGGGGAGGGGAGCTTTGTAAAGTTCTTAATGACTTGACATATTTAGAATTTTTTCCTTGGGACTCTAATCTTCAAGTGTTGGGTATCATTTTTAGCAAGTTTTTAAAGATCACTTTAAAAAAAATAATCATTATCAAGTAGTGAAAATGTTTTGAACATACATGTTAGGTACAACTGAAGAAACATACAATAAATTCATACTTTGAATTGGCCACACACACACACACACACACACACATACACACACACACGCACGACTCAAGTACAGATACACACACTCATCAACTCATGTAGAAAACTAACTAAAACAGAGTGAAGAGAGGAGCAGGTAAGTGTTCGAAAAATTAATAAAAAAAACCCCAGCATTTTATACAAAGTGAATAAGCTGTAATCAATGAAAAATAAATTTAAAACAAAACAAAACCCAGCATTTTAAGAGTTTATTTGACTTTGCTAATGTGTGTACTTCAACGGCATATTACCCAGTGCAGAGCTGTCACGCAGCCAGCACCAGCACCTGCTGACTCAGGTTCGGAAATGCCCTCCTAGCCAGGACGATGTTTTGCATACTCTGGTGTGCCTGCTTATGAATGGGGGAAAACAAACCTGTTAAGTGATTCACCCTCATTGCCTGTAAATATGACATCTTATCACATGAAAACGAAAAGCAAAACAGCAGAATAACAGGCAGATCTCCAGAAGTATTTCCCATGAAGAAAGTAGCTGACTCATACTTCACCTGCTAAACATATATGGAGCAAATAATCTGTAAAACTTGCTTGCCTTCCCTAGTCGTGAACAACTTAACACAGCCAATGTGTTTGCAGGTATTTTTAATGCCAGGATTGTTTAACATTAGCTCTGCATCTCCTGTCAACTACAAAGCTAGCTTCGATCAAGTGTACTGACAGGACTATGGGGAGAAAGTGCTCAGTCATGGGAAGTGCTAGGGAGTAAGAAAATTCCCTTCACACTCAGAGGGAGAGGAGATACTTAAGTTTCCGTCTGGCTTGACTTTTTCTAGTACCGATGAATGCAGACACAGGTGAGGTTAGCTCAGCCTTGCACACTTGGGGTGTTTCTTTATTCTGCCTGCGGTGGCAGCCTGTGGACTCCTGACGATGCCCCGGGCCAGTGAAGCCCCGCAGCCCCCAGTTAGCTTACAAGGACATCTGAGGAAATACTGCCTCATTTATCCCCCTTTCCTCCAGTGCTCAACCTCACAGGCCTACAACAAATCCAAACACTTCTAAATTTGCCCAGAAATATGGAGGTGCTGAGAAGTGTTCCAGGTGTGGAGACTCCGTCTATGCTGCTGAGAAGATAATCGGAGCTGGAAAGGTAAACTGCTGACCCTAATGGGTAACTGTTATAGCCCCAGGCAGTCTCTTAAAAAGGACGAAACTGCAAACAACCTGCTCTGTAGAGGTTCTGCAGTGTACCAGGGCCAGGACATCAGAGGATCATTAGATACCTGGACTTGGAAAAATTAATGCTGGATTCCTCTGGGCTGCTAAATTTTCAGCCAGGAAGGCAGCAGCTTCAAAAGAGCAGACTGGGTTTGTGGCAAAGCCAGAGCCTGCCCCCAGGCTAACAGCCCTTTACGGGTGGGTAGGGTATGGACAGGGAGGTCCAGCTTTCCAGCTGAGCCAACCCGTAGCATGAGGAGGTTGCTCGTAGGTTGATTTTTCCCTAGCCACTTGCTGCATCTAAATCATACCAAAGGAAACAGGCCTCTTAAATGCCCTAACACACCTGTCTCTTCCAGCCCTGGCACAAAAACTGTTTCCGGTGTGCCAAGTGTGGCAAGAGTCTTGAGTCTACAACTCTGACTGAGAAAGAAGGTGAAATCTATTGTAAAGGTAAACTTGGTTTGTCCCTGTTATCCGTTAGTTAGCGAGACACCGGACATAAACGTCCCCTAGAAACAGAAAAGGAGACATAGTATAGTGTTAATGTTGGAAAATTAGACCCAGACACTCTTCCATTCCTATGTGTAACTCCCACAGGGCTGGGAATCTGGCCAAACAGTAAAGTGCTTATATAGTGCATTCATGAGGCTGAGCTTCATGATAGCCTTCTGACTTCCTACTTAAGCAAAGCATATGAGCACATGAAGGTCATAGACGTGTGCCTTAGCTGGATTTCGTGCTTGTAACTCAGCAGGGTTGTGACTACACTGCAGTGGGAACTCCTGGACTTTCTTCAGATTAGGATGCTTCTCACAGAGCACACACTGTATCTTAAACTGACCTCTGCCAGAGTCTACAGTTGTTTTTAAATGTGGGACATCTGTCTTAAGCAGTGGTAGCAAAGTTAATGAACTCTGACTAACCCTCCCTTTCCTTTGTAGGGTGCTATGCAAAGAACTTTGGACCCAAGGGATTTGGCTATGGCCAAGGAGCAGGGGCCCTTGTTCATGCTCAGTAATGGCGTAAACCCAGAACTAAGCGTCACACAGAGTCTGTTACCGAAATGCAGATGGCCTTACAGCACTCACAACTGTGAAACTCTGCCAGTGTTGCGTCCTGTGCGTCACCTCTACCTGCACAGGCGGGCTGGACAGGACAGCACTGCACTCCCGCTTACTCACTAGCATTTAAGAGCATTTCCTGTACATTTGAAATAAAACTTTGGCTTGACTTGGTTACCGGCTCTTAATTAACCTTTCAGAGGAGCTGCTGTGATTTTAGGTAGTGGAAAATCCATCCTCCAGTGAAAAGCACTATCCTGATTTAAAAAACAAAGACAATCAACTCCTTTGTGCACTAGGATAGCATTTGCACTGTGGGGAGTTACAATCATTTTTATTTTTGAGAATTTCATACAGATAAACAACAAAATGTGAGCATATACCTGAAACACACCACCCTCCAATCGTCATGTTTTTTTGTTGTTTTTTTTTTGTTGTTTTGTTTTGTTTTGTCTTGAAGGGGAGCTATTGCCAGGTAGTAGCTGCTTGGGGTAGGAATGAGGCTATCATTCTCTGGAGGTGTGGCCACCAGCAGGTTTCCATGCTCCCACTCCCATGCACACACGGGCAGATCTTTTTTAGCTGTCAACATGCCTCAACTCATGATTGCTAGGCTACCACCAACACCAATTCAGCTCCTCTCAGACCTTGTCTCAAACATAAGCTGATCAAGTAAAACCCCTGACATCTGGCCTCTGGCCTCCAATGCTCTTAGGACAAAGTCCCCACTCCTCACACAGAGCTATAAAGCATCATTGGCATTTTGGCTAATATACTTTACACAAAAGGCTTTTTTTTTTTCTTTTTTAAGTTTTTTATTCACTTTACATTCCCATCTCCTGCCCCTTCCCCATACCCTTCCTCTAGTTCTCAGAAAGGGGGAGCCTTCCTCCCCTACCAACTAACCCCAGCCTGTCAAGTCCCATCAGGACTGCCTTCATCCTTTTCTTCTGTGGCCTGGCAACTGTATCCTGCCAGGAGAAAGTGATCAAGGAGCAGGCAACAGAGTCCATGTCAGAGACAGCCCCTTCTCCCCTTACTAGGGAACCCACATGGAGACTGAGCTCCCTACCAGTTACATCTGTGCAGGGGGCCTAGATCCTCTCTATGCATGGTCCTTGGTTGGGCATAATAAACTGAGAAATGCTCTAGCCTTACCTAACATTTTTTTTTAAATCAAGAAAAAAGATAAAACTTCTTTAAGTTTCTTAATTCCAGAGTGAAGCTCAAAATATTTAATACAAAATACCAAATGTCTAGCAGTTAATAAAAAAAAATACTACTAGGCATGAAGGGGGGATGACCCACTAGAAGCACACCATCTATGAGGGCGGAAACTATCAAACGCCCACAGGCAAAGACAAACAGGAGGTTGCAGAACATCTTCAAAAAGTAGAGAAAAAAATAGACTTCCACATCAGGTATCAAAGTTGAAAACTACAGAGTACAAGAATACTGGTTAACAGCAACGGCAGATTAGGCTGTAGGAAAAAATGATCAGAAAGTGACAAAAACTGTCCCAACAGAAAGAGCATGTAGACAACAGTGGAAGTCAGTGCTATACGCAGGACTTGCTACCCTGCCACTCCATGTAAGTAGTGGGCACTGCCTACCTGAAACTTGAGGGAAGAAACAGAAAGATATCTGAAAAATGACTGAGGAATTTCCAAATTTGGTAGTTATAAATCTACAGATCCTACCAGCTGCAAATTTGCTAAAACTAAATCTACTGCTCCAAGCCACAATGAGCCTTTTGATGCTATAATTGTTTATAAATGATGCTAAAGTGTTGTCATCTACTTAACTTCATCAAGATAGGTGTGGGGGTGCATACTTATAATCCCTGCTACCTGGAAAGCAGAGGCAGGCAGGTTTATAGCCAGCTAGCAACAAGGCAGAAGTTCATCAGCTCTAGCCACGTGTGGTGACAGAGACTAAGCTGAGTGAGACTACTCAGCAGAGCATGTTCAGTCAGAGGCAAGAGCTTTCTGAGGATCAGATCTGGTTCCTTGAGTTTGTGACTTAGACCAAAACTGCATGTTCTACCAGCACTACAGGTTTCCTATTTTAAAAACCACAAATGTATTTAACAAAGTTTAAGCTGATGGGCTGCAATGTACCAATTTTCAGATGTCTCTACAAACTAGAATCAGACAGCTATCTCACAGAAAAGGCCTACCAATCTGGCAAGGACTGTTAAGGACAGAGACATGTGAACAGTGAAGAGGAGAGCACAAAACATTGTCACTTGAGCTCCAGATAGTGCTAGCGCCCTTCTATTTCACACCATAAAGTTATTTATGAATCGAACGTTAGTCCAACTTCAAACTACCCCTGATGAATAGCCCCAGCCTCTGAGACCACAGGAAACCACATCCACCACATGGATGACAGGCGTTACTGATGCACTGGGACCACAAAATGGTCGGCACTAAAGGCCTTCCAAGTTTGTAAAGGTACTTCCTTTGCCATGCCTGGCATTTGAAGTAACCAGGATAAAAGTTCAGTAGATACCATTTTACTAAAATGCTTTAGACATACACACATACGTTAAAAATTAGGATTTATATATTTCCCAAGGTCCTTACTAATTCCACGGAATTAAAAAAAAGCTATCTTTTTATTGAAAAAGAACTACACACATACTCAGGGAGCTAGAAACTTTAGAATACCACCAGTTTTAGTTTTGCAAATTCCTAAGAACTCCTCACTTGACTTCAATTTGATCAAGATAGAAATATAGACTCTTTTCATATTACACTTTTGATTTCTTCGAAGTGAATTTAGCAGACACCACCATTTAAGAGTCAATATTTATTTTGATTAATATTTTACAAAATTTGACAGGTTTAAATTATGTAAGGAGGACTAATTTATTAAACACTTTACAAGTTTTTCTTTCCACAGAGTAACACAGTAAGTAGCAAAATAATACTTGGCACAGTTATAAATAAAATATAAAATAAAAATATTCATAGCTTAAGTAGGATGCTTCTTTATGCCTAGTATTTAAAATAAACTACAGACAACAAAAACATGGATAAAAAAAACTCCAAAGAATTTAGGTTCAGAGCTAAGAACTTAGTCCCTCCTTCCTTAAGGAATCCAACTAAGCAGTAAGAACTCTGTCCCTGAGAGAGGAGAGCTGTTCCTTCACAGCTCACAAGCTGGATTAAACTGGCTCTACACTCTACACAGGAGCCTTACCCGCTGCACAGCTGCCTCCAAGCCACCTGGCTGTCCTGTTACTGATGCACTGAGACTACGAAAAGGTCGGTAGTAAAAGCATCTCCTTGCAGATAATTTCCATGGAGTTCCACATCTACAGGGGTTTGCTGCTTTCCTGAGAAGCATCTCTTATACTGAAAGAATACTGTACCACAAAGAAAGAAGATGGTAACAACATTCTGACTCAAACTGAGAGAACCATCAAAATCTTTAGCTGTTGATAAAAATGTATCTGATAAAAATTGCAACTGAGTCTTCCTGTGAAGTGACTCGAAATACAAAATTAAAACAAATCCTAGCATTTTATAAATAACCTTTGAGTTTAAAAATTACCTAAAATTTCCCCCAATAATAGCCAAAACTAGCAGACATTTGTACAGTTGACCAATTTTTTACATTCTATGACAAAATGGTACAATGCTATTACCACCCCACACCCATCTCTTCCCTTTTCAAAAATAAAGTACATATGCCAATTCCAATATTAAAACCCTCAAGTACAATAAGGGTAAATTTTGGGGGGGGTTAACATATGGTCACAGTAATTATTATAAAATGGTAGTACTTGGAAATACTGAGCATCAACTATGTACATGTCCGCTGCTCCTCTTACTAAGGCAGGGGCGGGTAGACCACTAGATTGCTTTAATACCTGTAACCAGCATTTTACAGGGAATACTAATTTTAACCTAGCACTGGACATGCAGTGAACTTGCAGGGTATAGTGCCTATTAACAGCAATATTGAACATCACTAGAAGCTCATTAATAAAATCTCCCTTTTCTTTTTGGTTGGACAAAATGAAATGAGCAGCTTTAAAAACACTAACACATATAGACACAAAGAGAAAACTATTTGATAAATTATTTATATACAGATACACATTCTTTACACTGGTCTAGGATCTGTCAGTCTGACCCTTCCCCCCAGCCCCTCCCACAGGTTGCTCGAACCACAGTTTGCTACAGCAATTAAGAGGACTAAACCAAGTCTCCCTGTAAACAATATTCATGGAAGCAGTGACAAATCAATTCATGAGGGTATGGAAATGCTACAACACAACTTAATCAGTACATCACATTTAACAGTAAAATCTGAGAATATTTCAGAAAGCATTACAAACTTCAAAACATATTCAATATTGGCAAAATTAAAACAACCCTGGGGTTTAAATTCTACTTTCTGATAGGTCATTTTAAAAAAGAATATTCCATTAGCTTTTCATTTATTCACATGTGCTATGTACAGAGATCATGCTTCATCTTTAGCTTAGACGTCATTATTTGTCTACAATTTATTTTTCAGCTCAGAATTTAAAAAGAAGCATATCCATTTATCTCTATTAATAAAGAATTTTGTATTAGCTTATTTGTTTTGCCTCTTGTTGAAAATCAACTTGAACTCTTTAAAAACTTGGGCTGTTTTGCACATGAACTTAAATCCTAATTTATGCTTCACTGGACAGTATCTGCGAGTACACATTCTATGTAGTGTATCATGCACTTAGTAGGGCTTTAAATTTCAACAAAATATTATGACTTAGTAAACTCATGCAAGTGCTTTATTATCAGACCGGGAGACCTCAGAGCAAGGTTACTAGAAATTATTTCACTGAACTAGAAATGAACCAGCGCTGCAACAGCTGGCGGCAACAGGAACAGTGAGCACGTTTCCATGAACATTATTTTCTTGTGCCTTTGGGGACACAGTACAGTAGATCTCTAATAAAACCACATGATTTTCATCACAGTATTTACATGTACATCCAAAATGTACATAATACTAGTCATCAATTTAAGACAATTTTCCTGGAATTAAATGCAATACTCTTAAGATTGCATCATACAATTTAGCCATATAACATAAATTGAGTTTTAGTTATAAGAACATTTATCCTTGGTATGCCATCTCTAGTAACAGAGTAAGTTCACTTTTCATGAAAAAAAATATGAAAACAAAATCAACAAGTTTGAGTATGATGTGAATTCCTATATTAAGAACCGTGAAAATTCTTTTTACGATCTTTATTCTTCCTAGAAGTGGCAGTGTGTTCTGTCCATGTTTGCTTTTGTTAATAAAGTACTGAAAAAAAAATAAGACTGTAAAAGTCACTGTTAGCCCTACATATAGCATGCTATTTGTTCCAAGGATGTGGATTCGAGTGAGAGAGACACGGACAGACACAATCTTCAGGCACCATTCAGCAACATTGTTTCCTAGGATAAAGATGCTGCTACACAAGCTGGTACCCAGATCCTGATATTTGGTCATATTCTATAGTATACTGCCTGGTCCAGTCCACGATAACAGGACGAAAGAGGCCACAGCATCGAAATTCAAAGAAGTCTATAATATTCCTTACACATCCGTGGCTAAAATCAGACCCCAAAAGAAAGGAGAATTCAGTTAGTACAAATGACTTAGGATGACTTCCATGTTAACATTTTTTTTCTAAGCTTAAAAACTCAGGCCGTTTGCAAGAAAGATGTAACTTATCACTGCAATATAGATATGCTTGCATGTTTCTCTACATGTCTACCAGCATTTATTTTATTCTTTTGCTAATTTAAGATACTACACAATTACAACTGTTTCACTCCAATGTTGTATACACTGTTTGCTTCTAACACACACACACACACACACACACACACACACACACACACACACACACCATCCTTCCTTGATTACTGGCTTTTTGCCAATAAGCCAAACTAGGTCCAAAATTGAGCAAAGAGGTGAAAGTTAATTATGTTCAAGTCTGATTTTGCCAATGGCCTTTAATAAAAGTGACAATCTATAAAGAATGTCAAGGTGAGCACAAGGACTTCAAGACCTCAGTAACACTTGGAAAAGCAGTCCATTTTGTACATCACACTTAATTATTGTACCTCTAGTAGAAGTCTGTTTCCCTTCCAGAAGTATACAATAATTGATCATACTACAGAAATTTGGGGATTGCTAGCAGCTTACACAAAACTTGACCTTTAAGTATTTCATGTAATTAGTGCACTTTTACTTCTTAGCATTAGGCCACAGGTAAACTTTGCAGTATAAAGTAAGAGTATAACTGTTTATTCAGCTAAAATGACAGACTCTACATCATGGTGTTATGATAAACGAATGTCTCTTCTACAGAAACCTTAAATTCATTAGTAATTAAATCTAGTCTAAGCACAGCTAACCCTACTTCAGAGGTTGGACTATAGAAACTACTTCCCTTCAATGTGTTCGCTAGGCATTATTGAGCTTGCTTTCTTAACATGTAACAGAGAAAAATACTGCATTTAAAATATATACATACTTGAATGGGCTTTCAATAGATGTTGTTGTGACTTTAAAGTGCTTGTATCTCCTGGCATTCATTCTTTCATTGGTAGTAATACCTAAACAGGTTATCTAAGAATAAAGAAAAATTTGTCCATTATCTTTTCTAAATATTTAATACAAACAGAAATCTCAAAAGAACTAGCACAGAATTAAAAAAAAAAAGCAATCTGTGTTTGATTTTCCACAGATCGCTAACCTAGTTTACAGAAAAAAGCAGCCAATTAAATACAAAAACATAATATACAATGTGAACACTAAATATGTGAACACTGCAAATACACCGGTAGACACTATGAACACAGACAGCCTCCCTCAATAGAATCTTATGAGGTAAGTGGCATATGCCTGTGATCCTAGCATGAGGAAAGCTAAGGCAGGAAGGTGCCAAATTCAGAGTCAACCTGGTCTATAAAGGCATACTGTCTCAAAACACAGAAGAGAAAGATCCCTTAAGGATTTTTGAATAAAAGTATTATACATACTACTATTATTGCACTAATATTTACACAGTATATTATACTAGTATTTATACATACTAAAACAGTATCATTAAAATGAACATAAAATTAATGGTATCAAAAGGTAAGCTCACACATGTCCAACTGCAAATATCTGAATCACCAGTAAAGCTTCTGATGAAAGCAGAATATAAAGCAGAAAGGAAGCAGAAAGAAAAAAGCAAATGAAAAACAACAAAACTGATCCTTACCAAGCCTGAGTGGCTAGAAAGAAAAGTTTTACATGTTTTATAGCTAGCACAGCAAGAAAAAAGCACATGCGCATACCTGGTACATCTGACACATGAGCAACACGGCCACCCACATGAAATGAAACACACTGTTCAGAAACATCCAAAACATCCAAGGCGAGCACGTAGCAATCTGTGTAATGTATGTCCAAAAGCCATCCTTCGTGTAAGTGGTCTCACAGTGAAGTCCCCAGTCTAAAATCGGAAGACAGGTGACCCCCATTAATTTACCCTTCCAGTCACCTCAGGTGTACGCTGACACCATGAGGAACACATCTAATCATCTAGATTTAATTCATGACACAGAACAGCAAAGGTTTCTGTATTAGTAATTCTATAATACATCAATAAAAATACACCAGGGCAAAAAAATGGGAAGACAGCTGCCAAACTTAAAAAAAAAAAAAAAATCACTGCCAGCGAAGACTAAACATGTTCCCAGGACCAGAGAGAATGTTGTCCTTAAACGAAATAAATGATAAAAAGCAACTCAGTAAGGTAAGATTTTTCTAACACAAAATTTGGCGTAAGAGTAATAAGAGATAATGACTTTTGTTGGTAGGAAACTGCTCCCCATTATGTATGTTGATCTGAAAATTAGGTGAAGTTCCTAGACCAAATCTTTTCTCCATCTCTACTTAGAAATCTTATTTATTACTATCTCTGCAGATAGGACTAATAAGTCTTTGAGACTGATTTTCAAGCCAAGATCCATGCTGCAACTTCCACATACAGAAGCATGGAAAACAGCATCTTCGCCTAAATTCTCAACGCACTAAGCCCCTTGACAAGGCAAGAGACAATTTATCGTTAGAAAGTAACTTCTGAAACCTGCTAACACTGCCCAGTGGGCAATAACTTATAGCAAACTCTAAAATATTTCAAGTTTATGCAAACTTAATTTTAAGTTTGTTTTCTCAACTGTTTGGTGGGAAAGGAGCTACCAGGTCACTGGGTTCCACTCTGGCTAGTAGAGCAAGCCTGTTGACTATGAACTGTTGGTGTCATTCAGCCAGAAGCTTTTCAAAGCTTATTAAACCAACAAAGGGCATTCACACTAAAAGGTGGCTCTCTGACCACTGTTTGCTTGTGCGAGACATTGAATACATTTGGTAAGTAGGTACCTCACTTTTTTCTTTATTAGATGTCCCAAACAGTAATTTTGTTAAAAGACTTTTGCTATTGTTAATTTGTTATACAGTAAATAGAAGCTAAGTATATAAATATGTATTTTTTTTAAACATTTATGTTTTAAGAAGGCAGAAACTCATTGTACTCACAAGAAATACAACCATAAATCATCCAGCAGATCATAAAAAGCAAGAAAAACAGGTATCCCATAAAGTATCTATGGTTGCCTGCACCTGAAACAACAGAAGCAAGTGATTTCAGCTGAGAAAACACAAATAGTAATACGCCTTTACTGGCTATGCTAAGAAAGTGTGCTGCAACACGTATGATAACCACATATATTATTTATTTTGTAAAATGGTTTTCAAGAAAACTGTTTTAATATAAGCTCCTAAACAAGAATGCTTGCAATCACACTTGGGATGACAGCAATGTTGTGTATGAAGGCTAGGGAGTCCTAGAAGGTAACACAAAATGTAATTGTGGCTTTCGGTCATATCCTTTGGGTGTGAGGGTCCCATTAAACCTTTTCCATCTTCCTTTTATAACCCTTACAATCAAGGTTTCCAAAAGCTTCTCTCCAAAAGTCATGTAAATATTTCTATCACCTCATTAACCTCCAAACCCGCTTTCAGGACACTGAACTTCTTAGTTGCACCG
This sequence comes from Meriones unguiculatus, assembly GCF_030254825.1. Lineage (NCBI taxonomy): Eukaryota > Metazoa > Chordata > Mammalia > Rodentia > Muridae > Meriones > Meriones unguiculatus. Next base: position 119,294,807 of record NC_083350.1, read on the forward strand.
TCACATCGAGGTGTGATGCCTACCTGTCATTCTTCTCTGCCTCTGCACACATCTTTTCATTTATGATTATTCCCTTACTTTCTCCAGTTAATGCTTAAATATATATGATTTGCCTCATCAGATGAATTTCATTGTTACTCAATGGAGAAAGGAAAAAGTAAACATCAGAAAGAATGCACAGTGAAACAATTAGGATTCTTTCAGACTGATTTTCACACACACACACACACACACACACACACACACACACACACCCGTATGTGTACATGCACCTCAACTGAGTTGCTATATAGACAACCAGAAGTTAATTTAGGAAGTACGTGGGGTGTAAGAAAGAACTATCTATTTAAATATCATATTTCATTAGTTACCTAAAGTAATTTAAACTAACAACATACTTAGAGATTGCTAACATAACTTACCCACACAGTTGCCCACCCATGGGCAATGATGATCAAATTTTGCTATACAGCGGTTGCACACACCACAGTGTTTGGACCTAACTGGCTTCCGAATCTGTTAATAGACAAATTAAAGCACTGTGAAAGACACTTGCATATATAAAAGCTGAAAATTTATATTTTCAAAATACAACTGAAAAGACAGTACTATATTTTTTCAGTTATATATTACCATCTTCACACCAAGAAAACCAAACAAAATTACTGTTGATTTGTTCGAAACAAAACATGTTAGCAACAGGGGTTGGAGAGATGGCTCAGTAATTAAGAGCACTGGCTGCTCTTCCAGAGGTCCTGAGTTCAATTTCCAGCAACCACATGGTGGCTCCCAACCCTCTATAACGTCATCTGAGCCGTCATCTGCCATGCAGGTGTACATACAGATAGGGCACTCATATACATTAAATAAATAAAATCTTTTGTTTTGTTTTGTTAAAACATGGCTTTTTTGTATAGCCTTGCCTGTCCCTGGACTCACTACGTAGACCAGGCTGGCCTCGAGCTCATTCTGCCTGCCTCTGCCTCCCCAAATACTGGGATTACAGGAATGTACCGCCACACCTGGCTAATAAATAAATCTTAAACAACAACAACCAAAACCAAAAACCCTATAGCAACAAAGAAAGTAAAAGTACTCCATACTATGAAATCTTAAAAAGCATTTTTTTTTTAAAGAAAGCCGGGGGCTGGAGAGATGGCTCAGAGGTTAAGAGCACTGCTTGCTCTTCCAGAGGTCATGAGTTCAATTCCCAGCAACCACATGGTGGCTCACAAACAACCATCTAAAATGAAATCTAGTGCCCTCTTCTGGGGTTCAGATGTACATGTAGGCAGAACATTGCATAAATAAATAAATAAATAAATAAATAAATAAATAAATAAATAGCAAAGAAAAAAAGAATAAAAAAAGGATTATGAAACCTAGTATATGGGAGGCAGAATCAAGTGCATCTGAGTTCAAGGCCAGCCTGGTCTACTAAGAGAGTTCCAGAAGAGTTAGTGTTACACAGAGAAACTCTGTCTTGAAAATCAAAAACAAACATCAGCCTTTCTAAACTTCTACATGAAAAACTCGTTTGATTAATAATCATGATGCTGGTTGCTCTTTAATAAATAAAAGCTTTTTTTGGTAAGAAGACAGCCATGTTAAAACTGAGTAAAACAGCTGGGCAATGGTGGCGGATGCCTTTAATCCCAGGTGGAGGTGGGTGGATTTCTTTGAGTTCTAGGCCAGCCTGGTCTGAGTTCTAGAACAGCCAGGGCTACACAGAGAAACTCTGTCTTAACCGGGAGGAGAAGGAGACGGGACAACACACACACACAAGACACAAGGCAATACAACAACAAAACCCTAACACTAACAAAATAAAACAAGTAAAACAGCTTTTCATATTAAAAAACTTAATGAAGGTACCTTTCCCAAATTAAAAAAGCTAGCAAAAAACAGTACTGTTCTCTTTAACTGCTTCCTGCAATCTCAACTTAATGTTCAGCATTTCCCCTACTAGAACTGATGACCACACCAAAGGGTTTCATCGTCACTATTTTTCCGGTTTTCAAAAGTACTATAATACAATCCACAGTGCCTACTGCAAATGTCTTCAAATGTTCTCTCTCCCAGTATTGTATATGCTCATTCAGCCAAAGGAATACTTAGTCAGTGTTCTTCAGAGTTGCAACCCCAATGCTGAATTTATAACAAGAGCTAGAGCTATCAACCCACAACAGAAGCAAATGTCCTAAGATTCCTTCATACTGATGTTTCAATAAAACCATTTCCCTGAGACTTTGCATAGGTTATATACTATTCTGGGATAGCCAGGAAAAAGTAGCTCTTACACCAAGAATGATCCATGGACCAAAGAAAAGGATGAGTTGTTCTTTCTCACAGATGTGACTGCATCTATTTAGAAGGCGGTAGGATGCATCAGAATCTACCCCACTTTTAGCACATGGCTCGCCTTTTAAAAAATCTGAGCAATTTGCCACAAAAAACTAGTCTAATGGAGAACGTGGAGGCAGGTAGCTGTCTCCTGTTGGGTGGAGATGAGCCCTTTTCCAACAGGAAACGAAAAAGAACAGGCCACTGGTCACCCTCTCCCTAATCACTGGCCCCACTGGTGCCTCCCTCCTCCATACACCATTTATTTCCCTAACCTCCCTTCCCAGCTGGGCTTGGGGGACTCTTTATAGATTTCACTTTTCTGACTGGGCGAGTAGTGGCTGCTATTCTCTAGGGAAGGGGGAGTGGACAGAACTAACCTGGAGAGGGTGATAGGAAAGAGGTCCCGATAGACCACCCTGCAACTTTTCCCCAGGCATAGCCTGAGGAATGTAGAGCTGCAGCTAGAATGGGGTGAGGTGCTGAGGTAGGACTGCACTAACCACACCCTGGGAAAGGCTTGCTTCCAGTTTACACTGACCCCACTGGTACTTGTTCTGGGACAGCAAAGCCATCCCCCCCCCTTATTATTTCAACAGGAGTGAACCTGTTTTTGTATGGCTGGTTATTTTGTTTTGTTTTGTTTTTCTAGACAGGGTTTCTCTGTGTGGCTTTGGCTGTCCTGGATTCACTCTGTAGATCAGGCATGCCTCTGCCTCCCGAGTGCTAGAATTACAGGCCTATGCCACCATGCCAGGCTAGAGTGAACCTTTTTTGTGATTTTATTTCTCTCCACTTTTTTACCTCGTGGATGTGTGCCCTACAACACACACACCTGTGAGTTTTGTCTAGGGTCCTGCCATCTCCAGCTCCTTTGTTCTAGTAGGTAAACCTCAGATATCCTCCACCTCATACTGTGTATTTAAACTTAAAGGTTTTGGATGTGAACATGTGCTGACCGTTGCGTATTGTGTGTATTGGCGGCAGGGGGGAGGGGGATTGCATACTGAATTGTGGGAGCCAAAAATTCAGTTTTTCATTTTTTTCAAAAAGGAGAGAGCAGGAAAGTAGGCACATTTTGAAAAAACTGTGTGTTTCATAGATATTTCAAAAAAATATCTATGTGTTTTGTTTTCTAGTATTATTATTACTATCATTATCATCTACTGATGATGTGTCCATGAGGCTGAGGGGAAGCACCAAACAGGAGCCTACCCAGAGTTCCCTCACCCCATCACCCACTGAGGGACCTTCCTTCAGACAGCATTAACCACCCTTGGGGGAGGGCAGTTATGGCTGTGGAGACTGCCCAAGTCTCCTTTATTAAATGATATTTGAGTGGGAAGGAGATGACAACCTTGTACCAGCACCAAATTTCAAATAAATGAAAATGAAATAGAAAAAAAAAATCTGAGCAAAAATAACAAGAGGTGAGTTGGTCTCAAGGTTTTTCAACATAATACCCTTGGCCTTAAACTAATGCTACCTCATTTCTAAAAACCCAGATCAACAAGTCTTCTTAGGAACTCATCTATTTATCAATAGGAAATACAGCCATATAGAAAATTATGTCTTTATAATATCTTCTATACAATGAGGAATTATCTACCCAAAAGTACATGGTTTATGTTAATAAATAATAAAAGGTTTACACCACAATGACAAAAAGCCATCAGTTATTTATTTAACAAGAAAACTTCTATCTGTGCTGACTATAACATTTGCATGTCAGCCAGGTGTGGTGGTGCATGCTGTGATCCCAGCACTCGAGGAGGCAAAGATAGGCAGATCTCTATGAGTTTAAGGCCAATCTGGTCTTATATATTATTTGTGGTAAAGCACAGAAACAAAACTTTTAATTCCTGAATGTGCAAAAGAATGTAGCTAGTGCCCAAAAATCAGTGCCATAATCGAAGCAGGGCACATTCTGAACAATCCAATTATAAATGGAAACTAAGCTGTCTATAACCTTCCCACAATTATATGTCAACTATTTACTTACTATTATATACTAATAACAAGACATTAGTTTACTTGCAGTATTTAACTTAAATGTATTTAGTTCATGTATGATTTGGGGAATTTTAATCATTGTGGCAATGTTCATAGACTTTTCACAAATACTATAAAATAATTAAAACATAAAAACTTAAATTTAAATGTCTATGATAACTGATTTCAAAAATACCACTTTCAAGTTTTAATGTATAACCTGACTGAAAAATGACCATTTTTCAGTTTAATGATGATACAATACACTTCCAGACAATACTCAACTTGTATTTAAGACTATGCTGTCTGACTATGTTTGTCACAGTCTACATGGTATGTGAAAGAGTTCTACTTTCCCATACCCAGCGCTCCCTCTACGCTGTGATACTTTCAGGAGGAAGAGGGGAGAAAGAAAATAATAAATATTACCAAGCAGGTACTGCAGAATATACTGAGGTCCAGACTTCCAGTCTCTGCAAGTTCAACTATCGTCTGTGAATTTACAAACAAACAAAAAAGCCTCTTACTCAAGACTGAATAATGCTCACCAACTTTTCTGTTATTACTTTGAATCAATAAACATGCCATCTTTCTCAAAAATCTTAAGCTCAAAAACAATCTCGTGACTGACTCATTTTTTTCTATCTCAATACTGTATGAGAACTGAGGGATATCAGCACAGCAATTTCTATGCCATCCATCTACCTAAAAGGGGAGTGGCCCACAGAATTTGCTAATGCCAGTTAACTGTGGGCAGGAATAATTCAATCAGATTTGTTTCCTTTTTAAAAGGGCTTTCTGGTTTCATTTTCTTGTTGTTTTTAAAGATAGGGTCTTGTGTGGCCCAGATATGTCTTGAATTTCAGGTCCTCCTGCCACTGCGTCCTTCCTGAGTGCTGAGATTACATGTAGTATGCAGCCCCTGCCCTAACTGAGAGAACTACAATAGTTCTCAAAATAATCAAAATACCTATTCCAATTCCCTACTGACAGAATACATGAATTTAGACTGCAGCCCCTATGTCAAAGGAAAAGGATGCCCTCCATCAGTCACAGACAGCTTTTGGCTACTAGGATGGGGTGCCTGTACTATTTGTTTAACAGGTTAATTCAAAAACCCTGCTCTTGGGTGCAGGTTAATGAGATGTTCCAGATGTAACATTCACCTCTGAAAGCAATCAGAGCATTCTTATATTTATGGTTGTGAGCCTAGCCTTTAACAGCTGAGCCACCTCTCCAGCCCAATTGGAGCATTCTTGGTAAAGGAATGTTAACCCTAAAATGTAAAGCCGGCATCACCAGGGCACCAAGACGAGCACCACATAAAATACAGATGAGCACACCCCTGCTTAACTGTCACTGATTCTAAGAGGTTCTTCCTTTTTATCAAAATCTCTGCTAAAATATTTATGAAATGGCAGTTAATTGGGTACATCACCACCTTTTTCTTTTGTTCTTCTGTGGCTTTAATAATCCCTGGATCTGATTTCCAGGACTTTCCAAAATTGTAGAAAAGTGCAACACTATTGGCAAGAAAAGGAAGGTGAATAAATAAAAAGTTGAGATGTATCCAAAGTTAAGGAATCTAAAACAGCAATGATAAGTTTTTATATACAGATTTATAATCCATATGGTTTTACCACACAAGAACACGTATTGACCAAAAATGGGTTTTCTAAACAAAATATACTTTTCAATAATGTTCACAACTAAGTACAAAAAGAAAAAATATGACTTTGCAATAAATTTAAATCACAAAGCCCCATATAATACTTTAAAAGTCAGTAAACATTAAAAACCTCAGTAGATTAAGTATTAAGTATTGCACTTAAGAAAATGAAGGTATTTTCACATTCAAAGTTACATACATACTTTTCTTCTTGCGCCAATTTTTTAACATATAAACATATATAGAGAGACACCAATCTCTTTAGATATGTGCGATGATTAGATTTAACCGTCCATTTTGACATAATCTAGTTACTTGGGAATTGTCTCAATGATAGATTATTTATGGTAGGTTGGCCCGTATGTACACCTCTATGGGGGATTGGCTTTTTTAAAAGTGCTCATGTGTTCACATGGAGATCAGAAAACATCATGTAGGAGTCAGTTCTCTATGATGTGGATCCTGAGACCAAACTCAGGTCAGGTCAGAAGTATCTCGATGGCCCCAACTGTCTTCAATAAATATGATCAGAGCTAGCCCACTGGGGGAAGCACCAATCCCTAGGCAGGGGGTCCTGAACAATGTTACAGTGGATATATGAAGGTGAGCACATGCAAGTAAGCAAATAAACAGGTATGCCTGTTTCTCTGTTCATGACTATGAATGCGATGTGATCAGCTGTCACAAGAGTCTAGCACTGTAACTTCCCCAAAGATAGACTGTAACTTGGGACTGTGAGCCAAAATAAAACCTTCTCCTCTGCATTGCTTTATTGAAGACTCTTAATTTCTACTTTAAATTACATGTACCTGTGCATATGCGTGTGTGTGTGTGTACAAAAGACAAATGAAGATAATGGATCTCCTGGAACTGGAATTATAGTCAGTTGTGAGCCCCCTGATCTAGTTGCTGAGAACCAAACTCTGCCTTCTGGAAGTACTGCAAGAATAACTGCTGACTCATCTCTCTAGCTGTTTCAAGTTGTTTTTTATTGAGGTACCACAGAAACAAAAACAAAACATGGTTGTGTATATGTGTGTGTACATATATATACATATATATGTATATATATATAAAATAATCTACATATTTTATTGAACTTTTATGAGGTCTCTTTTTTTACTTTAAAAATTTTTATTATTATTTATTACAATTTATTCAATTTTTATCTCAGCTGTGTCCCCCTCCGTCTCCATCCAATCCTACCCTTCCTCCCTCCCTCTTTTCCCCCTATGTCCCTCCCTTAGTACACTAATAGGTGAGGTCTTCCTCCCCATCTATTTGACCCTAGCCTATCAGGTCTCATTGGGACTGGCTGCACTGTTTTTCTCTGATGCCTGGCAAGGCTGCAGCCTGAATGGGAGGTGATCACAGAGCCTGCCACTGAGTTCATGCTAGAGAAAGCCCCTGCTCCCCTGGGCTACATCTGAGCAGGGGTTTTAGGTCCTCTCCATGTATTATCCTTTGTTGGGGTAACATTCTCTTCAGGGGCCCCAGGGTTTGGTTTTATTGCCTCTGTTAGTCTCCTTTTGGAGCTCCTGTCCCCTCCACGTCTTTCTATCTCCCCCTTCTTTCAAAGATTCCCTGTACTCTGCCCAAAGTTTGGCTATGAGTCTCAGCCCCTGCTTCGAAACTTCAATCAGTACAGTCTTTCAGAGGCCCTCTATGTCCTGTTTCTATGCCCTCCTGTCCTGTTTCCTGTCTTCTCCTACTTCCAATGTCTATTGTGTCTGCTCTTCTGAATAAGGATTGAGAATCTTCCCTAGGGTCTTCCTTGATGTTTAGCACCTTTAGGAGTATAGATTTTAATATGTTTATCCTATATTAAATGGCTAATATCCACTTATTAAAGGTTGTATTTAACTACATGAAAGCAAAACAAACAAACAAAAAACCCAAAACTTTCTTCACTACTTTTTTTGAACACATTGAGAAGTTGAGGTTAATCCTATATGTGTTTGATTAGTACCTAGACACTAGACAACCACATCAAACACCAGAGAAGCAAAAAGGGAATGTCAGCGCCTACTAAATGATACCAACGCACAGGCCATTAATGACACATTGCTTGACCTCCCCGCTAGCACTGAAAACAATGCTGCCAATTTTTCTGGCAAAAAGTGTTATTTTATTCTTTCAACTATGAGTCTCTATGCTTTAACAGTCCACTGTGAAGGGCTGAACTCACTGCCGTTAACATTTTCATTTAAGAGTTTACAGGCATGGCTGTGGCAGGTGATCCCAGCTTCAAGTTCTACAGTCAGGAAGAAGGGGACCTCAGGCAGAACCTCAACAAGCTTCAGGACAGCTGAGAACAGGCTCCTGAGCAGGAGCTCACAACTAAGCTTGTCTCTCAGGCAAAGAAAAGGTGACAGAGAGCCAGAGAACCGCACTCACCACCTAGCACAGTGAATATGAGTCTAAAGGTAAAGTGGCCTTATCCCAACAGCAAAGCAGAAAGGAAAAACTAGCAAGTATTCTAAAGCCTATTAGATAAAACATGAAAGTCTGAATAAATCCACTTCAGTTAATCATACAAAAGATGAAAGATGAATAGAAATGACATAAAAATTATGCTAGCATGCTTTCAAGAAAAATCAAAGGAGAAAAGTTTGTAACAACCACAAGCCAAAGAATCCAGTCTTGACGAAGACACAAGCTAAGGGACAAAAGCAAAGGACTAAAAAACGTTTCATAATTAAATTAAATAAGAGGACTCAATGGACAAAAGCACTTGCTGTATAAACATACAGACCTGAGTTCAAGCCGCATTACTCACCCTGGAAGAGGAGAACCAGTTCCCAAAAGTGCTCCCCTGACCCTAACCACATACCAGCAAGTACATACCCCACACCTAATACATAATAATAATCAAAAGCAGAATGTAAGTTTAAACATGAATCCTATATCAAGTAAGAATTTAAGGCTAAGGCAGAATGACAGATAAAAAGAGTGTTTCTAAAAATAAGAAAACTGAGACCAAAAAAACTAATTACCCAATAAACTAAGAAAAAAACCAAACAAAGCATAAAAAGATTAATACCCTGTGGCTGATCTTGAATCCTTGATCCTACCTCACCCTCCAAAATGCAGCAATGATAGGTGTGCTGCCACAGAACACTTTCAGTCTTAATGACTTGAAGAAATGTGGTTGTGTCTGTCTGTTTTCTCTTTTGAATGCTCTGCTGAGCTTCAGCAGAGCCTGAGAACTCCACTCACCACTAAGCACTGTGAATATGAGTCTAGAGGTGAACTGGTCTCCCCTGTGGGTGTGAACTTACACCTGTATGTTTACAAGATTCATTTCTAAAGGTCAACCTTACAGGAGAAAGTGCTCTTTACAAAAATAATACAGTAAAAATACAATAAAGACCTGATTAAAAAAAATCAGTGAAAGTTTTCAGTTATTATATACTGATGCTAAGGTTCAATGTATCAGAAAGAAACCCAAACCAACATACACCTAGCAATATCTACAAAATGACGGCGAAAAGCTGACTACACACAAGGACAAACTGCTAAGCACATCAGTACGTTGAAAAATTTAATGATTCTCCCCAGTTAAGTTTTGGTAATGACAGAATGAGCTGAAAAAGCACATAGAGTATTACTTTTTAACTTGTTGCTATTACAAAATTAAAGGAGTTAAAGACAAATTAAAAAGTTAAAAAGAGCACAAAAGCATAGGCCTACAGTCCAATGTATGTGGAAGCCAAGGCAGAACTCTCTTGACAACAGGAGTTCCAAATCAGATTGGGCAACAAAACCAAACAAGCCAGTTGATGTGGGAAACAGGTTCAAATGTACCTGCGGTTTCAAATTATCCTGTTTGTAAGATGTATTTTATACCAGGTGTGGTGGCAAAGGCCTTTAATTCCAGCACTCCCAAGTGTGGAGGCAGGTAGATCTTGGTGAGTTGGAGGCCAGCCTGATCTACAGAGTGAGTTCTAGGACAGCCAAGGTTATTTAGAAAGACTCTATTTCAAAATTCAAACAAAGAAAACCACGCTTTTGTTGATAATTATATTGATAATTTGCCGAAGTTAGGATATGCCTGATATATTAATTGTACTTTTTAAATGAAGCAAAAATCATTATGTGTAAAAAGAAATTAACTCTTAAAAAAAAAGTGATATTAACAAAGTTCCTAGAGCCATGCCTGGTGGCATACACCTTTAGTCCCAGTATTGAGGGAGGCAGAAGCAAGTGGATGGCTGTGAGTTCCAGGCCAGCCTAGTCTACAAGTCAAATCCTGGACAGCCACGGTTACCCAGAAAAACCCTGTCTCAAAACAAAACAAAAGAGAGAAAAAAAGTCCTTAGACAATAGCATGGTAACTTGTGTGCAATCCTGGGGAGCTGAAGGAGGAGTCCTGCCTTGAGTTCAAGTGAGTTTGTGCTATATGACAAGACCCCACTGCAAACAAGAGAGAGACAGACAGACAAGTGAGGGGTAGAGAGATCTTTAGAGAAAATACTTGGAGACTATAAACATGAAAATCACTGTTTAATACAAAAGTGAAAACTGTTTCAATCCTAGCTTTACCGAAGACCAGCTAAGGCTCCTAAGGCCTAAACTTTCCTGTTAATAAAATGAAACAACAGTAGCTTACACAATATAGGTAAATGTTTTCTTTTAATTCAATTAATACTGGCTGATATTATTGTCTGTGGTTGTTAAAGACAGCTTTTAAAAGCACCATACTAAGTACACAATACTTAGAAATATTATTGATATTAGTTCACATTTGTCTACGAATGCTGCTTTACTGTAATAAATCATGTGCTCAGTCCTAATGTCAAATCATCAAACAGTTGCTTGATAAGACTGTGCTTTAAATACATTCTGTTACATCAAAGGATATCATTCCAAAACCAGAAGAACCATGTCACGTACATCCAGAATTTGGTTGCCAAATATATCCCAAGGGGCAATGCACTGTGCATTGAATGATCAAAAAAGGACCTGTAAAAAATACATTTTATAAAATATAAGTGCTATATTTCATTACAAAATGAATACTGAGATTAAAATTTCAAAGATATTTAAATACTGAGATTGTTTTCACAGTAATGAGTTCAGCAAGATTCTTTTCATCAACAAGAATTAAGCTATATTCTATACTTTCCAACTTCAGAATTTCAATGTTCCCATTTGTTGAAGTCAGTAATTCCTTTTAATATACAGCACACTATTCAAGGACGTTACGGTTCTGACAAGTGAAGATAAGACAATGCTCATCTCTCCCACCTAACCAGTTCAGCTAAGGCTAAGGCACATCCTCTCAGGTAGAAAGAACTGGCTGACTCAGTCCAACAAAGGCTTGTATTTGTAATACTTTAGGAAGACACTGATAAATCTCATTGGTACAAACAGGATCCTTTATCCAGGTAGATCAAGTAGTCTTGATGTTTTCCTATTTAATATTTAATGACCTGTAAGAGCTCCTAGAAATACTACAGAGATGACTTAATCAGCAGTCAGCCCCTCCTTAGAGTTAACTAATGTTAGTTAGCTAACATTAGTGTTAAGACTAGTAATTCTTATGTGAACTATTTCCATAGATTTTCTAAGATTTCTGTGAAAATAAGATGTTTAGAGAAGGCAAATTAAATAGAAAGAGCTGGATCATAGTCACCTTCGTAGGTTTGCTAGACCAGGCAACTTTTGTGGCAAAATGACTCAATAGGAAATAAAATGGTTAGTGCTTAAAGGAAAGCAGGAAAGACTTTCTGAAAGACTGAGCCTGCTTTGTGACTGTGTAGACATACACAGTAGTACAAGTCAGCCATCTTTGTTGTCTAATGCTGATAACCAAAGGCAATACCTATAAAAAGCGTAACTACCTGTAAGCTAATAATACCACATGGGCATAGCTGAACAAACTCAAGTTCACTTCTAAAGAAATATTTTAACTATTTCCAAGAATGTATTTTCCTTCAAAAAAAAAAAAAATCACACACTAGACTTGTCATTAAAAAGCTTTTTGAGTAATTTTAATAATGCTAAAAAAAAAAAACAAAAAACGAATGAATTTCATAAGTTACCAATAATGACAATATTCTAAACACAGAAAACATTAATTTGTCATAGGGTAAGAATTATGTTCTTTCATGAAATTAAAGTTAAAAATAACACACTTACTTGGAAAGAAATTGTACTGTAGCCCAAACGCCACCATACATTAGCCCTTTAATGAGCCAAGAATCAATATTTAGGTCTGCTATAAACCCAACCAGCCAAATTACTAGGAATGGAGTTCCTAGCATTACTTTTTGCCGAAATTCCTGTAAAAAAACAAAACATAAACAAAAACAAAAAAAACAAATGTCACGAAGTTTTTGTGTTTCAAATGATTTCAATCTTAACCACAGACATTTTTATTAAAGTATGTAACCAAAAGTTAAATGAATTCTATCCATTCAAATCTGCCTTTTATGTTCAGGTAGCACACACACACACACAAACACAAACAAACAAAAACAATGTTTAAAAGAAGTTTGTTAAGACTGTGGAAAACTAGAAGTTGAAATTATGGAAGTGGGTTCTACCCAGACAGACAAAAAAAAAAACAAAAACAATGAACAGTAAGATAGGTTCACATGGGCTAGCTAGATAATAGTTCACAGCTTAACATCCCATTTTAATAAAAGAATTGCAAATTAGAAAGACAGGGACAATCACCATCAGTGGTCTAATAACTTTAGCACACAGTAGAAAACTAAAGATGTTTAACTTGGAGAAAACATTCAAAACGATATACATTAACAGTGCATTAAAACTGTAAAATTAAATACGGAATAAAGCCAAGGCCAGTAAGATGGTTCAACGGTGAAAGTGCTTGCCACACAAATCTGACCCCTTTAGTCTGATCCTTGAAACCCACAGTGAAAGGGGAGAACTGACTCTCCAAAACTTGTTCTGACCTCTACAAAATGTACCATGTCCGTAAAGGCGTTCCCAAATACATGCAAGTACACACAAACACACATAAAACAACAACAAACAAGCAAACAAATACCAAGCAATCAGCAGGGCTTCTCAGCCCACAGAATGGGAGTATAGACCCTGAACACCTTACAAGTGCTCAGAAGTCCACACTTCTACTATACAAATCCACATACCTCTCTATACCACAATTTATCTTCACAGCAGCACCAAGCACTACTTATTGTCCTGTTTACAGAATAGTTCTAGACAAACCTCAGTATCTTGCCCAAAACATCTTAGGTGACAAAACTACATAAAGATACTTAGCTGTGAGTTTTGTTTCCTTTTTTAGGCAGTCTTACGGTATAAGCCCAGGCTGGCCTCAACCTCAAAGAGGTACTGTGATTAAAGGTATAAGCCACCACATATGGCTTCCATGTGATCTAACTTACATGGTATGGATACATCACAGTCTGTTTAAACTTTACCTATTAAAGAACATCAAATTGTATACAGTTTGGAGTTATGAATAAAAATGCAATAGTGGCATCTAGATTTCATGTCTGTGAGATAAATGAAATTTTGCACTCTACAGATCACAAGTTGTTTTCTGTAGTACTATATTATTTTACAATCCCACCAGCAAGCATTTGAGCAATTCAGTCTTTCAGACATGTCTCAAGGCTTCTTTCTTTCCTCTGTGCACGTGTATACTTGAGATAGCATCTTGCCATGTCTCCCACAGTGGCCTAGAAGTCAAGATTCCCCTTCCTTTAGCCTCCCAAGTCTGGGATTATAGCTGTACTCCACCATATTCATTTAGCTCACTTTAAAATTGGATTCTTTGACAAATTTTCATTTTTTGGGTTTTAAGAATTCTTTCTATAGTCTGCACGTTAGTCTTTTCTTTTACAAATGACTTGTCAGCATTATCTTCCAGTTTGTAGCTTGTCGATAATTTTTATTTTCTTAATAGGTTTTTAATCCATGTTCCTATAGATAATCCCAACAAACTCACTGGGTCATCAAACTAAACTTGATCGGAATCTTTTCTTCAGCCAGATGTCTGTGACTTATCTGAGTTGAAGCCAAAATGTTCATACTTTCCAATAAAATGTTCAAATAAAACATGTTCAAAATTAATAATATCTACTTTTCTATCTCCATAGATCTAAACTTTTAAAGGACTACTAATGCTTTTTCTTCATTTGATCATTATATAGATTCATTTACTGAATCATAAACCTGCTTTTTTAAAAATCCTCTAACTTTAGGGAGTGGAAAAATGGCTCAGTCGGTAAAGTGCTTGCTAGATAAACATGAGGACTGAAATTCAAACCCCAGAACCCACATTTTAAGAAAGCCAAGTGTGGTCCCATATGCCTGTATCCCAGCACTGAGGAGGTGAAAACAAGATAATAGCTGTCGAGCTGATTATCCACCACCCAGTCTAGCCAGATCAGTGAGCTCCAGGAAAATGAGAGGCATGGCCTCAAAACAACAATGCTAATGCAAAATCAACTGATGAAGACATCTGCCATCAATCTCGGGCCTTTCCACTCTACACACACCTGTGCATGCCCCTTTATGCCTAATGCACGCACACACCCCCAAAGCCTAACTTTTAAAAACCTAAGCGGTTTTAAAACTGTTTCCCAAGAGAAAGATTCCTCCCTATCTGCCTACTAGAACTATCCAGTTTTATCTTCCCTTTTGAGGTCACTTTTTAAAATAAAGTGCTAATGAAACCTAGTGTCACTATTACCTTGTTTGGATTTTCTCTCCACCCTCAAATACAGAACATACCAAGAGGCTGGCAAACAAAATTATGTTCATAATTTAAAATGTCCTAATGTGAGGTGGAAAAAGAAATGAAGAGTTCATATGATTATGGTGCTTAATGTCACACAGCTCTCAATTATCACGTCTTTTCATCTAGCAGCCCTTTTTAGAGAAAACTTAACATATGCCTTTAATCTCAGCACTTGGGGGCAGAGACAGGCAGATCTCTGCGAGTTCAAAGAAAGCCTGATCTACATAACGAGTTCCAGGCTACCTAGGACTGGCTACCCAGGAAGAAACTGCAGTCTAAGCTCGTCACTGTGCCACACAGCTGTTCATACTGCACTACACGCTGCAGCTCTTCCTTGCATCTGTGTAGGTTACAGTGTGGAGCTGCACACGTGTACATGTGTATTTGGAAGCCTGAGGCTGACATCAGGGAACTCCCTTATGTACTGAGTCAGGGTCTCTTTGCTGTTTTGCTGTTCTGACTCTTGCTCCCTGGATTCCCTACCTCTGGTACACTGCGATCATGGGGCTGTGGGACATGACCTGTCACTTTACATACAGATTTTAGAGATCCAACCTCCAGTTCTCATGTGTGTGAGACAAGTCCTCTTTTGCTGTGCCATCTCTCCAGCCCCTGAAACTCTTTCTCTCTCACTTTTAGAAGTTACTTTGTACTTTAATTGTTGGTAAGCATTAACATCACATGCAGAAACAATTCATTTTCTTTATCTGTGAAGTTTCAGAGCAGCTGTATAGGTTAATAAACTACAAACACAGCTACTCTGGTATGGATGACATGGGAGTCTCCACTCACTAAGGGAGTGTGAATTCTTATAAATAAACAAGCTGCTGCTTTCAAGTAAATCATGCTACATTCATTCCTGTCACACTGGCAGGTGTGACTTCTGGGTTAACTTCTGTATATTTTAGTTTTGCTAGTAGTAAAGCTTAAGTGCTCAATTTTTCTATAAAAATCACTCATGTGATTACTGTTAAGCTAAAATATAAAGTTATCATTTAATTATTTAAGCATATTTTTTTAAATGTCAGTTTCTTCCTTTCTAGTAGAAATAATGTTTTCTAAGGAACCTAAACTCTGACTTTGAGAAAATGTCTTAAGTTTTAAAATCCTATTGTAAGTAGACAGTTAAGCCAACAGCTATAAATTTTAAAACTAAAATTCATGAAAGAAAATGGATTTTCTGTGAAAGATCCCAAAATGAAAGCTTTCTCTCTAAAAATTATACATCACAAAGAATAAAAGGCTCAATTAATCTGAGCTATCGTACTCAGTTTACAAAGATTTACACTAAGACTAAGATGGGTCACAGTTCATTATCAACAAATGCACAGGCATAGGGGATCCTCTATCTACTAAAGACCCGTTAAGTGAAATTTATGTTCCCAACGGAGATTTAAACCCATTCATATGCACCCATCCTCCCAAAGTATCACACAGCATAGCCCATACACAACTCTAAGAAACTGTGCCAAATACTCTCATCTTATTTTGGCTGAGATAATGTTTTAACCACAATAGCAGGAAATGTAAAAATTAAGGTATGAGAATATGTAAGGCAAATTACAGATAGAAGGCTGAAAGCTTTTCAGCCACAAGTTACCTTGTCAGCCTTCAGCTTTCTAAGGAAAGAAGGGTTGTCGTACCCTTTTGCTTGCCTTGCCTCTTGCAAATGGTTGATCATCCACACGTTTTTTCTTTGCTTTGCCAAATCAAGTGCTGATTCACCCTGATAAAGTAAATAGAAGAAATTCACATTAAAAATAAAACTAATATTTTTATTAATAACTTTTAAAGACATTCCAAAAGTAAATAAATTGACTATATAACTTCATTGACAATGGTTTAAAATTGACACTGGATGAAGTCAATTTTAAAAGCATAAATCATTACATACCTGTTATCACTTCCCATTCAAAATGCAACCGAAAACACATTTTCTCATCTTATGCTATAGATTCTATTTTTGCTTGCATTTTTGACAAATAAGAGAGCAAATCAAAAAGTAGGTATTTTAGTACCTGCTGGATCAGAGGCTAACATTAAGCTCGTCAGTTAGTGCACACTCCTCACAGACCTCACTAACAATCCTGAGCGCTGTAAGACATCCTAACATTGTACCAAGCTGTCAGGAATCTGTTTTACTTCAGTGACGGTGAGCGCCTTGACAAGAGTACAGGGAGGAAAGGAAAAGTGAACTTCTACCACTGCACTGGCATTGAACCTGCCATAAACATCCACCCACACAGAGACTCCCACACAACAAGAGAGCCACTCTAAGAGAATCATTTCATTTTCAAGCTGGGAGCTACGAGGTCCCTTTAATCCTAAGACAAGAATGCCAGGAGTACAGGAACAAGCCAAGAAAGAAGAAACACAACTAAAAGTCCTACGTCTACGTGTTCCTTTTTGCTTTCATTAATTTAAACTTTCTATTTCTTTTTCTTTCATTTCCAATCTATTTAATCTTGTCTATTTATCTAATTCTTTGAATAAAAAAGATAAATTAAAACTATTTGCCAAAACTGAAGAATAATACTCAAAGTATTTTTAGAAAAATAACCATTGAAATTTTACTTCAAAATGTTGGATTAAAAAAAAAAAGGAATCCTAAGGAACTTTTGGGAGAGATAATAACTTATCAAGTATGGAATACAGTTTAAAAGAAACAAAAAATTAAGCATAATACTACCATACAGCAACAAAGAATTATAAACAAACAACGATAAAATTTTTCAAAAGCCCAAGCAGATTTTTAATACAAAAACCAACAGTATTTAATAAGGAATGGGCTAATCTAGGTGAGCC
Organism: Meriones unguiculatus; assembly: GCF_030254825.1. NCBI lineage: Eukaryota > Metazoa > Chordata > Mammalia > Rodentia > Muridae > Meriones > Meriones unguiculatus. The sequence goes on from NC_083350.1 coordinate 119,312,359, forward strand.
TTCTACAAATAGGGATATTTATTTTAGATATTCCTTGCTTATTCCAGAATTCCATCACCTAAGTTTTCAGAATCGGCTAATTAATCCAAACTATAAATATTACCTGAATAATAGCAATCCCTTGGGTAACAACTCCCAGAATATCCTGCAGTTGCCTCGGTCCAGCTGAGCACCCCTTCCACTAGAGGGCCATGTGACACCTAAGGATTGCCTAGACAGAAAGATTGAGGGAGCTTTAAACACCTTTAACTCCTCTAGTCACCTAACCATATAGTTGTTTTGTTTTGTTTTGTTTTAATTCAGCTGGTAAAATAAACAAACAATTCAAGAGTTATACTAAAACCAGGGTGTGGAATCAAGTCTATCTATGATTACTCCATGTCACAGCCAAAATAGTAAGTAACAAAAGTAACATGAGCAAGAATCCACATGGAGTATTTATAGGCTATAGCAGACTACATCACTGATCATAAATAGAAGAAATTCTTCAGGGGTTTTGGTCAAATAACCATGGCTAAAGTGGAAGATCTCTTGACGGTATGCCTTAGTGGGACACTGGCAAAACTAACAAATACTAGTTAGAGACCATCGAGGTTGGGTGTTCAAGAGCTAATGAACAACTGAGTGCACCTCCTCTCAAGAACTATAGGAGCTCTTTCTGTCTATTTACATGCTTTGACAGTTTCAGAAAGAAAAGATGGAAAAGTTTGGGTATCATTCAGATTAACTGTTCTTCCCAAATTAAAAATTCTAACATCTATTTAACTAAAACTACAGAATAAAAATTTTTAAAAATTAACAAAACCACCATAGTAAAAAGAATTACGATATAAGCCAGAAATTCATTTTTTTTAAATTCTTAGTAGTACAGAAATTACTTTTTAACCCTATGGTTGCCATTTAAACATAACTGAGGATTGTTGCTGTAAAATTCTTTGACACTTATCTGACGAAAAGCAACGATATTCTTCCCCCCCAAAATGCTGTAACAAGTATTATTTTAAACAAGTCCATGCCATTCTAGATCCACACACAGGGGCCTAATCGAGGGTATTTAGCTACTTCTTATTCTTCCAAATATCAACTTTAAAATATTAAGTTAACTATTATTAAAATAGTCTTCAAAATAAATTGTCTTACTTTGATGAAAGAACTTTGTTTTATATATTAAAGGAATCTAATTTCTTTTTCAAACAATTAATTTACAGAAGCAATTTCTAGTTAACATAAACTTAAAAGAAACTTAACCATATTTTTAAAATAATTATCTGGGATAGGACCAAATAGTTAAATAATTATAGCAGAGAATGTTTTATCTTGTCTGAAGAATAAAACTTTTTAGAGCTTTTAAAATCAAACCTAGATTTTACAACTTATTTTTATTTTAAAATTTTAAGAGATATATTTATTTTATGTTTATTAGTGTTTTGCCTGCATGCATGTATGTGTACCACACGCATGCCTGGCACGTGCCAGGTCAGAAGGGGGTGTCAGATTCCCTGGAACAGAAATTACAGATGGCTATGACCCACCATGTGGCTTCTGGGAAATGATCCCAGGTCCTCTGTAAGAGCAACAAGTATTCCTAAATGCTGAGCCATCTCTAGCCCCTACAATTCATTTTTAGTAACAGATTTCCTAGTACTTAAGATGAAAAGTAAAATAAATAAATGCCAAAATTACGGACAAAGAATTATATTGAAGGTTTTTTAAATAAAAATTTCCTTTTCAAAATTTGCAGCAAACTAAATAATTAGCTTTACATGGTACACAGTGAAAGACATCACTTCATGCTAAATATTATCAACAGAATGAATTCCTATCATCTTCACTTCAAAATAGCACTTTCCCTTCAGGATTCCCAACTCCAACACCAGTCAAAAGACAAGAAAAACAAAACTGCACCATCAATGATGATTTCATTTGTTCTAAAATATAATCTACCTTGTCATTTCTACTCTACAATATTATACATACATCTCCAAATCCTTTCAGTTATCTCCATATCTCGTCCTTAGCTAAGACTACATGGTTCTTAGAGAATAACAAAAGCACCAACCTAACTGATGTTTCAATGTTTCTACTGTCTGATTCAATCACTTCTTCACCCCAAAGAGGATCTAACCTGAGAAGCACATCCTACGGCAGTGTATACAACACGTCTGTTTCCTAGGACTTAGACACATTTAGCTTCTTATCACAGATGCCACTTCTTGTCACTATACTTGCAAGCCAGCCTCAGTTATGCACTAGCACTCGGCAGCTCGACCCTCCTGGGCCGTGTGATGTGCAGACTTTACATGGAAAATCTGTTTACCACTTATTTCTGCACAGCTGATTCCTCCTCCTCAGAACCGTCAAACAAAATATCATCAGAGGAATTCTCACCTTCTCAGGCCTGTCACTCGATTGCAGCTAATTATTCATTTATTTACTATTTTATTTCTTCAACAGAATGTATGTTCTGAAACAACACACACCTTAATCTGTCTTCAACATTGAGACAACCTAACAATGAACCAATATACTGAATGAAGGAAAAAATGGTTTCTACCAGAATAGTAACTACATTTCAAAAATACAGAGAAAACTAGATTCCAACAGAAACAGCATTCATTTTTATTTTCTCCTTTTAATTATATGAAAAGAGCATTTAGGAACAAAAAATCTTTCTTAGCAGAGTGGACAGAGATACTTTTCCCTCAAAATTATAAATGCTTCATATATAAATTAATTATTTCCTTAGACTTAATTTCCTTTAGTTATAATGTTACTCCAAAAAGTATCAAGAGCATTACACCTGAAACCACTGTTTCAGGCTAGAGGATATTTATTACTCAGTGACAGGATGTTTGCCTGGCATGCATGAAGTCCTGGATTCAGTCTCTAATCTGAATATGGGGACTTTTTCCTTTTTAACCAGTCAACCTTAAATCTACGTTAGATAATTATCAGGCATAGATTTAAATAAAATGTTTACACTCAATCACTTGGCAGTATAGACTCTTAGAGGTATTCTGATCGTGGTACCCTATCATTAATATGCCTGAACCCAGAACACACACACATTTTTAAAAAAGGTGAAAAAAAAATCATGTAAATACTTTGTATCACCTCTGTCCTTATAGCTTTCTGTTGAAATTCACTGTGGACTTTTCTATCTTAACAAAATTACAGGTTTATGCAATGGTTAGTGGGGACCACAACTTTTCATTCATTATTTGAAAAGATGTTAAAATTTTCAAACACACAACAAATATTTAAATATCCTAACTAAAAAAACTGTCCTAAGATTTTATGTGAATATATCATGGGCTCCAAATTACAGAACTTTGCTTTCATAATTATTTGGTGTATTATAATTTAAATACATAAATTTATTAGAAAAAAGCAAACCGAGGTTAATTAACCGAGGTTAATTTTTTGCTGTACTGAAACTGGTTCTATTTTTTTTCCAGTGATTTAAGAAATACATTGAAATGTATTTCTAGTACATGAGCCTTAAGACTGGGCAACTAGAAGTCAAAGAGAGTAAGACAGAAAGAAATGCAGATGACAAAACTGAGGCAAACTTTTCCTAAGGGAACATTGGTCAGGTTTAGTGAAGCATTTTTCCTATTCTTTGCACCTGAGCTCAGCATAGTTTACTACTACCAGTGTTAAGAATTCTCAGGGTATTCCCTTTAAATTTTTTGCAATGGCAAGCACTACTCTATCATTTCTGAAGTAGCAGAATGGTATCCTAGCAGTTCATTCGGTTAGTCAATAGGCATTTGGTAAGTGCCAATCACATGCCAGTCATTACAGTATGCCAACTTTCCCTTTTCCACGTGTTTAGTGGACCATTCTGATCATCCTAGGTAGGAACAAGTTAAAAAAATAGAAAACACATGATTTTTATCAATTTCCTATTTAAACTAAACTCAGAATTTTTAATTAGACTAGTTTCTAAAAATTCACTAAGCTACAAAATAAAAGGAAAAAAACAAAAAACAAAAAACGTCCAAGCCATTTTAACAGTCCAACCTTCTCTTCTTAAAGTAACCAAATAAAGGAAGAATTTCTCATTAAATTTCTCATAAAGAGATGCCTAGATCCAGCAAGAGATACCTACTCTTTGATTGGCTATTCCAGGTTAGTATATATCTTAAACTCCCTTTATATTTAATTAGCACATATCCCTTTGGCATTTATAAAATATGGCTCAGAAAATATTAAAAAGTATAGGTAAGTCTTAAAAATATTTGTCTAAAGACAATGATTACTGGAAGTATTTGCAGTCGTTGTTCAGATTAGTGCTAAATGACACAGCGGGTCCTAAGTTTTGAAGAATGCAAAAGATTAGCCAAAACATTGAGATCACCAACAAAACCATTTTTTGACACTCATTGATGCTGTGTTTGTGTGACTGCACATGTGCCACACAGGACACACGTGGAGGTCAGAGTACAGCTTGAAAGAGCCAGTTCTCTCCTTCCACATGTCCTGGGGTTGGAACTCAGGTTGTCGGGCTTAGCGCCTTTTGTCTACTGAGTCACCTTGCAGTCCCCCAGTATACTCTTGTGTTTGTACATGTTTTATGGTGTCTACAAATCCTAAAAACTCAAAGTGTACATGTTAAATTGTACTTGGCTCTTAGATTAATCCTGTATATATATCCTGGGCTATTCACCATTCTTCCATGGATAACATAAAGGGTGTTATCAAATTTAAGTCTTATTCTTTAAAGAAATGTTACTAAAATGACTAAGTCAAAGAATTACTGGAGTTTCTTAGGAGTATGTTTTTATTCCTAATGTTACTATTATTTGTGTGTTAGAAGACACAATGCCCTTGGGAATGCTTGTGCCAGGTGGTCAGAGGACACCTTTATGGAATTGGCTCTCTCCTTCCACCTCTTTACATGGATGAGTTTTGGGAGTCACTCAACTTAGGTTGCCAGCCTTTACCAACAAGTGATTTTACCAATTGTGCCATTCTGCTGATAGGATGTGTTCTGTAACTATAAGTTTAATGTAATGATATTCCTAAGAAACCAGAAAGCTTACTGTCCTTCATTTGTAGACATTAGAAGCATGTAATTTCTAAAATCCAGTACAAATTCACTAGTAAAAAGACCACCCCAAAACTAATATTATAAGATGATAGTAAATGATCCAAGTTTTGAGAACAAATTATTTCGCGGAAGCAAAGAATTGAACTAAAAGTTTTTCTAATTTTCAATCTTCAAAATCAAAACGAAAACCATGTTTTGTGGATGGCCTTCCTTTCCCATCAACAGCAGGACGTGCTCACCTTGATATTCTGGGCATCCACGTTCCCTCCAGCCTCCAGAAGCAGACTAATGACTGTGGTGTTCCCTGCTAGAACTGCCCAGTGCAGAGCAGTGTTTTTGTGATACTTGTCACCAAGGTTAACTGAAACATTGAATGTTAAAAGCAATCTAGTTGGATCCACACTGAAAAGGAAAAAAACAAACAAACAACAACAACAACCCTAATTTCAATTATCGAAATCATTACAAAGACTACACTGATTGTGGCTGCATTCTCATTCCATCTTGGGACATATCTATTCTAGCCTCGATAATATTACAGTCAGCAATTAAATGACACTCTAAGATGAACTGTCATATATGCACAACACTGTATAAAGTAATACGGTGCCAAGAGACAGCACACTTGGTCCTATCTTTCATACTTTTAATCTAGGAATTTATGTAAACACCTATACATTGAAAGAATAAAAACTTTTTATTTCAATTTAGACTGATTCAAAAATGATTTAAGACAGCTTACAAATGAATACACAAAACTTTACAAAACAATCACATGAATAGGTAATTACTAAAAGACAAACTCTTCTTCCCTTCTCTGAACTAAGGTTACTGAGCCAAAGCAAAACAGCCAGAGAGTGAGTAATTCATGTTACGCACTACTCACTGCTACTCGAGCTGTCATCAGCACTAGGTAGAATGTCTCTGCTCTTCCTAATCATTTGTTTTCATGCTGTACTATGCTGAAGCCATCTGAAAAGTCCATAGCAGTTACATACCTATGTGTTCTATAAGCTGCCCACATTAACGGTGTCATTCCATTCTGATCCATCATATCTACATCCTGATAATAAAGCCAGACAGCAGAATTTTAAGATCCTAGCCAAAATTAGTTGGAAACATCTAATTTATACATCAGACAATCTAATAATTACTACTCAACTGAGGATGCTTTATGAAAGTTTCTTAACTTTACACTGTAAGTACTGCCACTTGCTAGACTAACTGGTTTGCAAATTATACTTTCACGCTTCACTTTTAATGTTTTACATTTAAAGACCTTTTCAGCTTTAGAATTCTAAGTGGTCCTCGAATACTATTATTACACAATCTTAATTTAAAATAAACAATTTTTGCTAGACTTTCATAGGATGAAACTTGCCATGTGACACTGTTTTGCAGTCTTCATTTTCCGAAGATAAAAGATGAACCATAGTTTTATATCGTAATTTCCCTGACAATTTTTGTTTGTTTGTTTGAGACAGGGTTTCTCTGTGTGCCCCTGGCTGTCCTGGAACTCACTCTAGACCAGACCGGCCTCAAACTCAGAAATCTGCCTACCTCTGCCTCCCAAATACAGCGATTAAAAGCATGTGCCACCAGTGCCTGGTTTCCTTGACAATTTTTAAGCATTTAAAAATATTTTATCTATTAAGTTATAAAATATTATATCTAAATATTTTAAGTATATACTGTTTTAATATGTAGAAAGATTACTCAGAAAAAATAATTTAAAAACTCTGATCATCATGTTGCATCTTTCATATAAAAATATCATGCTAGTAGAAGTTCTGTTCTTTGATTTTTTTTGGTACTTTTTTCTATTAAATTGTTTCATTTTATTTTGTGATATGGCCTGGCATTAACTATACCAGCCCAGCTGGATTAAAAAATGTGGTGGTGCTCCTGCCTCTCAGCCTCCTAAGAGGTGGATTACAGACAATGTGCCAACATACCTAGCACTACTGATATTCTGTGTGCATCTCTGTCTCTCCCTGTGGTAGGCACATATCTGTGTTCAAGCTCACTTACCCACATCGGTATCTTTCACTTCCTGTTCTGAGACAGTGTCAGCAAGACTGACTGGGTGGTCTGAGGCTACACCTGCTGCAACTCTGGGATTCCCCAGTCAGCTTTCACCTGCAGACTAGAGGTGCTCATGCTTGCACCGCTATGGTTCCAACCAGAGTCATCTCCAAGCCTCAGCCCCTTGACATTTTTAAAACCTACATGTTCTAGGACATTCGATCACATTGTGAATACCAAGATTGTGTTGTTTACTGGAAAAACCTGTTTCTAGTTGTGGTATGACTCAGCCTTAGCACACACCTTTAATCCAAGAGCTTTCTGCTTGAATTAAATAAAATCAACCATAGATCAAGATTCGGAGCAAGCAACCAGTTGACAAGATTGAACATAGAAAAAAATCCATTGAGAGTCAGAGAAAGTCAGGAGGACAGATAGACACATAGGAAATAGAAAAGAGGGACATTCAGTTTGAGGGTTTTTTGAGTGGGCGTGGGGAAGGAGCACTTCTTCCTTTTGAGACATCGGCTGAGAAGGAAGGCCAGCTGGGTGCTTTCTCTGCCTCTCTGAGCTAGCAGGCTTTCACACCAGCATCTGGCTCCCTAGTCTTTACTGGTAAAATTTAATGTTTGAGATTTTGTTAAAAACAACACCTACATACATGTCTCCAGATTTAAAAAAAAAAAATGAAATGAGCCAAACTTCCAAATCAATTGCATTAACAAAAAGACAATGAATACTCAAAAATTTATGTAATTTTTTTCTTTCCAGTTAAAAGGGGAAAGAGAAAGTAAGCAAGCAGAAATGCTCCAACCCCTAGCGTAAGAAAGAAACTGGGATAAAAATAATCTCCTATGGTAGTTTCTAAAAATGCTCCCTAAAATATCCACATCCTTGTGCTGACATCCCCTACACTGAACCTGAGCTAGAATGCTTTAGATAACAGAAACACTGCTTTGCTAGAAGAGTTAAGTGTTCAGAGCTCAGTGGGCCGTTCTATGGGAGCTTGGAAGATAAGAAATGTTAAGAGAAATACAAACAATGGAGGACTGGCTTGTGAAGTTTCAGAGGGAAGTTCTGAGAGTCCCTTAAATAACATACAGGGCCATTTAATATTTTAAAAATCTGTAGTTCTGACGAGCTGGAGCTGAAGTGCTGACTCTGGTTAACAAGAGAACAGCAACACTGAAGTAAAACACTTGTTTTACTAGAATGATTTATGTTGGTTAGCTGGAGCTGAAAAATTAGTGGTGATTAAGAGAAGACCAGCAGCAAGGCACAGCTGGTGCACACCTGTAATCCCAGCACTTGGGGAGAAAAAGGCAGATGGATCTATGTGAGTTCAAGTGCAGCCTGGTCTACAAAACAAGTACAGGATAGACAAGGCTACACAGAGAAACCCTGTCTAGAAAAAAAAAAAAAGAGAGATTGAGAGAGAGACCAGTATCATGTGGATAGTAAATATATGAGCATTTCCTCAGGGTCAGCACACAGAAGCTGTGGTCCAGAGAGGGCTGCGATGCATCTTATGCTGGGCGCTGACCTTGGTAGTCTAAGAGTCATGCAGGTAGTACTGGTTTTGAAGGCAGGAAGGGGTCACAGAGAACAACTGAGGCTTGGCATTGTGTGATGGGAGTGGAGTCCTGGAAGAGAGGCCAGAAGAGGATAATGGCGCAAGTGCAGCCCAGCTGCACCAGAGATTAGTATTTTAGAGATGCCAGCACCATGGGACAACCACCAAGGCAACAGGTATGGAGACGAGCAGCCATGTGTTGTGGAAGGCTGTGACAAGCCCTTTGGAGCAGTCTAGAAGGTTGTGAGTGAATCCCAGATGTGTGAGACTGAGCTCTTTACACTGACTTTGATTTTGCTTTGTTCAGGCTGTGACTGTATTCTGGTTCTTCCTTCTTGGAGTTACAAAGTTTTTAACTTGTTAGATTTTATTTTATAGGAGCCCATAGTTATGAGACCTTCTAGATTTTAGAGAGACTTTGGATATTTTAAAGAAATACAACTTTTAAAGTGTGAATTTTTCAAAGAAATTTGGAATATGTTTTATATTGTGATAAAACTAACAAATGAAACAAATGGAGACAAATGAAAAAGGAAAGGTTCTAATTGAACTGTAATGATTCTATGTCAAGATGACAAGGGGGCAATTGTGCTGATTAGTTTTATGTGAACTTGTCAAGACTACAGTCAATTTAGAAGAGGAAACCTCAATTGAAAAAAAAAACTGTTCCCACCAGATCAGCCTGCAGGCAAACCTGTGGCACACTTTCTTGATCAATGATTACGGTGAGAGGGCCCACCTCACTGTGGGCCATGCCGCACCCCACTGTCTCACAGCCCTGGGGGCTGTAAAAAAGCTCAACTTTTTGAAGAGTACGGCTACAAGCAGAGTTCCCTCTGGTTCTCACCCTGACCCACTTAATGATGGACTGTGAAGTGAAGTGAGTAAAATAAACCCTTCCCTCTTGAAGCTGCTTTTAACTCTTCACATTTATCACAACAATAAAAACCCTAATTAAGACAATACTTAAGGGAAATATTTAAAGGAAAAAAGTAGAATATATATTTCCCTTACTTCCCACTGTTTATTCCTACCACACTTATAAACTAAACAGAAAAAAAAAAAAAACTTAATGGAGAATTATCTATTTGTGTGACTATATCTGCCTTTATTTTAAGTACAATAAAAATTCAGTATCAGAATAACTACTTGTATTTATTACTCTCTTCATTCACCAGGAGATACCAGATAAGTATTTCTAGGTACTACAGATGTAATGCTATGAATATCAGGCATTTAAGTCATGAATAATACATGATTAAAACACACATTATTGAGATTTTTTTTACCTGTCCTTTCGCTATAAGATAAGCAACAATTGAGGTATGTCCAAACTGAGCAGCCAAGTGGATACAGCTGCACCCTTCCCCATCAATTAATGAAGGATCTGCACCATATTTCATTAGTTGTACAACCATGGATAAATGGCCTTGTCTGAAAAATAGAAAGAGAAACATTGGGACATATTTCAGAAAGTCTTCTGGAAAAGAGTATACTTGGAGGAAGGTAATGGTGGGAAGTTAAATCACATATTTGATGGTGTTGCTTTAATACAAGACACGGGAGTTTACGGTTCTAAATGGAACAACAGCTTTTATAACATAAAACAATCTTAATAACTAAGTTATTTATCTTCCAATATGATCCTAAAAATCCCAAGAACTAACCTGTTTAACTGTAAACACATACATACAAAGTATTACACTTACAACTCCCAAATGTAATCAACCCTTCCAACTGGATCAGCCTGCTTCCCTAAGGACAACTTGTAACTTTGTTTCTAAAGAAGACAACACTGGACAGCAGTAGCTAAACATTAAGTGCATCAAGTTATTATTTTCTAAAAAGAACCCAAGGGGAAGAAGTAAATGTAAACCTTGTGGCCCAGTGCAATGGAGTTGAATTCAGGTCTCCTCCAAGCTGATCCACAATAGCACCTTTCGAAATATAGTATCTGTAAAACAAAATTCGTAGTAATTTAGAGTTTTCATCTTCAACCTCAGATATGAGAGGGAGTATACTGAAGACTGGGGAAAAGTCAGGAAACTGAAGGAGAGAAGAAAGAGGAGGAGAGCATGCGCTACAGGAAGCCGCCCCTCAGGGACATCCTCTGTCAACTGTGTCCTCTTCACCTAGGACGTCAGTGCCTAGATCTTCCCTGGCCTTAGTATCTGTATGCTCTTCACCTTCTGTGCTGGGTTTACTTGTCTATTTCCAAGAAGTAGTTTAGATTCAGTGCCTTACCTAAAAAAAATCTTATGTCCAAAGTATCAAAGACTACTAATAATCTCTTATCACTCAACTCTTGCTTACCTCTTTCTTATTGATGATAAACAGACTTATGCGAAAGGCTACAAATCATTTTATACCTAGAATGTGAGTACTTATCACACAGCCCATGTGTGAATGGTAAGAATACTATCTATTACTGTGTTACACATCTTTCCTTGCTGCTTTTCCCATTTAGAATTCATATTCAAAATATACAAGCCAAGTGAAATTACCCAAATTCAAGTATAATTCTAACCTTTACTAGCTATGTGATATTGAGTAGCATATTTAAGCTTTCTGCTTCAATTTCCTCACTCATAATTATTACTATCTCATATGGGGTCATCTCAACAATTAAGATAAAAGGAAATATATGTGGAAAAGTACTATATAGGACTCAACTCATGTAAGCCTTAAATATATTCTAAATATAAGTTGATTTTTTTTTCCGGGAGGGGAAGTTAAGACAGGTTTTCTCTGTGTAGCCTTGGCTGTCCTGAAACTCACTCTGTAGACCAGGCCAGCCTCAAACTCACAAAGATCTACCTGCCTCTGCCTCCCTGAGTGTTGGGTTAAATAAAGGCATGAGTCACCACCACCCAGCACAAATTGGTTTGTTTTTAAAGGTATACAGAATACACTGTGAAAGCTATCCATTTTAGAAAAACTTTAGTTGTTATAATTACATCCAATAATTTCACAGTAATAGAAAAACCAGAAGCTTAATAATGAAAAGCATAGAAAGCACATACTTGACTAAATCTATTCTGTTATTGATGGCAGCCCAGTGAAGAAGTGTAACATTTTCTTTATCCGGCTGTCGTACATCATAACCTGCTTCCACCAATTCTCGGCAACGTTCATATATTCCATATCTAGAAAAGAGAACAAGTGGTGGTGCATTACTAAAAACATTTAAAGCTGAGCACAATATTTTCATAAGTATTGCTTCTTTTTTTAGAGGCAGGATAGTCCAGGTTGGCCTTAAACACACCGCAACTTCTTGCTTTAGCTCCCAAGTTGCTAGAATTACATGTGTGACATCACATTAATCCTCCATTTTCATGCTTAGAAATTAAAACTATTTCTAACATATATTACTTTGAAAATTCAATAGCTTTTTCAACAGCTTTTACTAAGTATTTTTCGCAATTGTAAAGTATCTCATTTGTAACCATGTAAAATTTCATGAGGTACAAAATTATCAGGAAAAAACATGAATCAGCCAATTTCTTTAAATTGTAACTTAGTCCACAAAACTATGCAGATTTTAAAACATCACAGATGCTTTTAAAAAACATTAAATTAGGGGCTGGAGAGATGGCTCAGAGGTTAAGAGCACTGGCTGTTCTTCCAGAGGTCCTGAGTTCAATTTCCAGCAACCACATGGTAGCTCAAAACCATCTATAGAGAGATCTGGGGCCCTCTTTTGGCATGCAGGTGTACATGCTGACAGAACATTGCATACACAATAAATAAATCTTTAAGAAACATTAAATTATAAGAAAATAATAGGGAACACATAAGACATTAGAGAACTACCATGAACAAAAGTGGTTTTATAGAAATTCTAAGATTTTTAAATTATATATTTTTAGTTGATATTCCTGAAGGCAAATGAAATTTTGTGTGTTGAAATAGGAAAGGGGGTGGGAAGATCCAGTGATTCATGTCAATCCATTAAAAACTAAGGGAAAGTCTACCAGAAAACTCCAAGAAGAGGCCCTTATCTAATTACACAGAGGCAAATGCAGATTGATCCTCATCATTGTGCAGAAAATTTACTTTTTAAAGATTTGTTTTATTTTTCAGTGTTTGCCTGAACGTACTGTCCATATACCAAGTGTGTGCTGCAATCCTGGAAGCCAGAGGAGTGCCCTGGATCCCCTGAAACTGGAGTTAGAGACAGTTATGAGTTGCCACGTGGGTCCTGGGAACTGAACCCAGTTCCTCTGAAAATTTTCCAAGTATAAAGACAATTTATTTAACTATTAGAAAGAAGTTTTGTGAATGGAGCAAAAAAGCCATGTAAGAAAAATTAAGCCAAACCAAGTCCATATAAGTATGGAATTGTTTATTAATCAAATAGGAAAAAGTAGAAAATTATATTAATTTTAATTACATACAGAAAATACTTAAATTTCAGTAACACTGTTTTAGTTTGCTGGTTGTTGCTAAGATTAAACACTAACCAAAAGCAACTTGAGAGAAGGGTGCCTTTCAACTCACAGGCTACATTACAGACCATCATTAAAGGAAGCCAGGGCAAGAACCTAGAGACAGGAACCGAATGAAGCACAGGCTATGGAGAAATGCTGCTTATTGGCTTGCTGAAGAACAAAAGCTTTTAACCAATGAGCCACTTCTCCATCCCCCAAAGTTGCCAACTTTAATTAATGTTTTAAATAGACATTCATTCTATTTATTGTGTACATGTGTAGAGCTGTGCCACAGTGCATATGGGGAAGTCAGAGCACATCTCTCCTTCCACTCTTTGAGTCCCAGAGACAGAGCTCAGGAACTTGGGTTGTCAGGTTTGGTGACAAGGGCATTACCCAACATCTAGCCAGCCCCTTAAAGTCTCGTTTATTAAAGACTTACTTTTATTAGTTCAATTGTGTGCGTGTGCACATGTGTGTGTTATGTACACATGTGTGGAGGTGCTGCAGAAGCCAGAGCCATCAGATCCCCCTGGAGCTGCAGCTCCAGTCATCCCATGTAGGTGCTGAGAACCAACATGTAGGTCCTCTGCAGGAGCAGCAGACTGCTAACCATGGAGCCATCTCTCCAGCTACCCCCATCCCAGTCCCCAGGCACCACTTAATTCAATTATGAAAAATTTCAGGTATAAACAAAAATAGAAAAAAAAGTACAATAAGCCACCAAAAACCTATCTTCAAGCTACATACCATAATTTCATTAGCCAAAATATTAGATCTCTGGAATTATATAACACACAAAAACAAACTTACATAAATTTGACAACCTTCGTTTCTTTACAACCTTTGTGTTTTGTTAACTTTTGTTTCTTTACAACTTTCGTACTTTGACAACCTGTGTTTCTTTGGTTTTGTTTGATTTCTTTCTTTTTTTTTTTTCAGGCTAGCCTTGATCACAGAATCCTCCTGCCTTTCCCTATACAAACAGCACTGCAGAGCATTAAAGGTGTGTGCCACCACACCCATATAATTTCTTAATCAAGTTCAAAATGGGGAAGGTCCTCCACAGATTATGGATAAGAGAATGAGCAATAAGAGGACACTAACAGCAAACATTAGAACTTCTCATTGTATTTAAATGTACCTAAGAGAAATCAATTGGACACATTTATAGACCCCCATACTGCTGCCATCCCTGGTTCTATCGTGTATATGTGCAAACACACACAAAAGTTTAGAGCAGATGAGATGACAATGTCATCTTTAAAAGTTCTCTTACACAGGGTGTTTCTGTTTGCTTGGTGAAACATCCTAGGTAGGTTATATACTCTCACTTTATGATCTAGTATATTTTTAAAGGTACTAGGAACTGGCCATCCCTTGGCCCTGCCTTTTCTTTTTGAGATAAGACCCTGCTACATTGATCACTGTAGCCTAAGGCAAGCCCTGAACTTAAAATCCTTTACCTCAGCCTCTCAAGTAGCTCTGGTTACAGGCCAGTTATCACCAGTTCTAGACTTATTAGCATGAAGAGTGGAATCTCACCTTGAATAAGATGGTAAATGTCCAAAAAGTCTTTTTAACTGTATACAAAAATCATTGGCTTTCTTCTCGTGCTTAAAAGTATATAAGAAAAAAGTAAGCAGCCTAGGAGAGACTCTCAGAAGATGGCAAAAAGAGTTCCTGCACTGGTTCAATCTGGGTAACCTCACTATCCGGGAACTCTACCAGACCTCCAACTTCACGGTTAATTCATGGACATTAAATTGTGATTAACTTCAGGATGTAGTACAGTAGCAGATAGCAAACATCGGCATGCATCCCCAGGCAGGAAGCAGTGAGCTTGTTCCAAGAGCAACCACAAAACAAGACATTAGAGTCAGGGTGGGTGAAAAGGCCCCTGTCCTCCAAGCATGAAAAGACCTGTAAGCACTGCTGCTGCTCAGGGCTTCCAACTGCTGTATGCCAGTCTTCCCCAAGCTGACATGACATGCTCTAACTTAAGGGGCCAATGCTTGGGGGACAACAATAAAAGTTAAGTCATCCAAAGGAAAGTGTAAACAGTGAGAAAATTAAAAAGTGATGATGAGTGTCCAGGGAAGGCACAGGCTCAGAAAGACCCAAGAAGACCTTAAATTTATATTCAGGCTGAGGTAAGCAGAGACCACTTGCAAAAATCAAAAAATAAAAACAGCAAACCTTGAGAAAAGGGGGTGCTGATTTTCATGGTTACTATGTTTTAAATTCAAATGTTCAGTTTTCGGGGGCAGGGGAAAGGCAGAGATTGTTGTAAAATCAACAATCAAAGGGGATACAGAAACAATACCTCTTTTAGAACTTATCTATTTAGCATGCACAGGTGACAAGCACATCTTTGGGAACCAGCAGGAGCCGGCTCTCTCCTTCCTTAATATGGGTCTCATGGATTGAACTCGGCTCATCAGACCTAACAGCAAGCACCTGAACCACTGAGCCATAGTGCCAGCTCCAGAGCACATTTTTGTATAGTGTTAAAAATTAATTTGTATAAATTCTGTAATACCAAATCAAATTAAGGTAGTTATAATAACTTTAGGATATTAAGAATAATAGTCATGGCAACCACAAAGAAACCTATTCAAATGAGAAAGGTATTAAATGTTTCACTATAAAAATTCAATTAAGGATTCCAAAACAATAAAGGCTACTGCTATTGTCACTGCAGTTGCTCACCCAATAAAACTAGATGGTAAAGGACCCTATTGCTAAAGACTCCATATGCCTTGGTCCCCAAAACAAAGAAATCAGCATGGAATTCAGATGACTGCTTCCCTGCTGACTAGCCCTCACAGAGTCAAAAGATACTATGCAGGCTACTGTGAGGAAACTATCAACTGTCTTACTCAGCTATGGATCCTGTGTGCTACGTTACCCACATGCCAGGCAAGATGAGCC
This sequence comes from Meriones unguiculatus, assembly GCF_030254825.1. Taxonomy (NCBI): domain Eukaryota; kingdom Metazoa; phylum Chordata; class Mammalia; order Rodentia; family Muridae; genus Meriones; species Meriones unguiculatus. Next base: position 119,328,377 of record NC_083350.1, read on the forward strand.
CACTGGTGTAACAGTGGCAAGTCTATTATTAGGGAGGTAACCAACTGCTTTCTGATAGGAATGAGAGAATTAACTTCTAGTACAGAAACCTGGTCAAAAGCTGGTAACTGAAGTGTATGGAAACAACAGCCATTTTGCTTAATAAATATGTGCCAGTCAAACTGACTTGTAAATTTTTGTTTATGAGCAAATACTAACTCTGATGTCATGTTTGGTCAGAGCTAACTGCAACAACTTACAATTGGTAAGAGTGCTAAAAATAAGTAACTTTGAAAACTCAGACATAAATGAGACTTGGTGTCATCCTCTCCAAGGATCTGGGAATACCATGGCTGAGAGATCAGAGGATGAGGTAGAATGCTGCCTGTCAGGCATAACATGGCCATGGCACTCAGCAGGTATGCATATAAGACCTGGCCCATCACCACATCCTGTCCCTGCAGATGCTCAGAAGTTCCTCTCACTCTTCCCTCAGGACCCACAAATATCTAATGCTGATAGGTGAGGGAGAACAATTTTCTTCAGTACTGAAGCCATAAACCCACTAAGCAATCCATCACCTATGTTTAAACAACCCTAATAAAACACATTCTGTCATAAAAAAAAAAAAAAAAAAACCAAAAAAATAAAAAAAACAAAAAAACAGGCATGAAAATGGAAGTGGAACTAAGTAAACAGCAGAGGGACAGGCACAGGGAAGGACACAAACACACACAATACTACATATAATTACCGTATATTAGTATGAAAAGAATATGCTAATAAAAATATTATTAATAGAAAGAAAAAAAATCAAGAGTGATCTTTCTACATCTGATATTTTTCAAGTGCCTAAAAGTAAAATTAGTCAATATGCTAGAGGGGCAGATTTTTGGAGTAACATGTTCATAATATTTCATTTCCCATATATGAAACCGCTTTAGAAATTTTAAAGTCACATTTGACTTTTTAGGCCTTCTGTGGTGGTACACACCTTTAATTCCAGTACTCAGGAAGCAAAGGCAATGCGTATCTCTGAGTTTTGAGACCAGCCTGGTCTACACAGTGACTTACAGGCCAGCCAAGGATACACAGTGAGACCCTGTCTCAAATATAAAACGAAAAAAGCCTTTTCTCGTCTCACATTCACAATATCTAGACCTTTTTAAAATAAGGGAAAGATATTAGTAAGAAGACCAGGGGAAAGAGGAACAACAGTAAGAGAGCCAATACAGGGTTAAAGTACATTATACAGATGCATGAAAATATCCTAATGAAATCTGTATCTTATACAATTAATATATACTAATACGTTTTCTTCTTGGCATAGACATACAAATGATCAGGAAGACCAATTCTAAAATGCTGAAAGACTCAAGTCATGTTTCTCCTCTCTGCAGATAAAAATACCTGTTGTATTTCAACTTCTATATGATTCAAATGATAATATTCTTAGATTCATCATATCCTTACTGAATCTCAAAGACTAATATAATCTGACATTTTGAAGATCATATTTTGAGCATTTTTGTGATACCCCTTAGGTTAAAAAATTATATAATATATATGTATAATATATATGTATATATATATACGCACATACATATACATCTATATACACATATACACACACAAAAACTACATTGTATTTGTGTACCTGGTGAAGGGGTAGGAAATAGGAAATATACCCCATGTTTTTAATTCAAAGGTGCTTTTTAAAGTTGGAAGTGTTTTCTAATTGTTCATATTCAATATTCTTAATGTAAAATAATAAACTTCCACAAAATGCAAGTAACAAAAGCAAACAGCTGATAGGAATTAGAGTAATTTAACTGAGATACTGACATCTCACCAAGGCAAGAGAACATGTAACTCACACTCAAAACAAATGTCAAGGAAGAAAACAACCACAACAGAAACCTTACTGTGTAGCCTTGACTATGTCCCATGTGCTATAGTCATCAATATGAGTTTTCCGTCCAAGAGGTTCACCATATCCATGGTTATAATGGCTTTGTGGTTTGATTTCCTGTTAAAGAGAAAAAGCACATAGGCAAGAAATGAAAAAACAACTACAGAAAAACTATATTTTTGTTTTTGTGCTATTTGACAAGTATTTATTATTGAAATAATTATGTCTAGCTTACTTAAAAATCCACATTCTAGAGAAATAGCATGGGGGTATAACCCCAGAACTAGATAGCTCTGAGATTACAAATTAGCAACTGTCTTTCATACCTTAAAACTCTGAGGTTTTTCTGAAACATTCTCTTGTGCCAACTTTTTTATTGCTTTAGAATAACCTGAGCTCCAGCACTATGTCCCAGACAACCTATAATACACTAGCAAAAGAAAGGAAGGACTCAAATGGTCTCTCAGGGGAATACATGTAAGTACATTCCTCTCCTAAAAGCACATGCCTTTAGTCCCAAGCAGACGGATCTCCATTATCTTCACGGCCAGCTGGTCTACATTGCAAGTTCTGTAATGAATACAGCCAGAGCTAAATAGTGAGACCCTGTCTCAAAAAACAAAAATCTATTCTCAGGTACTAGCTTTTCTTAAACCTTTCTAGGTAAATGAATAGCTCTAGCAAAATGTCTATCTGCCTGAAAACAGCTATGCATCCCTTAACACTTCAGTCAACAACAGACCACACAACCCTGTACCCCATAAAACTGTACTAGAGCTGAAAAATTCCTCTCATCCAGCAGTGATCACCTTTATGCACTCCACACACTGACACATTGCAACGCAATGCAGCATTACCTCCCTGATGGCTGAACCTTCAGGCAAGTCCTGCTAACTTAAACTCTATGTTCCATGCTGAGCTCCTTTTCACATAGCCCCTTACTTCTCCCCATTAGACTTTTAAACATGACAGGATAGGAACACAGATCATCAAAGTGTCTACAGCAGAGCCTATCATGGCACTACCGCTCTCTTTTTAAGACAGGGTCTCACTAGGTAGCCCAGACGGACCCCAAACTCACAAGCCTGCCTCAACCTCCCAAGTGCTAACCCATGTGCCACCATGAGCATCTGCACAGGTGCCCTTAAGGGAAATGAAAGAATGGGTTTTTTTCCTCATATTGAAAAAAATTTTAATCCCAACAGTACAGAGGCAAAGACAGGCAGATCTCTTTGAGCGTGAGGCCAGCCTGTTTACGTAAGTTCCAGGACTGCCAGAGTTACAACTAAAGACCGTGTTTTATAAAAACCCTTTAACTCATTTAACATTTCTCCGTTTCATGAAGAGGATATAAGTATGTCTAGCTAAAGGACAATATCTGTAATCCCATCAATAATATATTATTAACTATTTTCCCATGGCTATTTTAAAATAGTGGACACTATTTTAAAATTTTCCCCTATTTTAAAATAACATTTGTGATGGTGGGTGTGGTGGCACATGCTTTTACTCCCAGCATTTTGAGGCAGAGGCAGGTGGAACTCTGTGAGTTTGAGGCCAGTCTGGTAAACACAGTCACTTCAGACAGCCAAAACTATGTAGAGATAATGCCTACAAAATAATAATTAATTTAAAATAAGTATTTTCCTACTGTATTTTTTTTTTAAGAAGTTCCTGTTCACATACTTTGGAGTATACGAACTTTACTGGACTCCTGAGATTCACTTAACATGTTTTGAATTAGACTTGTATATGCAAGATTAGATATTACCCATTTTCTTATTAAAGGTATGTGTCTCATTCCAAAATTGCTGATTTATGGCTTCAATGTATTTCTGACATACAAGTAATAGTCACATACATTAGTCTCCCCTTGAGCGTCTATGGTCTTGATTTTTATATTTACATGCACATGCAATCTCTAATGCTAGTTATCTCCCACTTCTCAGGCACAGACTAACAACCCTGGCCATTTGAAAGTAGTATGTGTAAGTGATGGGTTTTTATTTTTAACTGAATATACACAACAAACATATGCCTCACTGGCAATCCTTCTAAAGAGTAAAAACGGTCATTCTAGGTCCAAAAGTAGCCACTACTTACCACATAACGTATGTGCACCATGAACCACTAACACTGAGACTGCTAATGTTTCAGAGCTGAGACTTCACCAGAACCCATTTATCCTAATTAATGTAATCACGAGAGCTATTTATTTTGGGAAGTACCATACAGAGAGATCTCTAGAAACCATCTTTATTTTAGAGATAGCTGTAACTACTATATTGCTTTGCTAATTTACGTACAAAGATTTCTCTTATGTGGCCCCACATAAGAAATTATTTTAGACTATCTCTTTGAATATTGTAAAGTACAACCTAATCTCCTAAAAATAGGTGGTACTGTCTTCTCATTTTCATGCCCACAGTATTAGCAAAAATTATCAAATCATCTACATTAAACATTTTACATGACAAAATAGCTCTAATCCATAATTGTGTGAAATTGGATTGCTGAGGGTCCTGAGACAAATTATCTTAGACTAGCTTAGCTCCCTAAATGGCTCCTTACAGCCTGCCTCTCTACATGTGCTAACACCTTTTAACTAGGTAAATCCTTCTGGAATGTAAGAGTAGAGTCCTAGCTTCTTTTTATCAATCCCAAAATTAAGAATGACATTAGACAGTATCCAAGACCCATGGAAAAGATACTCCTGCTTTGCTGAAACCACTTTCTTGATGCTTTCACCAATGTATTGAAAAAGTGTCTTATGATTCTTTGTACTATTCCTATAAAAACTTCATAAGGTTTGTTATGACTTTAGAACGTGGTACCTGCAGTAATCTAAATCTGTGTTTCTGGACCAAAGTCACTCATGCTTAGATATAAAATAAATTATTTCTTACTCCTTTTTTGGTTAAGAGCTATGTTTTTGTCTTTTCACTTGAAAGTAATTATCAATTTTATCTTCTAACTCAAGATTCTAAACAGCATTCTTTTAATACATCTCCTTGTTGGACTGAAGTTATCCTGGGAATCTCCCTTCCTCCCTCTGGACCAACAGCAACTCTCAGCATCCTAAACTCAAGTCCTCAACACATTTCCAATAGGTCCCAAAACACTGGGTCAGACACAAAATGATTCCAAGCCATCTGAGAAAGTACCTTTTAAGCATTTTAAGTTGCCTTTCCTCTTAAAATATGAGTTACAACACACATACATTGTCATTTAAGCTCATTTACCAAAATGTAATCTGAGTGGGGCAGAAACAGGACAAAAGTCCTATGAAGTATTAAGTAATTTCTTAGAAGAATGTAGAACTTGAATCTTTGAGAATAAACAAAGGCATCAAGGATCTAGGTTCAATAGGCCACAGCATTCCATCAGCAAGGCTTAGAAAAGGAAATAGCAGGATTAGATACACAGCTACTCCTCCCACCTAATGAAAAAGCATCTGACTCTGACACCCTCCACAATGTAGTCCTTTTCCTTCCTGGGAGTTGGGGGGAGAAAACAGACTAATGGTGTCCTATTTGTGTTGTGCAAATACTCTTATCTCAGAGCTACATTTCCTAGCCTTTCTTGTTTGCTCAGAGGTATTTATTTCTACCTACTAAAATGTCCTAGCAGCCAGCTGGTGGTGGCACACGCCTTTAATCCCAGCTCTTGGGAAGCAGAGGCAGGTGGCTAAAATGTCCTAGCAGCCAGCTGGTGGTGGCACACGCCTTTAATCCCAGCTCTTGGGAAGCAGAAGCAGGTGGATCTCTGAGTTCACAGCCAGCCTGGTCTACAGAGTGAGATCCAAGACAACCAGGGCTACATAGAGAAACCCAGTGTCAAAGAAACAAAACAAAACATTCTAGCTAGAAAACTCACTCAACTTTGACTCTTGACCTCAAAACCTCACAAATGCTTTTCTCTAAATAAACCCTTACTGCCCCTTTCTCTGTGTCCCCCTTGGAACACCTCTCAGTCTATCCATACTACTGCCTCTATTACTCTCTTCAATTTTTATGACCAAGTTTATCAAGTGAACTTATCAAAATCTTCCATGAACCTGTCCCAGTTTTGTTTTTAACTTTAGTATCTAAAGTTGGTAAGTTCTCCTGCAAACTGGGTACTTTACAAACCTTGCTATCTTATGTCTTAGCTCATGTTAGTCATCCTACTTAGAAGATGTACTCAGACTTGGCAAACTTTTAAATCCCAGTTCATAATTCAAGTACCACTTTGGTTTCCCTCAAACACCCAGCGACACTATTATTACCTGAACTCTTGCTACTATGCAAATAAATCACTAGGCATTGTGTGAAGGAATGTTAGTTTGCTATCTCCACTGTAACAAACCTAGTGACTTAAAGCAACACATTATCTTAGGCTTCTGGATCAGAAATCCAAAACCATTATTCCTCCTTGCTCAAGGCAAGGACACCTCCCTGTCTTAGATCCTCAGTCATCTCTGTAAAGACTTTCCTTCAGAAGTAATAATTCCTGGTTGCAACAGAGTTGGCACTGCGAATAGTTTCCTGTCAGTTATTAATGCCTAGGACACAGTCAAGTACTTGCTTTCGCAGCTGGGCCATGCTGAGCGCTCTGAGGTCTACTCTGAAGGACTGATAGGACTCCCTCCCCGTGCATAAACTTTAGTCAGGCTATCATGGACACTGAGACATAAAGCAGTGCCTCACTAAGAAGCCCAGCCTTCGTCAAACTTGTCCATCTTCAGCTTTAGCTTTCCACATGCTGGTGGCCTCACAGTGTGAACTACCATGTTCCACTGAGCTCCTTTCTTGAGCTCCTTTCTTGACCTTGACTCTTGTCCTTGTTGAAATTGTTGCAAGCCCAATTTTAGCAAGAATCCTATTAGGTCAGTTGAGAGAGAATCTCCTGAAATTCTTCAAAGAATCTTTTCACATCAAACTATCCCTAGGTTGGACAAGCAAATCTAAGCTGGACTTGTGGGCAGGTCAGAGCTACTTCCAGCAAGTTCACTCACTCTCTTTAAAATGCACAAACCCTTGTCAGACCCCTTCCTTATGAGAAAAAAAAAAAAAAAAAAAGCGGAGTAGACAAGAAAAAAGTTGTATCAAATACCCTATTCTACACAAGGGTATCAAATAGCATTATCTCTCACAGCCATAGAGACATATTTCTGAGTTTTATCAGCACTGATAGCTTTCCTTCAGTCAATGGTAAATGGTATTTCATTACATCAATAAATCACACAAAAATACTGCCCTACTAGGCACAGCTGCTTATTCTTTTGGATACTGTGCTGGTGAGAGTTTGTCAATTTAAGCACCTACTTAAAAAAACATGATTCACTTTCTTGAACTTCATCAACAAATGTATTCCAAAGTAGTAGAACCAATTTAAATTTATACTCTTCTCTAACAATACAAATGTTTTCCTTTCACTATACTTAGATTTATCAGACATCATTGTTTGGGGAGACCTGGGAAACACTTAACACTTTGGTTTCTATTTCCCTGCAGCAAAGTGAAGAAAGCTTATTAAGCAAACACCATTCCAACAATACTAGAGTAAGAGTCGAGACTGCAACCTAGCCTTGGGACTTAGCAACAGTGAGGTCAGATTATTTTGACAAGGTGAGAGCATGAGCTTGACTGGAGATGATTTAAGAAAGGATGGACAGAAGGGAATTATAGACAAAGAATGCCTACAACTCTTTTAGAGATGTTTTGTTACAAATAAGAACTGAAGTCAGACCAGAAATAAGACCTAAGGAAAATAATAGTATTTTGATTTGGTTTCAAAAATGAGAATTCATTTTTTTTCACTAACAGAAATGGTGTAGTGAAGACAAGAATTGACGATGGTGAAAAAAGAGAATGAGGGACACAAGTCAGTACTGGCAGATCTGTGCAACATTTTTGTTAAACACTAATGAAAAAAATCAAAATCTGGATAAATATACATACCATATTTATGAAAGCTACCCATTCTCCCCAAATTTACATACAAGTTTAATAAGATTCTTTGTAGCTACAATCAAGGTTATTCTAAATTTATATGGGAAGACACCTGTTATTTTCTAAAAGTGAATTTTAAGAACTATTACATAGCAAAAGTTATCAACATTGCACAGGACTTTAGCCTTAGGCACATAGAAACCTGAGAAGCAGAACAAAACAAAAACAAAAAGAGAGCAGAAATTAAAACCCATTTATTTGCTTAACTACTTTTCAAATGCTACAAAAGCAATTTAAGGAGTTTGGTTAATAAATGGGCATCCATAGGTAAAAACTAAGGTTAAAAAAAAAACAATTTTTAAAACTCTATACAAAATAAACTCAAAACTTTCTACAAACAAATGTTAAAAGTACAGACTGAAAAAAGGCAGAGAGACCACAGGCCTCTAAAAAGTCGGCCTCACCAGAAAGTGTACTTGCCAACAGTTTACTCTAGACCTCTGATTTCTAGCCTCCACAACTGGAGAGGAAGGGGCTCACCCTGTTTAGACCATCCAGTCTGTGTTATTTTATAGCAGCAGCCCCAGTAAACAAGCAGGAGTTACTTCACCAAAGATACAGGAATGAAAATATTTCCTATCATTAGCCACTCAGGAAGTGGCTGGAAGGCAATGGCTTTATCACTATAAACAGCAGGATGGGCTAAAAGTGCCCAAAGGTGTGGTTGCGAACACCAGTCTTGTAATCCCATCACTCAGAGACTGAGGGAGGAGCATCACAAGTTGCTGGCCACCTTGGGCTGGCTACATAGGAAATGTTACCTAGGAAGGTAAGGGGTAGGGACCAGGCTGAGACGATGGCTCTGTAGATAAAGTAATTACTTACTCAAAGCTACATGGGTATGGTAACTTGCCTTTAATCTCCAACCCTTGAGAAATAGGGGTAGGTTCTCCAGCTAGCTAGGCTAAGTTCCAGGTTCAGCAAGAGACTACTTCAACATATACAGTGAAAAGCAATCAAGAAAACCAGTATCAACACACACCACATGGAAAAAAAAGAGTCATAATTTAATAGAATCTCTGCCTCCACATCTATTTTCAGGCTTGACATAAAATACCTAAAACCAAACCATCCTTGTCATCTTTGGCCTAGTTAAAACTTCCTCTACTTGAGTCACTGCAATATAGGTAGTTTGTTCCTCATTCCCTAATCCCAAATCAAACAAACCCAAACTGTTAACCATGACAAAACCTAATGGTCAGTTATCAGTGCCCGTGTAAATAAGCTCCTCATCCACGTGTGTTTGTTTTAAAAATACTCATGAACGGCAGCCAGTAGATGGCTTGGCAGATAAAGGTGCTTCCTGGGTAAAGCACCATCCAGTCTGTGTTATTTTATAGCAGCAGCTGGATCTTACACAAGGGTGGGAGACTTAACTCTTCTTAAGCTGTGACACATTTGACCACACACACATCATGCACATACATTCAATAATTTACAGATTTTTAGCTAGCAAATCCACAACCTTGCCCTTCCCCAGGAAGGTCAATGCTATCATACTCATCATCTTTAATAAAGACATATGAAAATGTCTCCTCTTTCCCTACTTCCAGTTCACCTTTAACCTCTCCTACTTATTACAAATTTCATCTGTTTAATGCATTCATGTCTTGCCCAACAAATAGCTTGACCCTAATTCCACATGCCTGTACAGCCAGGGCTCTTCTATAGAGTGCCAACTTAATCACAAAAGTAATCTTAAAATCAGACTGGAAAGAAGCCACAACAATGAATTAATAAAGCAGCAGCATCAAATACCAGTGAGGATGCAAAGAGTTTATCATTCTTTCTCAGCTGATGTATGTAAAATGCATAGCCAGAGTGGAAAACAGCTTGGGTTCTTAAAAACATTAACATACAACTGCCACGTGATCCACTAACTGCATTCTTTGGCATTTCCCCACAGAATTAAAAATGTATGTTTACACAAGTCTCAGTATACAAATATTTAAAGCCACTTTCATTATAGCTAAAAACTGGAAATAAACCAGGTACATTTACAATATATGTATAAAATGGGTTGATCAAGTGTTTGCTACATAACAAAGAAGACCTCAGTTTGTATCATCAGTATCCATGTTTTGTTTTGTTTGTAACTCAACAACATTAAAAGTTTAAAAATGCCGTTAAGGCTGAGGCATGCTTATTCAATTAACTACAAGCCATCAGTCATAAAGACCAGAGTTCAGATCCTTTTGTTATCCACACATAACAAAGTTAAAGTGCATGAAAACACTTATAAGCCTAACACTAGGGAGACAGACAGGAGAATTCATTCTTGGGGCTGCTCTGGCCGTGCAGCCTAGCCTAATCACTGAACTTCATGCCAATGAGACCCTCTCTCAAAAAACAAGGTGGACAGTTTCTGAGAAACAACCCTTGAGGTCCTCTGGTCTCCACATACAACACACGCAAGTTCACATGTGTGCACTTGCACGTGTGCACACACATTTCACCACAAGGAGCGTACTGGTTGCCCTTTAAAGGATTTTATAAACTTTACTGTAAAACACTTGTAAATAAAAAACATCACAAGCTACTAGGCATAGTGGTGACCACCTTTAATTAATCCCAGCTCTTGGGAGGCAGGGGCAGGTGGATCTCTGTGAATTTGAGGGTAGCTTTATCTACATACTGGTTCCAGGACAGCCAAGGCTACATAGTAAGATCCTTTCTTGGGAGTGGGGGGGATACAAACAAAGACATCACACACCAAAATTAACTAGACCTAGGCTATAGATCTCAATTAAATTCTATACACTTAAAAGTAGTCATTCTATGAAAGCTGCACTGTTTTACATTAGTTTTAGTACTTTCACTACTGAATCTCTTTTTATGCAGTTATCCACCAAAAACAAAAAAATCCAGAGACTTAAAACTAGGGAAACAATTAGCTTTATATCCTGCCATTACTCATGTCCATTCCATGCACTCAGCCCTTCCTCATTCCCTAATATTTAGCTTTTCTTGTTCTCATTTCTACATGTTACACTGTACCCACATGTATATTTGTTTACATACATATTTATGTTGTTGGCTAGATCCTGCATTTGAGAGAGAACATAATTTTTTCTGAGATTGTGTGAAGTCACTTAATAGTATGCTTTTTTCAGAATATGAAAATTTATTTCTGTGTTTCCATCACCAAAATTTATGACGTTGGTCTTTCCTTCTTGCTTTTGTACAGGGAGACACACCGGCTACTTTAACAGCTTTACAGCGGACTCCAGGAATGTCACCTACAGCGTGACCTTTCTGACCAAATACAGCAACTAGAACCTCATTGTTTCCCTCAATGAAGTTCAAACAGCCATCATTGGGCACAAAGGCTGTGATCGTCTCACCATTATTTTGTTTTGTTTTTTCGAGACAGGGTTTCTCTGTGTAGCCTTGGCTTTGTAGACCAGGCTGGCACTGAACTCACCTGCCTCTGCCTCCCAAGTGCTGGGATTAAAGTGCCACCACACCTGGCTTTTCTTGTTGTTCTTGATAAGCTGCACCCTGACATAGTTCCAGATAGCAGAATTGGCTGTTTGGCTTCAACCCTTACTTTTTCTAGCACAATTCCCTTTGTATGAGAAGCACCTCCAAAAGGACTGGACTTCAGGGCTGTGCCCAAGTAGGCTTTCCTGTATTCTTTACCAATGCCACTCTTCTGGTCCCGTCATCAGTGACTACAGAGCTTCCTGGCAGTATGGAAACCACAACACTTGCCCAACGGCGCCATGGGTCGAGAGAAAAAAGAGGCAGTGCAGGAAGGACCCACAAGGCCACTAATATATGTTTTTAAGTCTATCAATTTTCCTGTAAGTTTTGTGACTGCATTTTTCTTTAGAGCTGAACAGTATTCCATTTTTTTTTTAAGAACAGAAACAAGATCTTATGTAACCCAAGCTGGCATAGAACACATATATAACTCAGGCTGGCCTCAAGCTTCTAATAACCACTTGCCAGGTCCTCCCGAATTCTGAGCTTACAACACGTGAGTAACACCATGCCCAGCTTGAGTATTCACCATGTGCCCTACTGAATGACTGAGCTCATAGCTATAAACAGCATCACAACATAGTATCTACATATTGTTGTCCAAGGAACAAAAATGTAAAGAAGCATGGTTTCTACTTAATGTATGTGGCTTTTGTTCCACAGTAAGTAAAAAAGAAATTTTTGGAGACTTTTACAATGGTAAACACACATCTGTTAAAATCCATATAACCCAAAGAGTGAGCCTTAAATGTAAAGTACGCATTTTTCAGTGACAATGACACATTTCATTCGTAAGGTCCAGGGTTTACCCATGCCCCTCACCTGTCTGTATACGCAATTACTGCAACCAATACAAGCTGAAATACTGTCAAATGTACCTCTCTGTTGCTGTATACTGAAAAAACTATGAAGTGGAAAACAAGGAATATGGGAATTCACTGTATTTCCTCCTCAGTTTTGTAGAATATAACTTAAACCATAGCTAAAATAGCTTTTAAAAACTGTAGAAGATTAAAAACATCATAGATGAAGATATTTGCAGCCAGAGCTATCTGGTATCTACCAAGCAATAACCAACTTTGTAACTATCATTTCTATCACATTGAAGTATGATAAAAATACAAGAGCAGCCTGGGTTTATATGTAGTTCTGCTATTTACTAGCAAGTCTGACTTCCATATACATCATTTATCTCATTTGTAAAATAGGCACAAAAAGCAGTGAAAAATAAACACATGTAAAAATGTTTAGAATGATGCTAGCTCACTGTTGTATGTCAGTGTTAAAAATTATTGCTATTATTATGTATCACACTGAGGCAACAATATTAACTTGGCATTAGGCCTCAAACATTAAATGACAAATTAGTACCCTTCCTCTTCCTGTAAATAATTTTGTCCATGTATCAAATGAGTATTGAAGAGTGGAGGATGAAATGGAAGGGCGCTTATAAGAGTCTCCTTGTAACTTTTTAAAAACATACAACACAAACCCATATACTAAAGAATTCTGTATAGAAGCATGTTTACTTCCATACAGAATTCCCCTTCAGACCTGAGTATACACATATATTCTTCATCTAAACCATGTCCCCCATGAAGACAGTTCTGATGAAGTTAAGATATGAAAGATTAAGAGCTTTCAATATGTTGCTATATTCTTTAACATAAGTTTCTTGGAGTTTCAATGCATCTTCTGAGTCAGATGCTGGTAAGGTATGGGCCCATCATCTGAGTTTATCACCAGCTGTTACAAGAACACAGCATGCCTATTGCTTACAGCTGCTTTGATACAGCAGCACAGCCCAGCAACTGCTATGGTAACTGTACATGCCTGCTGCTCAGCTTACTTCATACCATCCAGTACCCAAACCCCAAGGACGTATCACCCACCTTCAGGCTGGGTCTCCCTACATTGATTAAAGCCAACCCAATGGAGACAATTCCTCAATGAGACTCTTTTCAGGTGAGTCTACATTGTGTCAAATTGACAACTGAAATAAACCATCACCCTGGGCATGGGGGCCCACACCTGTAATCCAGGTACTTTAGGAGGTGGAGGCAGAAGAATCCAGAACTCAAGATAATCCTAAACTATACAGTGAATTAGAGGCCAGCCTGGACTACATGAGACACTATCTTCACAAATGAAATTAAGATTTATAAAAGAAATACAGGACAGAAAAATAGCACTTTTCCCAGTCAAATAAAGTAAGAATTTTGGTTCTATTATTTTTCAACTTTGGATTTATAACTCTCCATAAATTCAATAATTTTTTCATTTTATATAGAAATAGAGACTCAGGAGTTATTATGCCTTTCAAATCTAAATTACAATTATATGATTTGGAGCATGTGTGCATCAATTAAAAAAGAAAAAGAAGCTGGAAAAACAGCTCAGTTGAGAGTACTTGCTGGTCTTCCAGAGGACCCATGACACTACCAAGCGCCCACATGAAACAGCTTATTAACTGCCCAGCTCAAGGGGTTCTGCCTCCCTCATCTGGCCATAAGCTTGCACACACATTCACACAATAAACTAAACAATAAAAATAAATCTTTTTTGTTGTTGTTTTTTTTTGAAGCAAAATCTCTCTGTATAACCCTGGCTGTCCTATAACTCACTCTGTAGACCAGGCTGGCCTCAAAAATCAAGAGCTCCATCTAACTGTGAGGGCTGGGATTAAAGCTGTGCACCAAGCCTAATTAAAAAAAAAAAAAAAAAATCCTTAAAAAAAAATGCATCCTAAGGCATGCTATCGAACACCTGCAAACATTAAGTCTGATGAGAGTTGCCAGTAACCTAACAGAATAAAACTTTGAAAGAAATTTCCTGTCTGCAGACATTAATTTATACACATAAATAATTGTAGCTCTAAATACTTAATAGGATGGAAAGTACAAATGGAAAAAAGACAAAGGCATCACTACTAAAGCCTGAAAAGAGAGATTTTATGAAGAAAGCCTGTGAGCCAGCAGGTAATGCTTTACTTCAACATTCAACCAAGACAAATCACAAGGGGAAAAAAATGGATAAAGACAAATGTAAAATAAAGCGTCACCATTTAAAACACACATGTTGTGGGGGTGGGGAAGGATGCAGTACCAGGTTCTGAAAAGCAGGGAAGGGAAGAAACCAGTAAGTGAACTCCCAGATAATCTAGGCTCGCCAGTCCAGTGCTGTCACATTTCTGAAACGGGGGCGGGCTCCTGTGATGTGCCAGCAGAAGGGGTTCTGTGACCTCCTTCTATTGAAGCACTGAGCGGATCTGCTGACTGTGCTCCCATGAAACAAGAGACTGCTGGGCTGCAGTCTTCGCCCCTCCTCTACACCCTCCTAACTGGTTACTCTGAGGGACGGGAACCTGACACTGCCAGCAGGTACTACTCCATTCAGCACCAACTTGGACTCCATCAAGCTTTTCACACATTTATGTTCCCAACTAGATCATTACTTTCTGGAAAACCAATTACCCATTTCACTATTTTAGCTCATATAATCTAAAATATTGTTGTGTGCATAGCAGTCAGATGTTCAAGTTGATTATCCTGACACACACATACACACACACACACACCCCAAAAAAATCACAACTTCAATCAGAACATCAGAGTTCAAAGAAATCTTGGGGCATCTCTTGGAAAGCAAAGAGCAGCTAAGCATTTACTAATGCAGGGTTACAGAGCCAGGACCAGCACCCTAATCCCCTGATGGCCAGTTTATCTATTTCCAAATAGCCTTAAATTCTTCCTCTGTGATAAAATGAATTACTGCCCATTTCAACCGAGCAACGGTAACATCCACTTCCCTTTCAGCATTCACTATGTGATATGCCATTGCCTTCAGAATGTCAGTCCAAATGTGTGGTAGCTGATTTTCAAACTACTAATCAACTGTACACTCAACAACTGAAAAAGGTAGGCCATAGCAGCCCAACTTTACAATGAGGAAAAGGCTGTCTGACCTCGATGACAGTAAACTGCAAAACCCTAATTTTAAAAGTATCCTATAGTACTTCTTCTTTACCTTAACCACACAAACACACACACACACACACACACGCACACGCACACTCTTCAATACAACACCTGCTTCAAATCTGATAAACAAGTATTTATTTACATGACTTACTAAATGAATGGCATTTCCTTTAAAATGAAGGCATTTCATTTATTCTTACCAAAAATATTTGTTTCAATGTCCATGTAACTGCATATCTGTCTAAAAGGGTAACGGTGGACAGTTTACATGCAAATAGGTGATTTAGCAACAGTTGATTCTATCTACCCATCTAGACTCTATCTATCTAGTTTGGAGGGGACACAGTCTTGCTTTGTGGCCCTCTATCTGGGAGCTCACAACCCTCCTGTTTCAGGTGTGTTCTACCATGATACCTCTCTCTCCTACATATTATTTATCCACTTAATAACTACTTAGAAACTATTCTGTGACAGCACTAAATCTATAGAAAAAAGTAAAATGCAACATTTCTACAAAATGCAAATCCAATAAATTAAAAATCCACATAAGCCAGGTGTGGCACCCAAGGTGTTGCACACCTTTGATCCAAGCACAGAGGCAGGCAGATTTCTGTGAGTTTGGGACAGGCCTGGTCTACAAAGTGAGTTCCAGATCAGCCAGGGCTACAAGAGAAACCCTGTCTCAAAAACCAACCAACCAAACATACCCCCACACACACAACAATAACAACAAACACATAAATTTCTCAATCACTCAAAAAAAAGCATCACTTCTGGTAGCAAATGGAAAAATGACCTTACCAGAGCACCTAAAATGTGTCCATTCATGAATTTTGCAGTTAAACATCAATATTTTCTAATGAACAAACAAAAGCTTAGAGAGGTTTTAACCCCATATCATTTAATTACCAAGAATTCCAACTTGGAATCAAGGACTGGGAAAGAGCCTCTGGTGGCAAAGTC
Source organism: Meriones unguiculatus (assembly GCF_030254825.1). NCBI lineage: Eukaryota > Metazoa > Chordata > Mammalia > Rodentia > Muridae > Meriones > Meriones unguiculatus. Next base: position 119,344,690 of record NC_083350.1, read on the forward strand.
CTCTCCTAGCATGTACAAAGCATAGCGTAGAACTACATAAACTGGGTGTTGTCGCTCATAACCATGATCCAAATGAGGATCTGAACTTCAAGGTCATTCTGGGTAACCAAGGGAGTTAGAGACTATAACACACCCAGCCTGGAAGAGGAAGATGGGGAAAGAGGAAGAGGCGAGATAAAAAAGGAAAACGGTAATTCCAGTAAGTGTAACTCCAAGCCTGTGTTCTCCATTATCTCCATTAGCCTCCTTAATGGACCATTAGTTAAGCATTATCACCCACCACCATCATCCCAATTCCGCAAACTCTAGAGAAATGGCATGTCTTCTTCTGCTCTTAACACACTGTAAGAAGCTTAACAGTACCAGGTCTACAGCAGGTGCAAGAAACTAAACCCAGAAAACAATGACGGTTTCAATCAGTCCCCAAAGTCCCAGAATTTAAGCTTACTAGACCTTGTGCATACTTAGTAAAAGGAGTATGTATCTTACCAATTTCAACTCTGAACAATAGGAAAGTTGACTATCTAGTAAAATACCATCTATTAAATAACAGGTGAATGACACCTAAACTCCAAGCTCTCTTATTATATTGAGCAATCTCTAGATTTATTAGCAGGTAAAAAAATAATAATAATAATAATTGAGACTCAATCTCACTATGTAGCGCTGCCTGGCTGGAACTTGCTTTGTAGACCAGTGTGACTTCAAACTCAGAGACACTACTGACTCTGCCTTCCCAGTACTGGACATGCAGTGCACTAATGCGGCCTGCAAAACCACGTTTAGGCTAACAGACAACACTCACTTTCACAGAGCAAAACGTTTTCCGTTTTGTTTACTGTTTGGTCTGTTTTTTTTTTGATAGGGTCTCATTTAGCTGGCCTCCACCTCATTATCTCGTTAAGGAGAGCTCAGAACTCCCCCAGCACCCTCCCTCTACCTCGAAACTGCTTTTGAGGGTCACAGCACTTTAAAATACAGAAAACCCTTTAAGTGCTTGAAATATACCCACAGATGAATAGAAATATTCCGTAACCCCAACTGCAACACAACATCTGAAAACTTTTCTGGACATATTTTTAGGGCCTAAGTGTAAACCAAAAGGAATATTTCTAATGCCAATTCTAAGATTTACCACTTCACTTCTTAAAAAAGTTTATTCTTACTGCATAGTTCTGTCAGAAACCCAAACAAGCCTTTTCTAATGAGACCTGCCCTGATACATGTTTCTAAGAAACTAATCTGTATATATGATCAAGTTATGAATGAGATGACTGAGTGTTAACGTGAGAACTTGTCCTTGTTATTCACAATTTAAAAACAAAACAAAACAAAAAGGCAAGATACAAAACCCAGAAAGAAATAAAATCCATCTAACGCAAAGTAATCACATTTGTTCACCTTGCAGCGAACACCACAGATTTGTGCAAAAACACTCAACCTCAGTTCTGCAGGAAGCCGCGCTACTCTTCCCGCCCCTCCCCGCGTCTCACTGTGCTCCGTTAAAAACAGGAATGCATCAAGGACCGCTTCCAGCTCCGAACCAAACACAAACTCGGCTACAAACTGGGCGGTAAACAACTACAGAACCGGACTGACATGGGGCAGAAAAGTGTTCACTCTCGTGAGAGGATACAAAAGAAACAGTGGGAAACGCGTTGCACTGTCTACCCTCCCCAACACACACCCCGGTTCCTAAACAGCGCGACTTGGTGGCAAGCTAATGTGTACGTGGGTTTATTCTCGAAAGTTCTGGACCCCCGTCCCTTTTCATTTTTTTTTTTCTTAATTGCTTACGGGCAAATACTAAAACACGGAAATTCGTTGTCCTGAGCGGAGAGTTGGTTGCTATGGCATCACTCTGCCCAAGAAACTACTTATCGCCCCCCGGACGAGCGAACTAATGTAAAGGGTAGTGTCCTTCGCCACTAAAAAGGCACGGAGAGGGGAGGGAGGAAAATAAAAAAAAATCAGAAGCAGATGCGCTTCCTCCTCCCCCTGGAGAGGCTTGGAGCGAGCCCGGGGGCTTCGCGCCTGAGGTTCCAAAGGGTCAGCAGGGCCCCGTCGCCTCTGCAAGCCCGCGGGCAGCGCGGCGACCCAACAGGACCATCCACAACCCCACCACTGTCCTCCAGGCACCGCCAGGGACGGCGTCCCAGAGACCGCCCCGGCCGGGCCCGCCCCGCTATCTCCTCCCCCGTTATCCGCCCGCCCGCCCGCCCGCGCTCGGGCCTGGCCTCGCTTCCCCAGCCTCCCCGCTTCCGCTCGGGCGCCTCGGACGCCGCCCCCGGCGGGGCCGAGGGAGCGGGAGACCCCGGCCCCAGGGCCGGGAGGCGCTCGACGCGGCCCCTCACCTCGGGGTGGAGAAGGGGCACGCAGCCCGTTTCGGTATCGTACTCATCCGGGCCGTCCGCCATCTTGGTGTTAAATCCCTCCTCCCGCTGCATGCTGGGAGAAAGCGTTTCAGCCTCGCGGGGCTCGGCGAGGCGGAGGGCGAGCGCGAGCCCGGACGAGGGCGACGAGGGCGACGCGGCCGCCTCCTCCGCCGCCGCCTCCCCACCCCGAGCCCCCGGGACGCCCCCTCAGCCCCGCCCGCCGCCGAGGGCGCGGGTCCCGATGCGCGTGCGCGGGCCCGGCCCGGGCCGGAGCGTGCTCTGCTGCACTGCGCCGGGGCAGCGGACCGCGCTGGGCGTGGGCGCTGCGGCCCCCGGGGGCGGGTCCCGGTCAGAGGCGGATGCTGCGCGGCTGCGGCCACCGGGGAGAGGCGGCGAGGGAGCGAAGACCGGGCCCCAGAGCTGCACGGTGTCGGGCTGGGACCCGCACCCCTCCTCGGGAAGCTCAGGGGACCTCGGGCGTGACCCCTGAGATCAGAGATGCCTTCTGCCCCTCGCCTCCTTCCCTGTGCCTGGGGGCACCCGGGGAAACCAGGACAAAACCTGGCTTTCCTGGAAAAGCGTTGGTTAGGTGATCCCTCCTTGCCCTCTTGGCGATTGAGCTAGTGCATTTTTCAGTCATTGTTTTTACAAGGTCAGAGTCCCACACGTTCCCATCTGCTACAGTCTTATTTGACCCGGGAATTCAGAACTGAAACCTTTAAACCGAAAGCACTGGAGTGTGACCTAGATAAAAATGACTAAAGCCATCTTTAAGAGGATATTAGGGCTGGGAGGGAGCTGACCGAACAATTGTAGAAAGGATTTGTTTCTGGTTTGGGCTGCTAGGGATTGTAAATCTCTAAGGCGCGGGCGGGAGGCGGGGGTCACATTTAGCGGAGAGCGGTAGTGAAACGTGACTGATTAGAGATCCTGGCGCTAACCAGTCTCCTAGTGAAGCTAAGTCAGCTAAAGATCACCAGGAAGAAACATGCAATCGGACAACACCAGATTTATTTGTGAATCGGGAGAAAGGCACGCCAGGGGAGAAAAGAAGGGGGAGATGGAGGAGGAAACCCCTTTGTAAGGTTTAGGTTCCCGCCAAAAGAATCTGAGGAGGGTCTAGGGAGAGCCGTGATCGGTTCTGGATTGGACATCATCGAATCTAAGGAGTTGAGGAAAAACGGGGAATAACAAGGCGTTGGATGCGGTCATGAGGCTTGGACGATTAAATAACTGGACTCTCCCAGGAACAAATAAAAACGACAGAGGAGAGCTAGTATTCGTTAGCAAAAGAGCAGTAATCACTCAGAAAAGGGTAAAATGTGCTTTTTTATAGCTTCTTCTGGTGGGGAAAAGAGGCGATCGCTATTCACTTTGGAGCTGGCTGTATCTCTGTGTATCCTCTCAGCACGGCTCTTCCTTCCGGCGTGGACCGATTTTCATTATTTCATTCCTGGCAGAAACCAGGAATCGTGCAAACCTAAACAGAATTTCGAGTTCTCCGTTGACAGCGCCAAAACTGTTTTCTTTCAAATTTTTCTTTTTTTTACATTAATTACATTTTATTCGCTTTGTATCCCAGCTGTAGCCCCCTCCTCCATTCCCTCCCAATCCCACCCTCCCTCCCTCATCTCATCTCCTCCCTGCCCCTCTCTAAGTTACTGATAGGGGAGGTCCTCTTCCCCTTCCATCGGACCCCAGCTTATCAGGGCTCATTAGGACTGGCTGCAATGTTCTCCTCTGTGGCCTGGCAAGAGGGGGTGGTCAAAGAGCCAGCCACTGAATTCATGTCAGAGACAGTCCCTGTTGCCCTTACTAGGGAACCCACTTGGATACTGACTTGCCATGGGCTACATGTGAGCAGAGGTTCTAGGTTATATCCATGAATGGATGTTGGTTGGAGTACCAATCTCAGAAAAGACCCCTGTGCCCAGATATTTTGGTTCTGTTGCTCTCCTTGTGGAACTCCTGTCCTCTCCAGGTCTTACTAACTCCCCCTTCTTTCATATGATTCCGTGCACTCTGCCCAAAGTTTGGTTATGAGTCTCAGCATCTGCTTTGATACACTACTAGGTAGAATCTTTCAGAGGCCCTCTGTGGTAGGCTCCTGTCCTGTTTCTTATTTTCTTCTACTTCCAATGTCCATCCCATTTGTCTTTCTAAGTGAGGATTGATCATCTTACGCAGGATCCTCTTTCTTGCTTAGCCAAAATTGTTTTCAGTCACATGTCAACATGAACAAATTCCTTTTTATTGGAATATTCCAGGCCGAAATCTCTTTACCCTTAAGCCTTTTGTATTTACTTAAATCTAGAGAAAACAGTAAAGAAAGGAAGTCGATGAAAGAAACAGTTGAGAGATTGTGGCATTAAAACAAATAAAAATCCCACATTGAATGAAATGAATAAGGAAACTAGGTGCAGAGAACAACAACAAAAATTTCATGAATGCCTGTGGATTAGAAGAATTAGCGCAGGTGAGAGTTGGGGGGCAAGGGGGATTAGTCAGAAAAGAGGTGTTCAGCCTGGGAACCTGGGGTTCACAGAGGGCTTTGGTAGAAGGGTCAAAGTCAAATTGAGTCATAAAAATCCACCATTTAGCCCACACGGTAGTTTGTGAATTTTCAAGATGTAGTTTAACTAGATACCATAATTAAATAAATCAAGAGATTTCAACTCTTTAAAATATACATTTTTGGCTCATTCTTTCTGTCCATTGTGAGTTGACGAAATTCCTCCCTATTGTTCCCACCACCGTGATGCTCTGCTTCACTTGGCCCCAGGATCAATGAAGACAAAGACTACACACTGAAACCTCCAAAACCACAAACACAAATAAATCCTTCCTCCTCTGAAATTAAAAAAAAAAAAAAAAACAAAACAAAAAACAAAACAACAACAACAACAACAAAAAAAAAACAGTCTAGGTCTCTATCTGGAAAACTTAGGGCATCTGAACCTCCCTGCTCAGCCCCTGCTGCGCATAGACCTGCTTTATTCATCCTCATTTTCTGACTAGCTATTGGAGACATTCACAATCTGCAACTCTTATAGGAAAATATTAATACTAAAAGTGGATAAAGGGAAAAGGAAACCGAAAATGAAAAATCTGTGTCTTTGTCACTGCAGTAAGGCTGAAATAAATAACCACTAAAGGGACAAGTGACGACCCGAGAGCAACAGAAGTCATTCTCACTTCACGTGGTGGTGTGTTCCAGAGGTAGGGTTTATGAGCCAGCCTGGGCTTGGCTGCATGGCTGTCTCAAAACAAGAACAGCAACAAAAAAGAGCAGCTGGTCTTGGAAGAGCATGTCAGCCTGGACTAGGTTTAGTATGGGCCAAAATGAAACAAACTGTTGACTCTCCTCAGACCCCTATTGTTAACTACAGGATTCTTATCTACAGCGCCTAAATCTGAGGTGATATTTTTAAGGAACAGTAAGCACAGCCGTAAGCATACAGATTGCGTCGTTGATGAAAGGATTGCTTCCATAGATTAAAAAAGAGGAAGAACCAAGTTCAAAGAGAAACAGATTTGTTAAGGAGAGCTTAGTGAAGGGGGTTTAGGGACAGGAAGGTTGGAAGGAATGGGCTCCAATGATGTGGGTATGGTTTCGTGGGGAACCTGAGAGGCAACTCAAGCTAAAGACAACTTTAGCCATCATCTAATGCTTGTTCAATTTTACCGTTTCACAAATGGGCAAATGATGGGAGTAGGAACCTTTTAAAGTCGCAGAACCAGGCTGTAACAATCACATCCAGGGGCCTGAACATCCCAGTCTACGACTTCACCACCATCCCGTATTTCCTCTGATGTAATTATCTGCAATGAATTATTTGGTTTATTGGGTGATTTTAAAAAACATGTGTGGGTATGTGTGTCTGCCTACGGGTACATGCCTGTGAGTGTAGCTGCCCATGAGGGGCAGAGACGCATTGGAGCCCCTGGAGCTGGAATCAGAGAGGGTTGTGAGCCAAAGAAATGTGGGTTCTAAGGATCCAAACTCGAGTCCTCTGGAAGAGCAACAAATGTTCTTAACCACTGAGCCATTTCTCTCGCCCCTATCCTGTGTTTTGTTTTGTTTTTCAGCTATGTTAAGAGTATTTAACCTAAGCTCTGACTGTTAACTGCCCACACAGCACATTAACTATAGATACAAAGTTGTCTAGGTCCCTAGATCTCATTCGGAAGGTGGTACACTTTATACCCACTGAACAGCAGCTCCCTCTTTCCCCACCCTAGCGCCTGCCAACCACCATGCTATTCCTCTTGTAGCAGTTTCACTGTCTTTATATTCCTTATATAAGTAGAAGCCTGCAGTGTTTCTTTCTATGACTGGCTTATTTCATGTAGCATGATGTAATCCCAAGGTTTATCTGTGTTGTTGCACATGATAGCAATTTCTTCTTTTTAAGAATGAAATGAGATTCTACTGTATTTGCACAGCATTTTCACCCCTCAGAGAGTGTTTACATGTTCTTCATATCCTGTCTCATATGAACAATGTTGGTTGAAGTGCAAAATGGTGCAGAAATATTCTGTTTTCTATGTAAGTGTTTATTTTTATACACACACAAACACACACACTGGGTTTATTAAACTGGCTTACAGGCTGTAGTCCAGCTAGTCTGATAATGGCTGTCCACCTATGGAAGGTCCAAGAACCCAGTAGTTGTTCAGTCCTCGAGGCTGGATGTCTCAGCTGGTCTTCAGTATACAACAGAATTCTGAAGAAATGGGCTCGCATTGCCAGGGAAGGAATGGACTTGCCAGCAAGGACTAGGGCAAGCAGGCAAAGAAAACCAGCTTCCTTCTTCCATGTCCTTTAGGCTGCCCACAGAAGGTGTGACCCAGATTAAAGCTGGATCTTCCCACCTCAAAAGATCCAGATTAAAAGTGGGTCCTCCCATATCCAATGATTTAATTAAAAAAAAATCCCTCACAGGTGTACCCAACTGCTCAGATTTTTGTTAATTCCAGACGTAATCAAGTTGACAAACAACAGTAGCCATCACAAGGGTTCACATTTCTCCATAGCCTTGCACACACCTGTTACTTTTTCCATTTCTGTGCCTGGTAGCCTGGTTGGTTTTTCTTTTTTGGTGCTTTATGTATTTATTAGGTTACGAAGTAGTAGGTTTTCTTTCTAGTATTTTTGTAGTTTCCCCGCCACCCTTTGTCTCTCCCCTATCTCCTTTCGCCCGCTTCCTTGATGTACCGTTCACCTCCTGGGGTCTTCTTTCCATTTTCATATTCATGTGCTCTGTTGCTTTCCCGCCTCCCCACTTAAAGCCTTCTTTTTTTCCCTCACAGGTCATTTTCTTGTTTCCTGGCCTCTACCCACACTTACTCCCACCTATATGTTCATAATTAACTGTGAGAAGCTTTTCTGGGATCCACGTATGGTAGAAAACATACAGTATCTGTCTTTCCGATCCTAGATTACCTTAATAAAATATTTTCCAGTTCCGTCCACTTTCCTGAAAAGTTCTTGGTTTTAATTTTCTTTAATGGCTATTTTTAAATTCCATTGTGTACGAATACCATGTTTTCATTTTCCATTCATCTGTTTTGTGTATCTAGGTTGTCTCTGTTCCCTTGTTATTGTAACTAGAACAGCAATAAACATGCATGTGCAGTGTCTGTGGAAGAATACAGCGCTTTTTGAGTCTATACTCGGGATGGTATAACTGGATCCCATGGTAGTTTTACTTTGAGAGGCCTCCACACTGATTAGTGACTTCACTCACTTATAGTTTTTGTTTGTTTGTTTGTTTGTTTTTTGAGGCAGAGTCTTGTAGCCAAGAGTGTCCTCAAACTCACTGTTTAACTAAGGATGACTTAAGCGCATGGTTTGTCCACCTCTCGAATGCTGGGCTTGCACCTGAGTGCTGCTATACCAGCTACTTTTTGATTTTTGTTAGTGTCCATCCCAACCAGGGCGGGGCTTTCATGTGAACATCTCTAACAGTCGCAGTTCGGGGCCTCTTTCATGAAACTGTTGGCCATTTGCGCTGTCTTTAGAGAAGCGCTTCATCCTTAGCCCATCTTTCCTGAATTGCCTCGTGTCTCTACATTGAGTTGTAGGAGTTCACTGCCCGGTTTGGATATCCGCTCCTGAAGTATGATTTGCAAATATTTTCTCCAATTCTGTAGGCTGGTTTTTCACTTTGTTCATTGACAGTTTTTCTGAGTAGGTGGTGTATGGTTCAGGATAAGCCTGCTTGCCTTTGTTCCTTGAGCTTTTGTGGTGTGTCTGAGGACTCAGCTTCACATGCTTTCTTCTAGCAGTTTGTGGAGTGCCAGGTACTGCATGTTCATCTTATTTTGAATTGATTTTTGTGCAAAATATGAACCTAATTTCATTCTTTTGAACATGGAATATGATTTCCTCAGAATCATATCTCTTTCCCTCTCTTGTATTTTTGTACTATGTAGAGACTTTATAGTCCCATATGAATTATGAGTTTTAGGATTTTTTTATGCATCTACTTGGTTAAGAAAGCCATTGGGTTTTTAAGGAATGCATTAAATCTGCACATCATTTTCAGTAGTATGGATATTTAAGCAGTATTATTTTTTTCAAAATAAACACATGAATGTCTTTCCAGATAATTGTGTCTTTCTTAATTTCTTTCATTAATTACTTGTAATTTTTAGTGTAGCATACTTTTATTTGCTTAGTTAGGCTTCCCTTTTTTTGATGGCTATCACAAATGGTACAGTTTTCTTAATTTTCCTCTCAAATAGTTTATTGCTAGTGTATAGAAACAAACAGATGTTTGTTTGTTTGTTTGTTTGTTTAAAGACAGGGTCTTGTTCCATAACCCAGGCTACCCTGGAATTCAGAACAATTCTCCTTCCTCAGTTCCCTGAGTTGCTAGGGGTTACAGGTAAGAGCCACTAAGGCCAAACTGATACATGATTTTCATTTGCTGATTTTGCATCATGCAGCTTTATTTTTTATTCTAACATATGGCAATTAAACATTTTTCCTGCACAAATGTTGGAAATAGTAACCATAATATAGGGATAATTTTAATTTTAAAATTCTTAGGTTCTAGTCCTTCGATATATTGGACTGGCTAAATTCTGTTATGTAATCACAGTGCTTTGAATTCTATGAAGTATATTGATGATCAGATTTCTGTGTAAGCCACTGTGAAAATTTCTGTGTGTCACTGGAACTGCCAGCATTAGAACTAAAAATACTGCTACTTAGAACTAGGTTGAGTCAAGGACCCACCTGGAACAACTGCTTCAAATGAAGTGTGGACCATTTTTTTTTCTCTCAAATTAATCATTATATGAGGGAAGTATTTTTTCCTCATAATATTTTTTTTCTTCAGTATTAATCATTGTTATATATTGGATTAAACTCAAAATTTGAAAGAAATGAGTGTGGAATGAGTGTGGCTGATCAACTTCTAAGAAGACCATTTAACAGGAAACAAAATACACATTATACCTAAGCTTTTAGGAGAAACCAGCAGGGCTTCCTCAGGGACGCCCCATGCCTGTTCTGTTTACTGCTACCCAGCTCCTGTCTGCCTCTCTTCATTGCCATGTAGTTGGTCACTTCTGTTCCCCACAGTGACCAATGGACTCCAGAACTCGTGCCCATATGCCTTCCACCCAGAAAGCTATTACTGGAGGAAATGGCCCTAGCTACCTGGATTCACTGTCTTCACTTCTGTTTTAGTCACTGTGAAGAAACACCATCACCACCAAGGCAACTCTTAGATAGATAGATAGATAGATAGATAGATAGATAGATAGATAGATAGATAGATAGATGGCATCTAACTGGGGCTGGCTTACAGTTTCAGAGGTTCATTCCATTATTATCATGGTGGGGAGCATGGTGGCATGCAGGCGTGCACCAGAACAGTAACTGTAAGCTACATCCTGATCCATAGGGAGAGAGAGAGGAGAGAGAGAGAGAGACTCTGAGCTTGAAATGGGCCTTCAAACCCCCAAGGCCCACCCCCAGTGACACCCTTTCTACAAGACCACACCTCCTAATCCTTTTAAATCCTTTCAAATAGTGCCATCCCCAGGTGACTAAGCATTCAAATATATGAGCCTGTGAGTGTCATTTTTATTCAAACCATCATACCATCCCTGAACCTAGGACAAATTGGGCCTGTGATTCAAGCACACATAATTAATTAGAAATGGAAAGAGCTACAGCTGTGATGCTTAGGGTAACTAGATTTGGCCATGCTGGACCCTTGCTAGTATTCATGTTCAGGGGTTCATTGGGATAAGATGTTGGGGGTTGTTAGCCAATGTGAGGTCACTTCTAGAAAGTTCTTCAGCACTGCCCCTTCTCCAGATCTCTGCTATTAGAGGGACATATATCAGGAGCCTCAGGTTCTTTTTTCTGTTGTTGTTGTTGTTGTTGTTGTTGTTGTTGTTTGAAACAAGTTTTCTCTGTGTAGACCTGGTTATCGTGGCAGGTGCTCTGTGTACCAGGCTAGATTCAAACTCACAGAAATCCTCCTGCCCCTGCCTCCGGAGTGCTGGGATTAAAGGCATGCACCATTACCACCTGCCTTTTTAATAAAACCTTGTCTTTTATTCTTTTTTTGTTATAATTTTTTAAAGATTTTATTTATTTTATGTTTGAGTGCTCTATCTGTATATATGCCAAGAAAATAATGTGGCCGAGAGAGTACCCAGTTTTCTTTCCTTCTCAGCTCATGTCCCAATGCAAAAAGCCCAAAAGGCTCACTTGCTCAGCTAACAGCCCAGGAGAAAAAGTCAAAAACAAAACAAAACAAAAGCCCAAGGCCAAACACTTGCTAGCTCAAAGCTCAAAAATCTCAGAGAGTCCTCAAAGCCAGAGAGCTAAAGCTCAAGAGCTAGAGAGCTAAAGCTCTTTCTACTTCACATGCTGTCTTGAATACCCTTCAACTCAAACTCCTACTCTTTGATCCCTGTCAGCTAGTTTCTTCCTCTGGTCTCTTGACCTAGGGTTAACTTTATTAAATCTTGTGTACAGAAAGCTCTTGGATTAAAGGAGTGTGCTAGGGCTGGCTGAACCATACCATTATCACCTGTTTACATTATACAGAAAGTTCTTGGATTAAAGGTATGTGCTAGGGCTTAACCACACCAGACAAGAAAGAGGTTTTTACAGTTCACAATCTCGGGGGTTGACAGTGGGGTCAAATATCCTGCCACATGTCTCAAATAAATAAATAAATAAATAAATAAACCAAACAAGCAAGCCTAGGACTTCCTAGGTGTTCCACCTAGGTGAAGCTTCTGTCTCCTTTCCATAGACAAATATCCCCAGACAGCCACTTGTTCCTCAAACTTGGTAAATATCCCTTGCACCTATACGTTCATCAGAGTCAGCCCTGTAGTGCCTGTTCCCCAGCTTGACAGCCTTGCTTGCAATCTTTTCTAATACTATAGATTAAGAAAATAAAAAAGGCAGACGCTTTGCGCGTTTTTTTTGTTTTCGTCCTCTGAAACTTGACGATGTTCATATGGGCTCCAAGGATCAAACTCATGTCCTTTTACTGGCTGAGCCATCTCACACACACACAGCCCACGTGATATAGTATAGCTTTATTTTTTGACTAGTGTACTCAGCCTGGAAAAGGACTGTGTGGTGGTAATGCTCTCTGTTACTGGTGTGTTTGGTGACGCTGGCGTGAACTATGCTACCAGCTGTATGGAAACAGAGCAACATGGGTGTGAGTGTAATACTCAATAGTGATAGAAGTTGTTATGTTACTGGCTTATCAATATATCATACTGTACTACTATTTTACAATGTATTCTTTTAAAAAAAAACAGCTTCATTTTTGCTTTTAAAAGTGCATAGGTGTGTGTTGGGGGTGTACATGTGAATGAGGGCACTGGGCACTGGGTACTCTGGAGCCGGAGTGATAGGTGGTTGGTTGTTGCCCAACATGGATGCTGAGAGCCAAACTTGGGTCCTCTGGAAGAGCAGTGTGGGTTCTTGTTTAAATTATTTATTTATTTTTATTTTATGTGCATTACTGTGAAGCTGTCAGATCCCTTGGAATTGGGGTTACAGAGAGTTGTGAGCTGCCATGCGGGTGCTGGGAATTGAACCTGGGTCCTTTGGAAGAGCAGACAGTGCTCTTAACCGCTGAGCTGTCTCTCCAGCCCCAGTGTGGGTTCTTAACCACCGAGCCACCTCTCTAACTCATAGCACTTACGCGGAAAAGGACTATGCTGAATCAGCACGCCGAGTGACACCAACAGCTGTCTCATACATCTCCCAGGTACTGCACTTGGCTGCTTACTTTCCTCTGAGTAGTTTGATCTCCTATCGTATTCATTGTGATCCTAGGAGCAATGAGCTATACCACGTAGCCTGCTTGTGTAATAAGCTGTACCATCTAGGCTTGTGTCAGTACCCTTTGATGTGAACATCAAAGGATGTAATTGTTCCTCACGTTTGTCCGCCTGAGAAGTACATAGATAGCTCTGCAAATGTATCCTGAAAACACTGTATCTTAACTGTACAAAATATGCCACGTTTTTATTCATTCTAAGGTATTTTTCTAAGTCAGCATTCATAATAATTTACGTAGTATCGCCTTAGGTCCTCTATATCATTTACCAATAGAAAAGCATTGGCTTTAAGCAGTGGAAAACTTGATTAAGGTGGCCTATACAGTAAGAACCTTTTTTATTTCTTACAAGCAGTCTAGAGTCAGAGTAGTTCTATAGTCTGATGACATTTGAAGATCCAAGTGTTTTTTTCAGGTTAGATCCGCAGCTCAGAAAGGTCATGAAGATTCTGTCTGATTCCTTTCTCTGCTTTGCTCTTCTCAGAGAGAAGTGAGACATTTCCTGTTCTCAAAATGACTATAGCAGCTGTAGGTATTATCCTACACACAGCCGCATCTACAGACAATAAAAAGACTGTTCCTTCTCATACGCCTCCTTTTTGAGGGAGACCTAATTGCTGAAGATTTAAACACACAGGTGTATGCTAAACCAATCTTTGGCAAAGGAACTGAAGCCACAATGAATGTGTAGGAGAGCATCAGACAGGCTTATGGGCTACATCTATCTCATTGTTTCTTTTTGCACAGCCCATGAACTATGGGTGTGGGTTTTTTTTTTTTGCTTATTATTATTAATTCGTTAATTAATTAATTCCATTTACATCTCGGCCATAGGCCCCTCCCTTTTCCCCTCCCAGTCCTACCCTCTCTCCTGTATTCCCTCTTCCCTATTGCTCAGCATAAGGAAGCCCCCCCTACCCAGACACCCCACTCATCTATTCACTTGAGGACTGAGTTCATCACCCCACCCCATGGCCTTGTAGGGAAGTCCCATCAGGGGGAAGTGATCAAAAAGCAGGCAGCATAGTCTGTGTCAGAGCTATCCCCCATTCTTCTAACTAGTGGGCTGACATGAAGCCTAAGATGCCCATAGAACTTATCTTCTTGGGGTCTGTGCATTATCGTATATCTACACTGTACTAAAATGACTACAATCCACTTACAAGTGAGAATATACCATGTGTGTCTTTCTGAGTCTGTGTTACCTTACTCAGGTGTTGCATTTTTATTTTTAATGTTTTATGTGTGTATATAAGTGTTTTGCCTGTGTGTATGTAAGTGCACTGAATACATGATTCATGCTCAGAGAGGCCAAAAGAAGGTACTGGATTCTCTGGAGCTGAAATTTGGGGTGGTTGGGGGCTGGGAACTGAAACCAGGGGCTCTTAACTGCTGAGCAATTCTCTTTCTCCAGCCCCATTTTTAAATGAGGAAAAGAACGAGAAATAGTCAGCCTTACATATCTTTTGTTTTGTCTTTGTTTGTTGAGACAGAGTTTCTCTGCACTGTTCTGGCTGTCCTTGAACTCCATATGTAGACCAGACTGGCCTCAAACTCACAGGGGACCTGCCTGCCTTTGCTTCTTGAGTGCTGAGAGTAAAAGCGTATGCTACCACACTGGCCAGTGACTTTAGGTTCTCTGTCTGTGCAGTCAACTATTGGAACTATTAACCAAGGAAAAAATACACCTATGTTAAACATGTACGCAGCTTTCTTGCTATTCCTTAAGCAACAATATGTAACTACTTATGTAGCGTTTACATTGTATTGGGTCTTGCAATCAATTTATAGATGGCAAAGCTTATTGGAGAATGTGTGCAGGTTACATGCAAATACTGTGCCATTTTCCTTGAGCTTTGATGGATGTTTGCATCCATAAATATACCACTGTAATGTGCTGTGACATAGAAAATGATATAAAATGCAAAGTTCAGTATCCATAGGTAACCCATAAGTGTTCTTACACCTGTGTTCTTCTGGCTTCCATGAGCACCAATTATACATTCAGGGCACATACATATACACAGGTAAAACACTTATACACACACATAAAAAGTTAAAAATACAACACCCATAGATGCAAAAGGAAACAATGAGACAGATGTAGCCCATAAGCCTGTCTGCCGATCTCCTACACATTCAGTGTGGCTTCAGTTCCTTTGCCAAAGATTGGTTTCGCATACACCTGTGTTTAAATCTTGAGCAGTTAGATCTGCTTTCACACTGCAGTAGCAGAGTTGAATAGTTATAGGGAAAACCGTGGGGCTCACAAGCCCAAAGTATTTACTAATCTGGTTACTTATGGGAAACATTAACCCATCCCTAACTCACAGTATCAACTGGGCACACACACAGGGTTCCTGCACAAAACTGTGTGGTTGGTAAGGACAAACAAAACTGAGCTCTTCCCAGCAAGTCTGGAAAGCGGAAACTAAATGGAGCAGATAAGAGTTTGCAATGTAATATGTGCTCATATTGCCACACATTTTCTCTAGAACCTTCAGTCAGTGGAGAACAAATTCTTGATGTTGTGATGCTGGAAAGAAGGTTGGCTCACATTGCTTCAGTTTCAGGACGAGGTATGCCACAATGACGGAAATAATTATTAGCTTGTTACACGCAGGAGGAAGTCCCTAATGGCATTGTGTGCATAGCCTTTTGCATGTGGTTCCTGCTTACCTCTTTAGCATCCCCTGGTACCTCAGCCACATGGTTCATGATGCTCCTTCTACTTTGGAATGTTTACAGTTCTCTGATCTCACCAAGACCTTTCCTAACCTTTGCTGCTTCTACCTGGAACACACTTCCCTCTTACCTACCTGGCCAGCTTCTTAGGTGAAATTTTAAGGCTTAACTCAAATGTTGCTGACTTTGAGAAACCATATAGAATAGCCCTTCTGTTCTACTTTATTTTGCATCTTTGCAAGGATTCCCTGGGTGGGGGTGGGAAACAGAAACAATGGCTTGTGCACATTTATTTTCTTTGTGACATGATTCTAGGGAAACAAGAATTGGGGATGGGAGATCAAGAGTAAAAACCACTAAAAAGAAAATGAAATGGGCTGAACATAACAGATCACATTTACTATTTCAGGCAAGGAGACTCAATCCTTCTAGAAAGACTCAAAGGATCCAGAATTCAGAATTATTTGCACAAAGAGGAGAGATAATTTTGCACTCTCTTTGTCTAAGCTCGTTGCATACAAAAGAAGCCTTAAGGTTTAAAAAAAAAATAACAACAACAACAACAACAAAAGATGCCTACTGCAGTGATCATGGTTCATCTTGGCTCAACTGGTAACTATGGATACAAAATGGATATGAGGTGTCTGGTTTGTGCCACAGTGTGTATTACTTAATCTGCTTGTAGCCTTCATTTGTCTGTCACAGGGGTGGGTGAAAATGTCATGAAAGAGTAAGTGCAGCAGTATTGGAGGAACAAGTGCAACCTTTGACACTGTTTTCACTGAAGGCTTGGTTTTTATCCCCTCCTCACCACGACCTGGCTAAGTTGCTCTTTATCTTGGAGGGTATGGAGCAATGAGCCTTACCGAGCAATGACTGTTGCCCTTACCCATTTACAGCTGTCATTCAGTGTGATCCCACTGAGAACACCAGTTAGCATCACATTGTTGTCACAAGGTAATCTACAAAATTCCGTGTTGCTCCAAGTATTGTGACTGAAAACAGGCACATTAATCTACTTCTGTGTCCATAAAGTGCATATATACCACTCGCCCTCCTACGCGAAAGGCAGTGTTTGTCCCTCTTCGTTGACAGGATCAAGAAGGATCTCTTCCCTAGGGCATTTATCAGACATGCCAGGTAACCAGACGTCCTAATTTTCAGTAAGAAGTCCACACCCAGCATAGCAACAGAGATTGGAGCTGCTCTTAGGTTAAGTTTCCAGTAGTCCGCCATGATTTTCTCTGATGAAGCGTGCTTTTTGCAGCAGCCAAACAGGCTAAATAACTAACTTGAACAAGAATATGATGAATACCAACAAATCCACATGCTGTAGGTTTTGCACAGAGATACGAATTTCTGTGTTTCCTCCTGGGCTGGTGTGGTCATTCAGATTTACTGTTTTACCCTTTTACCCAGCAAAGGCGTATACTTTTTTTTTTTCTATTCTAAGAATTCTCTGCTACACAACAGGGAAACTAATACAAGAATTCTGGCAGCTGCTATATATACACCCCGACGTAGCATTTAGAAGTATAAATGTGGGATGAATCTCACTGCCCCGGACCACTGTGGAGTGAACCTGGGTCGGCTGGTCTCCATGAATCCCCTCTCTACCTGGAGGCTGTGACCGTGCTTCTAGCTCTAATATGATGACAGCTCGGGGCTGTATCCCACAAGCCTTGAAATGTCTGCATGCTTTCCTTTTCTCAATGTACTGTCTCTATAAATAGATGTATGTCATTTGGGGATTGTTGGAAGAATATGCAGGAGATGTATTTGTGCTAGAACTGTAGGATATTTACTTAGCTTACCCTTCGTGTGATGAGCTCTTGGGTGTAGAGCTAGTTTAGTCGTGTAATGGGTCAGGGGCTGCAATTTTTCACGGAGACAGCTAGCCTTGGACCTTCTCTCCAGCTGTCCACTTTTTAGGTTTCACATGTAGGTCAAATAGCACTCCAGTGGCTGCTCGTCTGACTTTCCCCAAGGAACACTGACTGGTCTGTTAGTCATTATCTCAGAAGCCTGTGGGCGAGGTACTCGGATTGCAGCTCTGGCATTGCAGCTCATTATTGTAATTATGTCCATTTTCTTTCTGTCTGTCAAGGGCTGCCACCCGGCCTCTGCTTATTGGATGTTTATTGCTTCATTGAATGAAGAAGTCCAGTTCTATGGCAGAGACTCTTACTGTCAAGTACAGTAGACAGCCACACTGAATATCTCAAAGAAGCCAATGTACCCTCATCAGGGAATTTCCACCTTAGGGATTACCATGTCCTCTGGGCTCTTAGCAGACACACAGTTAGGCAGTGGGTCTTAGACCTTATATTTTACTTTCCCCCATCATTCTCACTTCCTTTAGCTTTTAGACACTTTCCTTAATAGAGGCACTGTCATGTTCCCTTCATCCCATCTGTGCTTCAGGTACTCTTCCCAACTATTAAAAAAAAATGGACTCAGGAGTCCTTGCCTCATCGTTAAAACCCGTGTTGTTAATGATAACTTTGTCTACTTTTGTATACTGTCCTCCTTGACTTATTACTGTCAAGATCCACCCTGTGCCTCTGTCCTTTGTTCACACAAGTGGTTCTCTCTCTGCCAGTGAGTCTCAACCTATAGCCACAACCCCTTTGGGAGTCTAACAACTCTTTCGTAGGGGTCACCTTACATCAGAAAACAGATATTTTTAATACAATTTCCTAACAGTAGCAAAATTAAAGTTATGAAGTAACAACAAAAATAATTTTATGGTTGGGGGTCACCACAACATGAGGAGTGGTAGTAAAGGGTCTCTGCATTAGGAAGGTTGAGAACCACTGCTCTAGGCAAAGCTATGCCAACAGAGCTCAGAAGAATGTGGGAGTGAAAATTTTATAGGCTAAATCCTATCATCAGTCTCGGGTTCCCACTCTTCCTCTAACATGAACTTCACTAAAGATGACTTCTCAGGACTATCCATTTTGTCTCCTTTGTAGTTCTATTACCATGCTGTTCAATCTTGGTTCTGATTGCCAGCAGTTTGCTCTGTGGATACAGAAAATGAGTATCTCTTTAAATGCTGCCTTAGAAGCTGTAATGGTTAGCTTTAAATGGCAAATTTACACAACTTACAATCTCCTGGGAAGAGAGTCTCACTGACAAATTGTCTACATTGGCCTATGAACACTTATATCGGGGATTATCTAAGTTGATTGATCTGAGGAGATCCAGCCCACTCTAGGCGACACCATTCCCTAGACAGGGGGTCCTGAATTGTCTAAGAGTGGGAAATATAGCTAGCACAAGTGAGCAAGTAGCATGCATCTATTTATTTCTCCCTGACCTTGACTATAGATGTGATATAGCCAGCTACTTCAAGTTCCTACTTGATTTAGCAATGACGCACAACTGCCTGGAGCTGTAAGACAAAGAGCAGACTCCTTACTCCCTCAAGCTGCTTTTTATCAAGATATTTTATAACAGAAATAAAACTAAAACAGAGGCTTTCTGTTTTTCATGGCCTGCCCAGAACTGAAATTTGGTTACTTGAGCCCATCTTTTCTTTTTAATCCCCTGTCAAAAGTGACCCAATCCACAGATCTTATAACTACTATTTCCTTCAAAGTGTTCAAAGACATCCCTATTTGTCTTAGTCACTATTCTGTTGGTGTAAAGAGATACCATGACCATGGAAGAAAGCATTTAATTGGGGGCTTGCTTAGTTTCAGAGGTTTATTCCGTTATTATCATGGGGGGGGTGGAGCATGGTGACATGCAGGCAGGTGCTGGAGCAGTAGCTGAGAACTACAACCTGATTCATATGCAGAGAGAGAGAGAGAGAGACAGAGACAGAGACAGAGACAGAGACAGAGAGACAGAGAAAAAGAGAGAGAGACTGTGGGCTTGGAATAGGCTTTTGAACCTTTAAAGCCCACCCCCAGAAGCATACTTCCTCCAACAAGGCCACAACTTTTAATCCTTTTAAATAGTGCCACTTCTCAATGCAGATGCTGAGACCTATGGGCAAACTTTGGGCAGAGTGCAGGGAATCTTATGAAAGAAGTGGGAAACAGTAAGATCTGGAGAGGACAGGACCTCCACAAGGAGAGCAACAGAACCAAAAAATCTGAGCACAGGGGTCTTTCCTGAGACTGCTATTCCAACCAAGGACTATGCATGGAAATAACCTAAGACCCCTGCACAGATGTAGCCCATGGCAGTTCAGTATCCAAGTGGGTTCCATTGTAATAGGAACAGGGACTGTCTCTGACATGAACTGATTGGCCTGCTCTTTAATTACCTTACCCTAAGGGGGAAGCAGCATTACCAGGCCACAGAAGAAGACAATGTAGCCACTCCTGATGAGACCTAATTGACTAGGATCAGAAGGAAGGAAAAGAAGACCTTGCCTATCAGTGGACTTGGGGAGGGGCATGCATGCAGAGGGTGGAGGAAGGGAGGGATTGGGAAGGGAGGAGGGAAGGAACCACAGGGGGGATACAAAGTGAATAAAGTGCAATTAATAAAGAATTTAATATATATATATACATATATATAAAGAGGAGACAGATTTTAGCCTAAAAAAAAAATAGTGCCACTTCGGACAGAGAATCCAAATATAAGATCCTCTGTGGGCCATTCTTTTTTTTTTTTTTTTTTTTTTTGAAGAACCTATGAAAGTCTTAGTGATGTGATTGAGATGGGTGATCCATATACACGCTTTCTACCAGCAGCAGAAGGGATTTTGGCTGATGAGGCATTAGTACTAGAATCCTTCTAGGGTAAGGCAGAGGAGTCTGTTTTCGGGTGTGCATTCACTATCAAATGTCTTAGTCTCTCCAAAGACAGACTCATATAATTGGTTTTCATATAATTGGTTTTTCCTATAACTGGTTCACTTTGGGAAATGATTAAAGAGAAGCACAGGAGAGAAAGGTGAATGGAAGAGAAGAAAGACCTCCAGTGGATGTGCTTCACTGGGCACCCAAAGCCTGGTTCTGCTGCGCACCTTTGAAGACCTGTATAAATTGTGCCTGAGAATTGTCAGAATAAATCATGTGGCACAGAAGAGGACACAGCAGTCGACCAACGCTATGCTGCGTCTGTAAAGGAGAGTGTGGTGTCAGTGCCCCTCCTCTGCCCACTGGATGCCCGTACTAAAAGGAGTCAAGTTTTGCCAGGTAATCCATATATGTCAAAGAAGACTCAGTGTAAAACAGAGGGGACATTCCATCCACTGGAGGGAAGACAATGTCAGAGCACAGTGCTGTGGCACCAAAGCCATAGCAAAGGGGCAGAGTGGGGCTAGGACAATGTGAGGAAGAAATCAAAGCAGTCAGACACACGTGCATGCCTCTCTTACTGTATTAACAGACTACATCCTAGTCACTTTGCTCTGTCTGCCACCTGTCTGAGTTGCTAAACACATTAAAAATAGGAAAATGGGGAGAGATTGGCACCATGGGCACCGAGAAGACAACAGTGCTCCTGCCAAAAGCCAGATCCCAATTCTACTCATGAAGAAATGTCTGGGAAACAAATTAGGGGATATTCTACAAAATTAATACCTTGTACTACTGATATCCCTCCCCAAAAGGTGACCGTTATGAAAGACAAATTCTGGGGAATTAGCTAAACAAAAATCAAATGTGATATGGAGACAGGATTTTGTTTTGCTACAACATTATAGGGGCAATTGGCAAAGTTTGAGCATGATCTATAGGTTAAACAATGTTTTTGTTTTTTTCATTGATGTTTATTTCCTGATTTGTTCCATTTGTTCCATTTGTTCCAAGGACCTTTTAAAAGGTCCTTGTTTTTTATGAAAATGCACAATAGTATGTTAGGGATAAGGAATATCATCTCTGAAATTCTCAAATAGAAAGAGACAATAATACTTTTAGAATTTGAGAAAACCAAAAAGAAATATGGAGATATGAAGGATATTTGACAGTTCTTTGTATGGGTGCTGTGACAAAAATCTGAAACTATGTCCAAACGAAACTTAAAAATTTTAATTAAACATTCATGTGGATATGTATACAAAATGAATCCAGGCATATATGTATGTATTGTTCTGTCTATCTTAAGCACCTGGCATAATGCTTCCTGCCACGTAGAAGACAGTATATGTATGTTTGAGAAAGGAGGAGGAGGGGGGTTGTAACAAACCAAAGGCAGGTTTTGAACTGATCCGCCACTTTCCTTTAAATTATCCTTTAATGGTATTTCAAGATATCCTGATCAGAAGCATTCTTTCACTGTCAGGCAAGTATTTTCCAAAAAAACACTGTGCTTTGATCATGAATATTGGTTGAGTTTATAGTCATAAGTAGACATTAGGGTTTTTCTTTTTTTTAATGTGAAAAATGCTACGTATCCTGGAATTTTCTACAGGGCTCACATGTGGAAAGAGGCTCAAAATAGATGAAGAAAGGCATCTAAGTGTAAGTTTCTTGATCTGTGGGTCTCAACTCCACGTGGGATCATATAATGGAACGTGATGGTTGTGAATAATTGGGTAAGAGTCAAAGGTTTCTGAACAGACAACGACCAAAAATTAGTTCCAAATCAAGTATTATAAATCTCAACACACAAGACCTGCTTATGTCTCCACTGTACAGTGTCCACGAGTGCTACCCAAAGCAGCTCAACCCACATTCGGGACTACTTTGTTCTCAGGTGCCAGGCGTGCAAGGTGTTGCTTATAGACACAGAATGGTCTCATTATGGAAACAAGGATTATTTCCCGACCTTACTTTGCTCAGCCCATGTCAAATTACTATGTATTTGGATTGTATTCTTTTAGACAAATAACCGCTGACATCTCATTAGGAAGGAAAAACTTTCTTTCATCACTAATAAATGATAAAATTGTATACATGCCAAAGAATGACATTACTTTATTATTTTTTTGGAATTGGGTTTCACCATGTTGCCCTAGCAGTCCAGAACTCACTCTGTAGACTAGGCTGACCTCAAATTCACAGAGATCGGCCTGCCTCTCACCCCCCAAGTGCCGGGATTGAAAGCATACACTACCACAGCCGACAAAGAATTGCTTTAAAATGACAGTAGTGTTTGATTCATGTACCTATTTCATATGACTGTATATCCAGAGTTACATTAAAATTTCTGAGGTGTAAAGGAGGCTGACAAATGGCAAAAGTAAAAGAAACCTTGACGTAAATAAAGATAATAGAGTTAAATTTCTTTGCAAATAGACTTACGAATAAATTTTTATTAAATAAAAGAAAGAATGCAGATGACATCTTTTTCCCCCTGTACATTCAAAGTATTTAAGATGTCACCTAACATCTGTTTGTGGCTCCATAGGAAAGCCTTGGCACTGTCATGTAGTTTCCCCTGAGAAGGAAACTCACACTCAGAAAACAACAGGCAAGAGAGTTGGAAGACACCGGGGGGGCCCTAAAAAGTCCCCCCTCATCGCATGAACGTGATCAGTCCCTAACTTTCATTTACATAGTCTAAGGCTTTTTTTTTTTTTTTTTTTTTGCCATAGCTAGTTTGAGTCATTCTGCTAAGATCGATATAAAGCCCATCATCCAACACACAGGAAAACGGAAACCAGCAGTTTGTCAAACTCAGAAACATCACCAAGTTGGATATGAATTTATCATGGTTTTAAACACACGTTATAAATGGGACCTTCCTTTGATCCTCACGTGGCATTCCAGCGTTCAGGCTCTCCCAGCTACTAGCGATTTTTCCCTTGGCTGCCTTGGTTTCCTTCACAGCTGACGTCAAGATCTGGACCAATCTCAGCTTTTCAGTTGGACACATGTGGCATCAGCTGAGTCTCCTTTCTTACATAACCTCTCATAAGCTGCTGTCTGTGATGTTGCTGTTCAGCCAGTCCAGTCTCCATAATTGTCATACTTTTGAGCCTCGAGGCCACGATGAGCCATATTGTTATATAGTATTTTTAGAGAGGTGGTGAATTTTAAAAGAACGTGAATCTCTGAGACTGCAGTTCCTGGGTACTAAGAACAACAATAAAGAGGCAAGTAGACTGCAGATTTGCACTGTGGAAAAGAGAAGACTCCCATGGGACCAATGTGAACTGAGTAGTCTCTCATATGAAAAATCCATTGTATATGACCTAGCTGCCCATCTGATTCCAAATTCAGAAGCCTGCTTTAAAAACTTCTGAAGTCTGTATGAAATTCAAAAACATGTAAATTATTCCTTGGAAGTGGTCTGCAATATAAAAAAAAATCCAGCCATAAAAATATAGTTCAAAGAAAAAGAAATATGTTTATGCATAAATGATTAGGTCTCTACCAGAATTACTGAAATGTATATTAAAACAACAATAGTATACGATATCTTATTAACAGGTTGGCAAAGATTAAGAACAGACCCTCTCACATATATATGGTAAAAATTCAAGTTAGCGTTAAGTTCTTTGGATGGCATGTTCATAGTACTTATCTTCATTTCAAACACACCTATTCTTTGACCCAGACATTCCATTTCTAGAAATTTACTCAACAGATTCATCACGTAAGTGTTCAAGAGCTTATATTACAAAGTTATTTATTATGGCAGCTTGTCACAGTAAAAAAATCTAAAATTACTCTAATGGTATTCAATAGGGAAACAGTTTAATATAGGAGATTTATGTCACAAAAAAGCTGCATGGCAGGGACAGTCTTAGATGGAGAAAGCTAGTTGTAAGATGTGGGAGGGGGAGAATTTTGTGTATGCTTAACCATCAAGATGACAAAGAGATGCTGGTGAGTTCTGAAAAGCAGACTTTCTATTTGTTTGTTTGCTTGCTTGCTTGCTTGCTGATTTGTTTGAGATTTGGGTCTCTCTATGTACCCCAGACTGGCCTGGAATTTACTATATAGCCTAGGCCAGCCAAACTCATGGCAGCTGTTTTGCCTCAACCTTTTGAGTGCTAGAATTACAGGTGTGAGCCACCACACCTATGTGGAGAGTAGAATTTAAATAAGAAGAAAGAAAATGATAATTTGTCTTAGTTACTTTTCTTTTGCTGTGATAAAACACTATGACCAAGGCAACATACAAAAAGAGTTTAGTTTGGCTTATGGTTCAAGAAAGTTAGAGTTTGTGCTGGCAGAGTGAGGGAACGGAGGCAGGTGGCTGGAACAGCAGTTGAGAGCTCACATTTTGATCCACAAGCAGAGGCAGAGAGCACAATGGGATTGGCACCAGTCTTTTGGAAGTTCAAGCCCACTCCCAATGACACACCACCTGGTCCAACAAGGCCACACCTCTTGATCCTTCCCAAACAGTTGGTCCCAACTAAGAACCAAGTATTTGAACATATGAGTCTCTGGTGACCATTCTCATTCAATCCACCACACTCCATCTGTTCCCCATAGGTTCATGGCCATATTATAATGCAAAATGCATTTAGTCCAACTTTAAACGTTCCCATGGTCTTTTATCCTCAACACAGTTTAAAAGTTCAAAGTTAGTCATGCATGGTGGCATATGCCTTTAATCTCAGCACTCTGGAGGCAGATCTCTGGGTTTAAGGCCAGCCTGCTCTACAAAGTCAGTAGGTTTATACACAGAGAAACCTTGGATCATAAAAACAAAACAAAACAAAACAAACAAAAACACAACAACCAAAAACGTGTCCAGAGTATTTTCTAAGATCAAGTCACTCTCTTAATCATAACTGCCTGTGAAATCAAAAAGCAAATTACATACATCCAACACGCAGTGGCACAGCATATACACTACCATTCCAAAAGGGAGGAAATACAGAATCAAAACCCAGTAGGACAAACTCCAAATCCTGTCTTTCCGTGTCTGGTGTTAAAGGGTTTATATCTTCCCTTCCAGCTTTGCTACCTGCAACAACATTGGCATAAGCATATACTACTCTTATAATAAAATATATATTTAATTTACTCTCAATATTGCAATACGGTCTAACTCATACTACAGTCGAAAACACCCATAAATCTGAGACTACGACTTGGGCAGTAAAGTCCTTGCCATGCAAGCCTGAAGCCCTGAGTTTTCTGGAAAATAAATTGTTGGGCTAATTAATGTTTATTATTAACCCTATAATTGTTATGGTGATATTATCTAACCCACTATCATAATCAATAGGACACAGACACCTGTTACATTTTATAATTGACTCATTTACCTTGGGCTGGACAGATATTTCACCTATGCTATCTCAATAACTTCACCATCCATCTCCCGGCCCCCGTCCAATGCCCTCTGCCTTAACCATCCTTATCTGGGCTACTTTTCACCCACACTCTTATAAATACCTGCTTGTATTCTTTATCTGGGCCTTTCCACACCATTATATTGGAGTCCTTTTTCCCAGGCCATGTGGTTCTTTTTTTCACACTAACCCCTCGTGGTGTCCTTCTTCCTCCTCTCTTCCTATCTTTCTGTCCTTCCTGTGATTCTCCTGATCCCAAAGCCTGGGAACCTTAGCCATGCCTACCCCATTCTGCCCTGCCCAGGTTTTAGGCCTTTTAATCTACCAATCAGGAATAATATCTTAAGTAGGTTTATACAACAAGGATAGGGCAGTAACCAGATCTCAAGGGTCAGTAATTAGTATCAAAGCATCAGACCAACCCCCAACTCTTGAGTTTGGATCCCCAGAGACAAATAAAAGGTGGGGACAACTGTGCACACCTGTAATCTCTGCACTAGGCAGAGATAGTTGGATTCTTGGAGATAACTAGACGACAAAGCTAGGGAAATCAATGAGTTTCAGGTTTAGTGTTTCAAAAAAATAAATAAACCAAAAAACCGTTCTTTCACACAGCTAATGGTTATAGCTGATGATACGATCACAAACACAGGTAATCTTATACAAATACTGACACTCTTGTCACCACCATGACTGTGACCAGTAACTGAATGACGTCATCCAGTAGTAAAGTGTGTCTGGGCCCTGGCCTGTTGGGTTGACATCCCTTTCTTTCCTCTTTTGGGTAGCAAGGAGAGGATGAGCAGGAGGGACATGGAATTTTTCATTTACTTATTTCCATATCTCTAGTCCCATTTGTATACTACTGTAAGTATATTGGAGAGAGAGAATTGAGGCAAGACTTCTTTTTTTTTAATTTAATTTTTTATTTTATGAACATTATTGTGAAGGTGCCAGATCTCTTGGAACTGGGGCCACAGACAGTTGTGAGCTGCCATGTGGGCACTGGGAACCGAACCCAGGTCTTTTGGAAGAGCAGACAGTGCTCTTAGCCACTGAGCCATCTCTCCAGCCCCAAGACAAGACTTCTAAGGACCAGAAATGTGGCAGGTCTTAAAAATTCTACCTGGGATTCTGCAGAGGTGTGTCTCTCATCTTTTTACCTTTTTATTTGATGTGCATTAGTGTCAGATCTTGGAGTTACAAAAAGTTGTGAGCAGCTATGTGGATGGTGGGATTTGAACCAGGATCCATGTGGAAGAGCAGCCAGTGCCCTTATTTCCTGGACTCACCTTGTAGACGAGGCTGGCCTCAACCACACAGAAATCTGCCTGCCTTTGCCTCCCTAAGTGCTGGGATCACAGATGTGCACCACTGCGCTTGGCCATATCTCTCATCTTAACACACTCTGCCTACTTTAGCTTGGCCTCATTGTCTCCTGTAACAGATGGGCTTTTCCCATCTACCAGCAAGCTTGATCTTCTAGTGTCCAGAAGACACTAGCAGCTTCTAGAAGATGCCCTATTCCTCTCTGTTTGAGATTTTCTCACGGAATTCTCTGGTGGCTTGTTATCACTTACCCTAGGCCAGTTGAGAGGGCAGTTCACTGTAACTGTCCCAGCCTACATCATACCTCAGTCCTTGATCCAAGGGATTTGGTTACTATGATTGGCAGCTCCATACAAAACCATGTGGGGTGCAGAGCAGAGATGATGCTCTTCCGAAGGAAAGCTCTGATGTTACCAAAAGAAAAATGCTGCTGGCATCTACCAACAAAAGACTGTGTGACAGCAGACACACAGGAGATTGAACAATCATATGATAAATAAATGTGTCTGTGCATCTACTAGTTCTAATATTTGTTCTCATGGGTTTTTTCTTTTTTTTCTTCCTTTTTCTTTTGTTTGTTTGTTTGTTTGAGACAGGGTTTCTCTGTGCAGCCCTGACTGTCCTGGAACTCACTCTGTAGACTAGTTTGTCCTCGAACTAAGAGATCTGCCAGCCCCTGCCTCCCAAGTGCTGAGATTAAAGGCGTGTTCCACTATGCCTGGCTTCTCATTATGTTTTCAAAAGATATCTTTTTTGCTCTTCTTTCACATTCATATTTCAAATATCTCACAAAATTTTGGTCTTATGCAATAAATAAACCCTGTCTGTTTGTATAATGTTCTTTTGGAACATACACAATTTACCCTTGTTCATTCAAATGCTGATTTCTCTACCCCGTAATCTGGTTTCAATCCAGACATTGCATTGTGATGCTTATTCTAAGCATCACCTGTCTCAGTTTTTAAAAACATGCCACCATTTGTTCTCTATATTGTCAATGAAACAACCAACCAGCCAGTGCTGTACAATGGAGAATATAGGGTAGGACATCGTGGTCTGGAGAGGAGAGAAGACGGAAGCGAGCAGGGAGGAGGAGAGGAGGAGAATCTGCAGGAGAGGTCTTGGAGCCACGTGGAGAAATGAACCAGACCTAAGATATGACTAAAAGCAAGTATAATGGGTCAAATCTGAATGGTAAGAAACTATGCGGGCTTGGAGGTTTAGGATGGAGTAACTATTGCCCAGCATTGTGCTCTAGGTTAACTAAATAAATCCTAGTCTCTGTGTGGTGATTTGGTTAAACAGCTCTTTAGGAATAACCGTTGCTTAACTGAAAGATAAATCCCAATAGTAAATATTAATAACCAACACCTGTTCTTTAAATTAGAACCTTATGCCAGGTAGTGGTGCATGCCTGTAATCCCAGCACTCAAGAGACAGAGGCAGGCAGCTCGCTGCGAATTCAAGGCCAGCCTGGGCTACAAGTCCAGGAAAGCCAGGCAGTCAAGGCTGTTACACAGAAAAACCATGTAAAAAAAAAAAAAAAAAAAGAACCTTATTTTATATAATATTTATCAACAGTTTCCCTGTTCAGAGCATACTCTTTCCCTAAATACCTGTATACATACACATCACACATGTGTATATTTATATTCATGTATGGAACATGTAAAAACATGTGACATATATGTCAATAGGAACTGAGTATTAAAAAGGTCTTAGGTATCTTAGCTTTCTTGGTCCTTTTTATTTCTTCCATCCAGCTGCCTTTTATCTACCATTACGTCCTTTTTAAATGAAGAATCCCCTGGGCCACCCCTTATAGCTTTTAGTTCAACTGCCAACGAACTGTCTCAGCACTCACCTGTCTGAAAATGTCTTTACTTCATATTGGTTTATAAATAATCGTTTTAGAGAATTTTACTGTTGTTACTTCATCTCTGTCTGTCTATGTTTCTGTGTCTCTGTCTCCGTCTTTCTCTCTCTGTGTGTGTTTGTCTGTCTCGGTCTCTGGCTCTGCTGTGGCGTGAAGACGCTGGAAGCGGGCCAAGGGATGGAGTGGAGCCAGTTTCCAGTCACTGTGACTTGGGGCCTGGCCATAGAGATCAGGTGGTGGCCAGTGTTGGAGTGGTTCTGGCTTGCTCTAATCCTGTTATATCCTTTATGTTTAAATGAGTTAGGCAGAACCCAGATATTTTTGGAGCACTGCCTTGTTCTCAGTTCTGATGTAAATATCTTTTCCCAAGGATATTTTTCTAAAAATATAATTAGAAAGATTCAACTCAGTCAGGTTTGGTGACATGTACCTTTAATTCCAGCACTTGGTGTAGAGGAATTTTTTAAAAAGATTTACTTATTACATATACAGTGTTCTATCTGCATGTACACCTGCATGCCAGAATAGGGTACCAGATCTAGATGGTTGTGAGCTACCATGTGGATACTGGGAATTGAACTCGGGACCAGGGGAAAGAGCAGCCAGCACTCTTAACCTTGGAGCCATCTCTTCAGCCCAAGGTGCAAAGGAATTTTAATTCAGAACATGGCTGCTCTGGCAAGAGATTACATCCAAAGACCTCCTTTCTAGGTCTGTGTGATTTAGCTGGGATACAGATATGCCTTTAATTCTGAGAGACAAGCTGATATCTGAGTTCAAGGCCTGCCTGGTATAGAGCAAGTTTCAGGTAAAGAAAAGCTTACATCCAGGCATGGTGGTATACATGCCTTTAATCCCAACACTCAGAAAACAGAGGCTTGCAGATCTCTGAGTTCTAGTGAATGCCCTTCAGGCAGAGAGTTGAGAGTCAATGCAGTAGAAATGAGTTTGTGGCAGTTCAGCTCATGGAATTCAGAAGCAGTTTATTTATTTATTTATTGTAATTTATTACAATAGACCCTAGCAATCAGGTCTCATCAAGGCTGGCTGTATTATCTTTCTCTGTGGCCTGGCAAGGCTGCACACCCTCCCTTCCCCCAGGGGAGGTGATCAAAGAGCCAGCCATTGAGTTCATGTCAGAGACAGCCCCTGTAAGGGGTACAGAAGCAGTTTTTACCGGCAGAGTTTGAAGAGAGAACAAACTAGACACAGGTGAAAACAGAGAATGAGAAAGAGCCAGAGATTAGAACAGATTGCTAGAGTTAGTTTGAAGCCAAAGCAGAGCAGTTCAGTCAGAAGCTGAGACAGAAGCCAGATGGAATCAGTCAGCTTAGAGAGGAGTTTGAGCCAGAACATCTGAGTTGAACAAGCCAGCAAGAGTTCAGAAAGAGCTAGAAAGGATGAGGTTATTCAGCAGTAAGTCTCAGAGCCTGAAAACATTCTAGGCCTAGATTAGATTGTATGTTGGCTAGAAGCTTCCAGAATTAGGCCTAAATTAACAGACAGGGGAAGTAAGCCTCCAAAATGATAATTTCATCAGGCAAATAAAAGGTGCTATTACAACTTGGGAGGCTGAGGCAAAAGGTGCTGAATTTTTTGTCTAAGTGGAATATATAGGAGAATTTCTTTATATCTATCTGTCTGTCTATTTATCTGTTTCTTTGTTTGTTTGTTTTTGTTTTTCTGTGTAGCCTTCGCTGTCTTGGACTTGACTTGTAGACCAGGATGGCCTCGAACTCATAGAGATCTGCCTGCCTCTGCCTCCCTGAGTACTGGGATTACTGGCCTGCACCACCATGACTGGCATGAGAATATTTTTTTTTAAAGGGAGAAAAAAATAAATAAAACCAGAGTGATAGAAATACCTCAGTTGACTAAGATATTTTCCAAGAAGTCTGATCACCTGAGTTGGGTCCCTGGAAACTACTTGGTAGAATGAAGGAACCAATTTCCACAAGTTGTACTTTCGTGTCACACACACACACACACACACACACACACACACACCACACCACATACAGATACACACACACTACCCACCACACATACACACATACACTACACACTGTGCACACAAGATACACACACACACACACACACACACATACACTCTCACACTCACATCAAACACAGATACATGCACACTACACACCACACATTTACACTACACACCACACACACACACCACACCACGTACAGATACACACACACTACCCACCACACATACACACAACACTACACACCGTGCACACAAGATACACACACACACTCTCACACTCACCACATCACACATAGATACATGCACACTACACACAACACATACAGACACACACACAATTAGGCCTTTCAATAATCTTGACTTGCCTTGACAAATATTCTCATAGGCCATCCGGAAAAGGGAATATTTTTATCAACTCCACCAGCCTTCAGAAGCCTCTAAGATAATAGAGAAACTCCTGCTACATACATAGACCCCTCAGGGATGCCAGGCTCCGGTTGGACAAAGAAGTAGTAAATTAATTTTCAGGCTGTAGTTGGAGCAATGAAATAGGAAATCCATTTTCTTGCCATGTGGAATCATTCTCTGAACACTCCCTTCAGGAGGGAGAAGCTGAATCACCATGAGGACTGTCTACAGATGCCAGAGCAAAGCTTGGCTGCAAATTAATGCAAATGAGACGTTTCAAGGTGAATGAAATGTGCATTGGTTTCTTTTGTGTATGTGTGTGTGTAGAAAAGCTCTCCTTGTCTGGAAGGGCAGTTTGACTCAATGAAAGCAAACACTGCTCTTCTCCCCAAGACCAGTTTTGTTTCCTATGGGCTTCTGAGCAACACTTGAGGGAATACAGAGTATATCTCACTGGGAAAGGGGAAGTTAGTCATTTTACAAAATGCTTAAAAATCACTTTATTTTTAGAATGTTCTCTTTGGTCGTTGACATCTTAATGCACTGTAATTTGAAATGTTTGCACGTTGAGCAAGCAGAGCACAGCACTTCGCAGCAGTGAGGATAATTCTCCTCAAATGTGTTATAAATCAATACGTGATGGAGAATGCGCTAGAAGCTCAGGGCACTACTACGCCTCAGCAATAATAAGAAAGGGTTTTTAAAGCCCGGAAAGGTTCTAAACAAAGCGCTCATTTTAAGTAAATTCTACGGTTCTTTCTTCATCGATGTTATATTCCAAACAATAAAAGCCATGAGAATTAACAATGTGTGTGTTGAAACCTCAACTTTACATCTCATTATAATTTCATGTGTAAGCGTCTTGGTTTGTTTCTCTACTGCTGACATAAAACATTGACCATGACCAACTTTGGAAAGAAAGGCTTATTTGGCTTAGAGTTCATGGTCGGGGGACAGGCACCGAAGCAGAGGTCATTGGGGAACACTACTATACTGGCTTTCTCCCTGTGGCTTACTCAGCCTACCTCCTTTCACAAGCCAGGATCACCTGCTCCATCGTGGCACTGCCCACACTGGGCTATTCCCCCAGCACCAATCATTAATCAAGACAATATTTCACAGACACGTCCGCAGGCTGGTCTGATACAGACAATTCTTTATTGGAGGTTCCCTCTTTACAAATGATTCTGATTTGTGTCAAGTTGACAAAAGCTAACCAGCACACGAGCTATATCACAGATGTTGGACTTCAAGACACCATAATAACATTAGATGGTACCTTATCTTCTACATATATGTATGTGTATATAATTAATTATGCATGTGCAGACACACATCTAAGAACATCTCTATCAACAGAGAGAGGCTTGTCTTATGAGTGGGTACATATGTGTATGTGGATGCATGAGCATGTACGTCTGTGTATGTACACATGTGGATGAATGTGTATGCACATCTGTGTGTGCGCATGTAGAGACCAAAGAACCACATTAGATGTTATTAATCAGGTACTGTTGACATCTTCTTTTTTGAGACAGGATCTCTCTCCAGCTCAGTCTCATTGGCTGTGCTGGCTGTGCAGTGAGCCCCAAGAATCTGCCGGTCTTCATCTCTCCAGCGAGAGGGTTATAGTCCTGTATCCTCATGCCTGGCTTATCTAAAATCTAATGTAATTGGTTCTGTTTCTCTGCAGAAACAAGATTAATATTCCTGTGACCGTGTTGTTATCTGAAGGGACTAAATGAGGTTTGCAGTTACAATTAAGTTGGGGATGTTGGAGTGGGAGAATTGTTTGGGATTATACAGTAGTCATAATGGAATTGTAAGGGTCCTCACGGAGAAGTGTGAGAATCAGAGAAGACAGGGGGAAGAGATTCAGATAACAGCACTGCTGGTTGGGGCCAAGCAAGGAAATATCCAGAAAAAGGCTCAGAGTGCCACCATGCTGATTTTAGACTCGCAAGACTTTGAAGATTAATTTCCACTGTCAGTGTGATGATATCTAAAGTCCCCTGGGAGATAAGCCTAGCCTGCCTACTCCGACAGATTATCTTCATTAGTTTGACCAAGGTGGGAAGACATACCCTAAAAGTGGGTGGAACCATTTTCTTGGCTTGGCTTGCACCTAACAGGGACCTGAGCTTACCATCGGCACACACCGCTCTCTTCTCTTGACTGTGGTCACAGTCTAGCCAGCTACTTCCATCTCCAGCTGCCTTGACTTCATCACAGACTGTGTAAGTCACAATAAACTCTACCTTCCTTGGCTATTGCTGCCAGAATGAAGTTCAAGCCCTAAGCAGTAGAATAAAAGATTCTACTCCATTCGGGTCCTCACTGTCGATCCACTAAGCATCGATAACCTGATAGCAAGAAATACAGTGTTTCTTTTTTTAATCTGTATATTCTCGTTGTCATTTCAGCGCTTGAGAGACAGCAGTTTATTTGCTGAGTAGCTGCTGGCCTAGCTCTGTGGATTAATCATATGCTCCCAATCTACTGCAATGTATAGGAAGTACTCAAGCTTCCTGTATTCCCCAGCAGCTCTTCCCAATTCTTTATGTGTTTTTCACGAATATCTGCCTTCTTGTACGATGACGCTGTGCTTTTGTAAATGATCTGAAGCAGCAATGCTAGAGCATAGTCAAGGCTTCCTTCCGAGAGTGCTGCCTGAGGCAGCTCTTCCCTGAAAACTGCAAAAAAATATAATATTCTCTTTAAGTCGCATTAGGAAGATTTCTACAAAAATAAATGTATTTGACTAATGACTGAAACTCAGAGTTGCTTTCTGGGATCATTTTTTTATTAAGCAGAATATTGATATGTGGGCCAGGTTGGCCTTGAACTTGAGATCTTCTTTCTTGCCTCATCCTCACAAGTAATGGGGTACTATTATAACCGGAGTTAGGGATTGTGAGCTGAAGGCCCAGTGTAAGTGTTAGGAACTCTTACAGTGCGTACTCTTAACTACTTAGCCATCTCTCCAGATCATGTTATTTTATTTTTTGAGAGATGGTTTCATTATGTAACTCTGGCTGGTCTGGGTCTCTCATATAAATCAGGCCTTGCGCTTACAAAAATCCTCCTGCCTCTGCTTCCCTAGTGCTAGAAATCACAGGCCTATGTCACCAAACTGAGCAGAAGTAGAATTTTAAACATCCTTGAACTTTCAGAAAATTGCTTTAACATTTAGTATCTATTAAAAATAGAGGTATACTTGAGAAGGTTTTTAAATTTTTGAAGCAAGCTTTCCTAGTGCTTTTGGTTTGATCCTGAGCTGTTTAGTCATATATTCAGCCATTCCCTAAACGGCTCATCTTCCTGCTTCTTCACAAAAATACCCCTTGCAAATCTGGTACCATCCTGAAACAAATCTCATTACTTATCCTTGGGATTTGCTTGGTGGACGTTGGCATTACACATATTTCAAATGATGAATTAAGCATGTTAAGCCATTAATGAGGCTAGAGAGATTATATATTTAGCATCTTTTTATTTCCACTAAGTGGTAGTTACTCATTAAATAATTTATATGTTAATCCATGTCACTATCCATCTAAATCAATCATTTTTGCTTGAAAATTCTCCATGAGTCATTTCACAATTACTCCATGAGCATACTGTGTGCCAAATTCCTGTCGAGGCAGTGGAAACATGGGGCCTGGTGCTTAGTAGATAAGATCTCCGTTTTGATGGAGTTTGTATTGGCTGTGCTGACAGGGCGAGAACAAAAGGACAAAGTCTAGACTAATGTAACTCCAGAGCTTTCTAACTCTCATAAAATAAGAAGAAAAAAAAAAAGGCAGGGTTTTTGAGTTTGTTTAGAATGACCCAGGAAAAGGAACTCATGGTGAAGAGATTTTAACATGAGAAGGACCCAGGCGGAGATCTAGAGTGATTCTCCTCTAGACAGCGATGGTGTGTACAGAAGCCCTGACATAGGAAGAAGCATGAGCCTTCTAGAAACAGCAGAAGGACTAGTGTAGAGTGTCATAACGTGATGATATGTCCTCAGGCTGAGAGCTCATGGTGGCTGGAGCTGTGGTTTGAACACTGACTGTACTAAGCGCTTGAATTTGGTCCTGCCAACTGGACCCATCATAGCATGTAGCACTGCAAGAAAGAGGGGGAGTGTTAACTTCGCAGATAGTTTTACCACCTACTGAAACGGAGAATATAAGAAAACTTTCTCTGGGCTCTGTTATGTGTTTTATTTGGTTTGAAGAATACATAGTACATCTAAGAGGAGATGACAGGTAGATGGTAGAAAATTTGAGAACAGAACTCAAGACAGGCTAGGTAGGGATGGTGCATTTCTAGGCCATGGGCTACTTCTGTTGGCAAAGTTCATGAGAATGAGCCCCAGCCACCTGCACTGATGTGCTGGAACTGTAAGGTCTAGGAACAGAGACAACCTGTGTCAATATGACTGGGTCATTTGTTCCAGGAAAACCTGCCCATAGAAGATAAGACCAAAAGCCAGTAAATAGCCTCAGTGCTTGCTTCAGGAAATCCCTGCAAATGAGATTATCTGAGACACAGTCTGCTCACTTATTAAAGCTCCCAGGTCAAACCACAGTTTACTGATCAAAACTTACTTTAAAACTTTCACTTCAATATGTCAGTCAACCATAAACTATTATGTCCAAAATTTACCCAGTCACTCTGTTTCCCACCATGAGACGCTTCCCATTAAATGCTTATACTGGGGCCAGGCCCTCCAACCCTACACAGCTGTGTGCCTGTTCTTTCTTGATCCCATCAAGGAGCCCTCATCCCTGCTGTGACTGGGTGTTGTTTTAGATTTAGTTATATTTGGGAGAGTTAAAAACAGTCTTTCCTTTTTTTTTTTTTTTTTTTTTTTTTTTTTTTTTGGCACTTGCACTGGTAATAGGTATTCATCTGTAAATAACCATTTTCCCGTGTTCTCTGGAACTCACAACTAACCCAATGAGATTCCTGGAATTAGGAATGCTCTGAAGCACCTGTCTGTTCTGGTCAGTTTATTTTACAAATGGGAAAATGTTCACAGAGGGTTCTCGGAGTTCTCCAGTTTCAGCTGGTTAGTGGGGACTACATCATAAGGCTCCTGGTTCAGAACCCTTGAGGACGAGTGTACAAGGTTGTGCTAAGACAAATTCGATTGTTTCTATTTTAACTAATTAATTAATTTTTGAAATGGGGTTTCTTTGTGCTAACAGCCGTGACTGTGCTGGAACTCACTCTGTAGAGCAGACTGGTCTTGAAGTCACAGAGACCCAAATGCCTCTGGTTCCCCAGTACTGGGATTCAAGGCATGTGCCAGAAAGCCCTGCTTGCTAGTTATTTATCATTTGTATACTTTCTAGCACAGGAGAGAATGTTCTGGCTGCTTTTGTTTTTACCAGGCTGCCTTAGGCAGGGTGTTAATAAATTTGCATTTGCATTTGCCACAAATTCAGCTATTGGATGTTCATTAATCAACAGATGGACAGGCAAACATCAGCCACCAAACCACATAATTCCTGATGTAGGTGTGGTGATTGTCACACATCATGAAGTCATCCCACATCTTGATGGGTCTCCTTATATCTTGGTGGATGAGGAAGCAGAGGTCTGGAATGGAAACAGACCCGAGCTACAGGTCTCAAACACCTCCTCCCGGTTCCATGTCCCAAAGCGATTACAATCTTCCAACAGTGTCACCATGCGGCGATGACATGCTTAAAACATGAGCCTGTGGGTGTGGGAAGACATTTCATGTTAAAAGCATAGGGTAGCCAACCCAAGAACCTCCTTTGGTCTTCGTCTACAGTATTTATGGAGACTAGAGGACGGTGGTGATGGAAGACATGGACATAAAAAAGCAGCAAGCTTCCCCATTGCTTGCAGAAGGATCCACCCGGCATTGGAGCCACGAAAGTTTATGAGTAAAATAGAAGAGAAACTAGTGGCTACATCACCAGCCTAGAAAAGAAAAAAACCAGAAAAAACAAAAGCCAAAAACAAAAAAAATCTCAGAACCTAAAAGAGAGTTAAATTTATTTGATTTATCTTTATTCTGTTTTAAAATGTTTTTTTTTTCTGATTGTCAAAAAAAATGTATTTTAACATTTACTTCTATTTTGTGTGTGTGAGGGTTTTTCCTGTACCTATGTCTGTGCCCCCAAAGAAGTTAAAAGAGGGCATCACAATCCTGAACTGAAGTTAAAACCAGTTGTGAAGGTCATGTGGGTCCTGGGAATTGAATCCTGGCTCTCTGCTCAAGCAGTTGGTGCTCTTAACCACTGACCCATCTTTCCAACCCCTCAAAATAACATTTTTAGTAATGTAAAAAAAATACAGAAAATCTTAAATGTAGAAAATTACAGAGAATAAAATAAAACTCATGCTGAACTATAAATGCCACTGAACATTTTCTATATTTCTGTATCGCTCCTTTCCCCTTGTATTATGTGTATAGTTTTCCCTTTAGAATAGCAATAAGGTAGCATCTAGTTTATGTATTGCTTGACATTGTTACCTTGTTCACACCATTCTTCTTTTCAGCCTACAATTTTATCACAAGATGTTCCAGGGCCATTAAATGATTACTTACAGAGATTCCTTACAATATTATTTTAATGAATTATTATTGTTTAATTCTATGTAATTACTTTTTTGCTGAGCATCCAGGTTGCTTTCTAATCTGAAGTGATGCTCTGATCAATGTTTTTTATTCAAAAGACACTATTCACAACAGCAAGGAAATGGAGCCAGCCTAGATATTTATCCACAGACCGATGGATAATGAAAAGATGGTTCGTGCACATAGTAGAATTTTATTCAGCTGCAAAGAAAATTATTTTAAAAAAAACTGTAAGAAAATGAATTAATCTGGAAATTACTGTCTGGCGTGGTTTGAATGAGAACTGCCTCCATAGGCTCGTATATCTGAATGTTTGGTCTCTAGCTGATGGACTGTTTAGGAAGGACTAGGAGGTGTGGTTTTGTTGGAGGAGTTGTGTCGTCACTGGAGGGGGGGCTCTGAGGAAGTTAGAAAAGCCTTCACCAGGCTCATTCTCCTACTCTTTGTCCATCTCATGGAACAGAAGTCAGACCACAGCTACTGCTCCAGCACAAGGCCTGCCTACACACTAACATGCTCCCCACCATGACGGTCATGGACTAACCCTCTCTCTGAAACTATAAACAAGCCCCCAATTAAATGCTTTCTTCTATAAGTTGCCTCGGTCATGGTGAGCCTTCACAGCAATGGAACAATAACTGAGACACTTGCCTTAAGCAAGGTGGTCTAGACTCAGGACAGCTATGCATTCTCTCTCATATGTGGATCTTAGCTATGCACAAATATGTGGAGGGGTGGTTAATGAAATTTATAAGGGGATCACTGGCTAGGACAAGCTGTAAACTTCTACAAAATACTTTAGTCAGGAAGCATGCAAGGTAAGGGTTCTCACTTAGTTCTGTCAGAATGCTTGTGTATTTCTCTGCACCAGAATAAATACTGATTATTGTCAGTTATCAATTATTTTATGAATTACACTAAGTTTGTGATGATCAAACTAAGATACATATTAGAATGATGGTGTGTTTGCACTAATCCCCCTAGCTCTTTGAGAAAACAGTGATTTCTATCAATGTGTGCTGAGAGAATATCTTGTGTCTGTATGGAAACTCTACCTGTCAATAATAAATCTGATGGCCTATATCTTAGGCAGGAAATAAGAGTTGGGAGATCTAGCAGATAGAAGGATTTGGGATAGAGCCAGAAAGGAGATTCAGCCAGCAAGTTGTGAGCACAGACATATCACACCTGAGCACAGGTAACTAGTCATGTGACAAAATGTGGATTAGTATAAATAGGATATTAAGTTATTAGTTAGAGAAGAGCCTGTCTATGTGTCCTAGATATTCGTAAATAATATTTTGAGTCTCATGGGCCATTATTCTGGGAGCTTGGGGATGGAAGGAACCTCCCCTGGGCCCTTATCTCCACCCTCACACCCTTGTAACAATGTGAATGTAATGGAACTATTCCATGTTACATGGCTATATTTAAATCCAGAAGAAAAGGCTCTGTTAATACAAGTCTTGGTTTTAAAAAAAATCAAATATAGAATAAAACAGTATATTAATTTAAGTGATACTTAAAGGAAAATACTTCATAGGAGACACTTGGACAGATTTATAGATTTTTTTTTTTTTATTGTAAGCATGTGTCCTCAGAAAATGAGGACATTGTTGCCATTTGTAATCTGTTTAATGTTACCATGCTGTAACACACTATAGAGAAAAAGAAAGTACTTTTGATTATGGTTTATTATTTGTGCCAGTCTTATGTGCCTAATGTCTAACCCCAACAAGACTGTGATGAATGATCATTCCAATTTTAATAATAAGGCAACGGGGTAAGAGAGGAAAGAAACTTGGCCAAAGATGCTCGGTAAGAGGAAAGGCAGCCTTTATGCCCAGAACTGTCTGCGCCCAGGACTTCCCTTGGTCTATGCTGCAGAGATTCCCCGTGAGCTATAGCTAAGCTCTGAGTGAGAGAAAATGATGAAGACCCAGGCTCTAGACTGCACTTAGATGACTGATAATGTCATTCCATCAACCTGCCTCTCTGGTGGCCTAAAGTGGAAACATTAACTAGTTAACACTTTTCATTATTTTTGAATTTCATATATTTAAGTATGTAAAGTTAGCATTAGACTGCATTTGTTTGCTAAACTGTAAGGATAGAATCAAAAGAAAACAAAGTAGCTGGAGGGGGTCGGGGCTGGAAAGAGATGCTAAGAAAGAAATGGGACCATCTGACTCTGAGAGGTTAAAAACTGATATCAAAGAAACAACCATCTCTGAGGAGGCAGGATAATTCTGAGGGTGTGGCAAAGGATCCAGGGGGAAGAAGAAGGGAGGTAGTTTCACTACCAGACTGAGAGTCACTTGGGTGGTGTCATAGGGGTCATGAGCCATCTCTGTTTTCCATTCTGCCACCTGTCTTGCCAACAGGGATGTGTTAAGTCAACGGGCAGGCAGTTGTGTTTATGAGCCACATGTCTCTGTAAGACATGCAATTGTTAAAGCATCTATACCCCTCTCTGCCCCCTCCATCATGCTCTTCTCACCACCCTCTTCCATCACATTGCCTCAAGCAATGTGACGCTCAGTCATCATGGTTCTCTTCCCACAGACCACCAGGAAATTGCCCTCTCACACTTAAAGTATATGTGCCCTGGATTAGAATTGGCTTCATGGTGCCAAGTCCTGGTAGGAGCAAAGGCTGCCTGGGTTCAAAACACAGCCTCTGTCACTCACTGTGTGGACTCAGATAAGCCATCTAATTGTCATTTGCCAAGTCTCCCCATCTGTAAAATGGGAATCCATTCAGAAGTACAAATCATGTGCCTACTGTGTGCTGGCAACTTTTTGTCCTTTGGGGACAGAACAACTATCAAAGCAGATAGACTACTTTTAAATATTATCTTCAAATTTAAATGAGTACGTGTATGAGATAGCATTGGGCTGGTTCTGTCTGCTCATTTGTAAAGAAAGAAGAGAAAGAAAAAGGAGAAAGAAAGGGAGAAGGAAGAAAGTGAGTAAAAATAACCAGGAAATCACAGAGAAGAAAGAGCTCCTCGGAATTAAAACAATCTAGAGACTGATGTCCATGATCTGAGGAGCGACAGGGTAATTCTGAGGACGTGGCAGGACGTCTGGAGCTTAGGGAAGGCAGACTTCAGCTGGACAGTGTTCACTGTGGGAGACATTCAGCATAATGAGGAAAAACAGAGGTAGGTAAAGGGACAAGATTGGCAGCAAAGATGCTCATCATTCCTTTCAGCATGTGTCTCAGCTACAACAAAGAGCAGTGGTTAGGCTGAATACAAATTCTTACCTATGGCTGGGTTGGAGGACCACTGAGAGCTGGCTCTCTTCCCACAGAGCACTAGGAAAGCACAGGTTCCCCTGAGCTCAATTTGTGGCTCTCTCCCCCAAGGAGTTCCAAGAGACAATTCTTAGAGACTCCACTGTAGAGTCCAAAAAGGGGATACAAAGAACCCTTAGGCAAGAACACTTGAGTGGAAAGGTATTTTACCTTTTCTCATGACCTTGGTAACCGCTGACTTAATTATTAAATACTCTTGTTCTGAGAAATGTTCCTATATCATCTCTTTTTAATCTTTACAATGAATTCTGAAGTAGAGTTATGACCCTCATTTACCAGGCTATGAAAACTGAGACAAGGAATGTAGTCACTAATTACAAAGCTGAGACGCCATCTCAGGCTAAAAGACTCAAGACTTTGTGGCATTTCATATGATTCTGCCCGACTCCATCTGTGGCTAACACCTATACTGCTTCTGGGGGTGGGCTATATGGCAGATTTGCACGGAGGTGGGACATACATTGATTTCTGCGGAGGACCCTAAAGTTAACTATTTGGAACTGTGTCATTACCACTAAAAAATTGTGTGCAGATCCTTTTTAATTAGTTAATTAAAAAAAAAAAAAACACTCCCAGCTATACTGTTGGAGGTTGGTCTGATGCATGTTACTTGACCTCAAGATCTATACTTGTTTTTTATAAACCTGCCTGAGACATACCTGATTGGTTGATTAAATGGCCTATTTCTGCACAGGGCAGAATGGGATAGGCATGGCTAAGGTTCCAGGGATGAGAGAGGACAGAAGAAGCATGGGAGACTATAGAACAGGAAGAGAGGAGGAAGGAGGATGCCAGGATGGGTTAGTGTAGAGAAGAAACCATGTGGGATGGAAGGAAGGACTCCAATAATGGTGTGAAAAGGCCCAGATGAGGAATCCAAGCAAGTACCGTGGAATTACATATGAAAGATAGACGGGAAGAAAATGATTAAGGCAGATGGCATTGGACAGGGGATGGGAGATGGATGGTGAGGTTATTTAGACAGCATAGGTAGAGATATCTGCCTGACCCACGGTAAATAAGACAATTATAAAATCTAACAGGTGTCTGTGTCTTATTATTTGTGATAGCAGGTTAGATAATACAGCTGTGATAATTCATAGGGCAAATAATAAACATTAAATAGCCCAAGACTCATGTTCTATATACTACAACAAAACCCCCCAAAGTTTGACAGCTCAAATACAGTTTTTAAAAAATCAGGGCTAGAGAAACAGCTCAGGGTTGAGTGTGGGTCTCGCTCTTCTGGGGGACCTGTCTTCAGTTCTTAGCACCATATCTGGTGATTAACAACTACTAGTAACTCCAGCTTCCGAGAATCCGATGCCATCTTTTGGCCTCTGAGGGCACAGGATGCTGGTGGCACACACACACACACACACACACACACACACACACACACACACACACACACACCAGGCCCTTAAAAAATATAGTAGAAAAGTCCACAGTGAATGTTCCTGGTGGAAGACCCTCTCCTCTGCCAGAAGATAAACCCACTCAATCTCATGGCTCTTTTCACCTTCAGCACACGACTTCTCAGGGTTCAGCATTTATTTATATCACAAGAGAGAAAGGAAAAGACCTAGAGGGAAGAGTTGTGGACCAGTCCTGGAGGTGTCATAGCTCACAGCAACTTTGACTAAAACTCAGTCACCCAGCTATGTCTAATTACATGGGATGCTGGGAACTCCCTAGCTAAATGCCCAGGGAGCTTGTCTCTGCCACCCTTGACCTCACTTAGGACATTCCTTCAATTTTACTCCCGAAAGAAAACTTGAGCATTAGAATGGAGGTAGCGTAGCTTTCTTTTCCATGTAAAATGTATACCTAGTTAGGTAGCGTAGCTTTCTTTTCCATGTAAAATGTATACCTAGTTTGCCCTTGAAGGACATTCTATTTCTATCTCTTAAAACTTTAATTAAGTCCCTCCTCTCTGATGATGCCACCCATAACTTTTTGCTTTACTTACCTTTTTACTACTCTAATGGAACATACACCTTGCAGAAAGTTGTAAAGCTTTCGCCTCTATAGAGCCTCACTGAACCAATAAAATATTTACAATGTTGTTATATCTTTATAATTCATTGACATATAAAATTTTATGACCTGATGTGGGCACCAAAGTATATAACAATGTGTTTTTATCTATAGTGATTTATGTATGTGCTATAAAGACAGTTAGGGAAAAACAAGGTACTAATGATGTATCTTTTTAGAAAATGTGTTAATTTTTAAAATATTCTTCTGGACATTTTCTTTATTATTTTTATGTGTATGGGCTTTTTTGCCAGCACATATGTCTATACATCATGTGTATGTCCACAGAAGCCAGAAGATGGTGTCCAATCCCCTGAGACTAGATGACTTACAGATGACTGAGAGCCCTGGGAGTTGAACCCTGGTCCCCTGGAAAAGCAGCAGGTACTCTTAACCATTGAGCCATCTCTC
The DNA here is from genome assembly GCF_030254825.1 of Meriones unguiculatus. NCBI lineage: Eukaryota > Metazoa > Chordata > Mammalia > Rodentia > Muridae > Meriones > Meriones unguiculatus. The sequence continues at coordinate 119,388,243 of NC_083350.1, forward strand.
CAGACACCTAGAAAAAAAAAAAAAAAAAAACAACCTGCACAGATGTAGTCCAGTATCTTTTTTAACTTTAATTTTCAGCCATTTATCTTCTCCAGGTTCCGAATAATTCTCACATATTTTAATTTTGTGTTTTTGCCTGTTAAATTGATTACAATAAAATGTTGGGAATGGACACACTTGTCTAATAGCCAATATTTTCTCTTTGATGTCCCATTTCCCAGCCCAGAACAGGAAGTGGCCCCTTCTCGTTTGCCTGCCTGTGCTTTACCTGTGCCTCTCTCCACATAGTCTTCCCACACTTCCTCGTAGTCATTTATTTCCATATCTTATCTCCCCTGCTATACTCTTATATTGCCTTTAGGGAAAAGAATCAAGTCTCCTTTGTTCTTGGCTGTGCTTAATAAAAAACGAGCTAATTTAATTTTTTTCCTCTTTGTTTTTGTTTCAGATGTTTCTGAAAACATCCAACTACACAGAAACATTTTCTCTTAGCATTGCCAAAAATGCCTGCTGATTCGCAAACAATTAAAATAATGATAAGAATGAACGCTCTGGTGGTAGAGCAATACTAAACATACCACGGCTTGTTTTTATGCTGAGAGTGGGAGCGTGTTGTGAAGAAGGTAGGGAGGAGGGCTAACAAGATGCTGTTTTTGTTTTGCAACAGGGTCTTGCTCTGTAGCTGATGTTGACCTCAAACTCCCTACCTAAGCTGCCCTCAAATTTGGGGTCCTCTTACTATCGCCCCTATTCTTTAATCCAAGTGCTGAACATGCCAATGTTCAGCAACGCCAAGCTGAACATGGCAGCACATGTCTATGACCTCAGTGCTCCCAAGGCAATTCTTTTACAGGGGAAATCTAATACCGTTGGAAAGCACAGATATTTATACTATGATTCGTAACAATAGCAGTGTGAAGTAGCAACAAAAATAATTTTATGGTTGGAGGTCACTACAACACGAGGAACTGTATCTAAGGGTCACAGCATTAGGAAGGCTGAGAACCACTGTTTCAATCTCGCTTTTTCACTGTGGTGGTCTGATCCTTAAACTCATCAACCCTACCCAGGAGTCTAGCCAAGTCTAGACTCTACTAAACAGAAGGCAACTGTAGCATGTTGGAGAAGCCTGAGCATCTCTGCCTTAGCTACTTCTTCCTCTTTCAAGACATGGAGCTTGGCAGGCAGAAAACAGTCTGGATGGCAACCTGCACTAGCATCCAGCGCCTTGTGCTGGGCACAGCCTGTATAACTATCCATCATAGCTGAAACACACACACACACACACACACACACACACACACGGAAAGAAGACTTAGAAATTCACTGTAGCAGTCAGCTGGTTATCGAATATAATGAAAAGGAAGAACTCAACAAAATTCAGCCCTCTTCATGTTAGCCAAAAGACAAGTGTTGGCTAAGAAGCCTGATGACCTGAGTTTCAATCCCTGACTGACTCTTTGTATGTGCACAACGGTGCATGCATGCAAATACACACACACACACATACACACACACACACACACATACATATGCACACACACTAAACTTCTAAAAAGTTATTAAAACAGATGAGCATTCCTAAAACTATGTTGAAAACCATCAAACCTGGTCTGTCCCAGTGTCTCAGTGTGTTCTGAGAACAGGTCCCCAAAAGTGAAAGTCACTGAGAAACCAAAGAAAAATCACAAGGCTGCATGAAATGCTATTCACAGGGGACTTATGCACTTGTGTCTTAAGTGTCAGCAAGGGGGATCCCCTATGTCCCAACACAAGAGGATGCTAAGCTGGACAAAGGTAAGCTATGACCGACTGGAATGTCCCTACCCATCTTTCTCAAAAACAGTGAATGTGCCCAATATCAGCTAAGAAGCAGTCCTGTCAGCAGCAGCCCGCATGCCACACTTAATGACTTAGTGCTCTCAGTCACCTGGCAAGAAAAATGGCGGTGAGGACCAAGCAGGCTGTAATCATGTCAAACTGTATCCCTACGCAGACAGACACCACCATGTTGATGTACTTTTTAACTATTTTATTTTGGTTTCTTAGGCCTCTTCCTCCACCCCAATCCCTTCCAACAGCCCAATACCAGATAGGAGAGAAAGGTTAGTGGGGAGAAGGGGTGGAGTTCTCTTTAGCTACTTCCTACTGCTTAGGGTCATCAGGTTCCTTGGAGCCAGCCCAATCCTTATCACAACAGTGACAGGGAGCAGCAAGGGGGAAGAAGGAGCATTTTTGTTCTTAGACTCCACACTCTCTGGGCTCTGGCATTTATTCCCTCTCCAGAGTCCTCAGATTTAAACTATCTGCAGCTGGCAAAGAGCTCCTCTCAGAGCCTGCTTGAGGCAAATAGTCTGCTGCTGTGGACTATCTGAATCAGTCCCACATTCCACACCTGGGACCAAAACAAAAACATGTTTACATCCACAACACCACCATCTACACACATTCCAAATGATATCCTTGCAGTAGTTTCATTTTCATTGCTCTGATTAAAAAGAAAAAAAAACTGACAAAAACAAGGGAGAAAGGTTTACTTGATCTTATCCAAGGAGGAAAAGAGTGGCTGAAGAAGCTGAAGGCCAGCCCTTCACACTGTACCCAGAGTCTAGAAGCAGAGCAAGAACCGGAGAGGTCGAGTTAAAAATCCTCACAGCCCACCCCAGTGATGTAACTCCTCCAGCAAGACTCTGCCTCCTAAAGGCTTCATGACCATCTCAAACCGCGGTCATCAGCTGAGGACCAAGGGTTCAGGCAAGTGAGCCTCTGGGAGCCATTTCACATCAGCAGCAAGCACCCTGACAAGTGAAGTGGCTGTAGATATTGGCTGATTGTGGGAGCAGAAGCTTGCGTTTTTTTACTTTTGACTGTGTAACAGGATCCTCCAAATGACATTGACTACCCCATGCCACGTTTTCCTCTTTTGCTCAGCCACCTGATGACACAAACTTTTTAGAAATATATTTTATTTTTAATTGTGTGCATGTGTGTGTTTGTGTGTGATTGTGTGTGTGTATCCATGGAAGTCAGAGGTATTCGATTCCCCTGAAGCTGGAGTTACAGGCAGTGGTGGGCCATCCAAACTATGTGCTGGGAACTGAACTGAGGTCCTCTGTAAGAGCAGGTCATGTTCTTAACTGCTGAGCCAGCTCTCTAGTCTCCACAAACTTCTTTTTGAGATCTTCATTAAATTTTGCTTTTAGAATTTTATATACAAATACTGTATTTACATCGTTCTCCCACCTCCTCTTCCCTCCAACCTTAGGACAACTGATTCCATGATGGTGGAAGCACCTTTCAGACCATAAAACTCAGCTCACAGCTCTTCCTGTCAAAAGGAAAACAAAGACCTAACTCACCAAAGCCCACAGTTCTGGAAAAATGGCTCTAATTGTGCTACTTGCTTTTTGGGTTCTGTTGTTCCGCTTCTGGTTAACTGTTCTTGCTAACTGAAATATGTCAATCCTGAATGTTTTCTTATTTGTTCGTTTTGATTTGCTTTGTTTTGTTTCTTAACAGCTCACCCTGATGTTGGTCTAGGGTTATGATTCTTGCTTAAGGTGCAAGGAGTCCCAGGTTCAAATTCCAGATGAGCCCAACTTTTGAGTAGTAAATTCTGGTTGAAGAAACAATCTGGTTGAATAAAAAAGCCCATTCTGAAAAAGGCCTGATGCTACACTGGTCTCCGCAACACCCAGTGTAGTCGCCGGCAGGCTAATGAAGACTTTCTATTGGCTACAACACATGTCTGAACAGTTCTCTGGTGGGTACCCCACATTAGCTGCAGCATCAGCTCTTAACTGTGCTGCTTGAAAAGACAGACACTCAAACCAAAGCTCAACTGCCCGTTCTGCCTTTTTCTTCTTACTGGTTAAATGAGAATAAAATGTATAGTGACACTTAATTCTGATTATCAAGTTATTAGATTAAGAACTCCAGGTGGATTAGTAAAGCAGGATTACAGTAAGGGGCTCTGAGCTAATGGTTTAATCCCTCGACTGATTTGTAAAACAATGGAATTATTGGTGACAAGACCAGGGAGCCTAGCTGAGGAAGTAGATTACTGGGGCTAAGTCCATGAAGCTCTCTATTTTGTCTACATTCTAACTAGGTAAAACCACAGAACGTTCATCAGTGACAAGATTGCTAGCTCAAATCTTCTAAACCTGTCTAGTAACTGATTATACTCTTCATTGAAACAATGAAACAAACAGCCACTCTTGGTGAAAGGATCTCTAGGTAGGAACCAACTTATTTTCCAAGTTTCCTCTTTGCTACAAATGGTTAAATAGTTTTTAACTTTCAAGGCTTCCGTTTTCTTAAGCTTAACTGGATGGGTAGTGCAAGGCTTTTCCCCTGTAAAATGATTTAATCACACAAATTCTCATTATAAATGTGTTGGCTCTCTGTCTTTATCAATTATGTGCATCTTCCTCTCAAAAAGCACGGTTGCAGTGGGAGACACAAGTATATAGCTTGGAGTCTTTCTGGGGGATATTATTTGATGTTTCATCAGTAGATAGTTTCCCACAGAGATCTATAATCAATGTAAAAACATTTGTCAACCATAAAAGGGGAGCCGGGGGGATGGCTCAGCAGGTCTGGGAGACCTGAGTTAGATCTCTGTAACCTTGACTCACTCTTCAAAGCTGTCCTCTGAACAAATAGTGTGCTGTGACACATGCACCCTCTCCAGACTAACATACACACACACACACACACACACACACACACACACACACACATTATCTAAGTCATCAAATATGAAAGAGACAAGTGTTTCAATATTTCTTTTCTCAAAAAAAAATGCTATAAAGTACAAAACTTTGCATTCCCCCCAAAGAAAATGCAGCCAAATATATAAATAAGGAGATAGGAGTGGCCATGAAGAATAATGAGGTCTCCTGAAACATCACCACACAAACAGTTAACTATGAAAGAACTCAGAGAGGCCTATCTTTGAGTGAGAGAGCTACATGGCTGTGTGGTAACCTTCTGTCTCATGTTTCTGGGAGAGTTGACAGAAAGCATTTCCTGATGGGCTTCCCTATCTCTGTGCATGTTTAAAACTATTTCTAGCTACTATCTATGAACATGTCCGTGTGTATTTCTCTTATTAAAAATGTTCGCCTGCCCTTTAACCAGTGCCTCCAGCCAAGCGTCAGGCAGAACTTAGAAGTGGAAATGATTCCCCTCCACTGTCTCCTCTCTGTCTCCTTTCACATAGGGACGTCTCTTTTCTCTCTCTGTAGCCACTCTCAATTTCACCCTTCTTCTTCCTCTAACTGAAAGTTTGAAGGGGAATACGTAATTACAGCTATTTAGGAATGACCTCTACTTCACAGTGGAAATAAAGCCTTGTATCTCTGATGATGACTCCTTTTACTTTGTTTCCTGAGATAGGTACATTTACTTATTAATTTTTTGAGGCAAGTACTTACTATGTATCTTTGGCTGGCCTGGAACTCACCATGTAGACAAAGCTGACCTAGAACTCACAGAGCTCAATCTGTCTCTACCTCTTGAGTGTTGGGATTAAAGGCATGCCTGGCCTTGAGATATATTCTTAGTATGTGTCCCTAGTAAGAACTATATTTGTAGCTTATCCTTCCCAGTCATAGATTACAAGTATGTGCCACTATGACCGGCTTGTGATGGCATTGTATGGTAACTTTCTCAGGTGTCAGATGAGGTTATGTGTGTGGTGGGTCTTTTATGTTGCTCTGGTCTTTTGGCAGTTGGTGAAAGGCCGTAGGTCATCCTAATACAATCTCAAGGGGCACATATAACCCAACACAGCCCTCCATCCCAGTATTTACCACCATGCTGACACTGAATTGTCACAACTCCTGGAGTTGTATGTGTGTTGAGAGACATCATCTTTTCCTTTTTAAGAGGGCATTCCTGCCAAGAAGTCACTGAGATCTTTGTATTTAGCTGGTGCAGTGGTGCACACCTTTAATCCCAGCACTCAGGGAAGCAGAGGAAGGCTGATCTTTGAGTTCAAGAGTAGCCTGGTCTAGGACATCCAAGGCTACACAGAGAAATCCTGTCTTGAGAAAGAGAGAGAGAGATCTTAGAATTTGAGAATTGAAATTCATCAAGACAAACAGCATTTTTCTTCTTCTCCATAGAATCCAAAGGCACAGAGTGTATTTTCAGTACAGGTCCTGATAGGATGGGCTGATATTTCCTACTGAAAACTGGTCCAGACAGCTTTCTCAGCACAGCCTAAGGATAAGAAGGCAAGTGGGGCCAGCCCCCATGTTCAGGATAACATCGTACCATTGGCAGAACTTTTAAAGAAATAAGAGACATAAAGTTGAATAAAATGTTGGCTATGCAAGTAAGTATCTGCTCATAAGAAGAGAAATCTCAATAGATTACAAAGTTTGAAGAGATCACAGCTACCAAAAACATGAAATCCAGGCTGTATCATAATAATCTAAGTAATTGCTGGGCACACCCATCATTCTTTCTTGCCTTTAAATATTTTTCTTTTTAATTACTTGATGTATGTGTGTGTGTGTGTTGCCTATATGCACATCTGTGTACCACATGCATACAGTATCCATGTTGGTCAGGAGGAAGCATCAAAATCTCTGGAATTGGAGTTACAGATGGTTGTGAGCCCCCATATAGGTGCTGGGAATTGAACCCAGGTTCTCCAGAAAATCAGTCAATACTCTTGGTACTAGACCATCTTTCCACCTCCACCCCACTTACATTTAATTGGACTTACATTTCCTGGAGGTTAGAGTTAATGATGACAGAATAAAGGCATGGAAGATGGAAGAGCTAAAAGCTCTCAAACTGTAAGCAGCAGTGAAAGAGTACACGGGAAAAGGCAGGAGTCTTTTAAAGTTCAAAGCCCACCCCAGTAACACACTTCCTTTAACAGGCCACACCCCCTCCTGATCCTTCCTAAACGATTCCACCAATTGAGGAACCAAGTATTCAAACAAGAGCCTTTGGGGCTATTTTCATTCAGACCATATTCTACTCCCTGGCTCCGATATATATTTATGTATTTATATAAACATATATACATACATATATATGTATATATATGTGTGTATGTGTATACATATATATATATACCTTTTACACACACACACACACACACACACACATATATATATATATACCTTTTTTTGATTGCCCCTTTAAATTATTTCACCACATGTCACAATAATTTCTAACTGGGGAGAATGAAAAGATACTTTGAAATTTTCTCCCACATGAATAAGAAACATTTGTTTTATTGTATTTTAGAAAACTTTCTTTTGGGGCTCAGTGGTTAAGAACACTGTCTGCTCTACCAAGGGACCGGGGTTCAACTCCAAGCACCCACTTGGCAGCTCATGACTGTCTGTAAGTAGTTCCAGGTGGTCTGACACCCTCACACCAATGCACATAAAATAAAATTAAATAAATTATTAAAAAAAGAGAAAACTTTCTTTTCAGTCATGTAATATTTATTAACAAAGCTGTGTGAACTTTTAGAATTGGTGCTAAATTTGGGAAACACTCTATAGGTATCTATGTTACTTTTCTATTGCTGTGACAAGACATCCTGACCAAGGCATCTTATAGAAGGAAGAATTCATGTGGACTTGTGATTTCAGAGGGAAAAGAATCCATCACCATGATAACAGGGAGGCATGACGGCAGCAATGGTAGCTGGAACAGGAATCTGAGAGCTGACCTCTTGAATCACAAACATGAAACATGGAGAACAATTGGAAATGGCACATGTGGTGGTTTGGATTGGAATGTCTCCATAGGGCACAGATTTGAATGCTTGATCATTAAGGAGTAGCACTGCTTGAGAAGGATTAGGGGACGTGGCCTTGCAGGAGGAAGTGTATCACTGGGGGTGGGCTTTGGGGTTGCAGAAGCCCAAGCAGGTCCGGTGGCTCTCTCTTCTTGCTGCTTTAGGATCTAGATAAAGCACTCTCAACTACCATGCCTGCCTGCATGCCACCATGCTTCCATCTATGAGAGCAATGCACCAAACCTCAGAAACTGTAAGCAAGCCCCATTAAATGCTTTCCTTTATAAAAGTTGCCATGGTCACATCAGTAGAACACCAGCTAAGACAGCACGAGCCTTTAAACCCATCTCCAGTGACAGACTTCCTCCAACAAAATCGCACCTTTTAAACCTCCACAAACAGTGCCACTAGCAAGATAGCAAGTGATCAAATCTATAAACCAATAGGGAGAGTCTCATAGTCTCAGTGGGCTATGAGCATCTTGGGGCATTTAAGTTTTCTTAAATGAGTAATTTTAACTTCTCTTTAAATTGATAGCAACTACTAGCATCTTTATCATCAATTGGTAAATTTGTGTATAATGACTTTTACGTTATATTTTATAGATACCCGTATTTCATATCATATTCGTCTGGGTCCAATGAGGACAGAAAAAAAAATCACGTAATAATTTGATAGGAAAAGCATAATAAAAAGGAATAATGATAGGTGTAGAGATAGGAGATAATTGAGACATCTCTGACTCTTGAGGATGAAATAAGGCACCTGGGATCTCATCACACACATCAGAACTGAGATATACATTTTTGGAGGATGTGACCATGACCGTTAATCTTCATTTTCAACTTGTTGGAACCATTGAGTCATCATGGAAATGCACATCTGGGTGTGTCCATTGAGCCATCCTTCCATCTCCTGAAAGCCTAGTCTTAATTGTAATTCTATATTCTCATTTTATGGAGTTGTGACTGCTTCTTGTGTGTGTGTGTTGATGAGACAATGAGTTTGCCTTATGTTGGTAATTCTCGATACAACTCTCTAAACCCTGAAATTTACTAACATATTCCCCTGTTGTTTGTGATGGTAACATTATTGACAGAACAAGCAAAGACCATGTTTCTTTGATTAATTTCTAACAGTTGGTAGCAGATTTGTACTGGACTGCAAACACAGTCCAGACTTTGCTGTGGCAGAAGGCACTGGCTAAATAAATACATGCTATGTTCTAATTGCTGTGACTCCAGTGTAACTGATTTGTGACTATGAAACACCAAAGTTTAGCTGACCTCCACTGTGTCAGAGCTCACAGCTGACCCCATCTATTCACAGAGCCACAGTGGTCATTTATTTTGTTTTGGTTTGGATTTTAGCTTTTTGAGACAAAGGCCTCTCCACGTAGCCCCCGGCAGTCCTGGAACTCCCTACGTAGACCAGGCTGACTTTAAACTCGCAGGGATCCACCTGTCTCCTATGCCACCTCACCCGGCTCTCCGAGGCCATTTGTTAACTCAAGCATTGTCGGAATGTGTGTTTCATCTCTGGGGGCCAGACACAAGGTTCCCCTGGGGATTTGAAGATGAGTAAACTGTAGAGAAGAATTTACAGTTTGGGGAGCAGGGTCAGTGCAGATACTCTCCTTTGCCTGACGGGGGCCAAGCAGCAGTCTCCACTACCTTTTCTCTTTCGTTTTGTTTTGTTTTAATCAACTGTTGCTGAATGTGTTTGAAAGCTCAGCCACGTGCGTGAAGTTTTGAAACTTCAGTCAATATTGTGCTCTCCCGCCCTGTCCTTGCATCCAACCCTGTTTATCTTTTCTAGCACTTCAAATAATACCCAAAATCCTCACCTCACCTGAGGACAATCTGGACCCCGAGGCAGCTCCAGACTCAACACTTTCGTGTCTCTCACCTGCTGCTCCACACACTGACCCACTTTGTGATCTGAGAAAGCATAATGCAGGCTCCCCTGCTCTCTGCTCCACATAAGTTCCTGTTCCTGTGGCTTGAAGGTCATAGACCTTCTCTGGCCAGTCACTGCCTTTGTCTAGTCTGTGACACCCTGTGCTGTTTTCTTGACAAGCACCTCATAGCATATGAAGCCATTTTAGATGGGAAACCATTTTAGATGTGAATTTGTTTACATTTAGATGTGAATTTATTTCATTTTAGTCAAATACAGTGTAGGTTCTGTGATAGAATATCCTCAAAGTCATACTCACAGACATGTCCTTGGTTTCTGGAAAGGTATCTGGCTTATTACATACACGAAAAGGATGGTTTTTTACTAGATGAAGCCTGAACTGCAATATCCTATTTTCTTTTTCATCCCACAACTCCCATACGCCTTCCTTCCTCTTAGTTTATCACCTTCTTCACTTCCTCTTCCTCTTCTTCTTCTCTTTTTTTCTAGACAGAGTCTTGCTACGTAGCCCAGGCATGACTGGAACTCAAGATGCAGTCCACACTGCCTCAAATTTGCATTCATCCTGCCAGAGCCTTTTCAGTGCTAGGCTTACAGGTCTGTGGAGTGCCTTATACCAGGCTTTCCTACCTTCTTTTCTGCATCTAGTCTTCTTTGCCTAATCTATGTAGTTTATCTAAAACTTCCAGTTGATCACAGTGCTTCTTCTCTGAATTACCTGTGTGGTAATTCACCTAGTGAGGTAAGTACGAACGAACATAGCACATAGGTTTTGGATATGACTGTTGTGCAATGCCCTGTTAGTATATTGTTTTTTGCAAATGTATTTACACATGTGAAGATAATGCTGTCTTATACCTTTTGGGATTCTACAATAATCAGTATCATTGTAAATATGGAAAGTTACTGTTCATATTTCTGGAGGGAAAGATGCCCCAAATCAAGGAATCTGCAGATTTGGTGTCTTGTAACTGCCTGTTCCTTGTAAGCAGAGATATTTTATGTTTTATGATGGGAGATTAAAATAATTTTTCTCGTGGGGTGGTGGTGGTACATGTCTTTAATCCCAGCACTTAGGAGGAAGAGGCAGTCAGATTTCTGTGAGTTCAAGGCCAGCCTGGTCTATAGAACAAGTTCCAGGGCTTCCAGGGCTACACAGAAAATCCCTATCTCACAAAACCTAAATAAATAAATAAAATTATAAATTTTGGCTGGGACTCTATGCCAAGACCTTATACATGTTAGGCAAGCACTCTGCCACTGAGTTACCTCGTTGGTCCTTGAGTCTCCTTTATAAGGAATGTCTCCAATCATGAAGCCTCTACTCTCATGACAGTCGTCTCCCAGAAGGCACAGCTTCTTGCCACTGTTGCATTGATGAATTCAGTTTGAACGGACGATTTAGAGTAGATTTCACATCCCTGAGCAAGATCTTAGTTCTCCTTCTGTCCTGGTGATGCAGCCCAGTCTACCAAGTACTTCTAGAGAAGAAACTGTTAGATTCAACTTTGGGGCTGTATAACCCCATGTAACACCAGCTACCAATGAGTGTACATGTGAAATTCATTCACTGATATTTATAAAGTTCTGGGCTGGAGTGTGTATTAACCACTATATCTATATCTATATCTATATCTATATCTATATCTATATCTATCTATCTATATACATATATACATATATATATGTTTAAATCACTGAAGATATAAGAGCAATCCTACTCATTATTCTCAGGAAGTTATTCTGGTAGGGAAAAAGACCATGAAACAATAAACAAATGATTACGTAATATAAAGATGAGTAAATGCCTTGCATAAGATGGAGGAATTCAATGTGTTCCTTGCATCTATATGTACGTGTGGTATGGTGTGTATAGGTGCACTTACACTCTTGTGTGTATGGGTTCACTTGTATATATATATATATATGGTATCTTCTTTGATCACCCTCCATATTGAAGTAGGGGCTCTGCCTGGAGCACACTGGTTTTGGCTAGACTGGCTAGTCAGCTTGTTCCAAGGGTTCTCTGTCTCTTTCTCTCATCTGCTGGGATTGCATACCCGCTCAGTGTTTTACATGGGTGCTGGGAACCCAAACTGGTCCATCTAGTGCTTTGCCAACTGAGTAATCTCCCAGTCCCAGAAAATCAATTTTCTGAGGAAATATCCTCTATGAAATAATTATATCCAGAATTAAAAAAAAATAATAAGCCTTGCTGCCTGTTTAGAACTTGAACTGTGGGAAGCTGCCATGTGCAGTATGGTCAGCTAGCTTAGCTCAAAGAGGAAAACCAGGTACCTGGGAGATGAATGCCAACAGCAGGACCAAGGTGGAACAGAGGCAGTGCGTCAGACTCCCAGGCCAAAACAAAGGGAACTTGATCAGTGTCGGGTCGAATATAAGACTGCAAGTGAGAGTCAGCAAAGCTATCCATACATTAAAACAAAGAGCCATGGCTATTGAATACCAGACAAACTGTAAAACACAATGAATAAAACATGTGAAGAGAAAGAAATATGGTGTCCCAACTCACAAGGGCTAAACAGAAGATTATGCAGGGCCCAATGTGGTGGCATACACAATTTATCCAGCACTAGAAAGGTGAATCCAGGTGGATCTCTATGACTTTGGGGCAAGCCTGGTCTACATAATGAGTTCCAAAGTTACAGAGAAACCCTATCTCAAAGGAAGAAGAAAGAAAAGAAGTAGAATAAGAAGACTATGCAAGGAAGAAAAGAAATTTAATGAACTCCCAGGAGACAGATCTGTACAAAGCAACTCAATAGAGAAAGAAAGAAAGAAAGAAAGAAAGAAAGAAAGAAAGAAAGAGAAGAAAGAAAGAAAGAGAAGAAAGAAAGAAAGAAAGAAAGAAAGAAAGAAAGAAAGAAAGAAAGGAACACATGAACACAGAATGAGTTTGAATTGAAATTATAGGCAACAGCACTGGCTACTTCTCTATTACCGTCATCAAACCCTGCAAGCAAGGCAACTTACGGAAGAAAGAAAAGTTTTGTTTTGGCTTACACTTCCAGAATGATAGGATCAGAGCCCTTTACAGCAGAGCAGCATGACAGCACAAGCCAGGCATGGCAGCAGGGGCAGAGCGAGGCTCTCGTCTTCAGGTGCAAACACAAGCAGAGAGAGCAAACTGGAAGTGGGTGAGGCCTGAAGCTCTCAAAGCTGAACCCCAGCAAAGCTGTTCCTCCTAAACTTCCCCCCAAAATGTCACCAGCTGAGGACCAGCTGAGCCTACAGAAGACAATCTCCTTCAAGCCAAAACCACAACCAAAATAGACAGAATATAAGAGATAATCTTTTTAAATCCATTTATTACATATACAGTGTTCTGTCTGCAAACCAGCAGAAGGCACCAGATCTCATTATAGATGGTTGTGAGCCACTATGTGGCTGATGGGAATGGAACTCAGGACCTCTTGAAGAGCAGACAGTGCTCTTAACCTCTGAGCCATCTCTCTAGCCCCACGATAATTTTTGAAAAGAAAATGGCTAAATTATTTTTTCAGATAATAAAAGATATGATTGGCCATTTTAATGCATTTTTCCATCTGTATGAGAAATCTATTCTTTTTTGAAAGGTGTTGACATGAACACCTTACAGAAAAGATTTATCTTGACCTACGGTTTTGGAGGCTCCAGTTCCCAATCACTTGGTTGGGCCTGTGGTAAGCAGCACAGGATTATAGGAACCTGTGGTGCAAAACCAGAAAGCAAAACTACAAGGTCCAGACTACATCACACAGTCACAGAAGGCACAGCGCTTTCAAAGCAGCTCGGTTAAGAGTCTGCGTGTAATTAAACTGTGCAACAGCAAGGGCAGAAGATTTTAAAAGCTCTGGGAGAGGGAAGGATGACTTCAGAGACATGGCAAGTGAGCGAAAACGGTCTTCTCGATGGGAAACCAAGGCCAGGAGGCAGTAGGGTAATATTTCTTATTTTTGAAAGAAAGTAACTAACAGCCTAGATGTACACCTACAAAAATTACCTTTCCTAATAATGAAATAGTAATAATTGGGCGAGAGTAGCCTATACACTGAAAGGATTTAGAAAAGTAATTTAAACGTTTTTCTTTGAAAATTTTATACCTGTACATAAGGTATTTGGTCATTTTCAACACCCCCCACCACCACTTTTTCTAATCTTCCCTTGCTCACTAAGACCTTCCTTCTTTGCAGCAAGCTCCTCTCACTCTTGTGTCTTTTGTTTGTTTGCTTATTTATTTAGGCTTTAAAATTTTTATTTTGCGTCCATGTGTTTTGCCTACACGTATGTTTATGCACAAGTGCATGCCTGGTACCCACTAAGACCAGAAGAGTGGGGCCAAATCCCCTGGAATTAGAGTACAGGAGGATGTGGACCAATATGAGGATAATAGGAACACATCAAAAATAATATTTAATTAATTCTCTGAGAATATTTCATTTAACACATTAAGTGTGTGTGTGTGTGTGTGTGTGTGTGTGTGTGTGTGTGTGTGTAGGTCAGAGGACGACTTTGTTGAGTTAGTTTTTCTCCTTCCATCTCTATATGGATTCTGGGGATCACACTCAGCTTACACGACAAAGCCCTCTACCCACTAGCCACCTTACCAGCCCTGGGTATGTATACATTTCAGTTCTCAAGTGCCATGACCAAACCCTGAGAGGAGACTATCTGATCTGACCTCCTTTCTCTATTAAGATTCTCTACAGGGAACGAGGAGGAAAATGTCCTTCCTGTTTGCGCCCAGCCTCTCCCTGTACCGGAAGGAGAGCGGCATCATATGTCTGAAAGTCACAACTAAGTGTCCTTGGGCACATTTAGCTCTAGGAAATCAATGCCGTTGAGTTCGTGCCATAACTCTGGACCTTAGCTAGGTGTGGCGCGTTGAGGCTTTGTGCATCTTTGCATTTTCTCTGTGGCCTGGAGACCAGTACCCAGGCTTGGACTCTGCAAATGGGAAGTTGTCACCAAAAGAATGACCCGAAGCTGAGCTCAACGTTATTTGGCACAGGGCTAGAGAAGCGGCTCAGTGATTGAATACTCGTCTAGAAAGTGCTTGACCCAAGTCAGTTCTACCAGTAAGACTTGTTTAAAATGTCTTTAAATACCTTAAAACGTTAATGGAATATACCTTAGTCTTCTACCGCTTCTTGTCAAAAATCAAGAGATTTAAAAACAACACGCGCCCTCGGCTAGGAACCAGGGGTCTCCCCACCCCCAGCCCACCTTCAGAGACTCAGAGCCCGAAGCCGTGACATCACCAGCCTCCAAATGCAACACAGTAAGTTCTCTCCCTCCCATTCCTCCCCCACCCCAACTCCCCACCTTCCCATCCCACTCCCTCCCCCCATCTGCCTATAATCTCGCATGAGATCTGGTGTGATTGCTCAGGCATTCCTCAGGCCCCAATCCATCTGCCAAGGCACTCTTCCTCAGAAACCCTAATAGTCTCATCTACTTGAAATGGCTCAGGCGTCCCACCCAGCTGAAGGCAAGGTCCCGGAAGAACGCCTGGGAAGAGAATTGAGGAGGCAGGAATGGGAGGAAGGGGAAGGGGCCGTAGCAGTCTTCAGTTCTCAGAGGAAGGAGACAAAGAGGGGCAGAAACAGAAACAAAAACCGGAAAAGAAAACGAATACACTTCTCCGGACCAACAAAACTGTAGCGATGACTGAGTTTTTATTTCTGGAGAGAATCTTAAAAGCCACAAACAGATAAGAGCTCTGTAAGAGAAAATGCCCACTTTAGAGCCAGTTCCCGTCGCTGAGCAACGGAGGCAAGGGGAGGCACGGAAAGAGATGGGTTTCAAATACGCTGACCAAGACCCCCAAGGAAAAAGGATGAAGGGATATCTGAGCCTGAAAAGTTCTTGCCTTGGAAGCTTGAGGATGTCCAGTTTGATCTCCTGAACCAAATGAAATATTGGCACAGCACACACCCACAAGATACCAGTCATAGACAGCTACCAGAATACCTTTTGCTAGGTGAACAAGAATTCCAGTGTTTTGTGAAGTCAGTTGTAATATGAAATATTAATCCCATCTTGACTACTCTCCCCGCTCCTCTCAGCAGGACGAGAAAAAAATATCTCTGAGAAAAATACAATCTCACAATTTAACAAAAGTAAAAACCAGAGAGTAAGTCATCCTAGCTATCTAGTAACTAAACCAATGTTAAGAAAAAAACAGCAATAAAACAAAGCAAACCAAAAAAGTAAACGATGAGGTTTGTTTGGCAGTGGGTGGAGAAAGAGGCAGGCAGAAAATGTCAGTGGAAGTGAGGCAACTGTAACCTTGTGCCGCCTGAACTCCTTCTCCAAAGGACTTGCTTTCATCAGTACTTGGGATACTGAAGAAGTTGCTCCCCAGACCATGGCAAACAAACTTTACAACAGTGGATCTCAGCCTTCCTCATGCTGTGACCCTTTAATGCAGTTCCTCATGTTGTCGTGAGCCCCAACCATAAAATTGTTTTTGCTGCTACTTCACTGCTGTAATATAGCCACTGTCGGGAATCATAATGTAAATGTCTGATATTTCTGATGGTCTTAGGTGACCCCTGTGAAAAGGTCATTTGGCCTCAGGGTGGGAGACCCACAGGCCTCACAACGCACTCCTGTAAACTCTGCTCCCAGTAGTTGAGGCAGGAGGATTGATTGCTTCAAGGTCAACTCCAGTCAGGGCTTCAATGGCAAAACCCCTCTCCAAAACAGAAAGGACTGGGTTTAGAGGCTGATTAGGCTTTCTTCCTTTCTCCCTCTTCCAAGTATCTGGGCAAGCCCTGTTCTTTCTGACGCTGAGGTGAGGCCATTTTAAATCGGCTTGGGAGAGGGTTAAGAGGGAATCTGTATTCTGAAGGACTTATTGCCAGCTAGGGGTGTGTCTTAGTTAGGATTTCTTTCACTGCAACAAAACACCACGACCAAAAAGGGTTTAGTTGGCTTACACTTAAGAATCCTAGACAGGAACTCAAGCAAGGCCTGGATCCTGCAGGAGCCATGCAGAGGGCATTGAAGTACTCCCCCTGGCTTGCTCAGCCTGCTTTCTTATAGAACCCAGGACCACCAGCCCAGGTATGGCACCACCCACCATGGTCTGGGCCCTCCTCCACCAATCACTAATTGATAAAATGCCCTACAGCTGGATCTCATGGAGGCATGTCCTCAACTGAGGTTACTTCCTCTCTGATGATGTCAACTTGTGTCCAGTTGACAACAAATCAGCCAGTACAGGGTACAAACAACAATAATCCTCCACCGATTAAAGAAGTAAAAGGCAGGGAAGTTTGATAGTTCATCAAAGCCGAAGTTTACTCAAAGAGGTCTGTTTTATTAGAGTTTAAAGAGAAAAACCCTAGAGCAGGTAAACTGCAATCTCAGCAGTTACCCAGAGGGGAATGGAAGAGGAAAGTGAGGGGTGTGTGTGCACCACTTGAATTAAGCTGGCAGAGCAGTCAGCTTTTGGGCAGCAGGCAGCCACATGACACAGAAGGGTCTCTTTGTTTGTTCTTTGAGACAGGGTTTCTCTGTGTAGCCCTGGCTGCCCTGGAGCTCGCTCTGTAGACCAGGCTGGCCTCGAACTCAGAGACCTGCCGGCTTCTGCCGCCCAAGTGCTGAGCCTGAAGGTGTGTACCACCAGGCAGGGCTGATACCAAAAGGGTCATTAGAAGGAGAGCAAGGCACAAAGGGTTGGAAAAAACGTCCTTAGAGAAGATGCAGAAAGAGGAGAAATGAAAGTTGCAGTTATCTGAGTAATTCAGTGAATCAGGCTGAATTACAAAGCTACATGACTGCACTGTAAGAGCCTGTGCTAGAGGCAGGAATTCTGGGAAGGAAAGAATCTCTCTCTCTCTCTCTCTTTTTAAACATCATTCATTTTTTATTACAAATAGAGTTTATGGAGGTAGTGTCCAATATCTTATCAGTTTCCATAGAAACAAAGCTTCTAGAACTATGTCAGACAATGCATTTGTGCAGATGAGGTAGCTCTCTATACTCAGGCATTAACCCCCTGTCTCTTTAGCAGGCCTTAAAGCAGAGGTTCTCCACCTGTGGGCCTCAACCCCCAAAGACCAGCAGAAAGTGTAGATATTTACATTAGAGTTCTTCACAGTAGCAAGTTCACAGTTATGAAGAGACAATGAAAATAATTTTATGGCTGGGAGTCACCACAACACGAGGAAAGCATCTCAGCTTTAGGAAGCTTGAGAACCACTGCCTTTAAAGTGAGCCCACCTTCCTCACTGTGGCCCTGTCTTCTTGAGGGTTGGTCACTGGGACTGGCCTAAACCGGATGAATGTCTGGATTGATTTATCTTTCCTGGAGCTGGGAGTTAGGTCTGCACCAAGGCCAGGGATTTCATCCTCTTAACCAGAAGGAACTATTTTTCCCTTAATGGGCCTTTTACTGTTGCTACGACAAACTGATAACCCTGAATGAAATGGCCCAATTGGCACTTAAAAAAAAAAAAAGTCTAAGATATCAATCAATCTCATTTTTAAAAAAATCGATCTGTACTCCGTAAGCCTAGTTTGGCTGCATCTTTTAGTAAAAGGATACGGAGGAAGTTTGGGGAGGAGGATCTCAGATGCAATATCCAGGTAATAAAATTTCCATCCGGTAAACATTTTTCTTTATAGGAAGCAGCTGTAAGATGCTATTTAGGGAATATAGATTGCTGATGAAATTCAGAGATCATTATCTCTTCTTTTCTCTAGTTAGATGATTCAGATTCCCCTTCGCTGGTAAAGCTACAGTCCCTTCTAATCCTCAGGGAGGGGATGGGAAGCAAGGCTCTCTGAACAGGTGAAATTGCTTTTATTGTTGTTTGATTCAGAGAGGGGACGTTATGCCTTCAGCTCTTCGGTGCTGAAGGCATTAATACAGTACCTTCCTCACCAGAGATACGACAAAAACTTACGTCATTCTTCCTGCCCTTCAGTGAAGGGTTCTGCTACATGAACAATGGACTAGCTCCTTGGAAAGAATGTGTGGGCAAAGTGCAAGCGGTTTCCCCTCCTGCTGGCCTCTAAAAGCGCATAGTCACTGTCTGAACTGTACTGCTTACATCTGTGGCTTTCTCACACAATACTAATGGGCCACCATTGATGTAGTTAGAGTGGTTGCTTTCCCAATAAGTCACTTTTTATTTTGTTCTGTTTTCTTTTGTTTTTGTTTTTCAAGACAGGGTTTCCCTGTGTAGCCCTGGCTATCCTGGGCTCACTTTGTAGACCAAGCTGGTCTCAAACTCACAGCAATTCACCTACCTCTGCCTCCCCAATGCTGGGTTTAAAGGCATGCACCATAGGGCCCAGCTCCAATAAGTCACTTGTAACATCATCTAGGCAGATGAATAATTTTTATTTACCAGCGTGAATTATGTCGCTGATGCAGGTCCTGAATTGCTAAAAACTCATGTGGGTTTATTCTAGCCTCCCCATCACTCAAACTAGCTGGCAACAGGGGTATCAAGGCAGGTTCCAGGCAAGAGCCAGATACCAGTGACTTTGGCTAGAAGCGTAACAGTTAC
This sequence comes from Meriones unguiculatus, assembly GCF_030254825.1. NCBI lineage: Eukaryota > Metazoa > Chordata > Mammalia > Rodentia > Muridae > Meriones > Meriones unguiculatus. The sequence continues at coordinate 119,407,467 of NC_083350.1, forward strand.
TCATTCAGAGGACAGCTGCCTTTAAGCAGCAGCCACGAAAGCATCCATTAATATAAACAAAATGACAGAGACAGGGTTTTTGAGAGAGACTGCGTTTGTGCCTCCCCTAGCTTTGTTAGCTAAATAAACTACTATACAAACTATTTTTTTTTCCTGTACCAGGCACTCCCATCGGATGGTTGTAACCTTTATTTCCTCTTCTTACCCAACACAGAATTAGCTATTTCCTCTTTTTGTTTAACAGGAGCTGCACACACACACACACACACACACACACACACACACACACACACAATTTCCTGAAGTTAGAATAAGGAAGGAGCAAGGAAGACAATCTAAATATGAAAAATGAAGGTGGCTCTCAGATCTCTATTGAGCTGAAAAATTCCTCTTCTGGATCATTGTTCTGTACTAAAATAACTGGATGGGCTTCAGAGTTTCCAGTGAAACTTCGATGCCTGGGTTGGGGGTAGGGCAGCTGTGGCTCAGAGGCAGTGTCAAGAAACAGGAAATACAGTTTACTATGCTCCTCTTCCTGCTTTCATAACTTGGTGTTGGAGAGAGTCCCACTCTGAACAGAGTGGAATTCAGACGCTTCAACAGAAGTTGATGGACAACGCCCCACAGCTCTCGCCTTAAAAAAGGGAGAGAGAGAAAGAGAGAGAGGTTTATTCTGGAGCCAAATTAGAGTAACCGAGACCCAGGAAACAGGAAGGTAGATCACCTCAGATTCCACGTTCCTAAAGTGGAAGCAGTTTCGTCAAACTTTACAGTAGCAGAACAAGGAAAGTCATGAATCAAGACAAAAAATACTTGGTGGAAGTTGAACATGGTGACGTGTGCCTTGAATCTCAGCACTCAGGGAAGTAGAGGAACTGTGAGTTCGAGGCCAGCCTGATCTACAGAGCGAGTCCAGGACAGCCAAGGCAACACAGAGAGAAACTGTCTCAAACAAACAAACAAACACTTGTTGGATAATTATAATAGTGGTTACAACAAAATGTGCGAGTCTCTCCTACAGGTCTCAACACTGTCTGATGACAGCCTTGGCTCTTTAGTAGGTAGAAACTAGTAGTTTTCTAAGTTAATAAACTCTAGAATATTTCTGTTAGTTACAGGATGTTAGTTCCAACACAGAGGTGGGTAAAAAATGCCTATTCAGGGAGCTAAGGCTAGCCCAAGGAAATGAAGATTTAGGCTACGGGGTCAGCAACTTCCTAAACTTTCCATACCCACTCAAGGCTTTATCAGGTGATCAGCCTATGCAGATAGCTTCTTTCCACAAATTCTAGCTTACACAGTGGTTTTCTGGTGAGCAGGAGGTCTGCTTGCAGAGCCAGGGAGAAGAGAATTGTGACTGGAAAAGAAAATAGACATCAAACTAGATGGGCAATTCCGGTTACTACATGATATTTTCAGCTCAATTTGCCATTTGATCACACCCCAAAGACTCACATTTTTTTTTTTTTTGCTGGTGACTATCAGAAAGAAATTTAAATTAAAAGCCAAGAGATCTTCCGCCCAGGCTTGCTAAGATGATAATTAATTGGTGAGCTTCTACAAGGAGAAAAAGTTCACAGATGTCACTGCATGCTCAGCAGACTCCTGTCATTGGAAGCATCAAGAATGAGTAGCCAAGGGAACACAGAAGGCACACGGGGGCAAGTGACAACAGAGTGTCACAGACCAACTCTGTAGAGACAGAGGTAGACATGTCCATTGGAGTAGAAGGAACAGAAACTGAATCTTACTATGAGTTAACAGAATAGCCTTGCTTGGGAATGTATGAGAGAGATATTATGGGGACCTTTGTAAACACTTGGTTGGTTGGTTGGTTGGTTGGTTGGTTGGTTGGTTGGTTGGTTGGTTAGGTGCTTGCTTGCTTGGTTTTCTGAGGCCTCTATAGAAAACCAAGGGCTTGTTTTTGATGAGTAAAAATCCCAGCGGATATCTTTAACTCTTTCCCTAAGTGTGCTCTTGCTTTTAGAGGCTATAATAAGCAAATGCTCTTAAGTGTTTCTCTGTCATAGTACAGAGGGGATCACATCCAGTCCCTGGAATCCTTTGGCACGGAATTAACAAAATATGCCACAGATTTAAGGGATCTATTGCCCACCGAGTTGCTACAAAAAAAGATACTGTCAAAGCTGCTTAGGGGTCTCGCTTTCCTGAAGGAAGCACGCCAGTTGTTAGCTGTGGGGTATTGTAAATTTGGTTCAGGGTTTAATTCCCATCACTCTTTATTCCTGTGTATTTTTATTCCTTTGAGACTTAATTCATCATGTGCTATTCGGTGAGGGACCCTTCAAGATTCATATCTCAATTAGTTTGCCCTCCAGACAGTCTGGTTTTGCATTTTTTTTATGTGTGAGTACGCATCTATACAGCAGAGTCGTGTGCGTCAAGGCCAGAGAGCAACTTTCAGGAGCTGCTTCTCCCCCTCCACTGTGTGTGTCACAGGGGTTAAACCCAGGTTGTCAGGTTTGGTCATGAGTGCCTTTACCCACTGAGCCCTCTCACTGGGTTTGTTTACTTAATCTTTAAAAAAAAAGATTTCTTCGTTTTTATCCAAGAGTGGGAGTGTCTGCATGTATTACATACGTGTCTGGTAAACGTGGAGTTCAGAAGAGGGTTTGCATCCCTCAAAACTGGGCTTACACATGAAGCTGCCATGCAAGAGCTGGGAACCCAGGTTCTCTGTAATAACAGCAAACGCTCTTACCCGCTGAGCCATCTCCCCACCCCCTGTGTTTACTTTTATTGAACTACTTGGCACCCCACCATCCCCTGTGCCTGGTTTTGTTTTCTATTCCTTCTTTGTTTTTGATCCACTTCCCTATATCAGTTCTGGTAGGCTTTTTGGTTTTTTTGCCCCCACCCCCCAGGCAGGATTTCTCTGTAGCCTTGGTTGTCCTGGACTAGCTTTGTAGACCAGGCTGGCCTTGAATTCTCGTTGATCTGACGGCTGCTGCCTCATTTGTTTTTGAGACAGAATTTTACTAGTTTGCCCTGGCTGGCCTCAATCTCACGGCAATTCTACTGCCTCAGCCTCACAAGTTCTTGAATCACAGATGTAAACTAAAGCGCCAGGCATGGGGATCGGTTCCAGCACACACACAATATATGCCTTGAATCTGGCACTTGGGAGGTATAGGCACAAAGATCAGGAGTTTGAGGTCATCCTCAGCTATAACTAGTTGGAGATACTATCTGAACAAAACAAAAAACAGAAGAGACAGGCAGAGCTATATTGTTAGTATTTAGATTAAAATGGCCTGCACACAACCAATCTTAAATCCACTGAGGTTTGTTGGAGAGAGGGAAGAAAATGCAAGAAAAGAGAGGAGCAAAAGAGCAAGAGAGAAGGGGAGTGGCAGACAGGTCACTATGTACCTGGCCCAGATGATGTCATAGGACGCAGGTACTGACAAAGAATGTTGTCAGGATCCTAAAGGTCCATAAGGGAAGACCAGTTGAATTGCCTGCACAGCATAACATGCATGGCTTTAGGGATTTATTACTGCCAGTAGGTTACCATCATCAGTCTTTGTAAGGATGCCCTGTGATGACATATTGTCTTGTTCCTCTTTCCTTGACTCACCCCTACTCTATTTATAAGAATTTATCCTAGTGTGGCAGCAACACATACACTTGAATATATCTCCACCCATGTTAAAAAATGATGTTACTGTACATTTGTAGTTTACAATGTGAAAAAACATAAGTGAATAATCATGAGGGCAATACTGAACTGAAAGGATTCAGAATTCTGTGTCCTTGTTCCCTGGATTCTACAGCTTCTTTGTCAGTAGTGAATTCATCAAAAATGTGGGAAACAGCCTGTGCTCCTGGATGAGGAGACAGTCTAGAACTCTGTGGGCTTCTGGGTGAATGCTTTTCCTCTTCTTTTTCCCCAACTATACTCATGCACCAAAATCTGCCTGTAGAAAGGCCAGCAGACCTAACCAGGCACCTCTCACAGAGTTACTTCCTACCCATAGGCTCAGCTGACTTTTGCCCTAAAAAGAGACATTATTTTTACTATAATGTTCCCTGTATGCCCTTCGCTATTTCTGTCTTCCAAAGAAATTCACTATAGGATGTGATTGAATCAGTAGTTCAAGACAATGGAGCCTGCTTTACAAGGCTTGTAAAAACCTTTGGAGGAGAGTCTATCAAACCCTTTTCTATGTAATATCCTCTCTTCAGCCTAAGCAGCTGATGTCTGAAACTAGCACTGCCAGGTCACACTTTCTTGTTGAAATCGTTTATAAACTCTAGGTTGTGTCCTTTCATCTTGGAGGATACCTTAAAAAAATCCACAACACACTCACTATCCTTCAACACGCTGGCTTTTTGAGGCCAGGATCTTCTTCTCCAGTGCTCTTAACCTCTGTCCCATTGCTGGGTTGTTTGTGAAGCTGTTTGCTGCTATGAGTGGCAGCACAGAATCGATTACAGCCCTAGGAGATTATTGCTGATACAGGAGAACATTATTGATTCTCGTGAATGGATCTTGTATCTGGGCATTCTTGCTAAATTCTCTGATCAGATCTATTGCCTTTCTTACAGATCATCTCATCTTCAAGAAGTGAGCGAAAAAGAGAAGAGAGCAAAGTAAAAAAAGGGAGGGGGCAGGGTAAAAAAGAAAGAGAAACCGTACACCCTTTCTGAAAGAACCAAGAAGAGGCCAACAGTCCAGTGGTCAACATATGGCAAGAGCCACAGCAGATCGAACCTCGGCAGAGAGCCTGGTCTTATAACCCCGTGGTCAATTGTAATGGCACAGGTAGTCTCTGCTTTGCTTTTCAGCTATTAGCCTGTTCAATTCTGCTAAATGCATCCCTATAATTACCTTTAGCTTTCTTATTCATATGTGAATTCCTTTGAGCTATATAATTAAAATGTTGTTTGGAATGTGTGATGCTACCAAAGAGTGAAAGCCTTTGTGATGCTTTAGTCAGCATGCACGATAGTAGCCAGTGCTCCTTAGCAAGGTCTTCCTGCTTTTGTTTTCTAACAGCTGTATTTATCCTCTCGACAGCCTCTCTGATATTCACAACGGGGACGAAAATGTTAGCTCACATATTAAACGGGGAAGTGGGATAGTTGAATCCCTTGAGTGCTTTCTGGAATGATGACTTTTCAAAACTGATCAACTCAGACTGACTCCTGCTTCCGGATGATCCGGATTCACTGCTAAGAGACTGAGTGCATCAAGACACACGTCATTTCCTAAACCGAACAAAATATGCAATATCAAATTATGTTCCCTCAGGAGAAAAAACTTGGAAAATATTTCTACACAAACATGTGACTATGGTAGTTGGCTATGACTCACAACTGTCACCAGAGACCTAGTGCCTTTAGAGGCAAGTTCTTGAAAATAACCAAGTTGAAGGGGAGGGAGGGTGCTGGGGAGATGGCTCAGTGGGTAAAGTGCCTGCTGCAAGTCTTGCTGTCTGGCCAGCCTAACCTAATTGGTAGGCCTTAGACTTAGTGAGAGAATGTCTCAAAAAACCAGGCAGACGCCTCCTGAGGACTGACACCCAAGGTTGACCTCCAGTTGACACAGACACTCTCTCTCTCTCTCTCTCTCTCTCTCTCTCTCTCTCTCTCAGTCTTTCTCTCTTTCTCAGGGGAAAAGTGAAAGAACAAAGAAAGATGAAAGAAAGAAATCGGTTAGAATTAAAATGCATTCCTAGAAAGTCCAAAGTTCACTGAAGTCACAAGTAATTTCTACCAGAATAGAAGGAGAGTACTTGGTGACATTTAAACGAACATGCTTTAAACACTACCAAACCTGTTCCTACATACGGTTTTTTGCAAGCTAAATGGAACTCAGAGATAAATATACAATGGAAACGTGGCAATTAATCCTTGTGAAAGGGACAGAATTCTGTGTCTGTGAGGAAGAGGGAGCAATCGGTCTGCAAGGATGGAATAGCCTTGCCTGGACACAGAGTCGGCAGCACACAATATGAAACACAGTGGTTTATACAGAAAGAAAAAGGACTGACTTAAAAGCAACAGCACTCATCTTTGTGAAGGTAATCCTCTGCTATTTCACCAGGAAACGCACAGGGAAGAATGGAAATTCTTCGGACAAGCCAGCGGAGTAGTGGTTCGACGCAGTTGTCTTTAAAGAACGGCACTCTCAGTGGGATAGCCCAGTCCCTGGAGACTGTACACATACTTGACAACACATCCTGTGTCACGAGTCTGTGTATCACTCTGAGCTACTAACGGAGCATACTCTCTCTCCTTTTAAAACAATTTTTTTTTTTTTAATCTATGTGCATTGAGGCACACTGCATTCGACAGGTGTTCAGGCCTGGAAAGCTTTGTGCTTTAAAGTAAGATGATATGTGATTTAGGATTTTCAGCTCTTGCTGGACACAGCCATCAGCGTGTGGTTTGGCTGTCTAGAACATACAACTTACTCTAATTGAACCGTGGTGCCCTGAGCTGCTTCAGTCTAGACCAATTACTCTAACCCCCAAATTCGACTTCTAACTCCGCCAGATGCCATTTGACAATGGATTCTCTAGCACCGAGAACCCTGCCAAGCGCTCATCGTGTTGTTGTATAATTACGGCTTTTGAGCACTCAGTGTGGCATTATTAGCTCAAGCTGGAGCTCATTTGGCGTATGTAATTATAGTGCACTCGACAGAGCGCGCTGGCCTGGGGGGTAGCTCTGCCGCTATTTTTATCTACGTCGGTTGACAGTGTACGTAGTTATTACCAGGACTGTAAACTTCGAGAAAGTCTGACAAGCAAACTACACTGGCGAGTCCCTTTAGACCAGCCAATTTCACGCTGTATTGACAGCTGTCATTCCACCTAATGATGACTGCACGTTAACATCATTTGAACAACAGTTTCAAGTTTAATTTTTTTTTTTAATGTTTCTTTCTCTTGAGGATGCCTGGGAGAAAAATGACCAAGGGCAAACAAGGAGAGAAGTGTGACATTTTGAAGACCTCTTCTGCTGGGACGTTATAACTCGTTACGTTAATTTTATTCACTTATCTTTGTTTTGTTTTCGTTCTTTGAGACAGTTTTTTTCTCTGTGTAGCCTTGGTGTGCTCCGGCCAGCGGAGCTTGTTATTCCGGGGGATAGAAGGGAATCCGATCCTGTGAAAAGATGAGCTGAGAGAAAGAAATGAGTCCAAGCAAACAGGCGCTTGTCAAGGACCGACTTTACTGAGCAGAATCAGCTTTTATATAGGGTTCAGGATGAGGAAGTAGGGTGGGTGAAAAATTACAAATTCTTCTCGGCCAGGGGCCTGAAACATCTTGTGATGAGCCATGGTTCTGTGAGCACATCTCTGCTGTTACCAAGCAGTATGTTTACCGCAGGTAAGGAAACAGGCAAGTTGAGGCAGGTTGATGAGTTTCTACAGGTGGTCTCTGACATCTCCAAGCAGTATGTTTACTGCAGGTAAGGGAATGGGCATCTCCAAGCAGTATGTTTACTGCAGGTAAGGGAACAGGCAAGTTGAGGCAAGTTGGTGAGCTCCTACAGGTGGTCTCTGAAGTTGGCGAGCTCCCTCAGGTGGTCCCGGACATTGGTGGTCCTGGACTCACTTTGAAGACCAGGCTGACCTCAAACTCCCAGACGTGCCCTTGCCTCAGCCTCCCGAGCGCCGGGATTAATGGTGTGAGCCACCACGCCTGGCTTTATCTCATTATATTTTAATAATGCCTACGGCAGATTCATTCTTCAGCAAATGGCACTTCTAAGTCATCATTATGACATTTATAGATCTCACAGCCCCAAGCACTCTGTTTTACAGGCACAGGTAAGCAATTGCAATCCTGCGTGTGTTCTGAAGGATTGTGGGTATCCGGGTGGGGCCCAAGACAGGAAACGCCTTTCCTAGCTAGCTGTCCCTCATTCACTTGTCCATCTGGGGGACAGTGGGTCACTTTGCTTCCACATACATCTTGCTCTCAGATTTAAACACATTACAAGCTTAACCTATCTATACACATATATACATACATACATCTTGCTCTCAGATTTAAACACATTACAAGCTTAACCTATCTATACACATATATACATACATACATATGGCACTCAATAGAAACATTATCAATAGTCAAAGACCATGAATCTTTTAAAGAAATGTTTTGAGCCCCCCCCATTTTACCACATGAGCAGCAAGAGTTAATGCTTTCACAGTTGTGAAGTTCTGTGACCCAAAAAACTCTCTTTAATTGTGCAGTATACATTCCATTTTTATTTCAAAGTACCCAACGGCTTAATTCATTGAGATAAATTTTTGAGAAAGAAACTTCAATTTTATAACTACTCATAATTTACATTTTAACAATATACATTTAAGCCATCTGTCATGGCTACTTTCCATCTCAAGATACACATAAAAGTAATTTTCACTTACAGGGTTGAAAGTTTATATGCTAATACAGACAAGAGAATTACTTTAATTCAATAAAAGGCTGGAGAATTATGTCAAATAGATGCTTACTGGCATAATCAGCTAATAAAGTTACAGAGGGCCTTTATTTCATGTTGGCGTGTTTTAGAGACTGGCTTGACCAGCAAAACACACCACACACGCCACACCACACACACACACACACACACACACACACACACACGCATTTCCTTAGCATTTTCTGAATGCTAAGCCATGTTATAGTAGATTTCTTAAAATACTTCGACACTTTCCATAACTTGATCTTATGGAAGCTAATAACTACTGTGGAACTGAGCGATGGGCTTCACGAGCAAGGCGGGCCTCTCCCTTTCGGCATCAAGGAAGCATGGGGAAGCTGGCGCTGTGGGGGACCGTGGAGATGACCTACCCAGGAATGCCACTCGCCAGCCCAGCGAGGACACCAAGTTCAGAGATACTGATCCAGCTCCTCTCTAAAAGTAAACCCTAACGGCATAACAAGAGGGCCAATCCAAGGGGTTCTCTTGGAAAGTATTTTAATTTGAATAAACGACTCATAACTTACAAAAATATTTATCTAGTGATCACCTAGATAACAGCACCACATACTGCCTGATTATTAAAAAGCCCATCATCTTGAAAATACTTAAGTTCAGCCGGTTCGCTTAAGTTTATTGGAAACCTCGTACAGGAAACATGTATCTTGGATGCTGGGAATGGTTTTTGGAACCAACCGTAGGACGGAAGAAGGGGGCTGGGAGAAAAGAACTGTCAACCCTGTAACCACACACAAGCTGCCAGACACTGTTTAAGCCTCTGTAAGCCACGTCTGAATTCTGTCGGTCCCTACCATTCAGCGAGCAGCTCTTTGAGGTGGAGAACAAGCCTTGTTTACTGATTTACCTCCCAGAGTTCCTTCCATGAATGGCACCAGTGTGGGAAATGCTTCCTGTATATCGCATGACCTTACACACACCATTTCAGATTTCACTGATGTGTGTCCAGTTAACCTTTTGTACAAGTAACAAACATATCTGTAAAACAAGGATTTACACATATATCTTTGCCGTGAAGAAAAAACACAGAAAAAAAAAAAGCATTCATCATGAGTATTTTTTTTATTGTGTATTAATACTTTTTTCTCTGATTTTGAAATATAGTAATCGACAGGCATGCTACAGCCATCCCACTGGGATTCCCTAGATGAGCTGGCAACCTCAGCTGATGAATGTTTTGGCTCCGAGAGGGCTTTTGGTAAGTTGCGTTTGGTTGAGAGGGGAAGTTGCTGGAAAGGTAGGACAGCAAGGACTCAGCTGAGGTCATCGCAGGCAGAGGTCTGCTGACTGGTGTTCTCTTCAGAAGAGCAGGGGACGGGGCTTGGGTGTGATGAGGGGAGGCTCTTGGGAATCACCCAAAAGAAAAGGTGTAGAAGGGAGGGACCCGGGTTCTGCTGCTCGTGGGGTGGAGTGGTGGAGTCCTGGGTGCCATTTGGAATACGAGTTCTGAATGTATGGCTCCTGCTTTTTCTGGGCCCGAGTGCTTCATGCTTTCTTCACTCCCCAAGTTACCTTAGCACAGTGGTTCTCAACCTATGGGTCGAGACCCCTTTGTGGGGTGTGGGTGGGGTGGAGGTGTCAAATGACTCTCTCAGAGGAGTCGCATGTCAGATATCCTGAATATCAGATATTTCCATTACAATTCATAACAGTAGCAAAATTACAGTTATGAAATAGTAATAAAAACAATTTTATGGTTTGGGGGTCACCACAACATGAGGAACTGTCTTAAAGGGTCGCAGTGTCAGGAAGGTTGGGTACCACTGCTTTAACACCAAGGCTTGCCTAGCAATCTACAGCCTTCCACCGCTCGCTTCTACCACCGAAAACAGGACAGCCTTTCACCACACCCAGGACCCAGCTTCCCAGCTGAGCGAATTTTTCAAATGCTCTCCAACCCTCTGTCTAGTTTTACATCAGGATGAACTAGGTTAGTTAACCAAATCTTTTCTGGACTTTGGCTTGCTTGGGCAGAATAGCAAAAACAAACCCCACGGAAGTGGTTTCCTGTGAGGTTGAAAACCAATAACATATGTAAATTGCTGGAGATAATGACATCCGTATGATTTTTTTCCTCCCTTGTGTGGTAGCTGGAGCTCTTAAGATCGGTGTCAACTACATGCCCCATACACACCCAGGAACCTAAACTACGCTTTTAAAATACCTCCCATTTTTTTGCTGGCCATCCTCCACCCCCACCCAAGCTCTGCTACTAGACAGAGTCGCTGCTGGGTAGGTGGCTGGTTCTGAGCCTGTCCAGGGTGATCCATCTCTGCAGCAGGAGGATCCCATTTCCTGTTCCTCCCCTCCCAGGCTGCAGCTTCTTAATGTCATGTTCTGTCCTGAAATAGAATGCTAAGGCCTTTCAGTTTGGCAAACGACAGATACTTAAAACTGCCTTCAAGTATCTAATGGCCTGGGTCATAGCTGGGGTTTCTACAAATGTAATGCTACCCTTAGATGAGCAGTGAAGCTGATGGACATTTTTAGAATAGCCCAGTATCAGAGGCTTACAAAGAAACTGGTTCCATTAAAATACAGTTACTAAATTTTTTGTTTTGTTTTCTTTGTTTTTCGAGACAGGTTTTCTCTGTGTAACATGAGCCCTGGCTGTCCTAGACTCACTTTGTAGACCAGGCTGGCCTCCAACCCTCAGAGCCACCTGCCTCTGCCTCCGAAGTTCTAGGATTAAAGGCATACGCCACCAGACCCAGTTATAGTTACTAAAATATTTTAAAAACAAGTTTGTCACATAGTCAGCATAAACAGTTTTGTTCTTTTGAGAAAAAGATCTCATGTAGCCCAGGCTGACCTTGATCTCACCTTGGCCTCACTGTGCTGACCTTGAACTTCTGATGTTCTACGTCTACCTCCCTTGTATTTGGGGTTACCAAACTCATTACCACCCTAGGTCACTTACGTTTTGCTTTATTTTGAGATAGGGTCTCATTATGTAGATCTGGCTAGCCTGGAACTCATTGTGCAGACCAGCTTCGCCTCTAATTCACAGAGATCTGCCTGCTTCTGCCTTGTGACTGCTGAATTAAAAGTGTGTGCCACCTTCATTTGTATTTTTAATTAACAAAAATACTAACTGTTGCTGGCACAGAGGTCCCTGCACCCACAGGGAAGCAGTAAGAGAACCAAGAATGTTAATCACTCAGGGGCGTCTCCTCAGTGTAGGAGATTAAAAAAAAAAACAAAAACAATCAAATACTTGCATTCTATCCAGAAAACTGAAGAGTGGATTTTGTTAACAACCTGGTGACCTTTCTGCTCCCTGTGGAGTCAGACCTTACCCTCCTTTAGGTATGCAGGCAGACCTCAGCCAAATTCCCCAGAGTGGTTATCCTGGACTCTTCCCTCTCTAGACCATGACCCATCCTTAGGGGAGACGTCACAACAGTTTATGGCCTGCTGACCTCTCTGCTGTCTGGGTCAGAGACCACACTAGTTTCCAGGGCTTTTAGCTACAGAGCCCACTCCCGTGGTCACATGTGAAAGGGTTTCTATGCAGTCACACCTGCTTTACTGTACATCTGGAATTGGGCTGATTGGACTGATTGTTGCCCGGAAACCTTTGCCCAAATTGTACTGTGTTTTAAGTATGCTGACAATGAACCACCTGGCACTACACTCCCCGAAGTCTGATCCAGGCTGATGAAGTCAGTCTGCATTGTGTTTCTGGTCTTATCTCTTCTCGAATCACTGCCTGCTTGGGACTAGTGCTGGGGCCCCCACAAATGAACATGCTTAGTTACACCTGAAATTACAAAGTTATACAGAACTCAAATGATAGCTCAAGATTTCTGGTGCTGCTGTGATGGGATATAAAGTTATTTCAAATTTGAACTCACTACCCCAGGCTGGCCTTGAGCTCACAGCGATCCTCCTTTCTCAGCCTTTCTCAGGATTACAGGGATACACCACCTCATCTGTCTGGTGAATTCTGTAGCAGATAGACATAAACACTGCTAATACTATTGTGGTTTCTGCCTCTAGTCGATAACTGAAAGCAAATCACAATTAAAGATGAGGAAAATTGGACTGGAGATGTGGCTCAGATGTTAGGAACACTGGCTGCTCTTCCAAAGGCCCTGAGTTCAATTCCCAGGAACCGTATGGTGGCTCACAACCATCTATACTGAGATCTGGTGCTCTCTTCTGACCTGGAGGTGTGTGTGCAGGCAGAACACCGTATACATTGAGAGAACCAGGTCTGACACTCCCCAAAGTCACCAGAAACTAGTGACCCCACCCCAAGGTTACCAGGAAGTAGGCCATAGGACACCAATTCCAGAAACAGGGTCATAAGATTTCCTACCCAAGGAACAGTTTTTCCTGAGGATAACCACAAGAATGGGAAAGTATCTTATCTCAGGGTGGGGCATCGGTGCTGGGCAGCCCACTGACCTAACATTCCTGAGGTCTATAGATAGCTCACTCAATGTTAGTTAGCCAATCACTTTGTAACAAGCTTGCTCTTGCTCACCCAATCATGTAACTGTTAAACCAGAAATTCTCGGTCCTTCCTCAAACCCCAATAAAAACCCTACTGTGCAGCTGCTCAGGGCTCTCCGCTCTGATCCACTGTGCTGGTGACGGTGGAGAGACTGGATAAAAGCTCTTTGCTCTTGCGTACGTAGTCCTGCTCCGGGTGGTCTTTGGGGACCTTAAGATCTGGGCATTACAACATAATAAATAAATAAATCTTAAAACCTTCCCCTTTAAGTTTTCAGATCCCTAAACCTACCCTTAAATGTCCAAGCCCCAAGCTGCCCTCTGAAGATCTGCTATAAGGCTTGATGGATAGCTCAGCAGTTAAGCACATTTGCTGCTCTTCCAGAGGACCCGGGTTCAGTTTCCAGCACCCACAGTTCACAACCATTCGTAACAGTTCAGATCTGGTGCCTTCTTCTGACCTCCATGGCGCCAGTCATGGTACACATACATAGGTGTAGCTAGAACACCTATACACATGAAATAAAATTAATACATCTTTTTAAGACCTGTTTTTAGGTTCATTCGAGCAATCCTAAAGAACAGGCCCAATCTCGGTGAGGCTGTGTGAGGCGTCAGGTGATCTCAGCTCAAAATCGAGCCCTACACCCGGCCCTGTGCACTGTCCAAATGAAACAAGCTCTCCGCCAAGGATCTACACTCTAGTTCCAAAGTGGAACTTTCTAATAATTAAAAAAAAAAAAATCCTCAAAGATAGTAATCCACTTCATGAAGTAATGAAATTCTCACCACTGAAAGTGTTCAAAAGCAGTGACATATCACTAAGGGCACTAGTAACAAGAAGGATATTAAGGCTTCATGCGTTTAAACTATGGTGTGAGCCATTTTCTGTGGAGACAGTGGTACACCTTCTGACTCACTGGCTCACTCAGCACAAGGCTGGGTGGTAGGGATTATCTTCCCCTTATCAATGTAGGTTTTTCTTTTCTTTTCTTGTTTTAAACTCCTGACCAATCCATGCGTACTGGTACAGGTCTTTAATCCCAGCGCTTGGGAGGCAGAGTCTGGTAAATCTTTGTGAGTTCAAGCCCGTCCAGGGGCTACCTAGTGAGAGCCTGTCTGAAAAACAAAAACAAACAAACAGCACCCCAACAACAACAAAAAAAAAAACAGCAAAAACATTTCAAATCAAGAGCTTCCAAGCTAAAAGCTCCCATCTGTAAAATGGTGGCACACGCCTGTAAGCCCAGCACTTGGGGAGGCACAGGCAGGCAGATCTCTGTGAGTTCAAGGCCAGCCTGGTTTACAAAACAAGTCCAGGACAGCCAAGGCTACACAGAGAAACCCTATGTCTAAAAATAAACAAAACAAAAACAAAAAATCAAAACAAAAATGGATTTATAGGAATCTTGTTTGGACCTCTGAACTTCAAAAGCCCTGTTAAATTAGCAAGGACAATGATATTCCAAGTATTTGAACTTTATTTCCTATTTGTAGCCTTACAAAAGCTTAACGACATAAGCTTTGCTGTTACCATGCACAGTCTGCAGCTAAGTAAACAGAGGCACAGAGATACTGACACAACTGGCAAGGTTATACCTGCAAACTGGACCTGCACCAGAAGGCAGTCTACGACCACCATGGACTGCTCTCTGACATGCTACCAGCAATTGGGTTTTTGTTTTTTGTTCTTTTTAATATATGGAAGATTTCTCCCCTTTATAAGACACTTAATGTTCAGATATAAAAATAAAACTGTCTGGGTCAAACAGTGGTTTGGGGGGTCATAGAATTCAACTTGGCCTGTAGTTTCATTCTTGTCTTCGTGTTAAATGGTCTGCATCAAAGATCTCTGATTGCCATCCTGATCTACCCTTACATCACGTGTTACTGTCTCTGAAGGAAGAGAGGCTCTCACTCCTTGAGTCTTCTGTCTTCAGTCCCAGTCCTGTTCTGGCTGCTAGGTGAGTCACCAGCAACTCTGCCAAATCGAGAAGATTTGGCAGGGCAACTCCTCCTCTTCTATCACCCCTCCCCCTTCGCTATCTTCTCCTCCACCTCCTCTTCTTTTCTTGGAGGGAGATAAGCAAGCAACATGCAAGTCAGTTTTACACGAGGCCTTCCATACACTAGCCATCACTGTTTAAAGCAGGTGCTGTCTCCCCTCGAAGATTCCCCACTCCCCTTTGCGCTTTTCTGTGACTCTTCTCTGAGGAATGCGGCAAGAAATACTCGTTAAAGTGTGGAATTTTCAAAATAATAAAACAACCATATTTTTCAGTACCCATAAATGCCAGTTTGATTCAAAACCAATTTGTTCTCCTTGCCATTAAAAAAAAATCATTAATATTATTTTTAATCTTGGAATTTTTTTCCTTTGTGGTTAGTCACCAACAATGTACTCCAAGGAAGGAACAGAAGCACCTCCTTTTTGGGAAGGCTTTTAAAACCTCCTTTTTGGTTGTGTGAAGCCTATTTCCCTGCCCCACAGTGGACCCCAGGGTGGTGACTTGCTGTTTGCCGTGTTCAAACAAAATACCTATTCCTAATGCTTCTTTTGTGAAATCACCTGACTCACTCACTTCTATCTCATGACATTTAAAAGACTTTTTTTTTAAATGATCATGTGCTCATAAAAAAGAGGCTCCCAGACCTACTGAGTTATATTTGATTAATATAATGACCACAAGGGGCCCAGCACTTGCAAGGCGCCGTGTTAAACACACACCACTCACTGTTCCTTACAAGCCTCTGTAAGGTGAGTCCTGCATGTGGTCCCCATTGCCTACAGATGAATAAGCATAGGAAGGATTAGGCAGTTCACCAATGGCCCCTGGTGGATGGAACCGGAATTTGAATCTATGTCTGTCAGAACCCAGAGTCCAGGGTTTGGGGTGGATTGTTTGTTTGTTTTGTTTTGTTTTATAGTGTTTTGAGACTGGGTTTCCTTTGTGTATTCCTGGCTATCCTGGAACTAGCTCTTATAAACCAGGCTAGCCTAGAACCCAGAGATCTGTCTTGTCTCTGTCTCCTGAGTGCACCACCACAGAACAGCATGAATCCAAGTTCTTAACCCTCTATTTTCAGTGATCAGCAGCCCTTCTCAACAACACAGAAAGATCTCTGGCAAACACAGCTGCAGTATTTGCTTATCAGCTGCACAGTGAGTCGCCCATCCACATACAGAAGAAGCGTCTCCAGCCACATTTTCTTTTTCTTTAAATTCATGTATTAAATATCAGGTAAATAAGTAGGCTTCATCAGTGGCATCTACATACCTATGTGGCAAACCTACTTTCTTCTCATCCATTGCTCTACCCTGCTGCCCTCCTCCAGGCCTCTCCATACACAATGGTAACGTCATCTCCCTTTCCTGTCAGAATTTCAGTTGTACGATTTCCCGGCTGAAGACAGGATTTAGTTTCTGTAAGGAAGCTGGCTGCCTCTGCAGAAAGCTTCTTCATAAACAGAAAGTTCAGTGTCCTGATGAGGGTCCAATGAAGTCTGTAAATATGCAGAGCTCCAGACACACAAGCTGGACTTTTATCAGCATTTTTAGTACCTCATGCTTAAGAAGAAATAAAGGTACGAGACTTTTTTTAGGAAACATTTTACCTAAAGATTAAGAGCAAGCAATTTCTGAGTCAACTCCAAGATAATTTCAGGAATACAGAAAAGGCAAAGGCCTAAGGGAAAGGATAAGGTGGTCAGGGCAAGCGAGATGGCTCATCAGGTAAAATGCTAGCCCCAGGTTCAGTCCCTGGAACCCACATGCTGATATAAGAGAACACACGCTATACAGTTGCCCTTTGAACTCTACATGTGTGCCTCAGCACATGTGTTCACACATGTAATAAATAAACACATCTGAAAGAAGAAACAACGAGGTAGGAGGGTGTCATGGCATACACCTTTAATCCCAGCACTTGGGGGGCTGAGGCAGGTGACCTACATAGTGAATTCCAGGACAGACAGAGCTACATGGTAAGACTCTGTCTCAAAACAAAAACAAACAAACAAACAAACAAACAAACAGAAAAGATAAGTGCTCACGAGACTGAAAGACCTAAAGAAAGGCCATGAGATCAGAATTCCTAGCAGCAACCACTGGAAACTAGAAGACACACGGTCGAAACTTTAAAATTCTGAAAGATGATTGCTAAGTAGGATTCTGTGCTTACTTAATTTAACTCTACATAAAACACAAAGATTTTTTCGATTGAGCAAGGACTCAAAAAATTGACCAGCCATATGTCATTTCCCTTAATCTCCAATAAGTTATTGGACACCAATGAAGTAAGAAAGTAAACCAAGAAGAGAATGGAGACCCAGCAGCAGAGGGAAAACAAGGGCATCCCAGGATGGTGGTGAAGTTAAGAACCTGAGAATCACGTTGGATAGTGACGGTCTGGGCTGGAGCAGGGCACAGACGCAATGGCAAACCGGTAGCTACAGGTTGTCACATACGTTGCCGGAGCCAGACAAGTTTCATTTGCCAAAGATGCTCCAGGAAGGAAGGGGAACCAACATACATGTAGATTCGATAGGGTCTTGTTTATGTTCACAATAATGTAAGTAATAGTAATTTGATTTAAAATAGTGATATAACCATATCTGAGGCATGTGACCCGGGAAAGAATGTGACTGTAAATGGGAAGGACTGGGCATGGGTTTATAGCCTCATGCCTAACAGGAAGTTGTTTAGCATCGATTATGAGATGAACTTAAAAGTCAGATAGATGAGCGTCCACATGCCAACTTTATCACTGAGAGACAAGTATTAACTGCCTATAGATTATTAAAGTGATACTAGGAAGTAGAGTGAGGATGTGTGGAAGAGAAAACAAGAAAGAAGGAAAGCTATTTAAGAGCATATCGGTGGGGCTGGAGAGATGGCTCCTTGTTTAACACCACTGTCTGCTCTTCCAGAGGTCCTGAGTTCAATTCCCAGCAACCACACAATCTATGCTGGGATCTGCTGCCCTCTTCTGTCATGCAGGTGTACAAGCAGATAGAGCACTCGTTACATAGAATAAATAAATACTTCTTTAAAACAAAACAAAAATAACATGTCAATGACCTTGGTTCAATCCCACTGGGGACCTAATGAGAAGCTGTGACCATGTCTTAGGATAATTCCTCCAGGAAACGGGGAAGTTGGTCCCCTTGACTGAAGATGGCGTTGACTCGTCTGCACTTCTGATTCCACTTGCACAGCTAAGAGCCACAGGGAGCCCTGTCTTGCCATGAACGTAAGGCAGAGGGGGAGGTGGGAAGCTGTCTGCAGGATGGAAGTTGGCACCACAACTGTGGAAGGTACAGTGAGTTAACACCTTCTATTCCCTAAAAACCTGGATGGCAAGCCTTCTAAGACTTCAGCCATGAGTTAAGTAGACTTGGATTCTCCTCAGTGGCCTCTTGTGCAAGACAAACTATCCCAACCCATTCTGTAGACAGAAGAGCTAAGACAAAGTTACCTCTCTCAGGCAGGTACATCCAAGAGAGAAGAAGGGGCCAAAGAGGGCTTCTCAGAACTAAAAATACCGAAGAACCATTACAAAACAGAGCAGCGACTAATTGAATTCACTGATAACATATAGGCACTTATTAAGTATTCAAAATTTTTGTTTAAGTAAATCTAAGAAGCAGCAGTGAAAATAAATGTGAGAAGCTGTAGAGTTAGAGACCAGCATGGTGGCACATGGCTATAATCTCAGCATTTGAGAGGCTGAGGCAGGAGGGTTAGAACTTTTAGTTCAAGGCTGTCCTTAGCCACATAGCTAGTCCAAGGCCAGCCTGGGCTACTTGAGATTCTGGACAGATGAAATAGGAGATAAAGGGAAGAGGCTCATGACACCCCCCCTCCTTGAGGGTTTATACTGTTATTATGTGATAGTGGAGAGAAAGACATTTTCTTCAGTGGTGTAGACACTGGTGAGGTGCTCTTGCGCCTGTAAACAAACCCTCATCCACACTCCTAAAGGCAGTCCTAATGAAATTCACTGAAACACACACACCCAGTGTGCTTGTGTGTGTGTGAGAGAGAGAGAAGGAAAAAGAGAGAGCTAGGCAAGTACAAAGAGGGCAGGTTGAGAAGAACAAATAAATTAACAGAAGTAGGATGAAGGCAAGAGAGGATAAGGAGGAGAATAATGTAGAAATACATTATGATCATGTATGAAAATATCATAATGAACTCAATTAATAATTAATTAATTAATAATATATTATTAATATATGTATGCTAATAAAAGCTAAAAATATGATGATAAAATACTGGTTTCATGAGTCACAGAATTCATTGCCACATAATTTTCATTCCTTTATTCACTCTTTAGACTTGAGGAAAATAATGAAAGCAACTCTCACAGGAAATACACTCCATGGACAAGGTGAATTAACCACCTAGTGAGTTACAATCCCGATTATTGTCCAATTACTGAAGTCTAGTCGCTCAACTGGGATGCCAACAGGCCTCTGTGGAGAGACATCCTGGGTGCATCTGTAGCCATAGCTTTCTATGTAAGATTCTCCAAGGAAGATGATTTGACCAACATAAGGACCAAACCAAGACGGCACACAGGTTCCCTCATGCCAGCAAGTGGTATCATGAGAACCAAAACAAAGCACATACAAGCCCAAGATCTTAGAGATGGAGAGCTTGAGCTATGGCCAGGCTTGGGGGCTGAAAGCAAACAGCCCTGCCATGGTCCAGGCTCTCAATACATGTTTTGTTTTGTGTTTGCCATTTGACTATATGTAATTGTGGCTGGTTTGGAATTCTGCCTCTGTCTCCTGAGCACTGGGAATCAAGAGTGTCGCCTAGCCATGCCCAGCAGTTTAGGTGTTTGTAGTCTCCTGGATGAGGCCACTAACATACACATACATGGTCTGAAACGCCTAACATTCTCACGGGGCTGGGGATCACACAGCATGTTCTTGTCATGACAAATCCAGTGTTGCTCACACAACAAACTGTAGGTGCTTGACTCATTTCAAAGCTATATATAGCAGGCCTCACTGTGAAGTACCAGAAACTCTGGATTTGGAGCTAAAATAGAATCTCTGTTTGAGCTTGGGCCCAAAGCTACTGTCAACCCAAAGAAACCGGAAGAGAACGAAATCAAAGCAAAATGTGATTGTATTTACTTTGCAGTGAGACTGGCAGAGCACTGTGAATGTGTGTGCTGTGTTGTGCTACACCCATAAGCTTAGGCGCAGGGACGTCCTCAAAGGTCAAGTGGGGAGAACACATGAGACGTTTTAACAACAAGTCTGCAGCTGAACTGGTAACTACAGCACCTGTGTCCCAGAAGCTGTGTGAGCTGTGGTTCAAGGTCTCTTGTTAGCAGGCGGTGTCAAGTGTCACATTGCTCCTTGATAGCCCTCCAGCCCTGTTTCTTTTCGTGTGTGTTAGGGCTAACACAAATAAGCCCACTTTGCTTGGGACAGGCTTCAAACTGTCCACAAATTCTGTGACTTGGGTTGAGTCCTTAGTATTTCCGAGCCTTGGTTTCACTCTGAAAAAAGTGGCGGGGGGGCAACATATGCCTTGCTGAGTTCCTGTTCAGACTGAATGAGATACTACGTAAAACAGAGACGTAATGTCAGGCATGGCGACTCTGTAACGCAAGGGATGGAGGCAGGAAGGTCAGGAGCTCAAGGATAGCCTGGGTAATGTCAGACCCTGTCTCGAAAATCTGTAAACAGCTTTATAAATATATGTATCAACTTGAAAACTCCTTAAAACAATAAGGCTAACTATAGAATGCAATTCAAGAGTTATAAGGGAACATTTTTTGTTTTTTAAATTTAATTTCATTTTACAATTTATTCATCCTGTATCCTGATTGTAACTCCCTCCCTCATCACCTCTCTGTCCTACCCTCCCTCCCTCTTCCCAGCCCCCCTACCCTATCACCTTCCCTTAGTCAACTGAAAGGGGGAGTCCTCCTCCCCTGCCGTCTGACTTTAGCTTATCAAGTCTCATCAGGACTGCCTAGATATAAGAGAACTGTTTTTAAAAATTGTTTGATTGCTTTGAGGCAGGTCTCACTATGCAGCCTTGACTGTCCTGGAACTTGCTCTGTTGACAAGGCTGGTTTCTTCTGTTCTGGTTTTCCCACACTTTCCTCTCTGTAAAACATTTGGTTTAAATTATATCATAACTGGATCTCCAAACATATCTCCTCCAAATAGATTTTAATGACCACAAAACAGTCCACTGAGCATCTGTGCAGGAATCCAACGCCTTCCACTTGCAAGAGACTTGAGCTGTTCGCGGCTATTCGTTATGATAGCTAACTCGATTGAACAAACAAAAACGGTCGCCTAGTCACTCACCCGCTTTTCCAGCAAGGCCTAGCGCTTTATGAAGAAGTGTCCCTTTTTTATCGTTGATGCTTAGTGTCGAGTACTTGGGCGAGCAGGTAGAGTCTATAATTGCAAATGCACGCTATGCGTGAATGCATAGAGGACCCACGGGATGAAGGAAGGAAAAAAGGATGACTCATCCTTCATCCCAAAGCTCCAGGTTCTGAAGGAAAGGCTACCGGAATGAGGTGACATTTATGAAAATGCTTTGAATATATTAAGCTGACTTTAGTTTGTTCTCTTGTTGGCAGTGCTGGGGCTTGAACTTGCATTTTCACATATGAAAGGTAAGTGCTCTACCGCTGAGCTCCACCCTTGCCCCTATCATTACCTTTTAGTCAGCACTTTAAGAAAAACTGTTTCTGTTACACGTAACCATAAATCAGAGCAATAAAAAAGAAAACCTTTGGAGGGGCTAAAGAGGTGGCTCAGCACTTCAGAGCACTTGTTCTTGCAGACAACCCAGCTTCGCTTTCCAGCACCCATGTGGTGGCTCACATCATTCTGTAATTCCAGTTCTAGGGGCTCAGATACACCTTTTCTGACCTCTATAGGCACTATGCACACATGTCTCTCCCTCTCCCTCCCTCTCTCTCTCACACACACATAGGCAAAACACTCACATAAATAAAATAAATCTAAAAAAAATTTTTTTTTGACACAGGGTTTTTCTGTGTAGCCCTGGCTGTGCTGGAGCTCACTGACCGAGCTGACCTTGAACTCAGAGAATGACATTTGAGAGGCAAAGGTGGGTGTGATGGTGGGGGGAGGGTATGAGAAAGAGGAGTGCAACCTCCTCCTCTCTGGAGCCTTCCATCTGCCTTGGCATGGACGACATTTATCATAATAGAATCCTTTCAGGCAACCTCTGCACTGACTGTTTCAAATTAACAAGGAAAAGAGAAAGAAAGGACTGTGGGGGAGAGAAAATTACACAAGGAAAACATTTTCCTCCGTTTCCACCCCGCAGTCTGAACTAGAAATAAAAGAAGAGAGCCAGGAAAGCTAATACACACTTTTAATGTAAGCACTAAAGAAGTAGAGGCAGGTGGATCCCTGTGAGTTCAAGGCTAGCCTGGTCTACATAGTAAGTTCCAGGACAGCCAGAGCTACGAACTAGAGAAACCTATATCCAAAAGTAAAAGAAAAGAAATACAGGAGGAGAGTTTAGGGAAAGAGGTAAGAAATGTAGCTTTGACGACCTCTCTCTGCCAAAGTTCAGTGCTTGAGGCCAGTGAAACTGGGTTTGCCAAGATCTGTATGTACCGAAGCACTCTAGAGATATATGCTGAAATACTCTAAAGCAGTGGTTCTCATCCTTCCCAGGGCTATGATCCTTTAATACAGCTCCTCATGTGATGGTGACCGCTAAACATAAGATTATCTCATTGCTATTCCGTAACTGTAATTGTGCTCCTGTTATGAATTATAATGTGAAATATCTGATAACAGGGTATCTGATACACGACCCCCCCCCCAAAAAAAAAGGTTATGACCCACAGGTTGAGAACTGCTGCCTTAGAGGAAGGAAATGCTGGCTTTGGACAGTTTCTTCTTTAAATGAGTAAAAAAGAAGCCTTTTGACTGATGGGAACGCTTCCTCAATTGTGTCGTAATGACACATGTGTACGCAATTGTCCAAACTGAACTGAATAGTTAAGGTTAGTCTGTATTTTATTGAATGTAAAAAATTACAGGTTAAAATTATTGAAAAGTTAAAGGTTAAAACAGCTTTTCCATTTTTGTAAATAATAAACATCCATCCCAGAAAGTTTAGAAAATAAAGATAAACACACACACACACACACACACACACACTAAAATTGCCAAGACTCTTTATAAACTAAAGATAATCACTCCTGATATTTAGGTTGTAGCTATCTGGGTTTTCATTCATTTGTCTGCTCAGTTACATTGCTACTAAGAAACCAGAGTCAGCACAATACACACAGTTTACAGATCCAGTCCCCACCCAAACACCCTAAGGCCTCACCTCAGATTCCATCTCCACCCATCCTGTCAACATCCTTATCAGGAAGCCATTTCTCCTGGGTTGGATATAAATATGGTAAAGATAATTGCCTGGAAAGTGGATTTTTCATGTAGTTCATGAGGTCAGTGGACATAATGTTGAAAATACTGAGTCACAGAAAATTGTTGACAGACAAGGCCTCAGCCCTGAGACACAATGAGGGCACTTCAAAGAAGAACGCTTTGATGATCAAAGATGAAAAGAAGCCTCCTGGAAATGATGACGTTCCGATTCTTTCTGTTACAAGAGCTACAGCCTGGGACAGACACTGAAGGGATGAGGATATTGTATCATAACACCGCACAATTTGCTCCCATCCACACCAAAAAAAGCCAAACTAACATTCTCAATCAGCATCTTCACAGTTGTTTCCTACGACAAGCACCTCAGCTATAAGCCTTGATATGATGCTCCCTCTTGACTATTCTAGCAGGGTGCAAGCCCTCAATTCTGAAAACAAGCTTCTAGGATGACAGTGCTGTTTGTCTCTGGACATGACTCTCTGGATATGTCGTAAAACAATAATATTATGGTCCTGAGAAGAGCACTTTCAATTTCCTTTATACTAATTCTTTTTTGAGTATTAAGAAATAGCTACTTATGGTCCTAGTTATTTCTACTTAACTTCTCTAAGCCAGAGCAGTATGTGGTCCTCCATTGTGTGTGTGTGTGTGTATATGTGTATGTGTGTGTGTGTGTGTGTGCTTGGAACTAAAGCTATGATCTCATCCCAATGACCTCATCCAAATGAGGCAAACCTCTACCATGTAACATACTGGCTACATACCCAGTACCAATGTGTGATTCTCAGAAAACAAACAAACAAACAAACAAAAAATAATCACCTGGAGAGCTTTCTTTCCACGTGGACAGTACAGCCCTACTTCCTGAGCTTTCTGTTAGAAGAGGATGCCGAAAATTGCATACCAGGTGGTGTTCAGTGCTGTGTCTGCTAGCACCTACAGCTTGAATGACTGCAGTGTATTGTTTTATGAAACAGGCTCTCATGTAGCTTAGATTGTCTCTGAAATCACCATGTTCTAAGGATGGTCTCGAACTCCTGGTCACCTTATGTGAACCCTCCAAGTACTAGGACAACAAACAGGCAGTAATACTGAGCTCACAAGATAGGGTCTTGATATGTAGCACAGGCTGGCAGTAATTTAAAGTCTGGTGTAAACAGTGAATCTAATGATGAGCAACCCTCATGCTCATACCATCTAGATCTGCCTCTGCTTACTTGTGTTTTCTGCCCCCCCCACATTGAAAACCATTTTCTTTATTAAGAAAACAAAAAAAATGCAATGCATAAGTACTTAAACTTTCTCTGCCATCTCTCAGCATTTTATCATTTGTCTGTTCTAAACATAGTTAAAAAAAAGAAAAAGAAAAAAAAACATCAAGCCTGAAATTGTTTGTTTTTTGTATAACCTGAGCTGATTCTGCACTTTTATCTTCTGTAAAAAGAAAAAAAGAAACCATATGTTCTTGATTGTGAATGACTTTGTGTCACCAATGTTTATCTCATGAGAGCCCACTCTCTCTGATTCTTGTTTCATCAGCTTCATATATAACTGTAGTTTTGTATAACACCTGTTTCCCTAGGTGGTAGAATACAGGAGCTCATAAACAAGTTGTGGTAGCTTGAATGAGAATGTCCCCCATAGGCTCTTATTTGAATATGTGGTCCCTAGTTGGTGGAACTGTTTGGAAAGGTTAGGAGGTGTGGCCTGTTTGAAGAGCTGTGTCATTAGGGATGGTCTTTGAGGTTTAAAGACTCCAATCATTCCCATGTACTCTCTTCCTTCTTTTTATGGATCAAGATGTGACCGCTGGGTTTTTCCTGCTTTCTATAACTTCCAGGGCCACCAGTGAGGAATGGCCTAGTGAGCTGGGCCCTCTCACATCAATTATCAACGAAGAAAATGTGACACGGGTTTTCCCGCAGGCCAATCTAATGCGGACAGTTTCTGAATTAAGTTTCATCTTCCCAAATGACTCTGTCTTATGCCACATTGACATAAAACTAGCTAGTACAGATAGCTACCTAGCCCAGCTCCTCAACTGCTTTTGTCTAGTGCCGCATCCTGAGGAAGGCCTCCTCTAATAATAATGAATAAAATTAAGACAATCCCGTATGCTCAGCAACCTCTAATCTCCTTCCCTGACCTTTTCCACCTTTGCACATCTACAATCTGAACTTATTTCATTAGTGTGGCTGTTTATTCTCTACCCATCCCTCAAGCAGAGTAGAGCAATAAATGAAGGAAATGGAGCAACAAAAATTTTAGATTTAAAGTGTTATGTTTTATGTGTATAAATATTTTGCCTGCATGTATATATGTGCACCACATCATGCCTGGTGCACACTGAGGTTAGAAGAAGGCATCAGGGCCCACGGAACTAGAGTGAAAGATGGTTGTGAGCCACTATGTGGGTGCTGGGAACTGAACCAAGGTCCTCTGAAAGAGCAACAAGCGATCATAACTGCTTAGCTATTTTTCCAGCAGCCTAAAGCAAGAGTTTTTGCTTGTATTAGTCACCATTTTACACTTAAAACCTAAAACGAACTTATCTGCAGTGGCTCATGAGTAAATATTTTTTCACTAAATCATCTCTAACTCCTCTACTGGCACTTCAATGCTCCTTTATGCATTTGTTTCTTCTGCTTCACTCTGTGTGGTTCAATTAGTGCCCATTTCCCCCTCTTCAGTTCCTCAGACATGTTCCTATATGTTCTCACTCCGAGTCTTTACCCGCTGACATAACCAGCGTAAGGATGGCTTCCTAACAGAAGCCTATCAAATGATCGAAGCCTCAGACTTAATACAATAGTTGAAACTACTGGGGAAAGAGTATTCTTTTTCTACTGGCGTTGCTTATATTGCAGGATCTAAGCTCTGAGCTATTGGAGATCGCCTGGCCACTGTGAAAGAAAAGAATCTCAAAATGGAGACCTGGTGGTTTTGGTGACTTCATTTGTAAACCTGGTCAGCTGTGCCTGAGTCCATTGGAATCCTAATTCTTGCCACTTGTGACTAAGAGAAACTCAGGATACCAAACTCTATTCCCAACATCCAACTGCCCTTCCTTGGCACACACGACTTCTTTTATTTCAGTAGTCAGTCCTTTTCCTTGTGGGTAGAAAGCCAAATCTTGGAGGGTATACATTGCCTCATTTGCCTCCTCCTCTTTCAAGAAACAAAATCATCAGGGAGGCACGGAAAGAATATTTTATTTTATTTTATTTTTGCTTTTTTGAGACAGGGTTTCTCTGTGTAGCCCTGGCTGTCCTGAAACTTGCTCTGTAGACCAGGCTAGTCTCAAATTCAGAGATCCACCTGCCTCTGCCTCCCCAATTCTGGGATTCTCCCAAGTGCTGGGATAAGAGGCACTCACCACTGGAGCTCTGTTATTTCAAGCTGATCCCTAACTCGCTATATAGCTGAAGACGACTTTGAACTCCTCGTATTCCTGCTTCTATCTCCTAAGCACTAGGATTATAGAGGTGGGTCACCGTGCAGGAAACATCCACTGAATCTAATAAAATGCCTAGTGTTTTTCTATCAGCTATGGCTATAAAGACAAAATTTTAATGTGTTGTCTATTGGTTCTGTAATAGCTGGATTGATAAATAAGTGGGCACACTATTATGTAGAGCTACCTGGATATTCATTGATATACACTGATATATAAAGATGCTTTCATAGGCGTTTTCTTTGAATAGATTTCTCTTTCTGTTGACACATGTTACTCTACCTTAACAAGTCTGAGTGGTATGTTAACGGCGAACTCAATTTGCAAGTTATCGACAGTACATACAATGAATAATCTGTCTTGTCATTATTTCAGGCTGTAATATTTACGCCGATGGGAACAAAGCCTGCTCAAGTTGGCTTAAAGTAAAGCAGAGTTACAATGCAGTTACAATAAAAGTACTGTCACATTGACCCAAGAAATCTCACAAATAACTGTTGGAACCGGAGAGCCAAGAGGAGTTCTGCATTGCTGGCATTGTCTGGGAAACTGAGCAGCAGGAATTCATTAGCCATGATCTGTTTGCATAATCGTTAATTATCGTGACTTTGTGGTATGCCACCAGCCTGCTTCCTTCTCTCGTCACTGGCTCTTCTTGACTCAACCCAGAGGAGTGGGTACACTGTTAAGGGCAATTGGCACTCCACAGGCAGGGTTGCTGGGAGCAGCCCAGCCAGGGATTAAGGGACAGATGAAGCCTCTTCTGTATTTGATTTTCAATTGTTGCCATATGGAAATATGGATCCATATCCCTGCTGTCTCTGACTGTCCCACAGGTTAGAGATCTTAACTGGGATTTCTTAATTTTTAAATGATATCAAGTAGAACTCAATGATAATGACTCTGAGTTAGCTTAAATGGCTTTAAAAACCTTTAAGAGAAAAACTTTGTAGGTCGGAGCAAAGAAGAGCTAACTGATAGACTGAACTGATTCTGCAGAAGAGGCGAGCTTACAAAGCAGGCCCCGGCCGGCCTCTGGGAAGAGCCACTGGCCATGCTGAGGTGTTGATCGGCACTGCTCACTTCTTCCTTCCAGGAGCCTGAATTTGAGTATGTGTCTGTCAGGGTCTGCCTGCATCTTCAGCCCAACAACACTCAGGACATGAAGTCTCTAATGAGCTGCCGGCCTGTAAGTTTTCACAAATGCCGTCAAGACCTGTTAGTGGGGCAATTGAGCACATCCTGTGTGACTCATGGGAGGGGACCTTCGGAAATCTGCACCTGGTTGTCTCTGTACCTTACGCATGTGCCTCTTCCTTCGCTGGTTGTGCTGTGTTAGCCATAAAAATCAGAACCATAACCGGAAGTACCACCACACCGAGTCCTGAAGTTTCTTCCAGTGATTCACCCAAATTGGGGTAGTCATAGGAACCCCTCCAAACAAAAATCTATCTTTGAGCCAAACCCAGCCCACAGAATATGACTTCTCAATCTTTAACATAAGAATTGATCGGGGCAAGATGGCTACCACCCGTTAAGGGAACTCCTTTGCATTCATTGTTTCCTTTATTCCTCATCCGCATGACTACAATATGTCTGCCATGCTTAGAGTTTTTGTTTCATTTTGCTTTGAGATTGGGTCTCTATCCCAGGCTGTCCTCTAGCTCACTAAGCAGCCAAGGATGACGTTAAATTCCTCTCCCTCTTGCCTCCAACTCCTAAGCGCTGGGATTACAGGTATGTACCACCACACATGGTTTCATACAGTTCTAGAGACAGACTCTAGGGCCTCACACATGCAAGGACTCTACCAACTGAGCTACCTCCTCAGGCCACTAGTTGGGGGAGAAGAGTCATTCAGTATGGACATGTCCGAGAGCGTGTTTGGAGGTGCCAGCAGGGAACGGCAGCTAATCCTATACTCTTGTCCGGCCCTCCTCTATTCAAGGAAGGTCGTCCTCTGACCCAGCCTGCAGCTATGGAGCCTTGAGGAAGGAAGGGGACACCCACCTAGCCAGCCGGAGCAGCAGAATCAACCCTAGCGATCGATGAGGTGACATCCCAACATGGATATTTCCCTAACCATACCGTACAGTTAGGAAGTGGAGAGCCTGAGCTTGCGTAAACTATATAACCAGGAGTAGAGGAGCTTCTTCGTGGCTAAAGCCCAGTTTTACTTCCATATTGCAACTCCGTGAAATTATATTTCCTCCCTTACTTTAAAACTTCAGAATCACCTTATTTTCCCTTTCCTTTGTACAGCTTTTATCTCTCTGGAGCAAAGGCACTCTTATCTCTCCTCTTCCTTGTAATGTTTGCTTCTCTCTAATTCTATTTCTGTCTGCCCTTCTTATAGAACACGAATGAGATTTTTCTGAACTAGCAGAAAGAGAAAACAAATGAGGGGTGAGCTGCACAATTTAGAGGAAGTCCCTGGCCTGCTCCTTCCGGGAAGCTCAGCAACGCCGAGGGCTGACCTGCAGTGATGATAGAGGAGGGCCGGAACCACATCTCACAGGACTTGTGACAAATATTGTCCCCCTGACCTCAGCAATGTTTGCCCTTAGAAAATAATCACTTCAGGAGAACCCATGTGGCTTGAATCAGGATTTCATCCAGCGTCTGAGGGTCAGTGCTATAGTTCAGATAACAGCATGAGTCTTTGAAAAGTAGCAGGTAGTTAAGGCCCCGGTTGGGGTTAGGAACAGAGCTACAGGAAAAATTGTCACGCAAACCTTGAAGCTAGGTAGAAGTCTACTTTAAGATCTGAGTCAGCAGTGGTGTGCGCCTCTAATCCCAGCACTCAGGGCAGGCAGAGGCAGGAGGATCATTGAGTTCTAGGGTAGTCTGGTCAACATGGGGAGTTTCAGGACAACAGGGCCTGCACAGTGATACCCTGTCTGAAAACAAACAAATGAGTTAACACACACACACACACACACACACACACACACACACACACCACACTGGAGAGTCAAAAGACTTGAAGTCCAAGATTACAGAGTCAGATAGGATGAGTATGTTCAGCTGGATAGCTGAACAAGTAGATGAAGCTTAGAGGCTCAGGGTATCAAGAGATCCCCAGCCTCTATCTTCTCACACCCTCACACCCTGAATGATCTTCTAGGCCAGTAGTTCTCAACCTTTCTGATGCTCCAACTCTTTAATACAGTTCCTCAAGTTGTGGTGACCCCCAACCATAAAATTATCTTCTTGCTACTTCACGACTGCAATTTCGCTACTGTTCTGAATCACAATGTAAATATCTGTGTTTTCTGATGGTCGTAGGCCACCCTTGTGAAAGGGTCGTTCAGCACACAGGTTGAAAACCACTGTTCTTGGCAATGATGAAACTGCGCTCACTAATCTGATTTTTTTTAATTTATTTTTTATTGGTGCCTGAACAGGGTTGAAATGATGGAGACTGACATTTCTTAGCAAAAGAAGATAATGGAATAGCTTTGTTATTTCTTGAGGTCGAATACTCATTAAGAACAACCACACTGCCAGAGGGCTGGAACGGCACATGCCTCTAATATCTGCACCTGGAAGGCCGAGGCAGGACAATCAAGATTGCAGGCCTAGCAAAATAAGTGAGTTTGAGGCCATTCTGGGCTACATAAGAACCTTTATTATTATTATTATTATTATTATTATTATTATTATTATTATTATTATTTTAGTTACATTACCAATGAAAAGGATTGTTTTGTATCTGTTTTTATGGGTATTTTGATACACAGTATCCTCTGAATTATAAACACCAGGTTTGTAAACTTTCCATTCATTTCTGTGTCCACATATGCTCATTTCCTGACGAATGCACCTCATGGTCATCACTGACGTGATGAGTCAAAATGACTGACGTTTGTTGAGCACTTGCTCTGTATTTGCTAAACTGCTGCATTTCCAAGCTTGTAGCAAGCTAGAAAGTAGATATTATTTTAATACTCTTTCTTAGGAAGGAATCCAAAGCACACAAAGGGTCCACTGAGGTTTTAGTTGTTACTAAAGCATCCCTCACTTTAAGCAAGTAATGATCTAGGAGGACAAATAAAATACATTCAAAATAAACAAGCAGTTCGGTTGCCTGGTTTTCAGCAAAAGGCAGTTGAGATTTGATTGGCTTTTATGTCCTCCCTTTGTTTGGTTTGGCATCAAAGCTGCTCTAGTGCCACCTGTTGGCCAGTGTGGGGAACTATCTGACTTTCCCTGTGTGTTTATTCTAGCAAGATTCTTGTCCTATACCTCATTTACCTCCAGTTTTTAAATGTCTGTTTTGTTCTGTAAAACACTTGACATGTATTTCTTATAACTGAGAGATAGATGATCATAATATTGATCTATGAGAGGACACTCCAATTTTTAGTTCAATTTTAAATTATTTCCAGACACTCCAAGACAAACACATTACCATATATAAATACACATGTCATAAATACGTGCTTCAAAATATTCATGTCACTTTCATTTTGCATAGAATAAAAGGGAATTATCAACAACTTTCAGGAAGCAGTGACTTCATTGTCCCTTAAATTTTTATTGTGCAATTATTACAACACCATAGTATATAGTTTATAAAATGTGATTTTTATTTTGTTAAGATGTCTTGCTATTACGTAGGGTATAACACCTTTACAAGGCATTGGGGGAGACTATAGTTTGTGATCCACAACACAAAACAAGTGGTCAACTCTCTAATTACGATCTTGACATGAACGGAACTCCTTCTCACATGTTCACACATCTGCATGGAGAAGCACTGACATTTTAGGCTATAGCGTGTATACTTCAATTCAGCATCCCCTTATAGGATAGGAGGAAGTGGCGTGCCCTTTCCTTTACCAAGGGAAATGCTCGCACTCTGGCAACAACACGCTACTTCTATCACAAAGTGAAGCGAGTATCAGAACTATCGAGGCAGAAGGTGGAGAGAATTTTACTGGAAATGGAAGTTGCCATTTAATCTAAGCGACAGTTAATCTAACACTGCTGAGTGTCAATAAGGAATACATTAAAAAAAAAAAAAAAACATGGGCAAGTTGCTTATGAAAGGGAATCCTGAAGGAGCGGGGTAAGGCAGAAATACACAAGTTATATAGAGCAACCTCCTCCCCTCCATTTCGCCCCTTCTCCCTCTCTATCCCTCTTCTCCTCCTTCTTTTCCTCCCCCTCCTCCTCTCCTCATTTTCTTTCCAAATTTTCTTAGAGAGAAAGAGAAAAAAAAAAAACCCATTGGTGGCAAAGCTCTAGAGTGCAACCACTTTTCCGGAATTCCACCCTTGACTATCCGACACTTGGTTTCCAAACTCTGTGCACGCGGCTCCCAGGTGGACTAAGTATGTGAGAAACTGACATCCTGATGTGCTCATAGTCCAACTTTCCCCTCCCCCACCCCGCGATCTGTCTTTCGATAGAAATAATGGCCTGGTAGCTATCACGGCTTCATTAGCTTTGTCTGGAGCTCGCTGAACAATTCTTCACGGAGAATCTCAGCACCCTGGCCAAGAACTGCATTTCTTGTGTTAAAACTAAGAATTTGTTTAAAGCAACAGCAAACACTCTTTTGTATGAATAGCTTTAGCAGCTACGTCCTGTGCTGTAGGCTCCTGAAGGACACAAATTGTCTCAAGCATCAACAGGTAATCGTAGTGACCTTGAAGGAGGTCAGCTGGAGCCATTAACTAGCTTTAAAATCGGAATTATTTACATTAGGTTTGATCGACGGCCCTACGTCTTTAGTTGCATTGTAAGTAATTTGTGTGTGTGTGTTATTAGATACTAAAGACGTGGGGATTTTGAGGTGTCTTTGAGCAGAGACGTTGTCTGCTCTTGGTGAGCTTGCCTCAGGGAACTGGGGTCTCCAAGAGAACACTGTCTCCCACAGCTGTTGGAGCCAGTGGTTTTCAGGCTCTCCTCTCGTGAACTGGAAGAATGAATTCCACGGACCACAGAGGAGAGTGTTAGTAAGAATTAACCCGTTTCAGAAACCTCACAATAAAGAAATAAAGGAAGCGGGGCTTCTGTGCCTTGGGTCCCTGGAAGTGGGATCCCAATGAACACCCCATTTAGTGAATAAGGCTTTCCTGGGTGGAGGCCTGGAGCTGGGATGAGCTGGTCGGCCCTGTTCCCACTCAGTTCTGCCCTGGAATATGGTTTTCAGGAAAAAGAAGGTTCTCCTTTAGGCCAAAAACTACTTTTACTTCCTGGCACCCTTCGCCTCTGGCCAGGGCAGAAGCTAAAACATTTAAACTTAAATACCTCTGGCATCTCTAGCCTTGAACAAGGAAGAGGCAGCAGAAGGGTCCCAGAATAGTTCTTGTTTAAAGCCAAGGAAAATCTGTCTGCTTTTGGAGTTCATTAACCCTACACCGATAAGACAGTGTCCATGTCTGATTCTTGTCACCAAGTCTTTCTCTTTGTCAGCATTATCTTCTTATTCACATGTAAGAGTTAAATCCAGACGCCAGTCAGCTGCTTCTTGTCCATCCTGAATCTTGAAAGGACAGTGAACATCTCACAGACACTTTTCAAAGAGCTTGGACCAGTCACTGCTGTGGCTGTTTTTTAAATCACTGTCTTTAATCTCGGGGTGTCAGGCTTTCTGTTCTTCAAGACAGACAAACAATCAAGTTTCTTAATTCTGTTTCATCTTTGGAAGTGAAGCAGGCAGGATTGTGGCGGCAGAATCCTGAGCTTGCCTCCCAACCCCTACCCACGTGCAAGCTGAGGGGTGTAGACTGGCCCCCTTTTCTACTCATACATGGAATTCTGGGTAAATGGTACCCCCCAAAAAAAAGTTGTCTTCACACCCGAGAAGGAAAGGGGAGACTTGTAGGTATCAGAAATGCAAAGACTTAAATTCAGAGGGTGAGTGAGTGCAAGAGCTGGGGGATGGCACAGAGCACCCTTCTTAGGCAGTGTGGTGGCATCAGACGTCACACCTGTGAGGTAGCAACAGCAGAGAATAAACAGCTGACTTAGCTAGGAGACAGGTAAAAGGAGAAGTGCTCATCCGCTTTCTGAACATGAGCAAGAAGGCTGTGTTGGTCAGTATTTTGTCAGCTTGACACAGCCAGTGTCATCTGGGAAGAGAGAAAATGACTCCATCAGAGTGGCTTATAAGCAAGTCTGTGGGGGGCATTTTCTTGACTGATGATCAGTTTGGGATAGCCCAGCCCACCCCTGGGCAGATAATCCCGGGCTGTATTCTTAAAAATACGATAAACAAACTTAGCAACCCATGAGGAGCAAGCCTGTAGGCAGCATTTCTCCATAGTCTCTGGCTGAGTCCTGCCCTGACTTTCCTTAATGATGGACTAGAAGATGAATTAACCCTTTCTTCCCAGGTTGCTTTTGGTCATGATACTTATCACAGCAATAGAAAGCAAACGAGAGCAATGAGCTTCTGGAAGCAGCCTAGGGGTTGAGAGTTCAAGCCATGCTCAGCTTGGTCTGTTGCAAAAGCATCACGGAAGAAAGCTGAGACAGAAGGAAGCTGTTCCCGTCAAGGCAGCACAACAGGAAGATGGAGTCTAGAATGTTCTTTTAATGGAAATTAACTATCTTTTCTTATTTTTACAGTAAGATTATTTTGGTAGTAATTTTGTTTTTATAGTAATACAAAACAAAGTTGCTTGCAGAACTAGTTCAGATTAGTTAGTAGCTATATTTTTAATCCTCTGTATATGTATTTGAAAGTGAAGTTATTAAAATGTGGTCACAGCAAATACTATACTCCAGGAAGGCTATGGTAAAAAAAAAAAAAAAAATCAAGAAATGGAGTTTCGGGGCTGGAAAGATGGCTCAGTGGTTAAGAGCACTGTCTGCTCTTCCAAAGGACCTGGGTTCATATTCCCAGCACCCACATGGCAGCTCACAACTGTCTGTAACACCGATTCCAAGGGATCTGACACCTTCATGCTAATACACATAAAATAAAATTAAATACATTTTAAAAAAGAAATGGAGTTCCTTCAAAGCTGCTGAATGAAAAGACAATAAACAGTTGATTCTTGGAGTTGGGTGGGTTTTCTTACTCCAGGAAATCCAGGTGGAACAAACAATGGTGTAAAAATGTCTCTTGAAGAGAAGAAAAATGACAAATTTTACCTATTTCTTCTTCTGTTCCTTCTGCTGCATGACTGTTCCTCCTCCAGCCCTGACTGGTGGCTTTAATGTTAGCGTGCTTCTCTACACTTACTTGGTGAGAGCTCTACCTTTATTTCTTTTGTTTTTTCCCTCCTTGGTTTTTTGAGACAGGATTTCTCTGTGTAGCCATGGCTATCCTGGATCTTGATATATAAAGCTAGCCGTTTGTCTACTGAAGGCTTCTGGGAAGGTACTGCAGGAATTACCCACCATCTGTTTTCAGTTATCACCACATGAAACCAAGGTACGGAAAGTGACCTCCCTCCTTTTTCAGAGTGGAACATTTCTGCAACTGTTGCCTCGGCGATTATGTAATTACTCAACCATTGCATGAAGGTCTATTTTCCCCTTCTTTCTTGATCAGCCTCAACCTCTCATTAGGTGTTTGTTTTTCTGTTCAATGCTCAAAATGATCTTTGGGGGCCCTATGATGTTCATGGAGGTTCTTGGGAGCAATAGGATGGGCTCCTGACCAGGCAACTCCACACCAAGCTGGGTCAGGACCCTCAGGCCAGGGCTTCACTCCCTGGGCCACTCATCTTCACTGTGGCAGCAAGGGATGGCATGACACGGCAGCGCCCTGCTCATAGGAGGGTGTGAGTGAGAGCGGGAGGATCAGGGCTTCAATGTCACCCTTGAATGCATAGTGAGTTTGATGCCAGCCTGAGTTAGAAAACCTTCTCCCTGGTCTGGAGGAGTCCTAAACAGCTGCATGTCTTAGGCCACTTTGATCTGCTTTTAGCTTTAGCAGAATACCCTCCTGTAGGCAAAGAGTGGGCTCTATCTGCGGTGTGTTTTCATTGACATTATTATTATTTGCACAGTCAAGAACTGAACCAAGGCTTTTCGAACTAAGCAAGTATTCTACATGGAGCCATATCCCCAGTCTCTACATGACAGTGTTTTGTTTTAAAGGCAGGATTTTCTAACTCGGGCCAGCCTCAAAGTCACTGTGTATTTGAGGGTGACCTTGAAGTCCTGATCCACCTGCTTCCATCTGCCACGTGCCGCCATGCTCAGGTTAGGTACTGCTGGGGAGCAAATCCAGGGCTTTAAGTATGATAAACAAGCCCCCTGACAACTGAGCTGCATGCCCAAACCCTTACCCACATTTTCAATAGGGTTTGGATTTTGTTGTTGTTTAAGAGACAGGGTCCATCTATGTAGTTCTGGTCTGGAACTTACTATGTACCCCAGACTGGCCTTGAACCTGGAACTGCTCCGTGAATGCCAACAGCAAAGGCTCCAACAGGGCTTCTTTATTTTGGTCCAAGGTCCAAAGAAGGTTTTCAGGGGTCACAGAAAGTAGAGATTTTTTTTCCCCATTCCTCCTCTGCAGCACCAACCCCCAAGCAATGTTATAATAGCAAAGACTGCCAAGCTGGTGACTTAAACTCCAAGGAAATATTTATTATGCCACAGAGGGACTGTGGTCCCAGGTGTGCACAGGAATCCCTACTGCTTCACCCCCCATACACAACGTAAACGTGTAATTTTAGATTATTTTATGTGCTGCAGTGTTTTGTTTACAAGTATGTACATGCACCATGTGTGTGCCTGGTATCCAGGATGGTAGGAAGAGAATACACTGGAGTTAGAGTTATAGGTGGAGCCAGGTGGTGCTAGCACACCTTAATCCCAGCACTCAGGCAGAGGCAGAGGCAGAGGCAGGGAGGAGAGAGAGAGAGAGAGAGAGAGAGAGAGAGAGAGAGAGAGAGAGAGAGAGAGAGAGAGAGAGAGAGAGAGAGAGAATATTAGGTGGGTAGTGAGGGGAGAAGGATCTCAGAACAGGTGAGGGAAAGGATAGAATATAATCAGAGCATATCATGTAAAACTCAACAAATAAACACATTAGTGGGGAACACCAACCAGCCCAGGCTAGCCTCAAACTCGTGACCTCCCTGCTTTAGCACACAGAGTCCTGGGAGTACCAGCATATGCCAGCACTCTGGCTGTCTCAAGGGGTTTTTATATCTTTTGACATGACTTTTTAAATTATTTTATTCATGTGTGAGTGTCCTGTATTTCAAGTACCACATGCATGCAGTGCCCAAGGAGGCCAGAAGAGGGCATCCGATCCCTAGAAACTGGAGTCACAGAGGGCCGTGCGCTCACACAGGAGTTCTGGAAGAACCCTGCGTCTTCTGGAGCAGCAGCAAGGACTCTTAACTGCTGAGCCGTCTCTCCATACCAAAGATATGCTGTGGATGCCTCTGAGAGAGGCAGGTGGATTTAATTCGGGTGACACAGGAGGCAAGTGCGGGCGGATCTCTGTGAGTCTGAGGACAGCCTGGTCTACCAAGCGAGTTCCAGGACAGCCAGGGCTACACAAAGAAACCCGGTCTCGAAAAGCTAAAAAGCCAGAAAGCTGCCCCGCCCCATACCTCCCACTCCCCAGTCTGTTGTCTCCATGAATAAAAACATCAAAGAAAACAACAGGACAGCACCCTTGAGACCCTACAGAAGGGAGGCTGCTGGAGAGGAATGGGAACCAGATCTGCTCCCCTGCCCCTCTCTTTGTGCGTGTGTACTTCAGCATCTTCAAGGATAAAAGCTCAGCACGGCACAAATAAAGGGGATTTTGCTAATTTGTGAGGTTGCCTCGGAGGCCTGCCACCTGGTGGACCGTGGAGGAAACTGTAAATGTTCCATGGAAAGAACAGAGACATCAGCGCCCAATTAAGCCGCATTAATCTTTTCAGCATCTTTACCATATTTACATCTGAATCGCATCTGAGTATTCAGCATTTTAAAATGCTCTTCAGGGTCAGGGAGATGGCTCCACGGGTAAAAATGCTGCCTCACTTTGCCAAAGGTTTGGTCATGAGTCTTTGCTTTGAAAACACTGCTAGTTAGAGTCTTTCAGATGCGCTCAGTAGACTCCTGTCATACGTTCAATGTACATCCCATCTGTCTTTCTAAACGAGGATTGATCATCTTACCCCATGTCCGTAGTCTGATGTGGAAAGGATAGGAGCTCCACAAGGACCAAATATATCTGGGCACAGGGGTCTTTTCTGAGACTGACGCTCAACCAAGGACCATGTATGGATATAACCTAGAACCTCCACTCAGATGTAGCCTGTGGTAGCTCAGTAACCAATTGGTTTCCCAAAGTGAGGGGAACAAGGACTATTTCTAACAGGAACTCAATGACTGGCTCTTTGGCCTCCCAAACCCCGAAGGGAGGAGCAGTCCTGTTAGGCCACAGAGGAGGGTTTTGCAGACAGTCCTGAAGATACCTGATAAAACAGGATCAGATGAAAGGGGAAGAGGTCCCTCCCTATCAGTGGACTTGGAAAGGGTCAGGGTGGAGATGAGGGAGGGAGGGTGGGATTGGGAGGGAATGAGGGATCGGGACATGGCTGGGATACAGAGTTAATAAAATGTAACTGATAAAAAAAATAAAAAAATAAAAAATAAAAAAAATAAAAAAATGCTGCCTCACAAGCCTGAAAACCTGATTCCTGGAGCTCACGTCAGAAACTAGGCAGGGAGCCTGGAGCGGTGGTGCTCGCCTGTAATCCCAGCACTCAGGCAGGCAGGGGCAGGTGGATCACTGTGAGTTCGAGGCCAAGTTCCAGGTCAGACAAGGCTACAAAGAGAAAGCCTGTCTCGAAAAAAACGAAACAAAACAAAACAAAAACAAACAAACAAAAAAACAATACCAACAAACAACTAGTCAGGGCACAGTGCACCTGTAGTCCCAGCACTTCTCTGATGAGACGGGAGGTGGAGACTGAAGAACCACCAGGGAGCGCACAGCTCAGCTAGCTGGAAACACAGCAACGGAAACAAGAGAGGCCCTGCCTCAAAACAAACATGGGTGACAGAAAACACTTTTCAAAACCTACTCTCTGACCAAGTCCCCATATGCACCATGGCATGCCGGCACCCACTCTCTTATACGCACATGCGCCACACACACGAAATACGTAAACACGGGGATGTAGGTCAGCTGGTAGGATGCTTGACTAGCATGCTTGAAGCCTTGGGCTCAATTGCCAGCACCCATAAAATGGACAACGCGGAAGTGTATACCTGGAATCCCAACACTGGGCAGTGGACAGGATGATCCGAAGTTTAAGTTTGCTTCCATAATGAGTTTGAGGCCAGCAGGAGGTACATGAGAGCGTCCCCTGAGAGTGTCCCCTGAGTCCCGCCTCTCTCTACCCTTACCCACCCCCTGCCACAGGATTAAAGGAGTGTGCCAGGCCAGCTAGCTTTTCCTCTCTCGAGTCTGCCAATTAAAGAAAAAAGGGGGGGGATAATAATTAGAAAGCTCAGTTCATTTTATTTAAGGACGTAATTCCAAGTTTGGAGAACAAAAGACTTCCCCCCCCTCTGGTTTTCTGAGACAGATTTTTCTCTGTGTAGCCCTGGCTGTCCTGGACTCAAGGCTAACTTTGAACTTCACAGAGATCCACCTGCGTTTACCTCCCTAAGTTCTAAGATCACAAAAATTATTTAAGAAATAATATCTGGGCATATATGAATATATATATATATATATATATATATATATTTTAGTTGGAGGATTCTGGAGGGGGAAAAATAGCATCATTAGTGGCAAAAACCATTAATTACATAAAAGCGAAATTTCGG
The DNA here is from genome assembly GCF_030254825.1 of Meriones unguiculatus. Classification (NCBI taxonomy): domain Eukaryota; kingdom Metazoa; phylum Chordata; class Mammalia; order Rodentia; family Muridae; genus Meriones; species Meriones unguiculatus. The sequence goes on from NC_083350.1 coordinate 119,447,053, forward strand.
GCTAGTATTTGCCAACCTAATCCCTACAGGAATGTTGATTTCTAATATCTACAAGGCAGGAGGCGAGCACTGACACTCAGTTGCCCTCTGACCTTCACACATGCACTGTGACATGCAACTCCCCCCCCAACACACACAACAAAGAGTAACGTGATGTCTCCTGTTGGTGAAGTTGTGGAAGAGTGTTAGTGTTATTGTCCTTTTATCTCTGGTGATGGTGAGTGTCTGCTCTGAGGTTTAAGGAAAGTACATCATAATACCCAAAGTAGGTCCAGAACAGTGAAAATTCTGTACATGCTTACTGGAGAGCTGTGTCCCCTGAGACCCACCTGGTCTGCAGAAATTCTCACTGTATTTGTCTGGCCGCTCAGAAACAGTCGCTCTAACTGCTTTTGAAAACAGTGCAATCGGCTCATTCCTGTGTCTGGTTTTGTCTCCTCAAAGAGACCTGAGCTGTGAATCTGAGAACACTGGTATTTCAGATATCCAGATCTTTATTAACATGAAAGGAAGAGCATCACTCCCCAGCCACTGCACTCTGCCTTTGTATTACGCTCTCCACCGCGCCATCCACTGAAGCAGGCCTTTCAGCCCCCATGGGCTCCCTAGGCTCTCTGCCCAAAGAAAATGCAGCTCTTCTTTTTCTAAAATAGGACTGAAAGGGTCTGTCTCCTGTCTACTGAGGTGTGTGATAGAGAACTCTGTTTCAGAGCTGGCCAGAATGACAATGTTCTGTAATTGTGCAAATGGAATGAAGGGAGACTGGCATGCTGTCCAAAATGGGACTTGGAGGCAAAGGAGGCAGTATTGGGCATGTGTAATACAGGGCCTGGCATGATGACTCACACCTGTAACCCCTGAACTCAAGAGCCACAGACTTAAGGGCAGGCTGTTTTACACAGTGAGATCCAGTTCAGCATGGGCTGCTGGGAAGTGGTTGTTTGGCTGGCACAGTGCTTTCCTAACATACACGAAGTCCTGATGTGATCTCCAGCACTACATAATCTAGGCATGGTGGCACATCTATAATCCCAACATGCTGGAGGGGAAGTCAGAGGATGAGTTCAGGGCTGTCTTCACATATATAGGTAGATCAAGGCTAGTTTAAGCTCTATGAGAGACTCCTTATCTTAAAAAAAAAAAGTTACCAAGAGGAAAACACATTAAATTTTATATTCTTTACAAACATTGAAAGAACAATTATCAACTTCATATTGAAAAACAAAAAACCCAGAATAGCTAAAATAATCCAGTACAATAAAAGAAAGTCTGGAGGTATCACCATCCCTGAGCTCAAGCTGTATGTACTACAGAGCAGTAGTAATAAAAACCATATAGTGTTGGCATAGATACAGACTGGTCAATCAATGGAATTGATTTAAAGAGCCAGAAATAAGCCCAAACAACTATGAACACCTGATTTTTGACAAAGAAGTCAAAACCATATGGTAGAAAAAAAGAAAGCATCTTCAACAAATAGTGCTTACCAGATGTCTGCATGTAGAAGAATGCAAATAGATTCATATTTATCACCCTACACAAACCTCAATCCAAGTGGATCAAAGACCTCAATATAACACCAGATACACTAAATCTAATAGGCAAGAAAGTAGGGAAGAGCCTTGAACACATTGGCACAGGAGACAACTTTGTGAACAGAACAACTCAAGCTCTAAGATCAACAATTAATAAGTGGAACTTTGTGAGTCTGAAAAGATTCTGTAAGGCAAAGAACACTGTCAATAAAATGAAATGGCAGCCAGCCAGCAAAATGGGAAAAGATCTTCACCAACCCTACATCTGACAGAGGGTTAATATCCAAAACCTATAAAGTACTCAAAAAATCAGATATCAACAAATCAAATAACCCAATTTAAAAATGGGGTACAGGGAGAGGCAGATGGATCTCTGTAAATTCGAGGCCAGCCTGGTTTACAGAGTAAGTTCCAGGACAGTCAAGGCTACACAGAGAAACCTTGTCCTGAAAAAAAAAAAACATAAACAAAAACAAACAAAAATGGGGTAAGGAGCTAAACATAGTATTCTCAACAGAGGAATCTCCGATGGCAGAGAAACGCTTAGAAATGTTCAACATCCTTAGCCAGCAGGGAAATGCAAATCAAAACAACCGAGATACCATCAACCCATCAGGATGGCTAGGATAAAAAACTCAAGGGACAGCACATGCTGGTGAGGTTGTGGAGGAAGGGGAACCCTCCTCCATTGCTGGTGAGAGTGCAGACTTGTACAACCTCATTGGAAATCAATCTGGCAGTTTCTCAGAAAATTAGGAACAGCTCTACCTCAAGACCCAGTTATACCAGTCCTAGACATATACCCAAAATATACTTCACCATTCATCAAGGACACTTGCTCAGCTATGTTCATAGCAGCCTTATTTGTGATAACCAGAAACTGTGAACAACCTAGATGTCCCATAATCGAAGAATGGATAAAGAAAATGTGGTACATTTATACAATGGAATATTACTTAACTATTGAAAACAAGAACATCTTGAAATTTGCAAGAAAATGGATGGAAATAGATGATATGATCCTAAGTGAGGTAATGCAAACCCAAAAGGACATGCATGGTATGTACTCACTTGTAAGTAGATATTAGCCATAAAGTACAGGATAACCATGATACAATCCACAGACCTAAAGACGCTAAGTTACAAGGAGGGCCCAAAGGAGGATGCTTGACTCTCACTCACAAGGGGAAATAAAATTGACATCAGAGGTGGATGGAGGGAGGGAACTGGGTAGAAAAGGGGGTGGGGGGGAGGTAGGTGTAGGGAGAGCAGGGGAGTGAGGGCAGGGTGAGAAAATGAAAGTTAGAAGTTGGGATCATCTCTGGGACTTGCCAGAGACCTGGGATAGGGGAGGCCACAGGAAGACTATGGGGTCACCATAGTTGAGACTCCTACCAGTGGGGGATATGGAGCCGGAAGTGGCCACCTCCTGTAGCCAGGGAGGACTTCCAGCCTGGAGGGATAAGGACACCGACCCACCCACAAAACCTGTGACGGAAAATTTGTTCTGCCTACAGGATGCGCGGAGACAAAGATGGAGCAAAGACTGAGAAAATGGCCAACCAAAGACTGGCCCATCCCATAGAAAAGAACCAATCCCCGACACGAGTAATGTTACTCTGCTATGCTTGCTTGTAGACAGGAGCCTAACGTAACTCCTCTGAGAGGCTCCATCCAGTAGCTGATGGAAACAGATGCAGAGACCCACAGCCAAACATTAGACAGAGCTTGGAAGAGTTGGGGGAATGATTGAGGAAGCTGGAGGGGCCAAGGACTCTACATGACCTACAGAGTCAACTAACCTAGGCCGATGAGGGCTCACAGAGACTGAACCACCAACCAAAGAGCTACGTGGACTGGTCCTAGGCCCCCCTGCTCATATGTAGCAGATGCACAACTTGGTCTTCATATGGATCCCCCAACAACTGAAGGGAACCCTCCTCTGACTCTGATTCTTCCTTTGGATCCAGTCCCCCTAACTGGGATGCCTTATTTTGTCTCAGTGGGAGAGGATGAGCCTGGTCCTGCAGAGATTTAATGTGCCATGGCGGGTTGGTACCAATGGGGGACCTCCCCTTTCTCTGAGGAGAAGAGGAGGGGAGGAAGGGGAAAGAGATTGTGAAGAGGCCTGGAGATGAGGGGGACTGCAATCAGGATGTAAAGTGAATAAATAAATAAATAAAAATTTAAAATCTGCATCTAAAAACTTTTATATTATTAACTGTTAATGTCACCCCAGGAGCTGCAAGCTCCATGAGGTCAGGAGTCATGTTTATCTTGTGAACACTTGTAATCTCATACCTACCATAAAATAGTGACTTCATAAACATTTGAATTAACAAACAGAATGTCAATATTAAATATGATGTGTAGGTATTATATCTAATACAGGTCCATCTAAATTTGATTCCAGGCATCCTGGGTTATTTAAATGCTACTTTGTTTTTTTTGGTGTCGTTGTCTGGGTTTGTTTGTTTGCTTGTGTTTTGAGATGAGACCTCATGCAGTCCAGGGTGGGCTCAAACTTGCCATGTAACTGAGGCTGGCATTGAACTTCTGATCTTCCTGCCACACTGTCATGTGCTTATGGGAGTACATTGGACTTCTCTAGTGGTTTTTATAGGGAATCGTACGACGGCAATTAGAAAAGCTTATTCTGTTATCTTTCAATAAACAACTTGTGGACTGAATACTTATGTTTGCCAACAAATTCATACACTAATGTTGTTACCCCCAATGTGATGGTATTTGGGAAAGAGGCTTTAGGGAAACAATTAGAATTGGGTGTAAGGGCCCCTGGCACTAATAATGATACGCTGCTATGCTTGCAGACAGGAGCCTAACTCGACTGTAGTCTGGGAGGCTCCAGCCAGCAGTGGATTAGGACAGATGCTGGGACTCTCAGCCAAGTATGGGATGGAGCTCCGAGGGTCCTGTGGAAGTGCTGGGGGACAGGAACCTCACAAGGAGACCACCAGAGAAAACTAACCCAGTCCCGTGGGGGCTTTCGGAAGAGACTGAGACATCAACTAAGGAGCATGCAGCATGTGGACCTAGGCCCCTGCACACATGTAGCCGATGGGTTGCTTGGTCTTCATAAGGGTTGCTTGGCAAGCAGGGGTTGGGGGGTACTGTTTCTAACATGGACTCTATTGTCTACTTCTGGATAACTTCCCCCTGGCAGGGCAGCCTTGTCTGGCCTCAGAGAATAAAGTTATGCTTAGTCCTGATGTGACTTGACATGCTGGGGAAGGTTGATAGGGGGCAGGGGCTCTCCTTTCCTAGGGGGAAAGAGAGAGGGGAAGGGGGGAAAGAGGGGACTGGGAAAAGAAGAGGGAGGTGGCACCCTTGGGATGTAAAATAAATTTAAAAAGAAAATAAAAATAAATTTTAAAAAAAGAAAAAAAGAATTGGGTGTAAGGCTATCAGGATGGGATTAGTGTATACATATATCCATTATATATTAGTATATATATGCATATATATGGAGCCTAGGTCCTCCCCCACCCCATCTCAAAATGCCCTTTGAGCACACAGGTCAGAGCTGGCATCTACAATCCCAGGGGGGAACCCTTCACCAGACACTAACCATCCTGGCACCCCAACCTCAGATGTCTGCCCTCTGGGACAGTGAGAAAGCCCTCCTCATTTGAGCCACCCACTCTGTCATATTTTGTTACGGTCTCCCGACTATCCTTGAAACATTCTTCTGTGTGAGAAGCTAAGCTCAGTGCAGCAAGGAACTTCCCCTGTTCCTGGGGATTCTTGTCAGACACTAGACGTGGGGAGAACAATTTGCCTGCTCTGTTTCAGAGGCCACTTGTGCTGCTGTTCTTTGGAGGCTAACTACGAGGCTGGCAATGTGGCTCAGGAGTTATCTCCCACGTCTGTTCACAGAACGAGGATCCAGAAGTAAAGGCACGAGGATGCCAAAGATAAAAGCCATGTTTTGTTGAGCACGTGGCCCATGGGATGAGGCACTGGCCCTACAACTGTCAAGGACCAGAGCTTAGATTCCTAGAACCCACATAAAAGCCCAGTGGCCACAGCAGCTTGCCTGCATCACTAGAGTATGAGGAATGGAGACAGCGTATGCAAGAGAAAGCTTACTGGACCTGCTAGCCCAACAGTGGCTCTGGGCTCACTGGGAGAGCCTGCATCAAACCTTCACATGCACACATAGAACACGTGTGAACATACATGACACATACACAAGCATATGCAAAAGAAAACGCCGCAGGTTGTTCACATACATCATAGCCAACATGTACAATAATCCTGTTGGTCAACATCGTCTAACTCTGAAGATCCAATTAACCTGATTAGCTGTTCCCCTTCATACTGTAGCTGCACTAGCCTTCCTAAGACACATGATCACACCATAATTTCTGTATGTTTTTTGTTGTTGTTGTTTTTTTTTTTTTTTTTTTGAGACAAGGTCTCTTGTAGCCTGGGTTTGTCTCATTTCTCTGCGGAGCTGAGTATGACCTTGACAGTCTGGACCTTCTGCCTCCCTTCCTGGGCGCCAGGATTACAGGTGTGTGCCTGGAGTGGGTTTTACACCTTGTGCGTACTCGGCGAGGACTCAGCCCCCAAGCTTATCCTCAGGCCCAGTTCCGCTTTTCTTCACGTCTGGCAAGCCATCGGGGCTGCTTTTCTAACTTACACACATCCTGCCAGTCCTTAAGTGCGCCCCGTGTCTGAGACATTTTCTGATACTTCCTTTGGTAACTGAAATTGTACGGCTCTGGTATATCTTTGCCATGTAGTATGTCACTGTCGAAATTCTAAACACGGAGGGGTTAACCGTGACGGCCTTAGCTACTGCACAAGGCAAGGTTACTCGCGTTACCCAGGAAGTGTCATCAGCTCACGAAGACCCCTGCTAACGGTCCTCTCCTCATCACAGCTCGGTGTTCGAAGAAGAAATAATCAGTTCTAAAAGGAAGACTGAACCCGGGATACCCGTGTTACAGGGAGCGGGCCAGGGTTTTCCTACTATTCTAAGCTTCAGGCTGTGGGGCCAGGTACGTCTACAATGGGGAAGGTGGTGTTTCACTTACAGAGTAAAGGGAGGGAGATGTGGGAAAGCGTTTTGTGAGTGAAAAAGGAGAACAGGATAGTGCACGTGGCACACGTGATGAGGCTCAGGCCACTGTCCCCTCTGTGTTGGAGTTTTTACCTATAATATCAATACCCAAGATTCTTCATCCTTTCTTTCTTTCTTTCTTTCTTTCTTTCTTTCTTTCTTTCTTTCTTTCTTTCTTTCTTTCTTTCTTTCTTTCTTTCCTTCCTTCCTTCCTTCCTTCCTTCCTTCCTTCCTTCCTTCCTTCCTTCCTTCCTCCCTCCCTCCCTCCCTCCCTCCCTCCCTCCTTCCTTCCTTCCTTCCTTCCTTCCTTTCTCTCTCTCTCTTTCTTTTCTTTCTTTCTTTCTTGAAAGTGATCTGACTCCCCATCAGGCTTGCTGCAAAGGTAGTTGCTGCTGTTCATCTAATTTCTTTTTCAGTGCTGGGGATCAAACCTAGGGCCTTACACATACCCTGTAACTGCTCTCCCACAGGGGCACAGCCTTAGGCCTCATCTGTTTAAACTCATGGTGGTTTCAAGGGACTTTGACTAGCTTTCTTTTACTTTCCTGATTATTATTTATTTCTATATTATTCTTATCATTATTTTGAGACACAGTCTCTAGATCAAGCTGGCCTTGAAGCCAAAGATGCTCTTAAATTCCACATCTTCCTGCCTCCACTTCCCCAATGCTGAGATTGCAGGGGTGTACCACAATGACCATTTCATGCATTGCTGAGGATCAAACCAAGGGCTTTGTGCCTTGTAGATAAGTATAATACCAATTGAGTTATCATCCCAATATTTTATCAATTTATTTTTTTTTTCCTTTTCTTTCTTTAAGACTTGGTCTCACTGTACAGCTCTGGCTGGCCTGGAGTTCATCCTGTAAACTATACTGGGCTCAGACTTATCTCTAGAAATCTATGTGCCTTGTGAGTGCCAGAATTAAAGGCATGGCTATGTCTGTTCTTTCTAAAGGGTGGCTTTTCTCTGGCATTTATTTTGTTAATTAACAGCTCTCTCAGTCTTGAAGCATAAGAACTATCAGTCGTGGGAAAGTAGCTTTCCCAGGGAAAGCCCCCAAGGACAAGCCTTTCCTGAGATAGTTCCTTTAGTGGATAGATATGGAGTCCCTGGACACAGTTGTGTAATTAAGATCAGGTAGTGTATCAACAGACATTCTTTTGTTTTCATTCTGTGGAAAAGGTAGGAAGGTAAATAAAGAGTGACAAAGAGGGAGAAATGGGACTTCTTTAAAACACAAGGAAAACCTGCTTCAAATCTCATTTCATCCCTTCCTGGTTGACCCTGGGAAGTGGGATAACCTCTTCATGCCCTGCCTTAGTCAGGGTGACTATTGCTGGGATGAAACACCTTGACCAAAAACAAGTTGGGGAGGAAAGGGTATATTTTGCTTCCACATCCTGAATCACAGTCCAATGACGGAAGCCAAGGCAGGAACCTGGAGGGCTCAGGTGATTCAGAGATCATAGAGGAGTGCTGCTTCCTGGCTTGTTCCTCATGGCTTGCTCAGCCTGCTCTTTTATAGCATCCAAGATCACCAGCCCAGGGTGGCATCACCCACTTTTGATGTGGGTCCTCTCACATCAACCAGTAATTAAGAAAATGCCCCGCAGGCTTAACTTCAGCCCGATCTTATGAAGGAAATTTCTCAACTGAGGTCCTCTCCTATGAGATGACTCCAAATTGTGTCAGGTTGACATAAAACTAGCCAGCACACAGCCCGTTCTGTGGAGGAAAGTTGGCTAACAAGAGATCAGAAGATAGAGCCAAACCCCATGAGGAATTTTCACAAACATGGCCCAGGAATCTCAAATTGCTTTTGGAGGAAGGCTATACCCTGACAGCATAAAGCGGCAGTGAGGTACCATGTGCTCTGATCCTTTGACCAGGACCCAACTTTGATTGAGCAGGACAAGCCTTATTTGGATGGCTCTGGTTTGCATGGTAAACATTGCTCAATGGAGATTATGTGTGCAGCAAGCTCACCACCCAGAACTGCACAGCAGGCCATCTGGACTGGGCTCTGCATGGCAGGAAGAAAGCCACCCTAACTGTGAAGGTACTTCTCTTCAATGGAGAATCCCCCTTATTCCAGCCCTCAGTGGTGGAGGCTGTACTCTAGCTAGTCTGGGCTGCTCTCTTCTTTGTAGTGTATTTAAAACCTGTTCTTCCTTTAGTAATAGAGCTCTTTTCCTTTTTTAATATATTTTTTATTTATTACAATTTACTCAGTTTGTATCCCAGCTGTAGCCCCCTCCCTATCCCGCCCTCCCTCCCTCTTCACCTCCCATGTCTCTCTCATCATAGTCCACTGATAGGGGAGGTCCTCTCCTTCCATCTGACCCTAGCCTATCAGGTTCATCAGGACTGTCTGCATTGTCTTCCTCTGTGGCCTGGTAAGAGCTTTTTAATGGTGTCTGGCTGCCACTATGATAACGAGGAAGGGATCAGAGGGTGGTGTCAGGCTCAAAGGGAACTCCAATTCCCCCAAATTCCAAATGGCAGACCTAATGTCCATAAGTGAACTCAACTTGGACTGTGGGAGGATTTCTGGAGGTTAGACAAAAGCCAACAAGCCTCAGAAACCCCCTTACCTCTGGTAAAATGACTGATGTCTCTCCAATTAGCTCATATCTATGGTACTTATTAGCATATCAAGGTCCATGCTAGACTCAAGGCTCCCTAGGTCTCTCAAGTACTTGCTATATATTTCAAAGCCACTATGCCAGTATCCTCTCCCTCCCCCACCCCCCCAGTTACTCACCTTCCTTATAACCCTCACAGTGCTCATTGTTCTATTTTCTATCTCCTGCTATTCTCTCCTCTCTCACAGATAGCCCTGGCCCTGTCCAGTTGGCTGGCCATGTTCGGCCTACTTTTTTCTCTCTCTGCTCTGGCTCTTCCAGATGACTCTAGCAGCTCCCCCTCTCACACCTATGATAAAAACCTTCCCTGCACCTATACTCTGGAGTGGTCATGCTGTTGGTTTATACAGGTGGGGAGTGAGTTCACCGTCTAGAACACAGAGGAAGAAGAGTGTGTTGAACCATTTTAAGTTGTACACAGGGTGGGGGTCAGGATTCCATGCTGGGAAAATTCCCAGTGGGAATTAAAGACTGCTTTCTCTAGTCACCTATTAGTGGGTGCCTTTCCAGCAATTTCTCTCATAAAAATCAAGATATCTGAGGAGCTAAGAAGATTAATAACATAAAAATATATGAAATCTAGCACGAATGATAGAGTCATGCAATACATATTTATAGCATTGTAAATATTTTTGATAGCTATAATCACTGTTACATTTGAACAGAGAGTTAAAAAAAATGCCAAGTGACTGTGTTTTCTTTTTTTGTCTCCTCGACATTTATATTACACACAAACACAATCAAAAGGAAACACAGTGACTCCTGCCTAGATTGGCAGGATGAGTTAGAACTTCTGATCTTCCTGTCGTTTTCTCCCCAGTGCTGGGATATGCAAGCCTCTACCTGCGGGGTTGGTTTATGTGGTACCGGAGATACAACCCAGCCAGTGGGGCACTTCATGCACGCCGGGCGGATGCTCTGTCAGCTGGCTATATCCCCAGCCTTGGTCTGGGGGGATACAGTTCTTACAGACATTGTTAAAAAATTTATACAGTTCCTCCCTAAGTATAACGCTTGAATGTCCAGCAGCAGGAACCCACAGACTTCCACTTTCTGGCTTCCTGATTTCTGTTAGTGGGATAACCACTGCCCAGTAACTCATGATTGAAACAGTAATTATTTCTGACCTACAACTTCCGTCTTACCACCTACTGATCGTCGCGGTCCTTCTCAAAACTCAGCCCCACCCACCCCCATCTCTACGGGTACCACCCTAGTTCAGGACACCAACTTGAGTTGTTTTTGTTTTTTCTTCAACTTTCTCTTTCTCCCTCCATCAAATTTAGCCTGTTTCACCACATTGTTAGCTTGCACTCAGTTATCTCCAGGGGCTCCCACTGCTTGTCAAACAAAGACTATTCAGCACCTCGTTGAACTGTCACCTGGAGAGGAAGACAGGCAAGGCACCAGTGAGTTAAGAGCACAGGCTTTTCTAAGGGCTGGCAATGCAGAGGGCTCTCTGTAAGAATCTTAGTCTGTTGCCTGCTCAGCTAAGGCAGTTGTAGGGCAGGAGTGGGATGAGGAAAAGAAGGTTAAATTTTTCCTATTTTGGCTGGAGTTGGGTGTTTTCTGGAGTAGCTGGTGAGAAGTCAGTTCAAGAATGTCAGGTGATGCACAAACATCTTTCCTGGCTGGCCATTACTTGGGGTTCACAGGGCAGTCCAGCATCTAGAGAAATGAGTTAATTTATTTCCAGAAATTAAACTATTCTGGTTATTGGAATTGTTCACAAGTCTACCACAATGGGTTTTACAAAACAACATGGTTCTGGCTAACACTTCTATGAGATGGCCTTACATAACCCCACACCCCACACCCCAAGGCTTTCGGAGACCAGGCTGGTCCATATATGCAGCCAGAAGGCATCAGATCCTTTGGGAGACCTGGAACTACAGACGGTTGTGGCCTAGCTGTCTGTGATACATTGTGTATTGGGAATCAATCCCAGGTTCTCTGCAGACAATTGTTGTTTTCCTTGTTTTAGTTTTTTGAGACACGGTTTCTCTGTGTAGCCTTGGCTGTCCTGGACTTGCTTTGTAGACCAGGCTGGGCTTGAACTCACAGGGATCTGCCTGCCTCTGCCTCCCTGAGTGCTAGAATTACAGGCTGTGTTCAGTTTGCAAACACTGAACAATCTCTCCAATTCTTTTTTTTTTTTTTTTTTTTTTTGAGACAGGCTTTTCTGTGTATCCCTGGCTATCCTGGAATGCACCCGGTAACTACACTGGCCTTGAGTTCAGAGTCCTCCTGCCTACGTCAACCAAGTGCTGGGATTAAAGGTGGGTACCACCACCACTGGCTTTTCAATCCTTTTTTTTGTTGTTTTATTCTTAAGGACTTTAAAAATAAAATCAGCAATGATATTAGAATGTTTGTTGGATACTTCAGCATTTGGGAAATAAGTAATTCAAGTAATCAGCATTTATAATGAACAAATGCATAATGTCACATGGGAAAATCAAGATACACATATCATTTTAACCAACAGCATACAGCACAGGCATTAATAAAGTTTCCGATTCTACACTGCTGCTAACTTTTTAAAACTATCACCTGTGAAGCTGGACATATCGCTGCAGGCTTGTAATGGCAGGTCTTGAAGGTAGCAAGAGGATCAGGAATTCAAGGTCATCTTTGACTACTTAGGTTCAAAGCTGGTGAGGCTGTCTTATGAAAATAAACCAACCAAACAAACAAAACCAAACAACAACAACAAACCCCAGTACCACATGTATAGTTTCTATAGTATAATATTTTAAAATAACATAATTATACAATTATCTTTTTATAAAATGTCCACTTCTTTTCCAATTGCACATGTAGCCAAGGCTGGATTTTATTTATTTATTCCTACCATGACAATATATCACAGACCTGATGCTGTGGTTCATGCCTATAATGTGAGCCCTTGTATGCTAGAGGCAGAGAAATCAGGAGTTCAAGGTCATCCTCAGCTACATCTGGTTAGATGATGAGCCTGCTCCCTTAGATGTTGGATATTTTAGGGGCTCTATTCCACAGCCTGGACAAGGCAGGCCACAGCCCTCTGCAGCTCTTTCTCTCGGGGGCAGTTAAGAAGCTATGGTGGTTTAAATGAAAAAAAAAAAAAAGCTTTTTTAGGTGTGGCCTCTTTGGAGTAAGTATGCCACTGGGTGAACTCTGAAAGTAAGACATCCCTGCCTACTTCCGGTTTGCTCTGTCTGTGTTGACAGTTCAAGACGCGAGCCATCAGCTTACTGCTCCTGTCAACCATGACTCTGCTCAGCCATCATGGACTTTTCTTCCTCTGGAATCATAAGCCAAGGAAAACTTTCTTTTTCTTAAATTGCCTTTGGTCGTGGTGTTTTATCCCAGCAACAGAAAAAGGAACGACTGCAGAAGCCATCTGTGTTGTGGCTTAACTTGTCCTAACTTATGGCTCCTGGCTCCTCTTTGTCTCTTACTGTGTAGAATTAAATCTCATGGTGCCAAATTTCCTACCACCTTCTGAAAGGATGCAAAAGTCGGTTATTTCTTTTGTTCAGAGGGTTCCTTCAAAGACTTCTCTGAAACGGCTCCATCATCCTATCCACGGTTGCTCTCTCTTGATTCTACTTAATCTACCTCTCTTAATGAAGTTCCTTTCCAGGTTTTAAAGGGCAACAAGCCTCTCTTTTCTGTTAAGGCCCCATTCTGATATAATACACTGTTTCCTTTCTAATGGTCCCCATCATGATCACCCTTTCTTCTAATGAACCTCATTCCTGAAGGGTGAGTATGTGTCAGCTTACAGCACCCATTCTTCTGCTTTATCTAATGCAGATTGACTTCTGGTCAGTCTGGCTATGTGCTATCCTGTCAAAACATAAGTAAAAAAAAAACAAAAAGTACACCACAACAGATTGATAACAAATATATATATGTGTGTGTGTGTGCGTTTGTATATATATTTATATATACATATACACTTTTATATATACAGTGACATTTTTGCCAGTAAAATATGAGTTTCCTCACAATAGTCCTGAAGCCAGTGTGGGTCACCAACAAGACTCCTTGACGATTTTGGTCTCAAGATGTGTTTATATTCCTGAAAATTACGGAGCATTCTAATTTGTTTTTATGTGGGATGTGCATCATATCTCGTATCACACACACACTTTATTTGAGATAGGTTCTCTTGCAGCCCCCAGGCTTGCCTTAAACTCACCAAGTAGCAGTAGATGACCTCAGACTCTTGGTCCTTCTTCCTCTAGTTGCCCAGTGCTGAGATTACAGGTGTGCACACAGCAGTAGCTACACAGAGCTTGTGTTTTCTTGCTCCAAAAGTTGTTAAACTCTACTCCTAGAAGAGAATCTGAGAGTCTGATAAAGCATGATTACCTGGCCTTATGATGTCTGACACAAACCTGAGGTTTGTTTGGTACGAGTCCTGCTGTTTCTACCTCAAGGAAGCTTCTAGAAGATAGAATGTGGCCTGGGCTTAGTGACAATGGCCTTTGTTGGTTTCTTTGGTTTTTGTAGACAGGGATTATCTCTGTATCCCAGGCTGGCCTAGAACTCACTGTGTAGACCAGGATGGCCTCACAATCAAAGAGATTTGCCTGCCTCTGCCTCCTGAGTGCTGAGATTAAAGCCATGCACCATCATGCCTGGCTTTATCCATTTTTTTTAAAGGGAGCAAAGATTTATTTTGATTTTGAGGGGATATATAGCATATCAGGGTGGGGAGGGCAGGGAGGCAGAGGGCTCCCTCCATGCTAACAGGAATGTGCAGCTGGGACTATTCAACTCTTCATATCTCAGAATAATGAGAAGCAGAGAAAAGGGAGCTAGGCACGGTGGTTTATGCCTGTAATTCTAGCATTTAGGAGGCTGAAGCAGGGGGTTGCTATGAGTTCATGACTAGCTCAGGTTGCAGAGTAAGATTCTGTCTCAAAACAAGAAACAAATAAAAAATAAAACAGGATCTAAAAAAAGGCTCAGTTATATTTTTGTAAGAAAACAGTCACGTAAATAACGATTTCAAGGTTTTGGGGTGGGTGTCCTGAGCTTCTAGAAACCGAGTTCCTCGCCAGGTGGTCATCCCAACATGTAGGTCACAGCCTAACAGCTTGCTTCCTCAAGGTCAAGGTGAAAGTGAGTGCCTGCCAGTGAGATGGACTCCTATGGAATGTGCCTGCCCATCGCATGGCCAGATGTTGTAACATCATCACAAAAGTAAAGTCTTACTGTGTTGGTTATAGTCTTCAGGTTGGAATCAATTCAGTTTCTACCCAGACTCAGGGTGAAGGGGCTTAAAGAAAGAACTTAGTCCCTAAATCATTGAGAGTTATCTTAGGAGGTGTCTGTCATATTTCGTGACAGAGAAAGGGAACTAATGAATAAATGGTCCTCTCTATGGATGCGGTGAATTCTTGGTGAATTCTACTACATTATTTCCATTATTTCTTTGTTTTTTCATTTGGCCTACTGAGGCCAGAGCAGTGCATGCATGCATGTGTGTGTGTGTTGTGTACTTTTGTGTGCACTTTTGTGTGTGCACCCATGTGGAGGCCAGAGGCGTCTTCTCTACTACTTTTTATCTTGTTTAGACAAGGTTAACTCACTGAACCTAGAACTCACTGATTGGCTAAACTGACTGGCCAGAGAGGCTTGGGGTCATCTTGTCTCTGCCTCTCAGCACTGGGACTGCAGACACACATCCTAACCCCTGTCTTTTTGCTTGGATTTTGGGAATCTGAACTTACATCCCCATGCTTTCACAGAAAGCACTTAGCTGCTGGTCCACCTCTCCAGCCAGTTCATATCTCTAAATACTTGACTGAGCTCGGGTGGGCAGGCAGAGCTCAAGTAAGTTACACTGTAGGGAGAGCACTTTACTGAGTTTGGCACCAATTTAGCAGCTCTTGATGGTTCAGAAAGAGTAGCAATAGTAATGAATATAAAAGAAAAAACTATTAAAGAGTGTTTATCACAAACCACAAATGTGTATAATTCCAGCACAGGGAGCATGGAGACAGGAAACCATTCTTAGCTACATAGTGAGTTCAATGTCAGACTGGGCTACATGAAACTGTGTCTCAAAAAAAAAAAAAAAAAAACAGCAAAAAGAAAAGAACATTACCATTAAAAAGTACACTTTTCTCAGTTATCTGTTATGCTAGATAGTTTTATATTAACTTGAAACAAGCTTAAGTGATCAGAGAGAAGAGAGCCTCAGCTGAGCAAATGTCTCTGTAAGACCTGGCTGTAGGGCATTTTCTCTTTCTTTCTCTCTCCCTCTCCCTCTCTCTCTCTCTTTCTTACAGGGTTTCTCTGTGTAGCCTTGGCTGTCCTAGACTCGTGTTGTAGAGCAGGCTGACCTCAAACTTGCAGTGATCCACCTGCCTCTGCCTCCCTGAGTGCTGGGCTTACAGTCGTGCACCACCATGCCCAGCAGTAAGGTATTTTCTTAATTAGTGATTGATTTGGGAGGGCGAAGACCATTCTGGGTGGTGCCATACCAGGACTGGTGATCCTGAGCTCCATAAGAAGGCAGGCTGAGCAAGCCATAAAGAGCAAGCCAGCAAGCTGCATGCCTCCATGGCCTCTGCATCAGCTCCTGCCTCCAGGTTCCTGCCCTGCCTGAGTTCCTGCCCTCGCTACTTTTGATGATGAACAGTTATATGCAGCTGTGAGTGAAATAAACCCTTTCCTTCTCAAGCTACTTTTGGTCATGGCGTTTCACCACAGCAATGGAAACCTTAACCTTAAGACATCGGTGTCTCCAAGATGCCTGGCCCTCAAGTGTTTGAGCGACTACGGCTGTCTCTGGCCACATTATTTGTCAGATGACAAAGGTGAAATGAGATGACTCTGAGCTCCTAAATTTAGAGTTTGGGATTATGAAGAAAAGGGACACTTGGAGCACACCACTTGGAGAAAGAATTGTGAAAAAGGAAATCCAATGGGGGTGCTTAAGGGAAGGAGCTGAGTCAGAGTCAGCTGGCCACCGTGTCAAACAGATGAGGGACAAGAATGTTTGAGAAATGTTCCCTGGAGCTTAGCACTGGCTTCTTGATCAGAGTTCTCATTTTCCTCTTTTAGAATTAACACAGTGCTCTTCAAAATGTCTGAAGACAAGTGGTGACCACTGGTCAGGTGGCAGGCCAATCTTAACTAAGCTCTTGCACACCATTTCACAACATCCTCGTGAGATTAGATGCTATTATTAGTTTCCTGAAGCCTGGGGCAACTATCAGCCCCAGTTAGGTTGTTGGGTAACTTGCCCAAAGCCACATGGCTAGCAAATGACAGAGCTAAGATTCAGGCTTATGACCTGTGACTCAGAAGCCTGAGCTTTTAACCACAGCCGTACAATACCGCCTTGGGGGTCAAGCTAGGAAAACCTGATCGCTGATATATACATATATATTATATATAATATATGTGTGTGCTCAAAACATGTAAATGAGTTTTTATATTTCATTCACTCCATAGCCTGGGCTGGACTTGAGCTTGTGATCCTTTTGCCTCGGCTTCCCTGGTAGCTCAAATTATAAGCCTGTGCTACCAGGTCTATGTCTGTATCTCACCTTAGTCTCAAACTACGAATGTTAAACATTATTTTCTTTTTTAACTAAAAAATTTAATCTTGTCAGCAGAGATAAACAGCAGATCAGTGGGTACCTGAGGTTGGAAAGCCCTGAAAGAGACAGAGAAAAGAACTTACAAAGTGCTGTGAATGCACTTGGTATAGGTTGTCAGCATGGCCTCACTATACATGTCAAAGCTGTCCAATTATAAACATTAAATAGGTGCAGTTTCTTTTTTGTCAGTTACACCTCATTTGGGGATTAGGGGGTGTCAGTATCAAGAGAAAGTTATAAAGGCCCAGGCATGTACATTCGAACAGGCAGGCAAACACTCACACAGGTAAAAAAAGAAAAGTAGTCTAAAAAGAAAACAAAACCTCCAGGATCTTGTTCAGGATTAACTAGAGAGATTCAAACGGAAACAGCACAATAATCTATTTCGGTTTTTTCCCTTTCTTCCTTTATTTTTTATTTTTGAGCTGGTGTCTCACTGTGTAGCTTTGGCTGGCCTGAAACATGCTATGTAAAACCAGGCTGGCTTCAAAAACTCAGAGATCCACAGGCCTCTGTCTCCTGGGTGCTAGGATTAAAAACATTAAAATCCCACCGTAACATGTTTTTTTAAAGATTATTGAATAAAGCCAGGTGTGTGGGGTCATCCTTGTAATCTTGTTCGGGAGCAGAGGCAGGGGGACCGCTGTGACTCTGACACTACTTTAGGCTACTTAGCAAGTTCCTGGCTGGCTTGGCCTACAGAATAACACTCTGTCTCAAAACAAAGCAAAACTAAAAATACTTCCAGGCCAGGTAGTTTTTGCCTATTATCCTCAAACTCAGTAGGGAAAGGAGGATCAGAAGTTCAAGGGCATCCTCTCTCTTTGCTAAACAGCCAGTTTTGGGGGTCAACTTGATGATACATGGGACCCTGTCTCTAAGCAACAACAACAGCACACACACACATTTTTAAACATAGGGAAAAAGAAAGCCTTATTCACTGCTGGTGAGAGTACAGAATATACAGCCATTATAGAAATCAATTTGGATTTCTACAAGTCAAACACAAAAACAGAACCACCATATGGCCCAGCTACTCTGCTTCTGGCATATCACTCAGAGAAACCCGTGTCTTGCCACAGACACACTTGTAAATCCATCTTTGTTGCTGCTCTGTTTACTACAATAAGGAAATGGAACCAAGCTAGATATAAGTAGGTGCCTAGCAACAGATGAATGGATAATGAAAATCTGGTGTGTGTGTGTGTGTAGATGTCTGTCAGTTTGGATACAGTACATAGGTTCTCAACCTTCCTAATACGGTGACCCTTCAATTCAGTTCCTTATGCTGTGGTGACCCCCAAGCATAAAACGATTTCACTGTTACTTCATAACTGTGATTCTGCTACTGTTATGGGTCATAATGTAAAAACCCTGTGTTTTCTGATGGCCTTAAGTGAAGGGGTTGTCTGACCCCCACGATGAGAACTACTGATATAACATTCAGAAAGGAGACCAAGAAAAGGCAATATTAGGTGTTCAAAAAGGAGAAGGCACATGAGTCATGAAAGAGGATATAAAGCAATTGATTTCCTCATTTCACTTATCATTGTTTTTTTGTTTTGTTTTCCCTTTTTTTTTTGTGGTGGATAAGTACATAAAATGTAACTGAACTGATTGTGGACATTTAAAACTCTAAGTAAAGCTCCTAGGCTTCAGAAAGGCCATCCTAGCTGTACAGCAGGTCACTGAGGAATATATATAGATCATTATGAAAACATGGAATTGGTCACAAATTTGCATGAATTCATACAGGGCCTAAGCTGGCCTCCTTTCTCTCTGTAGTTCTAATTTCAGCATAGGAGCTGTCAAATCCCAACACAGTTTTTGTTTGTTTTGAGCGTGTATTTTTATTTTAGGTACTGCCCTTTGGCCTGTATGTGTGTCTGTGCACCATGTGCCTGGTATCCATGGAGGCCAAAAGGGGGCATCAGACCTACCAGAGCTGGACTGAGAGATGGTTGTGAGCTACCATGTTGGTTCTGGGACTCGTACCCAGGTCTTCTGGAAGAGCAGCCGTCTTTCCATCTCCTCAACAAAATGTTTAAAAGTCAAATAGGTCTCTTCAGAGGCTTGTCCTTATTGCATATAATCAATCTATTGAGGATTTTTAAAAAGGAATCCTGTAATTATATGGCCAGCAGGGGGCAACTAAATACTTGGAAAAAGCATCCGATGTAAGAAAAAAGTTGAAATTGGGATTGCCTGATGGCATTGCACTGTGTGAGACAGCAGAAGCCTTTTAAAACGCTAATTAACACCAACTCACACATTAACACTTTGAATTTGTGAAAATAATTGAGCTCGCTGAGGCAAACAGATTATAAAACCGCATCCTAAGGCCTGTCTGTGCTAGACTAATTGGGTTGGGTTTTCAGTATTCATGTGTGTGTATCTTGCTTTAATTTTATTTATTTTTCTATTATAAAAACACATAGAAGAATTTTATGAAATGCTGACTGTAAGACAAATCGGAATGTTGGTGAGCTATTAAAGCCATTTTTATGTACAAATACAGCATTTTGAAGGTGGAGTATCATTCGGAGTGAGAGGTAACATAGATTCACGGCCCTATCTATGTACACGGTCTGCAGGGTTTTACTGCTCGCTCAGACGGCCCGGATCTGCGCAGCCAAATGGGAGCATGCCAGAGCTCTCTTCCTGAGAGTGACACATAGTTCAGGGCATTTAGAGACGGGAAGAAAATGGATTCAGGTGTACTTCCACTGAGGACTTTTCCTACTATAATACCTACTCGGTACACAGTGCGAAAACTATCAGCCCATTTCAGATATGGCAGCAAAAAACTTATCTAGTTCTTCTTCTCCTTCTCCTGTTCCTCCTCCTCCTTCAGAGCCCATTTGCTTTTGCCTAGCCACTTACTTGATCATAAACTATGAAAATGGCCCAGGAACCAAATCATGTTTTTCAGCTGTTAAGATTATTGTAGAATGCCCTCAACCTTCACATGCCACTAAAGGGGCCGCTTTCTCTAACAGAATGGGGGCGGGGCTTAAGCTCAAGTTTTTGTTGTGTGGCCAGCATACACGTATACATTCTATACCATATACCATGTCATCGACTTTACGCCTTTCTCCGCTGGGTCTCGGTTAGCATGCTGAAGGCAGGTTCGTCCTTTATAGCAAAAGGTATCAAGGTACTTCTCCCCCTGCCGTGACCATGGCCGTCAGGCGACACTCCCATCTCAGGGAGCCACACCTTCAGCCATCAGGGAGCTGAGCCTCCAGCACTTGCCAAGCCAGAGGAAGCCCACTCACACATTCACGCGTTCAACTTGTGAAAACACTTGAAGCCCTCTTCTAAGAAAACAGAGTATAAAACCACATTGAAGGCCTCTCAGTACTAGCCTGTTTAGGCTGGGCTTTCAGTATCGGGTGTATTTATAATTGATTAGGGTTTTTATTTTTGTAACTTCTTGTATTGTAAAAATAAAAAAAGATCAACTTGTTTCTGTAGGGTGTTCTAGGACTGTTCTGCTTTTTACGAGGTTAAAGAAAATGGAGGTGGCCTGGCAGTGGTGGTGCACATCTTTAATCCCAGCACTCGGGAAGAAGAGGCAGGCAGAGCTCTGTGAGTTCCAGCCCAGCCTGGTCTACAGAGTGAGTTCCAGACAGCCAGGGCTACACAGAGAAAAACTGTCTCAAAAAATAACAAACAAACCGAAAAGAAGAAGAAGGAAGGAAAGAACGAAAATGGAGATGCTATTGCTTCAAGTAGTGTTGATTTTTACTTCTCACTGGTATGAATGGGGTCTTCACTCAGTAGAACCATACTTAACTGGCTTGTGGGAAGCTCTGGCCTAAAGCCTCAGCAGCACAGAAAGAAAGCAACCCTATGCCTCAAGTTCTGAGTTGTGATCTTTTCCTGCAGTGCAATACTGGCTGGCATTGTGCAGTGGCTCTGGGACTTTATGACAAAAACTCTCCGTACACTGCCAATTAACAACCAGAAAGTTAGGTACATAACATGTGCTTTCAACCTAAGATATTTCCAACTTATCTCTACCTGGAAACACCTCCACTGTGTTTGCTTCAGGGCTTGAGAGATGGCTCGGCAGTGGTTAACAGCACTTGGTGTTTTTGGAGAAGACCTAAGTTCAGCTCCCAGCATTCACATCATGGGGCTCTCAACTGCCTGTAAAAATAAATCTTGGGGGGCAGGGAAGAGGAAGTATCCGAATCATTTCCTAACTTTGAGGAGGCTATTTTAGCTCTTTATTAGCATACACTAATTGCACATAGCAAAGAGTTTCATTTTGATATTTTCATTCATGTTCATAATGCACTTCCATCCCATCTACCCCAGGACCCTCTCTTCCTCCCTCCCACTACTTCCCCTGATCTCCATCCTCTACTCAGCTTGTCTCCTTCCATGTTTCTCTTCCATACACCCACTCAGCCCATCTCCACTCCTCCCAACCCTCTATCCCCTCCACCTGTGCCCCAATGAGTTATTCTAAGTGTTGCTCACTGGAACAAGGGTAAGGCATGTTTACAGTAGTATGGGCACCTTCCCAGTGGGTATACCAAGGAAGAAAATATTTCTATCTTGGCAACTATTAACTACCGATAGGTACCCCCCCGGGGGGGTCATCTCTCGTGGCCAGATGATGATAGGCCCAGCTGTGTGCAGGTCTTAGATAGGTAATCATGGCTACTATGAGTTTAAGAGTGCTACAACCAGCCGGGTCGTGGAGCATGCCTTTTATCCCAGGACCCAGGAGGCAGAGGCTGAGGGATCTCTGTGCTGGTCTACAGAGTGAGTTCCAGGACAACTAGGCCTACACAGAGAAACCTTGCCTCGAAAACAAAGCAAAACAAAACAAAAAGTGCTACCACGATGCCTTTGCCTGGAAGACGGTGTTCCAATTTCGGCTCCTCCTTTGATTCTTACAATATATAAACAAAATTTTTGTTGTTTTTATTGTTGTTGTTTATTTGAGACAGAGTTTCTCTATGTAGCACTGGTTGTCCTAAAACTCACTATGTAGACCAGGCTGACTTCAAATCCAGAGATCCATCTGCCTCTGTGTCCCAAGTGCTAAGATTGAAGGCGTGTGCCACCACTGCCTGGCACGAGAGACTACTTTTTAAGCCTTTTCGTAGAAACCAAGCCAACAAAATGTATAAATGTAGATATTTAGCGATTAATGTTTATTTTATAGAATTGGCACTCGTGACTGTGGTGACCTATGAAAGGTTTTGTTTCAGTTTGGGTCAATAGGTTCTAGCAGAAATCCTTCTTCCTCTG
The DNA here is from genome assembly GCF_030254825.1 of Meriones unguiculatus. Taxonomy (NCBI): domain Eukaryota; kingdom Metazoa; phylum Chordata; class Mammalia; order Rodentia; family Muridae; genus Meriones; species Meriones unguiculatus. The sequence goes on from NC_083350.1 coordinate 119,469,207, forward strand.
GGTCAGTGTTCGATGCAATAAGGCTGTTAGCCAATTGGATGAGGTCCAGTAACATTATGAAGAGTAAGCTGCTTTACCCAAAGTCCGCTCATTTAAATGTTAATCTCTTCCAAAAACACCATCACAAGAAACATTCTGAATAATGTTTAACCAAATATCTGGGCAGCATGACCCAGCCAACTTGGTATACAAAATTAATCATCACAGTTGTCCTACTTGTTTATATCATGGTTGCAAAATTGGAAACCATCTTCCGTGGTTAGAATGCCTAAGCCTGATCCAGGTTTAACTGCAACGCTGGAACAAAGAAGGCCCAGCAAGTGTATGCTGACGCTTAAACTGAGCTTCAGGCTAGCAAGATGGCTCGTCAGGTAGAGGTGCTTGCTGCCAAGCCCATGACTTGAATTTCATCCCTGGAACCTACGTGGTGGAAGGGGAGAACCAAGTTATGCAAGTTGTCTTCTGATTTCCACATGTGCACTGAGGCATTCTCTCTCTCTCTCTCCCTCTGTCTCTCTCTCTCTGTATATGTGTGTGTGTGTGTGTGTGTGTGTGTGTGTCTGTCTCTATTGCTCTCACATGCTGTAAAACAAATTTATGTTACTGAATTAAATATCCCTGGTGGTTTCTGGAGCAGAGCTGGATAAGGGAGAGTAAGGTTTATGTGAAAGCTCTGGTGGATTGTGCAACTTGCCCTACTGGCTTCCCAGCTACCCGTGTATGCCATCTTGGAGGAGCTTTTTGGCTTTGATGTGACTCTGCGCTTGCTCAGCTGTGCAAAGAGAACAGTAGTAGCTACTTGTGGTAAGTTTTGCTTTCTTAAGGCAGCGGTCACTGCTCTTCCCCTGTGGACCCACAGTGAGCTGGCATTTTTTCAGTGCTCCTGCAACCTGAGGAAGCTACATGACTTAGCCTTATTGGTGAAATGTTGTAGAACTGACATGTACCAGCCAGGTATGGTGTCCACACCAGAGATCCCAGGACTTAGGAGGTCAAAGGCAAGAGGAGCAAGAGTTCATGACCATTCTTCTCAGCTTCCATGTGTTCCAGGTCATGTACTACATGAGATGCTATTTCAAAAATAAAAAACAAACAAACAAACAAACAAAAAACCAACAGGTCTCCCACCACCCCTCTCCTTCCCCCCAAAAAAGGACCCAAGAAAATAATCAACTTGAGTCACTTTCAAGATGAGATAGTAAAAGGCCAATATCAGCTCCCAAAGTCTTTCTTCCTATCTTTCCTTCCTTGGCAAATGATTCCTGTAAAGATGATAGCCCTAGCTGGGCACGGTGACTTGTCCTTTGAATCCCAGCATATGGAAGGCAATGTAAATAGAGCTCTGGTTTACCTATAGAGTTCCAGGGCAGCTAGGACTACAGAGTGAGACCAAACATATTTCAAACAAAACAAAACATACCCCCCCTCACAACAAAACAACAGCAAAAAACACTTTAGTAGGGGGCTGGTGAGATGGCTCACTGGGTAAATGCACTTGCTGGAAACAGTCTGGCAACCTGAGTTCAATTCCCAAAACCCTAGTAAAGGTTGAAAGACAGAACCACATCCAGTTCTCTGACCCTCACATACGGACTGTGGTGCAAATGCCTCCATGCATATTATGCACACATGCAATATTCATAAGAATATCAATCACTTAACTGAGCTAAAACTTTAGAAGTCAGGAATGAAGGTGCATGCTTTTAATACCATCTACTTGGAAGGCTGAGGCAAGAGCTACTCAGGAGGCTGAGATAAGAGGCTTGCTACCTTGAAGGGCAGCCTGGCAATTTAGCAATATCCTGTTTCAAAACAAAACACAAAGGAATGAGGAAGGTCTGGGGGTGTTAGCTTAGTGGTAGAGTGCTCACCGATCATGGAGAAGGCCTTGGGTTTCATTCTCAGTACAGGGAAAAATACTTTCACAGGGCTTCGGGGGCTGGAGAGAGAGCTCCGTGGACAATCCTGTTTCAAGAGAAAGAGAGAGAAGAGAGAGAGAGAGAGAGAGAGAGAGAGAGAGAGAGAGAGAGAGAACTGGGATCCACAAGATGGCTTATCAAGTAATGAACTTGCTACACAAACCTGAAAACCTAAGTTAAATGCCTGGAACCCAAGTAGCTGGGTGATTGACCTTAGGAGGTATATCTCTGGGAGGTGACTGGGTGATGTAGGTAGAGTTTTCATGAATGAAATGGGCACTCTTTTGAAAGAGGCCTGAGAGACATTCCCTCACTCCACATGGGAAGACAACGATTAATGAGGAAAGTGGGTCCTATGAGGTGCGAATCTGCCGATGCCTCAATCTTGGACCTTCCAGCCTTCAGAGCTATCAGAAATAAATTTCCACCACCAAATCTATTCAACCAGTAGGCCCCACTGATGGTGTTTGTTACAGCAGCACCAACATGCCGAGACAATCGTAATAGTTTTGAAATTTTAAAAAATATTCTGGTTATGTTTTTATTATATATAGGATCCAGTTTTTGACCTACTTAAATTACATAAAAATTTATTTTATGTTTATTTTGTATATTTGCTTATTTTTATGTCATGTGTGTGGTGTTTTCTCCTTACATGTCTGTATACCACATGCATGCACTGCCCACAGAGGTCAGAAGGGCCCTGGAACTGGAGCTACAAATGGTTGTGAGCCAACATGTGGGTGGGTGCTGGGACTTGAATTCAGATCCTCTGCAAACTCAATAAATGCTCTTACCTGCTGAGTTATCTCTCCAGCCCTTACTTAAGGATTTAGATACTACTGGGGATATAAGTAAAATGCTTGCCTAGTAAGGCACACACAGAGGACGATCTAAGTATTGCAAAAGGTTTTTATCTAGAGAATTGTATGCTATCACTTCCTAGAGACAGTCCTTCCTAACTCTTCTGCTCCAATTTTCACCCAAAATACATTGATCTCCAAGAAGCATTCAAAAATAAATCATTAATAAATACTGAGTACATAGTATATACAAAATACCATTCAAAAAAAGGCACGGGGGAGGGGGGAACAGAAACTTAAAAATCCAGGCCTGAAGATGTAGTATAATGGAAGATAAAGATTTCAAATGCTATATTTCAATATGTGTGTTAAGCATTACAATAGGGATGTTTACAAGGTCAAACAAAAACTCCAACTGTGAGGTCTGGGGATACATTCAGTGGTAGATGTCCACCCTTTATTCATAAGGTCTTAGGTTCAATTCCCAGAGCCAGACAAAGAAGGAAAAAGGGGAGAGAGGGAACCAGAGCAAGAGGAAGGAATGAAGTCTCTGTGTTGGCAAGCTCCTCATTTTTCTGACACTGTGGCTGAACTTACCTCCTCCTCTCTTCTTCTTCCTTGATTCCTCCCTCCCTTCCTCCAGTCCTCCCTCCCTTCCTGATAGGTCCCTTCTTGTCTTTGATATGGATGACATGGAATCATAAATCAGTTTCTGTGGGGTAGATATTTTAACAATATTAACTCTTCCAATCCATCAAAGTGGAATGTGTGACCATTTGCTAGTGCCTTGTTTTATTCATTCATTCTCTTCGTGTTCTTCTTCCTTATTTTTTGCCTTCAATTTCATTCATTCATTCATTATAACTTTGTGCACCATTGCATACTGTGTGCAGTTCAGAGAATCACTTTGTGGAGTTGGTTCCCTTCTTCCACTTTTACATGGGTTCCGGAGGTGGTTGATATTATTTGTCGTCCTCCCTCCTCCTCCTCCTCCTCCTCCTCCTCCTCCTCCTCCTCCTCCTCCTCCTCCTCCTCCTCCTCCTTCTCCTCCTCCTTCTCCTCCTTCTTCTCCTCCTTCTTCTCCTCCTTCTTCTCCTCCTTCTTGTCAGGGTTTTGCTGCATAATCTAGGCTGATCTTGACCTTGCTCATTGGCCTAGTTCACTGTGGGCTTTTCATACATAACATCTAATATGCTTTGGTCATTTCCTTCTGCTTCTACTAGATGGAGGGATTTTTATCTTGTTGAAGTTTGTCAGGCAGGTTTTAAGCACTTATTAAGACTCCTGTGAGACTTTTTTTTTTTTTTTTTTTTTTTTTTTTTTGTGGTCCTGTAGTCTGCTAGTATGGGTTACCATGGTAACTGATTTTCACATGCTGAAATCCTCACATAAATCCAGCAACTTGGTTATAATAATGTATGATCCTTTTCATGTGCTATTGGATTCAGTTTGTTGGATTTCATTGAGGATTGTTGCATTTATTCCTCCTTCCTCCACCTCTTGAGTTCTGGGATGACAGGTGTGTGACATCACACACAGTTTAAGAGGTTTTCTCTCATACAACAAACAGTATTTTTTTTCAAATCAGCAAATAATTATATATAATTGATTTCATTATAGCATTTCATATATATATGTATTATAGTTACCTTCTCTTGGCTCCCTCCCTCCCACTGATCCTCTTCCTCTTTCCCAACTAGTCCTCTTTTTTTTTTTTTAAAGATTTAGTTATTGAGTCATCTCTCCAGCTCCCCAGCTAGTCCTCTTTCTGCTTTCTTTTTATTTTATGGGGAGTGAATGAATTTAATCAGAATTACTTCAGGAGCACGGGCAATTTAACAATGGCAACAGTACTAAAGAAAACCTCTCTCCCTCTCCCTGCAACTCTTAACTGTCTATAGATCCTCAAGGAAGAGAAAGACATGATAAGGTCCTCCTCTTTTCATGGGAGACTGTTAATAGGCCCAATCTTGTATTAGTCTTATGCAGGTAACTGCAGCTTCTGAGAGTTCCAGGGTGCAGCAGCCCTGTCATGCCTGAAACACAGCAGTCCTCACTGCTCCATCTCGGGCTGTTAAGTTCTTTCCACACCTTCTTCTTCAGTGTTTTCTAAGCCTTGGAGGGGATTGTATCCATGTCCTGTTTATGGCTGAGCATTGTATAGTCATAGTCACTTATTCTCAGCTCTGAGTACTATATTCTCTTTGGTAACTGCTGCCCACTATAAAAAGCAGCTTCTCTGACTAGAGCTGACAGCAGCACTGATCTCTGGTGTGCGTGTGTGTGTGTGTGCGTGTTTATAAATCTAATAGGCACGACATATCCATTTAGCAAAATGACAGCAGTACCTTCACTTGAACCTTTCTATCAAGAAGTGGCTTATCTCCTCCGCCATGGGGGCTTTTGTCTAGGATTACAGCAGCAGTCCTCAATCCTCTTCTTCACAGCAGGCCTGGAATCTAATCAAAGAGTGATTTGTTACACCCCAAACAATCTTGCCACTATTGGGCCAATAGTCAACAATGCAATACACAGGGTCCACGGCTGAGTAAGATGATAATCCTCCCCAGAGGCTTGCACAGCGCCGTATATCCACTATGAACATTAACCAGCAGAGTTCTAGCTTGTTTTATTTTATTTTATTTTATTTTTTATGTCTTACTATCAAGGTGTATGGTGTCTTAAGTAAGACAAAGTAGGCATTTAAGAGAAAAAAAACCTTTTGATTTTACATTTGAGAAAGAAGTCTGGGTGAGGTGACATAACTAGCAAGTAGCAGGGGCAGGATTAGAACTAAGATATGTTTAACTTTTGTCTGGGAGTTCAACTCTCTTACAATATAGCATGGCAGTCAACCAATTATATATTACCTGAGCGTGGTGGCACAGGCCTGTAATTATAGGCCTCCTCTGAAAGGATGAGGAAGGAGGACAGAGAGGGTGAGGCTAGCATGGATTGCATAGCAAAACACTCTCTCAAAAATTACATTAATCAACTTCATAAGAGTGATTGAAAAATATTTTTTAAAAGATTTTTCTTTGGATCAAGTAATACTAACTCCTAACAGCTGCTGACTTAGCACTTTATTGCTTAACCCGACAGGAACATCTATGCGTAAAATCAAAGTGCACAGTTCTTGTCAAATATTAGCAATGGAAAAATAAAACATTAACTGAATATTTTTTTCTTCTCCAAACAACAGTAACTATTCAAGAAGTCTAAGCTTCCACTTCATTATTTTGGCTACTTTTTATGAATTTGACAGCTGTGCATTTGGAATCTGTCCAGATTCTATTTGTAGCCAAATCATGTGAACAAAAGGGTCTGTACATCTGTTTCTTCACAACTCTAGAGTACTCTGCATTTGCAGATTGCCTTATATAAGTTAGAAATGTTAGTGTGTTGTTACCATAGTGGCTTTTGCAGTGTTTGCACTTTTTTTAAATGAATATGATAATGAGGCAATATTTTTTATGGTTTTCTACTTGGTTAACTATAAAAAATAATATGCATTAATTGTACTTTATTCACCAGTTGCAGTGGTGCACGCCTATGATCCCAGCACTCATGGAGGCAGAGGCAGGTGGATCTCTGAGTTCGAGGCCAGCCTCGTCTACAAAGTGAGTCCAGGATAGCCAAGGCTACACAGAGAAACTCTGTCTCAACAACAACAACAAAAACTGTGCAGCCATGTATCATTACAACACGGATATGATCTTTTTGTTTTTACCTCACAAGTGTCAGTGATGTAGATCTATGTGTACCTGTCTTACTTTTAACTAATAGAGACCATTTTGCTCTACAATTTTCTCTGCTCTTAGTTTGGTTATCTTCAAATGGCATAGTTTAGTAATTTAAGAGAGTAAAGACAGCAGTTTAGATGTAAATAATGTCTGGCCAAGGATTTGGCTAACTGTGAAAGCAAAATTACTGAGATTGTGAGATCACTAAGTATCCATTGAGTTTGTGATCTCTAGAAAGGAGCTGACATTCAAAAGGAAAGTTTTGAGCTGGGGATGGCAGTGACACCTATAATCTCAGCACTTGGGAGGTGGAGGCAAGAATATTAGTTGTTCAAGGTCATCCTCAGCCACACAGTGGGTGAGTTTGAAGCCAGCCTGAGTTACATGGGACCAGTCTCAAAAACAAAACAAAACAAACAAACAAACAAAAAAAAAAAACAGAGGCTGGAGAGATGGCTCATCTGTTAAGAGTATAACCTAGAACTCCTGCTCGGATGTAGCCCATGGTAGCTCAGTATCCAGTTGGGTTCCCTGGTAAGGGGAACAGGGACTATTTCTGACATGAACTCAATGGCTGGCTCTTTGACACCCCCCCCCCTTTAGGGAGGAGCAGCTTTGCTAGGCCACAGAGGAGGACATTGTAGCCAGTCCTGAAGAAACCTGATAAGCTAGGGCCAGATAGAAGGGGAGGAGGACCTCCCCTATCAGTGGACCTGGAAAGGGGCAGGGAGGAGATGAGGGAGGGAGGGAGGGAGGGAGGGAATGAAGGAGTGGGCTACAGCTGGGATACAAAGATAATAAACTGTAACTAATATTAATAAAATAAAATAATAAATAAAGAAAAAAGAGGAGAAAAAACTTAGAATTTACTATATATATGTATGTATGTATATACTTTTGGTATATATGAATACCATGAAGTAAGGTGTTCCACAAATAAAATTTAATAGCTATCTGAAAAAAAAAAAAAAAAGACTGCTCACTGCTCTTGAAAGAGGTTCAGTTCCCAACATCAACACCAGGGTCCCAGGAACCTAAAAACTGCCTATAACATCCAGGAGGTAGTTAGCTCTCTGACCTCAGCAGGCTCCTGCATGTACATGACGCACATGTCACACATGTACATGCATGTGACACTCAAGCAGTCACATACATATCTACCTTAAAGCAAAACAAAACAGAAACTGGACGAGAACAGAAGAAGGATGAGGCTTTAAATAGGTGGTTATTAACCATAATCTATTTCCAGAAAGTATTTTGTAGGACTAGGGTTGGGAATCTAATTAAAGCTGCGCACATGAGAATAACAGGCAGAAGTAGGTCTCCCATTGTGATGGACTGAAAGCAGACAGGGGAGACTGTCAGGAGAGCCCAGGGCAGAAGGATGAACCTTGAAGACATACAGTTGAGGAACTTTCTTGGAACACAAAGTTGTCTTTCTCAGGCCAGTGAGAGGGCCTAGCAAGTGGCGGTGCTTGCCTCTAAGCCTAACAACCTGGCTCGATCCTGGGGATCCACATGATGGGAAGAGAGACCGACTCCCCCAAGTTGTCCCCGGAGATCGACATGTGTGCAGTGTCCTCTAAAATAAATAAACGCAACCTAGTAAAAGCTGTCTTTCTCCACCTTGTCATCCCTGGGCACCTGGTCAGAAGATCTGGTAGAAGACACCTCCATAGGGTTGTCACTGGAAGAGGTGGGCAGAGAGCCGCTCCCTGGTGATTCTGAAAAGGCATGCACGGCACCTTCAGTCTCTGAGAACAGCGTGAATGAAATGAGCTTTGAAACTCTTGTAGCTTACAGAGGTAAGGCTCCTTGCATTTATTTCAGAACAAAGGAAGAATAACATACAGATGTGTGATAACTGTGTGACAAGGGTAAGGCTAACACTAGTAAAAATGGCAGCTTATTAAGTTGAAAGAATTATAACATGGCTCAGTTAGTAGAATGCTTGTTTTCTATGCTCAAAGCCTTGTGCATGATCATCAACTCTGAATAAACCAAGTGTATTTGCTGATACATGTCAATAGTCTTAGCTCTCTGAAAAATATAGGCAGGAGGATCAGAAGTTCAAGGTCATTCCTTGACTGCAAATTGACTATGAGTCCTGGCTGGGCCACCCAAGACCCCTGCCTCAAAACCCAAAACCAAACCCAGCCAAACAAAAAGAGAAAAACAAAAGTCATTTGGGCATTCTGTGGAGAAATTACAGGCCTGGTTTTAGCAATACTGTATTAAGGAGCAGTCAAAGTTTGAAACATTCTACATGTAATATTAAAAAAAGAAGTAGGACTTTGATTTAAAAAAAAAATAAGCAAGGTGCGGCTGGAGAGATGGCTAAGCAGTTAAAAACACTGGCTGCCCTTCTGGAGAACCTGGGTTTGAGTCCCAGCACCCACGTGATAGCACACAACCACCTGTAGCTGCAGGTCCAGATGATCCAATCCCCTCTCCTGGCTTCCATAGGCGCTGCACGCCTGTGGTGCACAGACACACACACAGTCAGAACATCTGTATGCATGAAGTTAAAATGTAATCTAAAAACATTCAGAGCACCTGGTGTATTCCTTTGATCTTAGCAGCGGAGGGCCGAGGCAGGTAGACAAATCTCTGAGGGTTTAAGGCCAGATTAGTCTACAAAGTGAGCTGCAGACCAGTCAGGGACTCATAGCCAGGCCCTCAAAGAAAAAAAAAAATGCAAAGTACAATCTCTTTGCTCTATAGTTAGTTGCAACTTTGGGAATATAGAAGTTATGATATTCCTATGTTTATTTTTTGAGATATTATAATGTCGATAAATTGTGATAAGCTGCTTTTCTTATATACCACCCTAGAATTGGAAAAAAAAACAAAACAAAACAACCACAACTGGGAATGTCTATGTCATCCACATAGTAATCTGAGAAAAGTGGATTTTTATTTGCTCTGTTGGTTTTGTTCATTAGGGATAGAGCATGGCTGCGTGGTCTTGGCTGGCCTGGCACCTGCCATGTGGACTAGGTTGACCTTTAACTTTAGGCGAGCCTGCTGAATCTGCTTCCAGAGGGCTGGGATTAGATACACGAGCAACACACTGGGCTTCTTGTTCACTTTAGAATTCGAGTTTAGGATGTTTTATTGGTTGAGTTAAAACTCAGGAGCCAATCCTTATATCCTGAGCCTCAATTTCTAGCTATTTTTAGACAAGCTGTTAAAACTCATAGCACCTAATTTTGAATAGGCTATGTGGGTGGAGAGAGTAGGCAGGACTTTTCAATAAGACTTAATTGTTCCTAAGCTGTGAATGCATAATTATGTAATTTGTTATGATGAATTTTCATTTTTAGACTTCTGCGGTAGGAATTGCTAATGCTTTTGTGAAATCACATAATTCTGATTTGTATAGCTTTATATCATCAGCTCCTAAGTGTACACTAATTACTGACTGTATAACAAATCATCTTCACTGGTACCCTGTGCAAATTTAAAATGAAAGTGTCATTATGAAGAAAAACACTTAAAATGTCGGAGTAGCACAGTTACTTCAAAAGAGAACACCTAGAGAATATTAATATAATTTTGCCCTGCATGGATGAAAAAACAAATGGCTGGGTACAGCATTTTCAGTTTCTAAGGCATATGCCAGATAGGAAAAAATAGTACAAATACAAAGTAGTTGGATGAGGTCTGTTTAACAGATAGATAGGAAATAAAAATCTGGTTAGATATATTTCTGATATCAAGCACTCCTTTAATATCACTTTATTCTTTTGAAATTATTATTAAACCAATATTTAAGAGTAGTATGGTTGCACCTAGTGAATGCTTTTTAGAGTTTTGCAGATGTTGGGAGTGGGGATTAGATTTATTGATACGTTGCTTGCTTAGTGAGTATGAAGCTTTGGGTTCTGTCCTTAGCATCATACAAGTGCCTGTGACAGCAGCGCTCAGGAGAATGGAGGGTCAGAAGTTCAAGATCTCTCCCAACTACATGGTGAGTTCAAAGCCAGCCTGAATACCTAAGACCACTCCACTCCATATATATATATATATATATATATATATATATATATATATATATATAAAGCTGGGTATGGTAGCACACACAGAGGTAGGGGAATCTCTGTGAGTTCCAGGCCAGCCAGAGCTACACAGTAAGACATGGTCGCGATACATTAAAAAAAAAAAAAAAACTTTTGTAAAGTTTAGAAAAGATTTATTCATTTTGCATGTCTCTTGTCCTCAGAAGCCAGAAGAGTGGGTTAAATATCCTGGAACTCGATTTATAGACAGCTGTGAACCATCACACAGGTGGAAAAATGGAAACTGGGCCCTCTTGAAGGGCAGCTGATGCTCTTACCCACTGAGCATCTCTGCAGCCCCGACTTTTTAAGATACCTTGCCACTTCCAATGCTCCTTCTTCTCAATTCTCAGGCCTTCCATTCTGTCATACTTTTTTTTAATAACTAAAAAAATTAATTTATTTAGGTCTTTCTTTAATGCTCACATTTGCAACTTTGCTGCAAATTCTGCCTTTGCTTTTTTGAAATTACTTTTATTTTATTTTGCAATATGAGTTTGTTTGTTTTTGTCTTGTTTCATTTTCAGTGTTAGGGTTGGAACCTAACTTTTTTACTTTGAGTCAGGTGCCCTACTACAGAGCTATATCCACAGCTCTGTATTTTTTTTTTTTAATAGCCTTTGCCCAGGCTGCCCTTGAACTCACTGAGTAACCCAGGAAGGCCTTGAATTTATAATCTTCCTACCACTCAAATCACTGGGATTATAGAATTTTGTCATCACACCCAGCTAGCCTCACTCTTGAAGGAGTTTTTCAAGGTGTCCTAGAATTAGGCTGACAGGTTTTTTGTTTTGTTTTGTCGTTTTGCTTCGGGAGACAATCTCACTACGAACTCCAGCAAGCCCAGAGTTCACTATGTAGCCCAGGCTAGCCTCCAGCTTACAAATCCTCCTGCCTTTGTGACTGTCACCGAATACTGGGATAGCAGACATGCTTGACTACACCTATCTAGTCATGTCCTTGAGGCCAACTGAACATGTCCCACAGTCTTCTGGTTCCTACTGCTGCTGAAGAAACTAGTCTTTGCCACTTTGAAGGCTTTCCTTTTGGTTTTGGTATTCTGCAGCTTCTCTGTGGTGTATCTAAGTGTGGACTCATTGTTCTTCAAATTGCCTAGGATTTGGAGCGCTTCCTAAGTCTGTGGGTTGGAGTCTATCTTCAGTTCTGAAAAGTTCTCAGCCATTATCTTGTCAAAAATTGCTTCTGCTTATTGTCTTTTTGCTTTCCTTCCAAAGCCATAATTAGATTTATTTAAAGTCCCACAACGTCTTCAATTGTCACTTTGATTCTCTTTCATACATATTTCCTTTACATAGTTACAAAGAAGTCTTTTTTGTTTTTAATTTAAAATGAAACCTCTTCCTCCCTTCACCCATGTGTGTGTCTGTGTGTGTGGACATGTATACAATGTACGTTAGTGCAGGTGCCCTCAGAAGCCAGTGGTGAAGCTCAGGGGCTTGTGGTTCATCCATGTGAGTCTTGGGGACTGCATTCAGGTTCTCTGCAAGAGCAATCCGCACTCTAAACTGAGGCGTCTCTAGAGCCCCATGTCTTTTTGTTTGGGGTGTAAGTTCTTGGGTAGTTCAAGCTGGCTGTTAATTCACTGTTAACTGATCATGGCCTTGAACTCCTGATTGACCTATCTTCACCTCCGTGGTCATGTGCCACCACAGAAAATCTCCTTTCTTTTTAAAAGTCTACTTTTCTGTTGCACTGGGATCCTTCTTCATTTCTATCTTCCATCCGCCAGCTCATATTTCAGCTGTGTCAAATAGATTAATACACTTCTTCACTGAATTTTGCAATACTTTTTCTCAATTACTCCTTTCAATTCTACTTAGCAGTCTTTGGAGATAGTGCACTCGGTGAAGTGCTTGGCATACTAGCAGGAGGACTTGAATTCAATCCCCAGGACCCACATTAAAAAATATGCTCAACTATAATGCTCAGTGCTGGGGAGGCAGAGACAAACAGATCTCTGGGGCTCAATGGCCAGCCAGCTCAGACTAATTGTTGAGCCTCAGGTCATTGAGGGACCCTCTCTCAAAAAAAAACAAGGTGGGAGGTGGTTCTCCGACCTCTATATGCAAACATGTTATGCACGTGCCCATATATATAGCATACACACATGTTCACACACACAGGAAAATTTGTTTTCCTAAAGATTCTCATTATAATTTAATGTTGTCTTCACATCTTTTTTTTTTTTTTTTTTAAAGACAGGGTCTCACTATGTAGCCCTGGCTGGCCCAGAACTCACTATGTAGACCAGGGTAGTCTCAAACTCACAGAGATCCACCTGCCTTTGCCACCTGAGTACTGAGATTAAAGATTAAAGGTGTGTGCCACCACTCTAGCTTTCACACTTGTCTTTCATTCGTGTTTAACTATTGTTATTTTACAGTTTGCTCTCCATAAATCCAGTATTTTGAGTCCTTCAAAATATTGTTTTATATTAGAATGACGTTTCATTAATTGTATCTCTTTCCAGTTATGGTTTCTATTGCTTCCATGAGCACCATGACTAAAGCAACTTGGAGAGGAAGGGTTTATTCAGCTTACATGTCTACATCATAGGTCATTATAAAAGGAAATCAGAGTAGAAGTCAAACAGGGCAGGAACCTGGCGGCAGGAGCTGATGCAGAGGCCCTGGAGGAGTGCTGCTTACTGACTTCTATAAGAAAGCTTAGCCTGATTTCCAAAGTGGTTTTACAAGATTGCACTCCCACCAGCAATGGTGGAGGGCTCCCCTTTCTCCATATCCTCTCCAGCATGTGTTGTTACTTGAGTTTCTGATCATAGACTTTCTGATCAGTGTAAGATGGAATCTCAGAGTTGTTTGATTTACATTTCCCTGATGACTAATGATGTTGAGCATTTCTTTAAGTGCTTCTCTGCCATTCAATATTCCTCTGTTGAGAATTCTCTGCTTAGCTCTGTACCCCATTTGTTAATTGAATTATTTGATTTGCTGGTGTCTAATTCCTTGGGTTCTTTATATATATTCTAGATATTAGCTCTCTATTAGATGTAGGGTTGGTGAAAATCAGAAATAAGTGTGGCGCCAAATTGGGAATAGTACTACCTCAATATCCACCTATACAATTCCTGGGCATATACCCAAAAGACACCCCACCATTCAATAAGGACATTTACTCAACTATGCTCACAGCAGCTTTCTTTGTAATGGCCAGAATCTGGAAATAACCCAGATGTCCCTCAATGGAGGAATGGCTACAGAAATTGTGGTACATTTACACAATGGAATACTACTCAGCTATTGAAAACAATGAAGTCATGAAATTTGCAGGCAAATAGTGGGATCTAGAAAAGATCATCCTGAGTGAAATATCCCAGAAGCAGAAAGACAGGCTTGGCAGACATGCACATATAAGCAGATATTAGCCGTTTAATATAGGATATCCATCTACAGACCTCAAGAAGCTAAATACTAAGGAGGACCCTAGAGAGGATGTTTAAATCTCATTCTGACTGGCCAACAGGATAGAAACCAGAAGCCGTGGAAGACAGGAAACAGGATGCAAGACTACTATAGAGGGTCCTCTGAAAGGCTCCACCCAACCCGGGACCGAAGCAGATGCTGAGACTCAGGGCCAAATTTTGGACAGAGCGCAGGGAGTCTTACGGAAGAAGAGGGATGTGGGGTTAGAGGAACATGGAAGGGGCAGGAGCCCCACAAGGACACCAACGAAGCCAAAGGATCTGCGCCCAGGGGGTCCTGCAGAGGCTGATGTGCCACGTGAGGATCATGCATTGAGAGGACCTAGACCCCTGCTCAGACGTGGCCGACTGGCTGCTCAGTCTCCATGTGGATCTCCGAGTGAGATCATGTATCATGAACTTGGTTTCCTGCTCTTTCATCCCTCACCCTGGTGAGGGAATGAAAGCTTTTTTTAAAAAAAAAAAGCTTCAGATGAGGAAAAGTATCTCCAGAGAGGACTGCTGTGTGCTTTGCAGGTGTCTGAGAACTCACTCAGGCAAAATCAATAATTATTAGATTAAGGTTCTCTGGGATTATCCTGGTACTTGGGTGACAACTGGATCGTGGCTCCAAATTCTCAGATATGATTTTGCTTCCCCAACTTCCCCCTTTCCCGGTCTCCATTAGGTGCCAAGGTTTAAGGTTATTTGCTTATTTTCTTATTTGTAGACTCCAGAGGAGAAGAGCATTGGCAAAGACAAGCTCATTTTTAACAGATCTTGACAAGGACTAATCCTCGGAACTGCAGCTCTTGTGCTTATCTCCCATAATGCCATGTGGAGAGCAAGGCTCATTTCTTTTTTTTAGGTCAGATCAAAATGCAGGGGAAATTAAGGGGTCACTGGAAGGGAAAATAACTGCTTACCCAGCACTCTGAGCATCTTGCCAAGAATTTTCAAAGTGCTTGCAAAGGGCTATAATCGCTTTTCTGAGAAACACACACACACACACACACACACAAACAAGATTATGAACTATGTTTATAGTCAAAAATTGTCTTCGCTTCTCTGTGAACCCTGAATGACGAGTATTCCTTTGAACTTTTTTGGCCTGTGCTTTTGTTTTACAGCTTGCAAACTGGTATAGTGAGCCTCATAGCCCTTTTAAAATCGTACTTACTAAAGAGCTGTTTGGATAAAATAAGTATATACCAAAATATTCAGTCTTTTAAATCTTTTGAACAATGTAAAATGAAAGGTCACCAAAATCACATACTGGGTTTTGTTTTGCTTTCTGTGACAGGGTTGTATCTACAATCCAAGCTATCCTAGAACTCACTATGTAGCACAGGCTGGTCATGAGCTGGTCATGCTCAATACTATTGCTTCAGCCTTTTGAATGCTGTGGTTACAGGCAGTCATCATCATACCTGGCTTTATAGCTACTGTTGTTTCTTCCTAGAGAAGCTCACCCTGACCCTGACCCCAGCTGCAACACACACACTACTATCCTGTTCCTTTTGTTTGTTTCCTTTTTCTTGAGACATGGTCTTAGGTAGCCCACTCTAGCCTTGAGCTGGTTGTGTAGATAAGGCTGGTCTTGAACTCCTGATCCTCCTCAGTCCACCTCCTAAGTGCAAACATTACAGGCCTATGATCATGCCTGGAGAGATAGATTTCAGACAGCTGTTTACCGTCTGGCTGTGTGGTTTGTTGATTACTTCATCTTTCTAAATAGATGCCTAAACACTATTTTCCTATAGTACACTTAGCCTTTAGGCCACTAATTTGTGGGCTCACTTCAGATAGCATATAAGATTATGTTATATAAAGGGCCATCTTAAAGTCTGTGATTTGCAACAACAACCAATCTTGTTGTTTTACTCTGGTTTAATGTCAGTTGCTGCATCACAAAGTAGGCAGGTGAGCTTCTGCTCTTCACTCTCCCCACATTTTCCATATTCCCCAGTCTCAACTCCAGTGCTGTAGCAGACTATCCTTTGTAGCCGCTTCATACTCCCTCCCCTTTTGCCCAGGGGGCTAAGCAGATCTTACTGGGACACCTTGCTTTTCTCCCTCTCAAGGCTCCCCTCAGAGACCCCATCCCCATTCCTAAGCATCAGTCCATAATCTCTTTTAAGATCTGACAGAAGAGACCTCAAGCCAAAACTAATCAGAAGAGATAGGGAAGGACATTCTCATCAACAGGACATTGTGATTTTAACACACCAGACACAAGGGCAACTAAGTTCATAGAAGAAACAATACTGCCGGGTGTGTGTGTGTGTGTGTGTGTGTGTGTGTGGTGGTGGTGGTGGTGGTGGTGGTGGTGGCGGCGGCACAAGGCTTTAATCCCAGCACTTGTGAGGTAGAGGCAGGATCTCTGTGAGTTTGAGGCCAGCCTGGTCTGCAGGAGTGAGTTCCATGACAGCCAGGACTACATAGAGAAATCCTGTCTCGAAATACCAAAACAAACAAACCCAACCAACCAGCAAACAAACAAACAACCCCCCCAACCCAAACTCAAACCAAACCAAACCAAAAAGAAAAAAAAAATGAAAGAAAGAAAGAAAAAAAAAAGAAAATAAACACTACTACACCTTAAATTGCATAATAGACAGGTTATCAAGACAAAAACTGAACATGAAAATGCTAGAGATAACTGAAGTTATAAACCAAATGGACCTAAAAGATATTTACAGAACTTTTCACCCAAACACAAAAGAATATACCTTCTTCTCATGGAATTTCTCTGAAAACTGGCCACATACTTGGACACAAACCAAGTCTTAACAGATACAAGAAAATTGAAATAACACCCTGCATCCTATCTGACCACCACAGATTAAAGCTGGATATCAACAACACCAGAAACTACAGAAAGCTTACAAAGTCATGGAAAATGAACAACTCCCTCTCTACTGAATTAAAAAAATAGGTTAAGATAGAAATTCAGAATGAAATTGAAAACTTTCTAGAATTGAATGAAAATGAATACATAACATACCCAAACCTTTAGGATATAATGAAGGAAGTCCTAAGAGGCAAGTTCATAGAACTAAGTGCCTAAATAAAAAGACTGGAGAGTTTTCATCCTAATGACTAAAGGAGATACTTGAAAGCTCTAGAACAAAAAGGAGATAGAAAGACCTGGAGGGGACAGGAGCTCCACAAGGAGAACAACAGAACCAAAAATCTGAGCACAGGGGTCTTTTCTAAGACTGGTACTCCAAACAAGGACCATGAATCAAGATAACCTAGAACTCCTGCACACATGTAGCCCATGGCAGCTCAGTGTCCAAGAGGGTTCCCCAGTAAGGGGAATAGAAACTGTCTTTGACATGAACTCAGTGGCTGGCTCTTTGATCACCTCTCTTTGAGGGGGGAGCAGCCTTACCAGGCCACAGAGGAAGACAATGCAGCCACTCCTGATGAAGCCTGATAGGCTAGGGTTGGATGGAATGGGAGAGGGACCTCCCTTATCAGTGGACGAGGGGAGGGGCATAGGAGAAGAAGAGGGAGGAACGGTAGTGTTGAGAGGGTACTAGGGAGGAGGCTACAGCTGGGATACAAAATGAACAAACTGTAATTAATAAAAAAAAATAAATCTTTTAAAAAAGAAGAAATCACACTGAAAATGAGTAGATTGTAAACAATAATCAAACAGATGACTAAATCAACAAAATAGAAACAAAATAAATTACAAAGAACCAGTGAAACAAAGAGTTGGTTCTGTGAGAATATCAATAATACTGAAATGTCCTTATTCAAATTAACTAAAAGGTAGAGAGAAAATATCCAAATTTAAAAAATCAGAAATGAAAAGGGGGACAGAACAACAGTTACCAAGGAAATCCAGAGAATCATAAGGAAGTACTTTAAAACCTATATTCCACCAAATTGGAAAATCTAACAAAATGGATACTTCTCTCAATAGATATCACCTATCAAAGTTAAATCAAGAGTGGATGAGTAATTTAAACAAACCTATAACCTTGAGTGAAATAGCAGCAATCGTTAAATGTCTCCCAACCAAAGAAAGCCCAAGGCCAGATGATTTTATTGCAGAATTCTACCAGACTTTTAAATAATCATTAATGCTGATACTCATCAAATTATTCAATAAAATAAAAATAGAATGAACATTGTGTAATTCATTTTATCAGGCTACAGTTACCCTGATACCCAAAGGACATAAATACCAAGCAAAGACGAGAACTACAGACCAATGTCTTTTATGAACATAGGTACAAAAATACTCAATAAAATACTTGCAAACTGAATTCAAGAACACATCAAAAAGAGCACTCACCGTGATCAAGTAGGCTGCATTCCAGAGATGTAGAGATGGTTCAACATACATAAATTGACAAATGTAATCCACCATATAAATAGCCTGAAAGACAAAAACCAGAAGAAGCCTTTGACAAAATTCAACATCCCTTCACAATAAAAGTCCTGAAGAGATTAAAGATACAAGGGACAGATCTCAAAATAATAAAGGCAATTTATAGCAAGCTCTCAGGCAACATCAACTTAAATGGAAAGAAACTCAAACCAAGTCCTCTAAAGTCAGAAATAAGACAAGGCTGTCCTGAGGGCTGGAGAGATGGCTTAGCAATTATGAACACTGACTGCTCTTCCAAAGGTGCTGAGTTCAATTCCCCGCAATCACACGGTGACTCACAACCATCTACAATGAGATTTCACGCCTTTTTCTGTCTGATGCCCTCTTCTGTCATGCAGGAACACACACAAATAGAGCACCTATATACACAAAAATATAGAAATAAATAAAGTTTTTACAAAAGTGTTTAAGGCAATATTGTCTCCATACCTATTCAATAAAGTACTTGATGTCTTAAGTAGAGCAATTTGAAAACTGAAGGAGATCAAGTGGATACAAATTAGAAAGGAAGAAGTCAAAAGTATTGTTATTTGCAGATGATATGATAGTAGACATGAGTGACCCTAAAAATTCCACTGGGAAACACATACAGCTGATAAACATGAGCTTGGTACAAAACTAACAAAAATCAGTAATCCTCCTATATTCAAATGACAGACTGAGAAAGAAACCAGGAAAATGATATTATTCACAATAGCCTCTGATGGGAAAAATAACTTTAGGTAACTCTAACCAAACAACTGAAAGACTTGTATGATAAAAGCTTTAAGTCATTAAAGAAGATATCAGAAGATGGGAAGATCTTCCATGCTTACTGTTCAGTATGATAAATATAGTAAAATTCGCCACACTACCAAAAGCAATCTACAGAGTATGTGTAATTGCTGTCAACATTCGAAAATAATTCCTCATTGATCTTGAAAAGATTATCTTCAGCTTCCTATGGAAATAGAAAACAAAGCAAGACAAAAACTAGTGTAGCTAAAACAATCCTGAATAATAAAAGAACTGTAAGTATCACCACCCTGATTTTAAGTTGTACTACAGAGCTATAGTAATAAAAAGCTGCATGGTATTGGCACAACAATTTTGACACATTGGTCAATGGAATTGAATTGAAGACCCAGACAGAAATCTACCCATGGACGACACCCCAATCCCTTCCCACACCCCAACACCTGGTAGGAGAGAAAAGAAGTTAGTGGGGAAAGGGGGCAAAGTTCTCTTAGGCTACTTTCTGCTGGTTAAGGTCATTGGAAATCCAATCCTTGTTTCAGAACTTCTCCAACTTCTTGTCAAACTGCAATAACAGCAACAAGGAACAGTGCGGGGAGGGGCCTGGGGGGAGTACCAGCAGCCTTCTTCTTTCTCAGAGGTCCCCTTCTCTCTGTGTGCTCTGGCATTTTTTCCCTCTCCAGAGTCCTCAGATTTAAACTATCTGCAGCTGGCAAAGAGCCCCTCTTAGCACCTGCACCAGACAGATAGTTTGCTGCTGTGGACAATCTGAATCAGTCCCATATCCTACACCTGGGATCAAAACAAAAACATGTTTACATCCACAACACCTGGGTTTTGGTAAGAAACCAGAAATACACACTGAAAGAAATGTATCATCTTCAACAAATGGTGCTGGTTCAATTGGATGGCTGCACATAGAAAAATCCAAATATATTCTTACTTATCACCCTGCACACAACTCAACTCCAAATGGATCAAAGACCTCAATGTAAAGCCAGAAACATTGAACTTGACAGACAAGAAAGTGGTGAATAGTCTTGAACTCATTGGTACAGGAAACACCTTTCTGAAAAGAACATCATTAGCACAGACACTAAGATCAACAATTAATAAAGTGAACCTCATGAAACGGAGATGCGTTTGTGTGGTGAAGGACACCATCATCTGACAAAGCAGCAGTCTATAGAACAGAACAAGATTTTTTTTTTTACCAATTACATACATATCTGACAGAGGGCTAATATTCAAAATATATAAAGAACTCAAAAACTATATATCAAGAAAACAAATAACCCAGTTTAAAGAAATAGGGTATATATCTAAACAGGAAATTCTCAGAAAAGGAAACTCAACTGGCTGGAAAAACACTTTAAATGTTCAGCAAGCTTAGTCATCAGGGAAATAAAAGTTAAAACTACTTTGGGAGATTTCAGCTTATGTCCATCAGAATGACTAAGATCAGTAAAACAAGTGATAGCTCATGCTGGCAAGCACGTGGAGCAAGGGGAACACTCCTGAATTGCAGGTGGGAGTGCAATCTTGTATAGACACTATGGAAAAGAGTGTGGCAGTTCCTCAGGAAGATGATAATTGATCTACCTCAAGACCAGCTATACTACTCTTGGGCATATACCAAAAGGACACTTGCTCAACCGTGTTGATTGCTGCTCTATTCAGAATATCCAGAAATTGGAAACAACCTAGATGCTCCTTGAGAGAAGAATGGACAAAGAAAATGTGGTACATAAATGTAAACACAATGGAATATTACTCAGCCATTAAAAAAATGAAATCATAAATTTGCAGATAAATGGATGGTACTAGGAAAAAATCATCCTGACTTAGCCCAGACCCAGAAAGAGAAATATGGTATATATTGGCTTAGATATACATATTAGCTGCTAAGTCAATGATAACCAAGCTACAATTCATGGAACCACAGAGGTTAGGTATAGCATAAGGGATTGAAGGAGAGAGATAGATCTCTCAAGGGAATGGAGATAGAATAGTTATGGATGAACTGGGCATGGGTGGAGACTGCACAGAATCTAGTGGAGAGAGGGAAAGAGTGGGAAGGAAGGAGGGAATACAAAGAGAGATGGTTAAAATTAAGGGTCATTTGAGGGGCCATTTGTATTTGTATCAAAATATAATACAATAGAAGCTTCCTAAATAAATGTTTATTTAGGCTATTGTGGTGGCTTGAATAAAGGACACCCACTATTAGACTGGCACTATTAGAAGGTGTGGCCTTGTTAGAGGAGGTATGTCACTTTGAGGTCTTAGAAGCTCAAGCCTGGTCAGTGTGTCACAGTATGTGAATCAAGATGTAGAACTCTTAGCTCCTTTTCATGCTATCACACTTCCTGCCATGCAATAATAGACTAAACCTATAAACTATAAGCTAGCCACAATGAAATGTTTTCCTTTATAAGAGTTGTTGTGGTCGTGGTGTCTCTTTATAGCAATAGTGATCCTAAGATAGCTATCTAAATGAAATTTCCAGATAAGGAGGGAGACAGAGCCCAAACTGAACATCTCTTGTCATCAGATGAAGCTTCCACTACTAGAATCGGGTTAAATATAATTGAGTTTTTGGCCAAAGCGTCAAAAGCTGGGTGAGAAGCCCCAAACCACCCAGGCTGCTGCTTTCTATAAAGTGTTGGTAAAATCCTATTGCTAAAGACAACACAACTCAGTGAACATGGACAAATTGAGCTGGTGTCTGCACAGAGCCTTCACCCACTACATATTGGTATCTTTGGTACACGAATGTACTCTGCAAGCTGCCAAAAGAGAGACGCAAACACTAAGCCACCTACAACGCTGTTGATCTTCACCATGTTCTGCCTTCAGGGTAAGTAGTGCAGTGGTGGCCCAGTTTGTGGGTGTAGCCAATATCTGATTTGACGTAAGGCCAACTCTATGAGATGGAACCCACCTGACAGTGCTTGGGAGACTAAAAACCTGAGGCTAGATAGCCCAGGGACCTAGAGTAAAATCAAACACTACTCTTCTAAAACAACAGCAACAACAAAGCAATTGACTGACTCTTAGTGGCATTCTGCTATTCTCGTAGCTCAGTGTCTTGTTCAGCCAGCGTTAGAGATGCTTCCTCTTGCAGCAGATGGGAACAAATACAGGGACCTACAGCCAGACATTTCAGACAGTGAGAGAGAGACCCCAGAACCCTTAAGCCTAAATGGGTGTCAAATTTCTCCCCTTAGGGCTCAGGGAACCCCTCAGAAGAGGAGGTAGGAAGAGTGTAAGAGCCAGAGGGGATGGAGAACATGAAGAAAACAGTCAAATCAACATGGTCAACTCATGCATGAACTCACAGAGACTGCAGCAGCATGCACAGGGCCTACAGAGGTCTGGACCAGATGCAGACTTAGAGCTGAAAGGAGAAGTGGACACGAGGAACCATGTCTAACCCAGAAGCAAGCTCTAATCAACAACCATTTGCAAATGTCAATTTAGTTTCTTCCAAGGGAGTTCACTGGGGAAACAAATTACTCTCAAGGGTAGGCTGCGTACCCAGCAGTAGGTGTCAACAGAAATGTACCCAATAGCCTCTTTGGACAGTCCTTGTTTCATAAGGTTGTGCCTAGGTGTGGAAAGGAGCTAGAAGGAGGGGGAGGAAACCATAATCAGAATATGTTATTTGAGAAAAAAAAATCTATTTTTAATAAAAGGAAAATCCAAATAAACAAAAATATTAAAAAAGAAAGAAAAAGAAGTGTGCTGCACATCCAGGCTTAAGTCAGGATAATTGAATGAAGTTGCAGGTGTGGGGACAGTCTGTCATGTTTATTTCCATGTTCTTGGAGTTGGGAGATGAACTGGCATCCTGTTGGATATTGTTTTACTTCCCCCAGGAAATCGTTACAGTTTCAAGTTCCAACTTTAAACAGTGTGTTTCTTTTTGCCTGTGTAGGAAGAGATTTAGAAAACAACTTCAAGAAAGAAATGTAGGGGTCTGGAGAGAGGGCTCAGTGGTTAGGAGTACATGTTGGCCTGGCAGAGGACCTACGTTTGATTCTCAGCACCCACATGGCGTCTCACAACCATCTGCATCTCCAGTTCCAGGCTGTCTGAGGCTCTCTTCTGACCATCCAGGGCATCAGGCATGCACATTCACACATGCAGGCAAAATACTCATACATGTAAAATAAATAAATCTAAAAAATGTATTAATAAAACCAAATGTGAAAAAGAAAGCACTGTTGCATGGTTAAAATGTTGTATTTTTTAAAGGCTTATTTTTGTTTTTTGTGTATGTGTGTTATATCTGTGTACCACATGGTACCAAACTTCCGCTTCTCCTCATGACGCCTTCAAATCTAGGGTTTCAATTATAACGGAGGCTTCAGATCCACCAATGGCCTCTCTTATCCACTTACACAGCCAGCTCTCGGAAGCACTCCATGACCCCTTCAGTCTTGCAACTTTCAGGCTGATGATGCCAGTCCTACCTGGAAGACAAACATTGCCAAATTTAGCTGCCATCTTGAGTTGCATCCGTGGTCCCATATAGGACCACAATTTCTGTGGGAAATTGTGTCCTGAGGGAAATACTTCCCTGAAGATGTAACCTGGTTGATAGTTAGTCGAAGGAACTCCAGCCAGTCTGGTCATGACAAACATGGCTCTGGAAGGCTTTGTTCTTCTCCCCAATTCCTTCTGCCTTGCTTAAGAAGAAAAAAAAAGTTAGATTACATTTCTAAAGCTAACCACCAATGTCTATTCCCTTATTTGGCAATTCCTCCTTTTGAGGCTGTCTATGAAGTTCTAGCTATCAAAGTATTGAAGTCCAGCAATCAAAAGCCCCATTTGGCTCACCTAATTAACATGCTCAGTTAAAATTAAACAGCCATCCTAATTCTATGCTTCCCCCTTTACCTTTATAAAAAGCCATTTGCCTATGGGCCTCATCTGTCTCCCATCTATCCAGAGACAGCTCTTTGTCCCTCCGCGACAAATACCTCTTACCCCTTTCCTTTGCCCCTTTTCTCCCATCTCCTTTGTTTCCTTCCCCTTCTCCTTCTTACTCTCTATCTTGTCTTTATTCCTTATCCCTGCCCTCTGTCCCTCTGAGACAGTGATTTTCCTTTGTGCTGAGAACATGGCCTTAAGATGTCTTGAGCAGGCTCTGAGGTTCCTATATTGGCCACAGCTGATTTTTTTTTTTTCAGCCTTAGTTATCTTGGTAAAGGTTTTACTTTCACAGATTCTTAATTCAAAATGTGACTTGAGCTGGGTGGTGGTGGCACACACCTTTAATATCAGCACTTGGGAGACAGAGGAAGGTGAATTTCTGAGTTTGAGGCCAGCCTGGTCTACAGAGTAAGTTCCAGGACAGTCAGGGTTACACAGAGAAACCCTGTCTTGAAAAAAAAACAACAACAAAACAATAAACAACCAAACAACAAAGAAGACATGAATGGCCCTGATAGTCTTTGCTTCTGAAACTTCACAAGCCAGGCCTCCATTGTCTGTGCCTGTCTCAACATTCTTATCCTCTGGGCTCCCATAACAGTTTTTTTAAGCTCTGAGCACTCACCACCAACTTTTAGCCCAAAGTTCCAAAATCCTTCTACAATCTTCCTAAAAACAACATGGTCAGATTAATTACAGTAATACCTTATGTTCCTGATACTAATTTCTGTTCTAATTTGCTCTTTGTTGCTGTGATAGAACTGTGACCAAAACAAAACAAGCAAAAAACCAAACAACTTGGGGATGAATGAATGTATTCATTTGGTTTACTGCTCACAGCCCATCAGTAAGGGAATCTAAGGCAGGAAAAAGGCAGGGACTGAAGGGAGAGGGAACGCTGCTTTTGAGCTTCTCTTCAGGATCACATTCAACCACTTTTTTTGTAGCACCCAGGCCCATCTGCTTAAGTAGAGCACCTCCCATAATGGTCTGGGCCCTCCTATGTCAATTAGCAATTTAGAGAATGTCCCATAGAAATGTTCACTGGCTAATTTGATGGAAGCCATTCCTTAATTGAGATTCTCTTTTCACAGGTATGCCTACATTTGTGTCAAGCTGACAAAAATTATGACACTCTAGACAGAGCTGGTTTTGAGCTTTCAATTCTTCTCCTCAGCCTTCTGAAGAGCTAAGATTTACAAGCCTGTGCCTTGTTTGGCTATGCATTGGTATTTTGTTCTATTCAGCTGTGATACAGGTCAAAACCACTAGTTTTTCATGACAATTGTTAACATTGATATATAGAAGTGTTTGAAAGATGTACTTAACTTGCTTTTTTCAATAGCCTCTTTACTTTCAACGACCTGCATTCAATTTAAAAACTTTTTCATTTTCAGTTGTGTATGTGAGTGGCTACGGGCGTGTGAGTACAGGTACTCATGGAGTCCGGAAGTGGGCATCCAGTGTCCTGAGCTGGAGTCGCAGGCAGCTGTGAGCTATCCAGAATGTGCTGGGCTCTGGTCCTCTGAAAGAGCAGCAGGCGCTTTTAATCATTAAGTCACATCTCTAGCCTTAAAAGATTTTTTTAAAAAATCACATTTTTTTATTGTGTGTATGTACACATGCATGTGTATGTATGTGTTGATGGGTGTGGGCATGTGAGACACCTTATGGAAGTTGACTTTTCCCTTGTAGGTCCCAGTGAGCAAACTCAGACCATCAACCTAGTTACTCGGTAACTAAACTCTCAGTAACTAAACTCTCGGTAACTAAACTCCTCATCTACCTCCCAATTTTTTTTTTTTTAAATGAAGACAAAAAGCTCTAGCTAGTCTGACAGGAATCTGTATATTCCTTAGTATACTGATGGCTTGTTTCTCATGTAAGCCTCATCTACTGGGGGAAAAATTATCATTCCTTAATAAGTAGGCACTCCAACACTTTTATCAGAACTGGAAATGCAGAGTAATTTATCTAGACACATATCTAATTAGCTACATCTCTAATGTAGGTCTCCTAATTTCTCATACCCTGTTCCCCACTGCACAAATGGCCAGATTTTCAAAGGCCAATTGAAGAAAATTGGGGCTGAGGCAGGAGAGAATTATGCAAAGCAATTTGCCTCCTTTGTTGTAATCTTCAGTTTCGATTCTCAGAGTAAAAGCAAAGCACAAAGCAAGCAGCTGAGATGGTATATTTTTCTTGTTATCTAATATTTGAGGAACATTGGTTAAGCAGCTCACAGTGAGTATAATTTAAATTAACAACGGGGGACACATTTTAACCCTGATTTTATTTTTAAATACAGGGTCTTTCTATGAGTCTGTGTAGTCCTGGAACTCTACAGAGGTGGGCTACTGTGCCCAGCTAGTCACACACTCATTTTTTTAAAAAAATATTTATTTTATGCTCATGAGTGTTTTGCTTGCATGTACATATCCGGTGCCTGAGGGGGTCCAGAAGAAATGGGAGTCTCTGGAACTGCAGGCTGTGAGTTCCGGGAAGAGAAACCAGGTTCTGCAAGAACAACAAGTGCTGAGCTCATCTCTCCAGCCTCCCACAAACGAACTCTTGCTTGGCTTAGATAGTGTGCATTCTTATCTATTAAATTAAAATACATTAAAACCTAATAGATTAAAAAATAAAATTGGCTTTTCAGTTAGCCTAAAAAAAAAAAAGCATTGCTTCAGAAATATGTTTCAAGTTTCAATCTGCTCACAAACTACAACATTAACATCTTCACCTAACAATAAATTTCCCTATGTTTATGTGAAGTACAAATACAATCTCTCAGGTTTGTGAACAGAACATGGCAGAATCCTTCCCCCATTGGAACATCACTTCGAGCAAAAGCTAGTTGTTTTTCAAATGTTAACCTATCATATTCCAGACGTGCCTTAAACATCAGTGGCCTGGCACAATTCATTTAACTGGGCAGAAGTTGCTTTATCTTTGGGCAACATGATGGCCAAGTCTGCAATCTTTTAGAGCGACTGTGAAATGTATCAGTAACAGGCAAAACTCTGTGGCCTATTTATTTTGAAGTATCCAGATGATCCGAATGTCATCCGATTTCCTGTCAAGAAAATGTAATGAGATTTGTGTAAATAAATAAAATCTTAGTTCCGGAAAGGGAATAAGGAATTTTTTTATAACAGAAAACTGCTTTGTTAGTGGCGGCTCAGTGTCCTTGGTCTGTATTGTTGGCTTGCTTTTTCTCCCTTCTGTATTGTAATTCGCTTTCTTCCCGTGTTGTTCTGTATTGTAATTCGCTTTCTTCCCGTGTTGAGGTCTAACCCTTTCCTCTCAACCGGATGAGAAAGGGCTCCTGGGGTCATGATTAAAAAAAAAAAGAAGCCAAAGATTAAGTCTAAGAGTTGAGGTACTTAAAAATAAAGAATTAGGCTTTCTTTTCAAATTGAGAAGTACTGCCAAATTGCCACGTATTTGTTTAAGCTGTCACCAACCTCACTGTACAACTTAATGAGGGTAAAAGCTGGCACGAGGATCCTGAACATGACTAGGAACCGAACAAAAAATAAAAAATAAAAAAACCAGACCGCCAGGCTATTTTCATCCCAGCGTGACTGAAATCCACGCTGCAAACCGATTGCGAGGCAGACAGCGAAGGAGACACCACAGCGAACGTCCTGGTGGAACTAGGAAGCAGCAGTTCCCCGACCGCCTTTCAACCCAGAATTTCTACCCGAAGCCTCCCCTAGGCCGGTAGGGCTGGATCTGGAGCCGGATCCGGCCCAGTGCGCGCTCCGCGGCCTCCTCGGGTGCTGCAGGCTCGGGGTCCCGCCATCCACAAGGCCTCCCCTCGGGGGACCGAGCTCAGGGCCTCGCAAGGGGACCCGGAGGCGCCCCGCCCTGCAGAAGAGCACCCCAGGCCTCTCCCGGCGGCGTCACGTGACTGGGAAGGGGCGTGGCTCGCGTCCCGGGCCGGGGGCGGGGCGGGGCTGCGGGAGGGGGCGGGCCCTGGCCTGTGAAGGCTCGTGGCGGCTCGCGGCGCCGGGAGAGGCGGCGTCAGGGCGGATGACAGCATTCGGCTGCGACGCGCTCCCAGCTGGGCGGCGGTGGTAGCGGCAGCCAGCGGCAGCGGCAGCCCGAGAGCGGCTGCGGCGTTCGACTTGGCCGCCGCCGAGAGCGGCAGCGGGAGGGAAGGAGGGAGTGGTCCGCCCTGGCCCGCGGCCCAAGGGGCTCGGAGTTTCCCGGGGCCCGAGCCCCCGCCGCGGCTCCACTGCGCCCTCCGCCGGGACTGGCTCGCAGTTGCCGCTGGCGACGGCGAGCGAGAGAAGTTGGGGGGTCCCACCGGACGCTAGGGCCCCGGACTCCCGCGTCACTGTCACCCCGCGGAAGCCCGCTCCCTGCGAGCCACCGCCTCGGGGGCTCCGCACCGGTGAGTGGCGCTTGTCCGGAGTTGGGGGGCAGCGGAGTGGTTCCTATGGGGGGGGGGTCCCACGTTCCGTGCCCGAGCTGCGGGCACTCCCGGGCACCCCGCGCCGAGAGTTCCTCTCCCGCTTCTTTGTCCCTTCAAGGAAGGGAGACCGGCACGGCTTGGCGGGGGTGGCGTGTTTTGGGGCCCACGGTCGGTGCGTCTGCAGCAGCACAAAGCCCAGCGGGGACCCAGGATTGGGGCGGGGGCGGCTCGGCGTTGTGGGTCCCGCGTGTCTGCCCCTCCCGAAGTTTGACAGGGCGCCGGCGACTCCTCGCCGGAAGCCCCCCGCGCGGGGGCGGGGGCGGGGACGGGGTGGGTGAAGACCCGGCGCTTTGTCACTCGGGGCGGTTGAGGCAAGGCTTGGGGCTTTCCTGTGACAGCCCCTGGAGAGGCTGTGCCGCGCGCTGCAGACCGCACCCGCCTGCCTTTGCAGAGAGTGTCGCGGCGTTCCCTAACCTCAGCTGTGGTGGCCTTCTTGCCACACTGGAGAAAAGGCGGGGTCCTCGGTGCACTTTTAGGTTTTGTCTGCTGCTTGCGCAGGTTCCAGGGAGTTTCACAGGGAGCGTGCTTTTGCTTCATTGAGCAACCCACTCAAGACCCGACCGATGGGAGGCAACAGTAGATGCAGATTTTCCATTCACTCAAGTCATTTAACACTTCTTCGTGAGCGGCAGCTGCGTTGTGAAACATAACCTAATTTCATTTTAACTAAATGCCGTCTGAAATAAGTAACTTGGGTTCCTTTCTAAACAGATGGAAAAACTTATCTGATGATATGAGCATATCTGCTTTCAATAACTTAATGAAGTTTTTGCCTTTTTGCTGCTGGGAGATTTAAGTAACATTTGGTAGTATCAGAATCTCTTGGATATAGCGGGGCTGTTTTTTTTTTTTTTTTTTTTTTTTTTAATTTAACTAAACAGCCTCAAATTAGAGTAGCCCCCAATTAGTGTATCTAAAGGCCTTTTAAGATACGCATTTAAAACACCTTTTGCCTCTTGAAGGAGTCCAGAGAGCAAGCCTGGAACAGGTAAATTGCTTGTTACGTTTTCTCCAGCCTTACGGTTTCATCTAAATTTGATCATGCTGAGAGCCTGGGATAAGTTGCTCTGCTTGCTACAGCTTGTTTTGTAGTGAGATTATGAAAATGCTGGTTTTATGAAACAGGTTGGAGAAGGAAGGAAAAGGCCGTGCAATTTAGAATGCGCCGTATTAAAAGTACAACACGTTTCCAGTTGGTCACTCTTTTTCTTTTGGTAGCCAGTGTGTAGAATGACTGCAGTGTGCTCGCTCAAAGTGCTAGCAAATGGAATAGATGAAACTTAAGACCTATCTAGAGGTCTTTAATTATGGAGATTAAGTTGTTGCGGTCAGATTCCATGTGAACGGTTTGAGCCATGAAGATCAGCACAGGTGCCTAGAAATGCTTGTTTAATTAAAACTTGACATGGATTACTTCTTTCATTGAGTTGTGATCATTACTGAATGTCTGACCTGTGCAAAATGTCTTTTTCATTTAGAATTTAATTTTTTTTGTTTGTTTTCTGAGTTTTGCTGTATTGCCTAGGTGGCCATGGTATTCATTATGTAGCTAAGGCTGACTGGCCATGGAACTTGGCAGAATCCTCCTGCCTCAGCCTTTTGACTGTGCCTGGCTTTTGTTACATTTTTGAAGCAAAGGAATGTTTCTTGACACATTCATAGCATTTAGATATTTGGTAAAATGGTTTTTGCATCTGAATTCATGTTTTAATTGAGAGTTAAAAATATACTTTGGAGATAGCTATGCAATCTTTTGAGATGCCGTTCTCTTTCAGCTTGCTTTGAAAAAAGTGATACAATTATGAATATATAGAATGTACCATTACACACGTATCTTTGTTTTTAAAGGACAAATTTTAAGATTTTAGCTAAAAAATTGAGTAGTCTCAGTATGTTTCAACTTGGTTTGGGTAATTTTTAATCCATCAATGATAGATAACTTAGACAAAGAATTGATATTAACTTGTTTTGTGATATTATTTTGAAAACTTTTGCCCTTCTAGCAATACTTGAAGTGTTATATTTTGATACTCTTATCGTACACAAGGTTAAAAACAGGGATAACAATAATCTGGCATACCTGGCAATCAAAAGTAGGAGGTAGGATTGTGCTTTTTCTTATACATATAATGTATGAGAGAGACATAAGTACAACTTAGCGCTTCTGAGGTGCTGGGTGTGGTGTTGGCTTGTGAGCCTGCACTTGGGAGATAGAGGAAGAGGGATTACCTTGAGCTGGCAGCCTTGGTCTCAGAAAAACAGAACCAAAACCAAATAAACAAAAGCCCCACAAACCTCTGAAAAAACGTTTACTGTAGGTGACTGAGTGCAAGGAGATCACCAGAAGTACTTGGTTTGAGCAATTGTGGTTGAAGGAGTTTTCTTGTGGATGGGATCATGGGTAAATAAGTGGATTAATGTGTGCAGATTTCATGTCAGTGTATAAGAACCACATCAGAGATTTTAGGTTTACCCTTCTACTTTAGTGTGTACTGCATACCCTCACAAAAACATGAAGTGAAAAATGGACTCTAAAGACATAATAGGCATTTGCTTCCCAAAACCTGTGAGTCAGGCCCCTCGTAGGGGAGAGGTCCTTAACCTGGAACTCCGTAACCTCACCCTAAATAAATTTGCCTTTGTTAGAGTTCTAGGTGATGTAAACTCTCCACAATAGCAACAACTCATTTTGCTTACCAGCCAATGAAAAGTCTCCCAAGCAGCAACAATCTACTTCGTTCATCAGTTAGTGTATGGAAAAAACAAACAAACAAACAAAACCAAAACTGTAGTTCCACCGATTGGCTGGGAACAAATGGAGTGTGTGATAGCATTGTTCAAAGTAAATACATGTAGTGAGATGATAAAAGGAACAAGTCGTTTATCTGGGAAGCTCCATGGAGAAGGGGATTTTTGTTTATGTTAGGCTTTGGTCCTGTAGGATTGGTATCTTAAGAGGGTAAGATAGAATGAACCAAAACCGGACGTGGTGGTACAAGAAAATTACAAGATCAAAACCAGCTTGATCTGCAGAGTGAGCCTGAACATGATGACAGGATGGCTTTGATACCACGCCTCATGACCTGCGATTTGAGTTTGATCCCTGGTGGAATGAGGCTACCAGAACGCTTAAATTATTCCTCTGATACACACACACACCACACACCCCTACCCCTGCATACACACTTGAACCTCTGATACCCATCCTCTGTGTAAAACAAGAGAGACCAGCCTGAGCAGCTAAGTTAAAATTAGAGAGAACTGGTTGGTGATGGCTCATGCCTTTAATCCCAGCACTTGGAGTCTGAGGCAGGTGGATCTCTGAGTTCAAGGAAAAAAAGAAAAAAAAAGAAAGAAAGTAAAAAAAAATGTTGGGAATGGTTGTAGCTTAGTCAAAACAAAATAATCTTTAGCAAACAAAACAAATATTAAATGTCACAATAAGCACAGTGTTTTTTCCCCTATTACATTAGGAAGAATTTTTCTTTTTCCATCCCAATGGTTACTTCCCCAAGAGAAAACAGGTATGTGGTGGTGGTGGCACAGGTCTACGATTGAATTCCAGGATAGCTAGGGCTATGTAGAGAAATCCTGTTTCCAAAAACCAAGCGAAACAAAAAGTGAAAATATAGAATACTTCAGTTTTTAGAAATGGCAATATTGCTGTTATAGAGGAAGGTCCTTGAGCAGATTGATAGTTTGTGCCTTTTCTGTCTGTGTCCATCTCCCCTTTAATTCTCTTTGTAGTCAGATTTGACAGTGAGTTCCTGATCCCTAGTCTAGTGCTGTTATTACAGGAATGCCCATTTATGCCCCATTGGTTGTTTCCTTTAAGTAAAACTTAATGTTTTCTAATAGATGTGAATCTTAATTATATTACTGTCCCTTATCACAGACCATAAGGAAAGTTAGATTCCTCAAAATTGTGCAGCTTAAAGTATGGGTTATAACTGGCAGATAATCTGACCTTTAGGCTTTTCTTTCCTGTAAAATGTTTAATTAAGTGTGTATGAGGGTCATTATGTGGGTTTACACATGAATGCAGGTATCCATGAAGACCAGAAGAGGGCATCAATCCCCTGGACCCGGAAGGCTGTGGTGCGTCACCTGATATGTGTGTTTTGAACCAAATTTGGGTTCTCTGAAAGAGCACCAAGTGCTGTAACTGCTGAGCCATTTCTCTAGCCCCTGTAATTTGTTTTAAAAGAAATTATCTTTATCATCACATTTTTCTGTTTTGAAACAAACCAACAAAACCAGGGAGTTTTCAAATTACTATAACATTTAGTTAAATTTTTTCTCTATTTATAGTGATATGGGTGAATGTAAACCATGAAGATGTTTGCTGTCTGTTTTCTAGAATTCAGTAGTTTTTGAGCTGACTACTAGGTTTCTACATTGTTCAAGCAATAATAGGGGAAGGACTTCCAGAAACAAGGTGTGCCAGGGGTACAGTGCTGTGTTTTGTGGCTGTCCTACTATTTAAGATGAGCAGTTCAGATGCAAAGAAGAATCACATTGTGTGTTGTAGTGTTGTGGCTTTTGTTATAGTGCTGTGTGGATGCTTTACAGGTATTGCCAGTGATGGACTCTCTTATCATTATTCTAGACATATAGAGAAGCAGAGCAGCATTGGCGTCGTGCCAGACCATGAGTTCAGAACTACTCACTGTTCCTACACTGACCAGGTGACTGCAGGAGGTTGGGGGGAAGTGGGAGTGTAGGCTGAGTTGACAGACTGAAAGGGAAAGCATGTAGAGTGGCCTAGCATGCTGTGAAAAAGTTTCTCGTGTTCTTAGAAGGAAAGAGATGTAGGAATTCTTTACTAGAAAGTGAAGGAAACACACATGAGCAGTAAGAGCCAGTGAGCTGATGCTCATGCTGCTCACAGGCGGGTGAGGCCCTGCTGGAGAGGGGTAGGAGGGGCAGATGCAGTTCATTGCTTCCCACAGTCGTCTTCCCTGTCATCAGTTGGATGTGCTGGAAATGGCGTACTGTCACTGCTGGGTTGAAGTGACAGAGAGCTGGGTGTTCTTTCTTTACCTTTTCTTCCAGCTGAGGAGCCAGGTCTGGAGGCTGGAGGTCTTATGGGGTAGTAGACATAGGTTCAAAGGATCTGGAGTCCCTAAATTAGCAGGGGTAGAATGTTAGGGACATAGCTCAGCTAGTACAGTGCTTGCAAGGTCTTCCTGTTTAGGTATCGAGCTCATGGTTGTGCAGGCATGAGGAGCTTGCGTGCATGAGGACCTGAGTTCCCTTACAGGTGAGTGCTTGGGGCTCACTCGTCGGCTAGCCTTGCCTAATCAGTTCAGACAGACTGAATTTAGAAATCCTAGGTGAACAGTGCAGGAGAAATAACACTCTAGGTTATACCTTGGCCTCCTCACAAAAAGATGTCCCTGTGCTACTGCACACACAGGTGTACTTGACACACCACAATAACACTCCCACCTCCCCTAGGCCACCCCACTTGAACACATACCTGCTCTCTAAGTAAACAAACAGGTTCCAGAGGGAAGAAAGCTGTACACCAAACAGGAACAGGGTACAATAGACTGTAATTTTGATCATGGGAAGCTACTGAAAATGTGGGGTTAAGCAGCTAATGGTGTCATAGCTATAAGCCATCAAGTAGATGAAGTACGGGAAATCCTAAGAGCGTCCGTGAGAACGGTAGCCAGGTGGGTGGTTGTGACCTGATGCTGTTTAGTCATACACACACCATATGCTGTGGACTCCGTGGGGCCAGGCGCCAAACCTGAGAGGCCTGTGAGGATCCAGAGGACAGTCCCTGAGTCTGTGTTTAGATGAATCCTGGCAGTCTTCACACCCAGCCCATGAAAGCTTTCTCTTGTATGCAGACATTACCATAAGGACTAGGAAGAGAGAAAACCTAAAAACTAGAAGAGTTCCCTTAAAGCAGAGTAACTCGGCACACAGTATTTAGCTCGGTAATTTTTTGGTTGTGAGTTCCTGTGCGTTAGAGAATGGGTAGTCCCATCCCTTCACCCTCTAGATTCCAGGAATACTTTTCTTAATTGTAACAACTAGAAAATGTTTTAAGACATTGCTAAATGTCCTCTTGGGGAGTGAAGCCGCTCATAGTAGACTCACTGCCTTAAAGACAGAGTGAGCCTGTGGGAAAAATATTTTCAGCTATAAAAAAATCAATATCTTTAATTAAAGAACTTTTCCTCTGTAAGGGAATGGATGAGGAAGAGTTCATGAGAGGTTGTTATGTATATGGAGTGAAGGAAAGCTATATTGCTTCTGTAAAGATCATAGGCTCTGTTGGCTCTTTCTTTCTTTCTTTCTTTCTTTCTTTCTTTCTTTCTTTCTTTCTTTCTTTTCCTTTTGAGATAAGATCTCTTGGTGTAGCTCTGGCTGGCCTTGAACTTGATGTGAGCCTTTTGTTTTTCAAATGCTGGGATATAGCTGTGCATCACCGTGGCTAACTTCTTTTGAATCTTGACCCATACCTAATTCTACCAATTTCATATTTAAAGCCTCCCCCAAACACCCATGATGCTGGGAATCAAAGGTAGGACCTTGCATCCTCTTAGGCAAAAGCTCTCTCTACTACTTAGTTGTCAGCCCAGGTGAAGACATTACAACAGTTTTCCATTTTTTTTATTGTCTTTATTTCCTTCTAAAATTATGGCTACTTTATATTTCCTGCATAACAGATTTTCTGCCCTGCATCATGTCCTGAGGCTGTTTATAAATGATAAAAGTAAATAATGTTGATACTATGACTATGTAAATAATATTATAGCTGAGTCAGGGGATATGCACAGATTACAATTCCTTTTCTTTAGATTTTGTTATGTAGTCCCTGAGTTATTAAAAAAAGCAGTTGATAATACCAAGGTTCCTGGATTTTATCAGTTCTGACCATTGAATTTTTAAAAAATTTGGGTAGACTTCCTATTTTTCTTATTTCTAATTGTCCCCTTTTCTATATGCCTCTATGTCAGCCCTCCCTACAACTGTCTCCTTGCTTTCGTCCCATTACCTCTTAAGCTGTGTTTTCAATTTGTGTTGTCAGTCTCTAATTTAAACAGATTACCTTTTAGGTCTCTTCCTATAACTTCCTTTTGTTAATACTGTTTTGTTTGTTTTGAGACAGGGTCTCACACTGTAGCCCAGGTTTACGTAGAACTGCAGCTGACCCAAATTTATAGCAATCCTACTGCCTCTAGCCTCATGAGTGCTGTAATTATAGGAGTGAGCCACCATAATGCCTAGTGCTCATTCTAAAACTCTATAATTGGATAACATACATTCTTATGGAAGTATACATTCTGTGTGTGTGTGTGTCTGTCTGTCTGTCCCCAGAGGACAATTGTTGGAAGTCCTGATCTATTGTTCTTCACCTTATGTCCTTGAAACAGGCTTTTACTGAGCTTGGGTCTTGCTGTTTTTCTGGTTAGGTCGGCTAGCTAGCACAGCCCACTTCCTGTATCAGTCTTCCTGTTCTAGGTACCTTCAGCCCTAGGATTATAGGCCATACCACCTGGCTTTTTAGGGTGCTGGGGATCCAAATTTAGGTTCTCATGTGTATTCAGCAACTGTTATTCCCTATTGAGCCATGTCCTCAGCTCACTTTTGTTCTTTCTCAGACAGGGAATCATGTAGCCCACACTTTCCTTGAATCTACTTTATAGTTGAGGGTAATTGCGAACTTTTTTGTAAGAATGTAATGTTAGAATCTAGCTGCTGCTCTGGCAGTGGGCACAATTCAAGCCTTTCCCCTTTGAGATACTAACAGGCACCCTATTGAGACATTCTCTGTGAGTCTCACTTCCAGGTTTCAAAATCTTTTACCTGGGGAAATGAGTTTACATCAAAGGGTGTTTGTTTAGGTGGTGACACATCCCTTCCCTGCCTCTTGCCTGGGAATCAGAGAGCCTGGCTAAGACTT
The DNA here is from genome assembly GCF_030254825.1 of Meriones unguiculatus. Lineage (NCBI taxonomy): Eukaryota > Metazoa > Chordata > Mammalia > Rodentia > Muridae > Meriones > Meriones unguiculatus. The sequence continues at coordinate 119,505,666 of NC_083350.1, forward strand.
GTGCTTTGAAACTACTCCATCCTCAAAGAGGTTGGAATATTGTACACATTGCCATTACAGTGTAAATTATAGGCATTTTCCAACTTTATGAAACGTCTGTTATGTCCTTGGTCTATGTTCTGCCTTCATTTTTCTGCTTGCTTGCTAGGCTTTCTTAGATTCTGCTTGTTTTATTTTTACTTTCATACTTGTGATTCTTGTTCTGTCTTAAGAGGCTCCCTTTTACCCCCATGCCTAGCATTTTGCTGATGTTAATCAAAAATTTTTTGTTTCTACTTAATGTTGTACTAGCATCCCCAGTCCCCTGTGGTCAGTTTTTGTTTTTGTAATCATTCTTTTTCATGCTTAGTTTTCCGTTAGATGCCTTGTGATTGCTGGTTGACTTAGAGTTGCAAGGGCTAGGTGTCCTTGCCTCCTTCAGCCTGAGTTAGGCTTTTTCTTTGAGCAGGAGTTGGATGGAGCCTTTGAGATCAAGACAGTAGACTCTCTTTTGGCTGGCTTTGTTTTAGGTTAAATGGGAGGTAGCTAAGAGCTACAAGGGCTGTAGGCCTTTAAATGCCAGACAACTTTACTTGGTGCCAGCATCCCTGCCTAACTTTCATTTATTCTTTGGAGAAAAGATGTAAGAATTAAAGAAAGCAAAAATGAAAACATAGGCTCAGTGGGTAGAATGGTTGTCAAGCCGGTGTGAAGTTCTAGGTTCTGTTCTCCAGCCCTAGATCTTACATTTTAAGCATTGATTATTTTTTTTTAAGCTTTGATTATTAGTAGATTTTCAGTTTAAGTCTGGATATAAAATTTAACTTATGGGAAACTGGGTAACTCATTAAGTTTATTATAACTGTTTGCCATATTTAATGAATGAGAAACACATTTATCTTTTGTAGTTCAAGTCAAAACAAGGTTAATATTTTTCTTAGAAAAAACTTTGAAGAAAACAAAATATGTAGAATCAGGTAAATTTTAACTATAATTTAAAATATAGATCTTAAAACATTTAAAATACAGAACTAAAAAAATTATTAGTGTGTAGTTTATAGCAACATTGTTGTGAGCACAATCCTTAAGGAAGACTTGAATTACTCTTTGAGACTTCTGTGATAGGCCCAAGGATCCTAGTATTTCAAATACACTAGGAAACAGTATATTTGACACACTAGGAAAATAAAAATCCTGCTGGAAGTGTATTATCTGTCTAGTGAGATATGTGACCTTGACAAACACTTCGTTGTTCTGGGTATTAGTAAGAAGAGCACTGGGGACAGCTGGCTTTTTAGGATTCTTTTGAGAAAGATATTAGAGGTTAGAATCCATATCAGGAAAGTGCTATACAGCATAATCTTTATCACAGTTCTGGAATAAATGATATTATGTTCTACAAAGGGAATTACTTCAGTTTTTGAAAACTCCATGTTTAAGTGAAACCTTGAGAGACTTAACTGCTAAGGGCCAAGTGAGAAGTTGAGCCTTGACCTCTTTTGTTCCATTGCCATGTTCTTTTCAGCATGCTACACAGCTTTCCTGAGCCATGTTGTTACATTAGACCATTGAATTTTGTTCTTTTGTTATAATCTCTTTTTATTTTAATTAATTAAAAGATGTTTTTTGAGACAGCATTTCTCTGTGTAGCCTTGGCTTTTCTGGACTCACTTTGAAGACCAGGCTGGCCTCGAATTCATAGAGATCTGATTGCCTGTGCCTCCCTAAGTGCTAGGACTATAGGCATGAGCCACTGTACCCAGCTCAAATTTTTTTTTCTTTTTATTTATTATTAGTTACATTTTGTTAACTCTGTATCCCAGCTGTATCCCACTCCCAATCCCTCCCTCCTTCCCTCCCTCCCTCATCTCCTTCTTGCCCCTTTCCAAGTCTACTGATTGGGGATGACCTCCTCCCCTTTCATCTGATCCTGTTTTATCAGGTATCTTCAAGACTGGCTGCAAAGTCCTCCTCTGTGGCCTAGCAGGACTGCTCCTCCCTTGGGGGGTGGGGAGGGCAAAGGCTTGGCTCGAATTTTATTCTTAAAATTTGTTCTATCTCATGATCTGTAGTTTTGTAATAAGCTTGTTTTGTGTTATAGCATGTCACTTGGGAAAACTAGAAGTCACATATCAGACCTGTCTGTGACGTGGGCCCAAAGTACAAATATGACCAGCTTTTAAATAGATAAACCAGAATTTATATATAGGAGGTGATTAGTGAGTCCAAAATTATCTTTTATTTATTTTAGTAATAATATTGTTCAAAAACATATTTAGAATACCCCTCCCCATTTCCTCTGACATAGGGTCCCATTTAGCCCAGGATGGCCTTGAACTTACCAGTGGCCAAGCCTGACCACTACCTCCCAAGAATGGGATTGCAGACATACGCCACCATACCCAGACTTTTCATGCTTTTGACCTCATTATTTTAGCATATATTCTGTGTGGTAAATTAGATTTTTTTGGGAATTAGTTTGATGTTTGGAGTAAAACAACTTCTTCTGAACCAAATTATCATCACCTAGGAAGCAAAATAAGAACTGTCAGTTTTAGTTAAACATGAACAGTGACTAGAGGAAGAAAACATTATTTTTTAATAAAATTATTTTTATATTAATTACAGTTCATTTACTTTGTATCCCAGCTGTATCCTCCTAATCTCATTACCTCCCAATCTCACCCTCCCTCCCTCATCTCCTCCCTGCTCCTCTCTAAGTCCACTGATAGGGGAATTTCTCCTCCCCTTCCATCTGACGCTAGCTTATCAGGTCTCACCAGGACTGACTGCAATGTCCTCCTCTGTGGCCTAGCTAGGCTGAGTTCATGCCAGAGACAGTCCCTGTTCCCCTTACTAGGGAACACACTTGGAGTCTGAGCTGCCATGGGCTGTGTCCGAGCAGGGGTTCTAGGTTATATCCATGCATGGTCCATGGTTGGAGAATCAGTCTCAGACAAGCCCTTGTGCCCAGATATATTTGGTCCTTGTGGAGCTCCTGTTCTCTCCAGGTCTTACTAACTCTCTCTTCTTTCATATGATTCCCTGCACTCAGCCCACAGTTTGGCGAGTCTCAGCATCTGCTTTGATACACTGCTAGGTAGAGTCTTTCAGAGGCCCTCTGTGGAAGGCTACTGTCCTGCTTCTCATTTTCTCCTATATCCAATGTCCATCCCATTTGTCTTTCTAAGTAAGGATTGAACTTCTTACCCCAGGTCCTCCTTCTTGTTTAGCTTCTTTAGGTATACAGATTTTAGTATGTTTGTCCTATCTTATAGATTTAGTACCCACTTATAAGTGAGTATATACCGTGTGTCTCTTTCTGCTTCTGGGATACCTCACTCAGGATGATCTTTTCTAGGTCCTACCATTTGCCTGCAAACTTCATAGTTTCCTTGTTTTTAATTGCTGAGTAGTATTCTATTGAGTAAATGTACCACAATTTCTGTATCCATTCCCTGTTGAGGAACATCTGGGTTGTTTCCAGGTTCTGGGTATTATAAATAAAGCTGCTACAAACATGGTTGAACAAATGTCCTTGTTGTGTACTTGAGCATATTTTGGATATATGCCTAGGGGTGGTATAGCTGGATCTTGAGGAAGCACTATTTCTAATTGTCTGAAAAAGTGTCAGATTGGTTTTCAAGACTGGGAAAGGATTTTCACCAACCCTATATCTGACAGAGGGCTGATATCCAGAATATATAAAGAACTCAAGAAGTTAAAAAGCAACAAGTCAAGTAATCCAATTAAAAAATGAGGTACGATGGGACTAAAAAAAAATGGGGTACGGAACTAAACAGAGAACTCTCTGTGGAGGAATGTAGAATGGCAAAGAAACACTTAAAGAGATGCTCAACATCCTTAGCCATCAGAGAGATGCAAATCAAAATGACCCTGAGATTTCACCTTACACCCATCAGAATGGCTAAGATAAAAAACTCAAATGACAATACTTGTTGGAGAGCTTGTGGAGAAAGGGGAACCCTCCTCCATTGCTGGTGGGAATGTAAACTTGTACAACCACTTTGGAAGAAAACATTCTTACAAGGTGATGAGAAAAGAGTAGATTCAAAATCATTTTGTGCACTGGCAGCTTGAATAGTCTGTAAAACTGAATAGTCAGGCTGGTAACGGTGGGTTCTCCCTGTGATAGAGAATTCAGGAGTAGAGAAGAGTGTCAGGAGTTTGAGGCCAGCCTGGTTACAGAAAACCTGTGTTTCAGAAAATAGAACAACAACAAAGATATAGCTACTCTGAATGGAGGTGACTTTTTTTTTCCTTGTCTTTTTTTTTTTTTTTGTGAGCTGGGTCCTATGGCTATCTCAAACTCGCTGTATAACCTTGTACTTGTGTTCCCATGCCTGGCTTGAGGTAACCTTTGTATGGATGTAAATAGTTAAAATTATATACCAAGATGGCTTTTAGTTCTGTTTCCTCTTTTGGTTGGTGCTGTGCTGATCTGGCACTGAACTTTAGAGAAATAAGCTGGTGAATGAGTTCTTTCCATTTTAAAGATTGTCAGATTTTACAGAACAGTTTGCAGAAGTTTGCATGGTAATTATTGGTTAAATATAACTAGTGTTACATAATTTTTGATTGTCTTTGGCTTAATTTAAATCCAAGCAACTACCCCATTGGCGTGCACCCCTTAATGCAATCTTAACATCTAAATGTAATTTTATCTTAAGTACTTTAGATGCTGGATGTATCTTAAGTTACTGGATGTAGTTGGGGATGTAGCTAAGTTGGTAGAGTTCTTGCCTAGCATTCAGGAGACCCTGTTCTCTCCTCAGCACTGTATAAATCAGGCCTGGTGGCATATAAGTAGAGAGAAGATGAGAAGCTCCATGTCTTCTGGCAGGACAGCAGGTTGCAGGTTATCTTCAGCTGTCCAAAACCCTAGTCCAAAAGCTAACGAAACTACACAGCAAACCCCTTAGGTTTATAGGTTGCATTATCCCAAACTGCATGACATTTGAATGTTAGCAATGAGTTTGAGTACTAGCAACAAACATAATTACAGAGGACTTTGTGATATTGTTCTATCTTCTGAAGGTGTTATTTCCCAGTTAAAGCTTCCAGATGGTTGAGTATCCTCATTTCTAAAGATTAAAAGATAATAAGAATGTCTATAGTGCCTTTCTATTTTTGTATTCTATCTCTTTTATCAATTTATTTTGTTGTAGTCTGAGACAGGGGCTTGTTTCTGTAAATCAGGATAGCCAGGGAGGGTTGTGACACACTCTGGCACAGGCAGCACTGAACTGCAGACCTCCTTTCTCAGCTTCTTGAATGCTGGGATTATGCCTGACGCCCACCACCACGTCTAGGTTTCTACTGCATTTTAAAATACTACATTTTCTTTTGTGCTTCCACAAGTCACTATTAGAAGACCATAAATCAAACTGAGAGCAAATCACCGTACCAGGAGCCAACAGTGCAGTAGGAGATTGGTGGATATGTGCTCTGACCTCTTTAAGCTTGTGTATGTATGGGAGGGATGGGAATGCAGCAAACTACAAATTGTATAACTAAAACTACAAGTCATTGTGAAAATTGCTGATAGGAAGGAGTATAGGATACTAGAAGACTTTGCTGGTCTTGGGATCCAAAAAAGCTGACATGAACTGAAGGAAAAAAGAATGTTTCTGGCAGGGCATCTGGTCCTTTGCTATGAACTGAAAGAATTCACTGTACCTGGGGGAAAATGTGTAAAAACAGTAGGTAGCAGACTGATAATATTTGGCAAAAGGATTGGATAGGATAGTCAGAGCCACAAGACCACCTAAGAATTTAACAAGAGTTCTCTGTACCTCCTGACCCTCTAACTCCTGGGCTCCAAAGCAGGCAGGTATCATGTAGACCAGTAGACCAGGATGGTCTCAAACTTTACATATAGCCAAGGATGACTTTGCTTTTTTATTTTTTATATTTTATTTTATTTTTATTTTTATTTTATTTTATTTTATTTTGGTAACAGGGTGTTGCTATGTAGCCCTGGCTGGTCTAGAACTTGATATGTAGACCAGCTTGCCTTGGAACACTCAGAGATCACCTGCCTCTGCCTTCAAAGTGCTGTGTGTACCCCTATCACTGGCTTTCTTGAACTCTTGATACTCTTGCCTCTGACTTGTCAGGCAATTCAGATGTGTTTTGCCACACCCAGCTTAAGCATTGTGATTTCTGTGTTAAGATATCTTGCATTCACAAGCCCATATTCATGTTCTCCCTGTGACCTGCCTTGGTATGGAACTGCTGTGTCACTAGGGTACCCTTCATGGCATTCCAGGCTGGTCAGACCCTTGGCTGTTTATGGATGAGCATCTGTTCAGGGACCAGATTCATATCTGGGAATAAGTTCATAGAGTTCTCAACAGGGATCATACGCATTGAAGTGGACTCCCTCTGAACTTGTCAAGAGCAGATTGAAGCTCTCCAGGTAGTTTGAGGAAAGCTGCCTAGATTATTCCCAGTCCAATGATCAAAGCCCCTCACAACTCCAGGAGCTAGGGGTGCAACCCCACCACCATTCCCACAGACATTATAACCATCTAGCAGTAGTCCTGGGCAGAGTCCCTCTAGTGGTTACCAAGTGGGTGGGTCATTGCCACCTGCTCCCTGCCTCTAGGAATAATCTACACTACAAATGACGCCTGGGTGGGGCTTCTTTCCTCTTCAGAAACCCCAAGAGGTCGTGCTTGTCCCTACAATGTGCACTGAGGACCTGGTCAGTCATATGGGTATCTTTATGGCCAGTCAAGCACTCTTCAACCTTCATCCGATCAGTTTGGCTCCTCCATCTCTAGCTTGGGGATAAGTCATATTGGTCAGACAAATCAATATTCCTCCATTTGAAGGAACTCTCATCAATTGCTGAGAGGTTTCAGTGCCTTCCAAAATCTATCTGCCTTCCTTCCTTTCTCTTTCTTCTTTCTTCTTTCATTTTATTTTATTTTTTTTATAGATGGCATGATTTTATTTAGAAAGGGCATGCCTTCCTTATTAATCAAAAGGCAGGTGGCATTTTGCATGAAAAACACAGCATAATTTACATCAGTGTCCCCCAAATGAAATTCAAAGCTATTACAAAATGTGGACAAGATTTATATAAGTAAAACTATAACATCTTAATGAATAAATCAACTAATTAAATGAACAGTTGCTTTGTATGCGTATTTTAATTTTTTTACTTATTGCTATTTTTAAAATATTAGTTACATTTTATTAACTTTGTATCCCAGCTGTATCCTGCTCCCTCATTCCCTCCCAATCCTACCCTCCCTCCCTCATCTCCTCCCTGCCCCTTTCCAAGTCCACTGATAGGGGAGAACCTCTTCCCCTTCCATCTGACCCTGTTTTATCAGGTATCATCAGGACTGTCTGCAATGTCCACCTCTGTGGCCTAGCAGGGCTGCTCCTCCCTCGGGGTGGGGGGGGGGAGGTCAAAGAGCCTGCCATTGAGTTCATGTCAGAAATAGTCCCTGTTCCCCTTACTAGGAAAACACACTTGGATACTGAGCTACCATGGGCTACATCTGAGCAGAGGTTCTAGGTTATATCCATACATGGTCCTTGGTTGGAGAAACAGTCTCATAAAAGACCCCTGTGCCCAGATTGGTCCTTGTGGAGCTCCTGTCCTCTCCAGGTCATATTAACTCCCCCTTCTTTCATATGATTCCTTGCACTCTGCGGAAGGTTTGGTTATGAGTCTCAGTACCTGCTTTGATACACTGCTAGGTAGAGTCTTTCAGAAGCCCTCTGTGGTAGGCTCCTGTCCTATTACTTGTTTTCTCCTGTATCCAATGTCCATCCCATTTGTCTTTCTAAGTGAAGACAGAAATTGTGGTACTCTTACACAATGGAATACTACTCAGCAATTAAAAACAAGGAAATCATGAAATTTGCAGGCAAATGGTGGGACGTAGAAAAGATCATCCTGAGTGAGATATCCCAGGAGCAGAAAGACACACATGGTATATACTCACTTATAAGTGGATATTAGACGTATAGGATAACATACTGAAATCTATACACCTAAAGAAGATAAACAAGAAAGAGGACCTGGGGTAAGATGATTTATGTTGTTTTTAATACAAGTTTTAGATTGGTGATAAGGACAGAAAATATCTTCATGAAAACAGTAGTTTAAAGAGAAGAGAGTAAAGATAAAGAATCCATAAAGTGCTCACACTCATGTAATCCAAGCACCTGAAGGCTGAGGCCAGCACATTGACAATTCCAGGCCAGCCTCTGCACTGCATGGTGAACTCCAGTCTGGAAGATCAGGAAAGTTTCCAAAGAGTGGAGAGGCAAGGTCAGCATTAGATTTGCTGATAAATGATCATTGCATGAGTAGTAGAAAAATTAGAAGGATGGTTACTTTTTTCCCATGCCTTAGAAGGAAATTGGAAAACAGAATTTTCTCACTTAAGACACCTCTTTAAACTATGACAACCTTGAAGAGTTCCCATTCTAAGAGTCTATTGTCAACTGCTATACTTTGAATGTCATTTGTTGCTTCCAAAATGCAGGTTGAAATGTGCTCATGAATGTAAGAGATTCTTAGAAGTGATTCCCATCTTTCTTATGGAAGCAGATTTATTCTGTCCAGTGGCTGCCTTTCCCACTTTTCTCTGAGCACACCCACATGGATTACAGGTGTGGACTGCACCTTACTGAGGTTGTGGTAGTCATAAAGGAAAGCTGCTTTTTAAAAATTACTTATTTTGGGGCTGGAGAGATGGCTCATCAGTTAAGAGCACCATCTGATCTTCCAAATAGACCTGGGTTCAATTCCCACATGGCAGCTCACAACTGTCTGTAATGCCAATACCAAGGGATCTGACACCTTCACACTAATGCACATAAAATAAAAAAATTAATAAAAAAATTACTAATTTTATTTTGATTTTGAGACTGTCTTTACTCAATTCTCAAGCTAGCCTTGAACCAAAGCAGTTTTCCTGCCTCAGCTTCCCAAATGTTACCACACTGAGCTGGGAAGACCATATTTCACTTACTTTGAAGACCAGTTAAGGCCATTTTCGTGTCAGTGCTGGTTATAAAGTAGTATCCTTGAAGACATGAGAGGGTAAGTTTGAGTGTTTTATAGGGAGGAGGTGGGGGAGAAGGAGGGAAGGATGAGGTGTGAAGAGAACATGAACTTCTATTTTCTGATTTTAACAGGCTTTTTTTAGTTTTACCACATACACACACACACACACCTGCACACATGTGTGTTTATTTAAAATTTATTTTTTAAAACAGGGCACCTATGTATACCAGGCTACAGGATTCACCTGCCTATGCCTCCTGAGTGCCAGGATTAATGATGTTGAGCAGCATGACCACCACATTTTACTAATTTTTTCAAGGAAAAAAAATATGGTTATATATAAACATACACTAAGTGTAAAGTCCAGTAACTGTGGAGACTGGTTCTTTGGCCACCAGACTCTATGTCTGAAATAGTCTTAATAGCCCCAGTTGGGGGGTCTTACTTTTTATATCTTCTCCTCCTATTCACTCTTTCTGTGAACACAGCAAATGCATTCACATATTTATTTGTGGGATATTTTAGAATCAGAATTAGAGCTGTGTTATATAATGCTGGTTTTTCATTTTTTTCACCAGTCAGTTTTAGCTTGGTACTAAAGAGGCTCAGGAAATAGCCTTCAGCCTGATGGTTTGGGCAGATGACATAGTCATTTTGTGCTTGGTTTCTTCTGTAAAATATATGGTGTTGAAGGGCTGATTTGAAGTTTCCTAATTGCTTTAAAATGCTAATGAGAAATGCTAGGATCTTAAAGGGCAGACATTTGGTTGCATTCTATATGGAAAATGATTATCCTAATCCAGCTGTGAACACTTACAGTGATAAACTCTTGGCAAGCTAAAAGTGATGGCAGGGAGGGGTAGGTGGTAGAATGGGTGTCAGAAACATGATTCAGAAAGACCATTTCTTATTTCCAGTAGGCAGGTCTGCTACTTCTAAGGTAACAATGGCCTAAAATTAGAAAAAACCAAACAACAACAAAAAACCCAAACAAACAAACAAAAACTTTCTTGAATCTATTATAGTAGTTTAATTTGTGTGTGTGTCACTGGAGACAGGGAGCATAATTTTGGACAGTGTCTCATTTAACCCAGGCTTTGAATTCTCTATATTGTTAAGGCTGGCCTCAAACTTCTAATTCTCGTGTCTTTACCTACCAGATGTTGTTATTCAAGCTGTGCCAGGCTTGAATATATTTTTGATTGAAAATTCAAGTCACAGTTTTAGGGAGGTGTACCACTGATTATTCTTAGACAAATGTGACCTTTGACTTGTTCAACCTTTTTTTTTTTTTTCTTTTTTTGAGAATTGTGTCATGTTCTCACAATGAGTGCCTTGGAAAAGCTGGGTGAGGGGTCCAGGCATGAGAGCCACAGGTAGAAAGTTGGGAATGTGCTTTCCACTTTTTGGCTCTGCATAACATTATTTGGCAAGCTTGCCTCGGGAAAGCGGTTATTACTTTAAGAATTGTTGGGTGAAGGTGTTGTTTTTTGAATTGCATGACTAGTTTATTATTATTAATTCTGTTTATTAAAACATAGCTGTGGGGTTGAGTGTGGGCTGCACTTCAACCCTAGTATGTGGAGCTTTGTGTCAACAGGGGATCAGTTTAAGTTCATGCTGGGCTGTAGGGGGACTTTGAAGTCAGCCTGACTACATGAGATTGTCTCAAAACCTGAAAGAAACAAAAGGTAGGTTTTGGCTTTTTGCCTTTAGTGTAGCAAATGTTGATTCTTATTTCCTTGTAGTTTTTCATCTTTGTATGCTCTGAAGTTTTTGTCTCTGTTTTTAGTTTTTCTTGTATATTTATTCTGTATGTATGCATGTGAGTGCACATGTGAGGCCAGAGGATACTTTGCAGGAGTCAGTTTTCTTCTTATATCATGTGAGTTCTGGGCCGTGGTTGACAGCAAATGTCTTTTTTTTTTTTTTGTCCACTGAGCTGTCTCATAGGTCCTGTCTCTTTGGCTTTTATCCTTCTTGTTCATATGCTGTTTGCCCACTAACATGCTATGAATGCAGCACACTCCCCGTACATTTTTCTTAGGAGACAAACATGAAGAATAACTGAGGAAACTAATGCATCTAGCAGGGAGTTATGCAAGGAGAGCTTTAATCAGCCAGTCCTGAAGATACCTGATAAAACAGGATCAGATGAATGGGGAGGAGGTCCCCCCTATCAGTGGACTTGGAAAGGGGCACGGTGGAGATGAGGGAGGGAGGGAGGGAGGGAGGGGCTGGGAGGGAATGAGGGATCGGGACACGGCTGGGATACAGAGTTAATAAATAAAATGTAACTGATAAAGAAAAATAATAATAAAATAAAAAAAATTTCTTTTTAACAACATGCTCCAACCAAGGGCCATGAATGGAGAGGACCTAGACCCCTTGCTCAGATGTAGCCCATAGGCAGCTCAGTCTCCATGTGGCTGCCCTAGTAATGGGAACAGGGTTTGTCTCTGACATGAACTCAGTGCTGGCTCTTTGATCACCTCCTGCTGAGGGGGGAGCGTACTTGCCAGGCCACAGAGGAAGATAATGCAGCCAGTTCTGATGAGACCTGATAAGCTAGGGTCAGATAGTAGGGGAGGAGGACCTCTTCTATCAGTGGACTAAGAGAGGGGCATAGAGGGAGAAGAGGGAGGGAGAGTGGGCTTGGGAGGAGATGAGGGAGGGGCTACAATGGGGATACAAAGTGAATAAATTGTAATTTAAACAAAACAAAACAAGGTAGTCAGTGTTCTAAATGGAGGGGAAAGGGTTCATGAGCCTGCATCTTTAACCAAGGAGCTGTGGACAATTGATAGGTCCTGAGAGAGGGAGAGTCAGTTTTCTTTAAGGGTGTGGCCCTGGTAAGTCCCATGCCTATTAGTATTCAGGGAGCATAAACTGGGCATGGTGAGGCACTCAGGCTTAGGAGGTGGGAAACAATCTGGGAGTAGTTACCGAAAGGTGAATATGGTGAAAGTACATTGTATGACAATCTCAAAGAATTAGTAGATTAAAAAAATTGATACATGCATATATTCTTTCTTTGAATACTCCTGTCTCTTGAGTAAGGTTCTAAGATGAATACTTCAAAATACATTTTTCTACCATAAACAGGAAATTCAAAGCATTTTTCTCTTTTCATTTATGTAAGCTTTTGGCATTTCTCATAAGAGATTTTCTTAACTCCTTTTAAGTTGTTAAACTCATCCTTAAAGTTACAGTTTGAGGCATGTGATAGATATTCCATGCAAAATTCCCAACTCTATCTATCGTAATAAAGTCTTCAAGAGGATTGCAATTGTAGTGCCTCTTTATCCCACATTAATAATTCTTAAAGGCGTTCGTTGTCTTAAGAATTTCCCAATCCTCATTTAAAAAAATACTAAATTCATAGCAGTATTAGCCTCTGTTTTTAAACTTTAAAAATTATTGTTGCTTATTTATTTTGTGTTAATGCGATGGGAGTATGCATATAGAGGTTAGAAGACAATTTGGGGAGTTGGTTCTTTCATTTCACCATGTGGGCACCAGGGATTGAAGTTAGGTCATCAGACGAAGCAGCAGGTGCCTCTACTTTCTGCGCTGCCTCACTGGCAACATTAGCCCCTTGAAATTTCAGCAACAAACCCCCCAAATAGTGGAATTATACTTATGTAGTATAATTTGCTTAACTTATTGAACCTATTTATGTTTCTTAGAGTCATAAATCCTTCAAAAAGCATTTTATACCTTAAAATTCTACATGAAAAATCTAAAGGAGAAATCATGTATGATTCTGTACAATACCACTGCGCGCATGTACATGTGTAAATATGTAGTCTAGGTGGGAAAAAGCAACATTCTCTAATGCTTTTCCCTCTTCGCTCCATGAGCCAAGGCCCTTAACTGGATATGGTTGTTAGAGATGAGCCTTATAAAGCCTTTTTTCACTATATCACTTCTCAAAAAGGAGCCTGTCTTAATTAAGGTTACTATTGCTCTGATAAACACCACAACCAAAAGCAACTTGGGAAAGAAAGGGTTTTTTCATTAACAGTTCTGTATGAACAGCTTATCAGCAAAAGCAGTGAGGGCAGGAACTCAACTAGGGCAGGAACCTGGAGGCAGGAGCTGATACAGAGGCAATGGAGGAGTGCTGCTTATTGGCTTGCTCCTCATGGCTTGCTCAGCCTGCTTTCTAATAGCTCAGGAATGGCACCACCCACAGTGGGGGTCGCTATTTAAGAAAATGCCCTACATTTTCTTAAATGAACATCTCCCACCTATGGAGGCATTTTCTCTATTGAGGTCCCTCCTTTTAGACGACTTGTACTTGTGTTGAGTTGACATGAAATCAACCAGAACAGAGACTTAGTCTTGTCGCTTTGCTTCCTGCAGTAGCCCCACTGCCACTGCTTTGTTTAAAGGTCAGCATTATTGACCTTTAAAATTTCATTTCTCATTTATGCCTCATCTTCTCATCACACATTACTCTTCTGCTGAGAATAAAATGACTCAAATTTAAATAGGTATTTTACCTGTCCTTTCAAAGAAATAAGACCTTAAAACGGGCACTTTCTATATAAAATGTAGAAAAGAATTATTATTGTATGTATGGAATTCTAATGAAAGTCTGTTAGTTCGAGTAATATAAGAAGAACAGTTCTGTATTTCATCAGTTTTACATTTGAACATGGCCATGACTGGGAAATAATCATTAAAATATATTAATATAAAAATACTTCAAAATTCTTTACTCATGCCTGTATTCCCAGCTCTTGGGTTGTCAAGGCAGGTGGAGCTCTGAGAAATCCAAGCCAGCTTGGGCTACATGATGAATTTAAAGTGTCAGTACTGTCTCAGAAATCACACACACACACACACAAGAAAAAAAAAACCTAACCCTAAGAATTATGACATTGTCCATACTAGGTCTCTTGAAATCTAGTTGTAATGTTTTGAGGTCATTGCTATTTTTAGTTTTTAATTTTTATTTATTTATAAGCAGGGTCTCCTATATCCTAGATTGTCCTTGAATTTTCTATGTAAGAAAAGGAGTTTGTGGCCTTAAATTTCTAATCCTTCTGCCTTAATGCTGGGATTACAGCCATGTGCCACCATGCCTGGATATTTTTTCTGGGGAGTTTTTATATCTTGATTTCCAAATGAACTGAATTGAGATTCTGAAAAAATGTAAAGGCTTTCACATTTTCTGTGGCACATGGTGACAGATGCACAGCAGGTCCATATGTTGTGTATCTATTATTATAGTTAATCATTATTTTTGCTTTAGAGAAGGGCTGTGGCTAACCTCCAAGAGAGTGAAACTGTGAATATGGATATTCATATTGTTTTTCAACAGGAAGAGCTCTCAGTTGAATATCTTTGTCTCATACATAGCATAGCATCTAGGAGATAAAGGAGCTACAATTCTGGATGTTACTGTGAAATTTCAATGTGTATTTTCATCGGATGGAAAGGCACTCTGGTTTCTTTTTCTCCCATATATGGACTTGATGCCATAGGCACGCTAATTTTGCCATCTCCTCACGACTGCTCCTTTCCGCCTCCGTGCTTCTTCTGCACAGCACCATTCCCTCCACCTGCTGCATACTCCCTTCTTTGAGTCCATTTCCTTTTCCCCTTTCAAAACTTGGATCCAAAATTATTTCCCCTAGAAAGCTGTTAATCATTTCCTCTGTGTAACTCTTACTGTCCTTCCTTACCTTAATACAGATATAGGATTCAATTTCATGAGTTGTGTTGCTGTGACTTGCCTGCATCCGTGCATTTTTGAGATTAACTGCCCTATCTAATTTCACAGCTGATCTGGGACTTACTTCCATTTCACAGGTAGGGCCAAAAAGATATGGTTAATTTGGGGGATGGGGTTGCTTTTCTATTACCTTCTCTAGCTCCCAAATAGTGAGACAGAGATCCATTAGATTTATTAATAAACTTTAGGCTCTATTATTAGGCAGATAGCATTTATTCTAACCCGCTATGCTAGTCTGGCTACTTCCCAGCCACAGGCCCTGAATCACTTGCCATATTGGTTCTACCTGGGCTGCTTCTGCTCCATCAGGTCAGTCCTCATGGCCATGACCTTTTTCTACCTCTTCTTTCCTTTCTTCTCCTGTCCCTCGTGGTCCCTGCTTGAGACCCCCACAGTGGATCAGAAGTCTTGCCTCTGTTCTCTCTTACCCAGCTATAGGTTCTTAGCAACTTTATTAACCAATCAGAGATAGCTGGGGAGCAAAGTTTATACAACCTTGATAAATGAACATGATGATAGTGCCCACGTCCAAACTGCAAACAGATCTCCGGGCACAAAATTGAGCATCTGAACATGGCACACTAGGCCAACCCCCACCATAGGGCAACAGAGCACGAATATTTTCTTCTCTACTACATGCATGCATGCCTTTAGGCATACTCTTAGGTTTAACTGTGCTAAAATTTGAACATTTCCCCATCATTTTAAAAGTGTGTGTGTGTGTGTGTGTGTGTGTGTGTTTTGAGACAGGATCTCACTATGTTGCCTAGGCTGGCCTTAATTCACTAATGTAACACAGGCTTCAGGCTGGCCTCAAAGTCATAATGAGTCTTCTGTCTCAGCCTTCCTGAGGGCTGGACCTACAAGTGAGTACAGGATGCCCACCAGCATTGCTTGTAATAGTATAGTCTTGCCTTTCTCTCTTTCTTTCTAATCATTCTCACATGTTAAAATACAACCTAAAACCCCAGACTGATTTATTCAGGTGTGGTGTGCATGAAATGAAACAAAAGTGCCCATTTGAAATAACAATTTGCATTTTTGTGCTTGTATATACCCATGAAACTAGCACCACAATTTAGACAGTTTTTCCAGTAGCCCATGTCTGGGAAATTTCCTCATGCCTCTTTCCTTACTCTCTCTTTTTTCCCTCGTTTTCCCCCAGATAACAGCTGATTCGGGTTCTGTCTCAACACTTTATATTTTTTGCCTGTTCTCAATTCATACAGTTAGCATTAGAGTATATCCTCTAGTCTGGCTTCTTTTGCTCAGCATAAATTTTAGATTGTTCCTCTTTATGGCTGGATACTGTTTCACTGTATGTGACTGCAGCTTTTCATTTATCTGATCACTTGTCAATAGGCATTTGGCTTGTTTCATGTTTCTGGCTCTCATAACTAAAGCTGTTATAGAAATGAAATACCTGTTACAGGTTTTTGTCTGGCTACATTTCCATCTCTCTTGGTCCTACAATTGAAGAGTGTTTTATTTGGTTCTTGCTCACCCTCATCAATACTTGTCATTTAAAACTATTTTAGCTATCCTTGTCAGCCTTCAGTAGTATGTCATTATGGCTTTTCTGTGTATTTCTTTGATGGTTAGTGGAACTTAGCATCTTGCTTGAATTAACCATATAGATATGTCTTATTCTGTAGCCTACGAAGGCTTTGAACTCAGGATAGTTCTGCCTTCATCTTCTGAGTGCTGGCATTATAGATAACAGTCTAACTTTCTGGCTCTATAATCTTGAATCTGTTTTTAAATTGATGCTTCTCATTTTTTTTTCTCAAACTCAATTCCTAAAGAATTGACTTAAAATTATTTCTTAAGATTTTATTTACTTTTATTTTATGTGCATGGCTGTTTCTTTGCATATATGTCTGTGTATTTATTATTGCTTGTAGTATTCCTGAGCAAGGAGGCCAGAAAAGGGTGTTGAATTCTTTGGAATTGTAGTTACAGATAGTTTTAACCTACCACGTGGTTGCTAGGCACAGAACCTAGGTCCTCTGAAAGAGCAGCTAATGCTGCATGCTTTTGGTGTCCATAAAGGCCAGAAAAGGTCTTTGGGTCCCTTGAAACTGGAGTTAAAGATGGTTGTAAGCTGTCATGTGAGTGCTGGGAACTGAACCTAGGCTATCTGCAAGAGAAGCCAGTCAGCTTAACCATTGAGTCATCTTTCCAGCACCCATTGCTACTCTTAATTGAGTAAGTGGTTTAATTACATTTTCTTTCCTGTATTATATAATGAGTTCTCTTTTGATGCCTGTTTTGCAGTAGGTATTATTACATAATATGTCTAAGTGCCCAAAGTAAGATAGGAACTAACTTGCCTTTTCATTTATGGAAATTACAGGGTTGATAGTAAAACATTAAATGAGATTCATATGCTAAAAATATAAAAGAAGAAATAGCAGAATAAAAAGAAATTTGAGGCAGAGTTTCACTCTGTAGCCCATGCTGAGATTACAGGCATAGGCCATCACAGCTGATCATTGTGATTTGTGATAAAGCTAAGTTCCCCAACCTATTGAAGGAGTGACTATCTCAGGTTGAGAATCATCATTCTCCCGGAAGAGGGCATGCTTGGGCAAAGTTGGAACAACAGGCAGGCATTAGGAGCATGAGGAGTGGAGAAGGCTGTTACAGCATCCATTGAGGTCCAGGAGCTGAGCCCTGAAAGTAGTTCATAACAGTAGGCTCCTGGAGAGCAAGTGCAAGGATAGATCATGAGGAAATTTAGGTGACTGGTGAAGAAGACTTTTAAATATTTTTGAGAAAGAAAGTATAAGATAGGATTTATATTTTTGAAAAATAATAGGTGATACAAAACTGAAACCACTAGAGACCATTTTCCCCTGTAAAGAATAGTAGAAGTAGTGGAATGTAATGGAAGTTTTGATTTCTTTGTAAACTCAGTTATGTTTTGTAAATATGTTTTTGTTTTAATTCCAAGTATGGGATTTTAGGTTGGGCTATAGTTTGTCCACAGCTGTTAATTGTCTCTTGCGGTTGTGGCTTTTGCCAGCTGCTAACGGCCTACCTCCAGGCCTGGAGAGGGCCATGGTCTAGGACTCTGAGGATATAAATTTGAGAGCTCAGAAGGAGGTGGCATGCACTGTTGGTGTGTGGTGTGCAGCAGTTTGGAGCAGACCAAAAAGACAGACAGTGTGGTGGTTTGGAGCAGATAGAGATGCTGTGGGGCACAGTGGTTTGGAGGAGACTGTTGGCTGTGTTTGCTGTTGATGGAGATTGGTCTATCCCCCAAAGACCCATTGACCCTAAACAGCTGGTAGAAGTAAAGGGGTCTGTGTCTCCTCTTCCCCACTAACCTCTTTCCTATGTAGGGTTGGGAGGTTGGGAGGGAGGTAGAGGCCTGACACCCTAAATAAAGTAGAGTTTTAAAAACTAGTTACAGTGGAAAGATTGGAGAGTTGGTTATGGAGAACACAGATGAAGAAAATGAGAGTGCCATTTTGGAAAAGCTGCATGGTGGTTTTAAGATGAGCTTTTCAGAATAGAATTGCTGAGAAGGCAGTTGAGTATATGAGGCTAGAGATAGCACTGGGAATAATCAGCCAGTGATGGCAGCTGAAACCATTGGTGTTTAGAGTGACAGGAAAAGGAAGATGAGATATAAAGAAACTTCATTAGAGCTGTGAAGTGCACACCAGAGAAATAAGAAAAAAAAAAAAAAACAAAAAAAAAACTAAACAACTACAAGAACATTTTATTACAACTGGGGCATAGACTGTGTTATTTAACATTGTGAGCTCAGAATTCCACTAGTTTTTGCGATGATAATGAAAATCTGTGTGTCCGTTAATTTAAAGGTTAAAAGTTCTTTTTTTTTTTTTTTTTTAACATTTCAGTGCAGGAGCTCAAGAGTTGGTTCAGCAGTTTAGAGCAGTTATTGATCTTGCAGAGGACTCAGTTTCTGTTCCAAGCACCACCCCCATGGTGATTAACACCTGCCCATTTAAGAGGAACCAGTGTTCTGTCCTGACTTCCACAGGCACCAAGCACACACACATGGCATATAGATACACGTTCAGGTAAATATTTACACACATAAAAATAAACAAATAAATAAAGCATTTAGTACAATTTATATTCAGGAGTATAACCTACTCTTGTTTTTTTGGATATAGATTCTATTTTTACTTGTTTTACTGTTTCCAGTTGTAACCCTTTTGGGACTGGAAAGGTGGCTCAGCAGTTAAGAGGTGCATATTCTTTTTGCAGAATGTATGAGTTCCATTGCCAGCACCAATGTCAGAAATCTTACAACTGTAACTCCAGCTCCAGGGAGTTTGACCCCTCTGGATTTCCACACAGAGACTGAAACACATATAACCACAGAAAGACTCACACACTTATACATAGTTAAAAAATAAATTGTAGGCCTTAAAATGAGAAAGATACTGAACATTTTAATTTATCAGTTTGATATAGTTCCAGTGGTTCATAGAATTCTAAAACCCGGTACATGATTGCAAACCGTTAATGAGAGAAATTATAAACTACTCAGGTGACAGAGGATTTGTGGTAAATCTAAAGAACTTAGGTTCTCATAGTTACAGAGTGCAAATGCAGCAGCAGCAGTAGCAGCCATATGAGAGATGAACTTGATAGAGAGAGTGAAGTCAAGCAGCAGAAGTCTGAGAAGATCTATGTGATTTTTTTATTTAACAACTTGGTTGTAGTTTAAAGTAATCAGACTTGGTGCTGGGGAGATGGCTTATCAGTTAAGAGCACTTGCTGCTCTTCTAGACAGCATTCACACTGGGTGAATCAAAGCCTTATGTAATTCCAGCTGCAGGGGATCAAATGCTTTTTTCTGGTCCTTACAGATACCTGCACTCAAAGTCTATGTACACACACACACACACACACACACACACACACACACGCAGCAACAAGAAAGAGAGAACATTAAAAAATAAAATCTACATCATACTTCAAAAGTAGTCCTTCATAAACCCACAAGGTGAATTCGCAACAGCAGCTAATGTAAGAATGCTGCTAGGGCAAACCAGGGGTGGCTGCATGAAATACACCCAAGTACATGCCGTGGGTGCCACTACCATGGATGAAAGTGTGATGAAGGGATGGGAAAGATGGAGTACTGGTGGAGAGGCAGGAGAGAAAGCAAAGGTGAGGGGTTCGTACACTGTGGAGAAAGGCGGTTCTGGAGATGTGACAGTGCTAATGAAGAAGGCATTGTGAGATCCTGGTCCAGGCTGCCGCCAAGGGCCATGGTCTGGGTCCATGGTCTTGATGCAGCTGGAGTCTGTGTCGATGTCTGTCACTCAAGTTACCACCAAAGGCCAAGTGGATGTCTGTGGTCCAGGCTGCTACTGGAGACCATGTGGATGTCTGAGGGCTGTACTGCCTCCACTGCTGCTGGGGGTCGTGTCTGGGATCTCTGTCAGCCAGGGTCTGTGTTGATGTCCCAGGCCCATGTTAACACCAGAAGCCGTGCAGATGTCCCTTCTTTGGACTGCTGTCTGAGGCACTGTGCTGAGCTGCCCCGTGCCTCGCCTGGGAAGCACAATAAAGCTGACCCTGATGTGGGTATGTGTGCCGAGCTGGTCCTGCCCCTTGTCTGCTATGGGGTGTTGTGGGGAAGGGAGAGATGCTCCCACACCCCTTGACACCTGCAGCAGGTGGGAAAGCTGGCCTCACCCCTCACCAACTGCAGCATTCGGGAGAGTGGGCCCTGCACCTCTCCTGGGCAGCACAGTGGAGCTGGCCCTAGTGGTGAAGGCACGAATAATAACCCTGCCCCAAAGACATGAGAGCAGGAGAGCTGACCCTGCCTCTTGCCAGTTGTGGAATAGGATGAACTATCAGGGCAGTGCAGAGCTTGCCCTGGTGTTGCAGTAGGGGAGAGCTGGTGGGCTGACCAACTCAGCTACCTCCTAGGCCCAGATTCAGGGTTTTGAGTTGGCCCACCCCATCGTCTACTCCCATCTGTGATCTGCTGGAGCATGTGAAAGGATCAGCTCTATAGATCCAAAGCTGCAGGATCCCCATGACACAGGGCAAAAACAGCATAGCTAAGGAATCCTGTGAGGATCAAACTTTGATGATGTAGCAAAAGCCAGAGGTCTTGGACCACACCAAAGACTCATCATGATGAATATTTGCAAGTAAATATATGCAGACAAAAAGGTGTACTGTGTGACACACTGTGACACTATAGCTTCCACAAGATTTTTTTTTTTAATTCTAATTTTATTCTCTTTTGGGTTGGGAGGTTGCAAGGGTGTAGGAGGGTGGATACGAAGGGAAGGGGGAGATGAGTGGAATTGGGGAGCATAATGTGAAACTCACAAAGAATTGATAGAAAGTTTTAAAGAAAGAATGCTGCTAAGCTTTCATGTCATTGTCCTAGTTAGGATTTCTGTGGCTGTGATGAAACTCATGACCAAAGCAGCCTGAAGGAGAAAATAGTTTATTTTGCTTACAGTTCCATATAACAGTTTATCATCAAAAGTAGTGAGGGCAGGAATTCAAACAGGGCAGAAACCTATAGGCAGGAGCTGATGAAGAGGCCATGGAGAAGTACCGCTTACTAACTTGTTTTCCATGGTTTGCTCAGCCTGCTTTCTCATAGAACCACCAGCTCAGGGATGGCTCTACCCACAATAGTCTGGGTCCTGCTGCATCAATCACTAATTAGGAAAATGCCTTACAACTGGATCGTATAGAGGATTTTTCTCAATTGAGGCTTCCTCCTTTCTCTTTGACTTTGGTTGACTCTGGCTTTTGTCAAATTGGCATAAAACTAGCCAGGACAGTCCTGGTATATTGTATTAGGTTTGGTGGGCCTTTCTTGTCACAAAAATGGTTTTTTAAAGTATTATTATTAATTATACTTTATTCACTTTGTATCCCCCTTGTGGTTCCCTCCCTCCTCCCATCCCAATTCCTCCCTTTCTCCACCCTCTGCATGCATGCATGCCCCTCCCCAAGTCCATTGATAGGGGAGGTCTTCTTTTCCTTCCTTCTAATCCTAGTCAATTAGGTCTCATCAGGAGTGGCTGCATTGTCTTCTTCTGTGGCCTGGTAATGCTGCTTCCCCCTCAGGGGGGGTAATTAAAGAGCAGGCCAATCAGTTCATGTCAGAGACAGTCCCTGTTCCTATCACAATGGAGCCCACTTGGGTACTGAACTGCCATGGGCTACATCTGTGCAGGGGTCTTAGGTTATCTCCATGCATAGTCCTTGGTTGGAGTATCAGTCTCAGGGAAGACCCTTGTGCTCAGAATTTTTTGTTCTGTTGCTCTCATGTGGAGATCCTGTCCTCTCCAGATTTTACTGTTTCCCACTTCTTTCATAAGATTCCCTGCACTCTGCCCAAAGGTTGCCCATAATAAGCCTCAGCATCTGTATTGATAATCTGCAGGGCAGAGCTTTTCAGAGGTCCTCTATGTCAGGCTTCTGACTTGTTCCCTCTTTTCTCCTTCTTACTTGTACAACCACTCTGGAAAGCAATCTGGCACTTCCTCAAGATCCAGCTATATCACTCCTAGTCATATACCCAAAAGAGGCTCAAGTACACAATAAGGACATTTGCTCAACCATGTTTGTAGCAGCCTTATTTGTAATAGCCAGAAGCTGGAAACAACCCAGATGCCCCTCAGTGGAGGAATGAATACAGAACTTGTGGTATATCTACACAATGGAATATACTCAGCAATAAAAAAACAAGGAAATCATGAATTTGCAGGTAAATGGTGGGATCTGGAAAAGATCATCCTGAGTGAGCTATCTCAGAAGCAGAAAGACGCAAATGGTATATACTCACTCAGGTAGACATATAATGTAGGATAAACCTACTAAAATCTGTACACCTAAAGAAACTAATCAAGAGGGAGGACTCTTGCTAGAATGCTCAATTCCTATCCAGAAAGGCAAATAGGATGCACAAAAGTGATTTTATTAGAAATTTAGAATTTGAAATCTATAAAAGGACTTTAAAATTCCTCTTCACTTGTTTGTTTGTTTATTTATTTGATATGTTAGGGATTGAACCCAGGGTCTCATAAATGACAGGCAAGTACCCTGCCACTCCTACTCCTGGTACCTTCCAAAATTATTTTTGCCTTTTTTGTTTGTTTGTTTTTGAGACAGGCTCTCACTGCGAAGTTTTAGCTGGCTTGGAACTCACAGAAAACTGCCTGCCTCCGCCTCCTCAGTGCTGAGATTAAAGGCATGCACCACCATGCCTGGCTTATATCATGAGTATTTGTCAGAGTCATCATGGGTGTGTTCATCTTTGGAAATGTTCTCACAGACACAGCTAGCATAGTGCTTTACTTAAGCTCCTAGACACTTCTCAGTCCAATCAAGTTGATGATCAGTCGTTGTACACAATTATTCTATCAATTTGCATATTTTTATGTGCAGTCACATTATCTGGAAATATAATTTCTCTCCTTCCAATTCTTAGAATATAAATTTGTTTTTCTTATTACACTAGTTAGGATCCCTTGTGTGAGGTTAAATGGAAATGTTGGTGATACTGTACCACATTACAATGAAAGGGAAAGCTTTCAGTATCCCACCGTTGAACGTGGTGGTTTTCACAGGCCTGCTAGATTGAAAGGGTTACCTCTCTTCCTAGTTAGCAAACAGGTTTTATGATGAATGGATGCACATTGTGTCAGATCCGTCCTTTGAGACAGGGTCTTACTGTGTAGACCCAAACTCCACTCACAGCCACTTGCCTGCATCAGCCACCACCTTTGGCCCGGGGCTGCTTACTTTCTCTGGCTTTGTCCAGCTTCCAGAGGTTCTGCAGCTGGTCCCCCAGCAGTAGCACCGGTGTTCAAATACATGAACCTGTATTGTTTCAAACCGTAATTGATGTACTGTACACCCAGACAGTTCAGACACTAAACCAAATTGTTTAGATTTGTAACATTAAATTTTTAAAGCCAAATTGACAGAGTGAAATTATCTTTAGAGATAAAGAGATGTTACTTAAGACTAATGTATTTAATGATCAAAAGGAAAGCTGTTGTTTTCATATATATATATATATTCATGAAAACAAATATATATGAAAAAATATATATATATTTAACAGAGTAAAACCCTTTGGGGTATCCTGTAATATCAGATAGCTACAAATGGCATTAGCCTTTCTTGGTACATGCTTTTCTCTCCCTTTTCTCTGTGACCAAAATCATAATTTAAGCCCAAAATACAAAATGAATTTTATAAAACTTAGTTTCTGTGGGAACTTTATTAAAATAAGTATAAAGAGTGAGGCAATGTTCTTAGCGTACTGATAACAAAAGTGGTAACATGGTCTTTTTTTAATCTTTGAATTCAACTACCAGTTATGTTGAAATTAACACACAGCCTTAGCTTTACTTGGCAACTTTAAAAAGTGAGAGTCAGTGTTCTGAAACAGAGCCCTTTTAAATTTATTGACTCTTGTTTTGGCTGTAGAACCAATACACTCGGAAGAACTGCAGGACAACAGAGGAGATGCTTTCTTTTCCCCAAGCCTGTGTTTTGGAACCTACTACCATTAAGCATGTTTTCTATTTCTGTTTTAATTAAAAGAAAATATACTTGTATTTTCTCAGACTTTGGATTATGTAAATGTCTTTTAACTTTTCACCTCTCAGGGATTATGACCTGAGTGCACAAATACTTTAAGCCTCTTTTCCAGCTGCTGTAACAAAACAGCTGACATGCAAGTGAGGGGAGGAGGTGTGTATTTTGGCTCATGGCTCCAGTACAGTTCATTACGGTAGGGGAGGTGTGTAATCTGTCCTTTTTATATAGAGTGAGCTTGTTTTTGCAAAGAGTAATGATAGAAAATTTTTCAAATTGAATGCTAAAAGTGAGATTAAAAAATAATAAATATTGAGTCTTTAAAATATAAATTACAATGACCCTGAACTGAGCTTGCAACTCATTTCCCAAGAAGATCTTTAAATTTCATCTGTTACATGTGCAGACTGTCACTTTAGGTTTCTAGATTGACCTGCCTCAGAGTCATGTCTTCAGCTACCTCCTTTTCCTTTCTTTGTTTAATCTGAGGATTTATTTTATTTGTATGAATGTTTTTCTTAACATATGTATGTATACCACATGCATACCTGGTACCCAAAGTCAGAGGAGAGTTTTCTCGACAACCAAGCCATCTCTCCAGTTTCTCAACTCCTTCCTTGATATCTCCATTCAGTGCCATCTCATGAGTGTCCACCTGGAGACAAGTTCATATTCACTGTGTCCTTCCCAAGTCTTCCCACAGTGTCCTGAACACCTAAAATATAAAGCAACTAAAAAATAAAGTTAGTGGTAGCTTTATTTTTTATTTTTATCTTCATCTGACAAAACCTTTGCCAACTTTTCCAACCTACTCTGTATTTTATATAATAATTTGACCATATATTTAGGATATATTAAAAAAATGGCACTACCTATCACATCTGCTGCCTTTCTAGTACATGCCACAATTGTCTCTTGTGTGGATCATAGCAGTAAATAGTCATTTGTAATTGTGTTCAGAGCTAGCAGCTAGAACAATACCACAGAAGTTGATTTTTCTTTTCTTTTTCTTTTTTTATAATTTTAACTTTTTTAATATTAATTACAGGTTATTTGTATCCCAGCTGTAGCCCCCTCCATCATTCCCTCCCAACCCCACCCTCCCTCCGTCGTCTCCTCCCTGCCCCTCTCTAAGGTCACTGATAGGGGAGGTCCTCCTCCTCTTCCATCTGACCCTAGTTTATGTGGGCTCATCAGGACTGGCTGCAATGTCCTCTGTGGCCTAGCATCTTTTTCTTTTTTTACTTTGCTTTCAGCAGTAGGCTTCCATCTTGTTCAGGGTAAAAGTCCTGTGTGTGTTTGTGTGTGTAGGCCAGAGGTTGACTTGGGTAGCTTCCTTTAGTACTCTCTGTTGTTTTTGAGACAGGGTCTCTCACTGAACCTAAAGCTCATTGAGTTGGCCCTTTGTCTAGTCACTGAGCCTCAGGGATTCCCTTGTCTCTGTCTTCCCAGTTCTAGGATTTCATGCATGTGCCACCATTCTAGTTTTTAAACATGGCTTCTGAGTATACAATTCAGGTCCTCGTGCTATGTGTCAAGTGCTTTAGGTGCACCCTCTCTCTTGCTCTAAGTGAGAATTGTATTGGGAAGAAACAACCCACATTTAGCTCCAGGGTTAAGAAAGACTGGATTTGTAACTCACTTCAACAAAACTTTCATCTTTCTAACCCACTTTGTTGATGGTAAAACACTTAAAATGAAGGCATTACTTTCATTTGGAGTCAATGATTAAGAACAAAAAGGTCAGTGTCAGCAATTTTTATTATATGCTATTCTCTAGATGTTTGAAAAGTAATTTAGAAAAGGGAAAGGATAATTACACCTACTTTGTTAAGTTAAATGAAGGAAAGTCACCTAATAATTGTTTTTTAAATTACTCTTCTGTCTGCATGGTATCATTTGGAATGCGCAGGGATTTAGTTATGAAATTTCACATTACAATTTGCTTAAACATTAATTCTGTTGGCTTTCAAAGTGCTCTTCTCATTATGAAGACATATTTTTAGGTGTAGGATGTTTCTTCTTCCTTTATTAATTACTTCTTCCTTTATATTGTTCTTAACTGTTGTTTTGGGATTTTTTTTTTTTTTTTTTTTTTTGTGACAGCATCTTGTGAATGAGGCCCAGGGCTTCTTAATTCTTAGTGCTCCTCTTGTTTCAGTCTTCTGAGTACTGAGATGGGTATCCACATACCAGACCTGGATCATGATAGATTTGTTATTAGGCAACTGTTGGACTTCTATGCTTCTTGGTTTCCATCTGCTCTTTTCAACTTCTTTTCTTTATACATCCTATCTTATCAACTGTATTTCCTAGATCACCAGCTTCAACTTCCACCTATCCACTTAACTTTTTTGACTTTAATTTTTTGAAATAATTTTATTTATTATTTATTACAGTTTATGTTCTTTGTATTCCGACGGTAGCCCTCTCCGTCATTTCCTCCCAGACCCATCCTCCTTCCCTCTTCTCCCCAGTATGCCCCTCCCCTAGTCCACTGATAGGGGAGGTCCTCCTCCTCTTCTATCTGACCCTAGCCTATCAGGTCTCATCAGAACTGTCTGCATTGTCTTCCTCTGTAGCCTGGCAAGGCTGCACACCCCCAGGGGGTGGTGACCAAAGAGCAGGCCACTGAATTCATGTCAGAGACAGCCCCTGTTCCCCTTACTAGTGAACCCACTTAGAAACTGAGCTGCCTATGGGCTACATCTGAGCAGGAAGTGTAGGTCCTCTACATACATGGTCCTTGGTTGGAGTATTGGTTTCTGCAGGCTCCCTGGTTGTCTTTAATTTTTAATAATACTTTGTTATTCTCTGATTGTACATTAGTCTACTCATTTTATATTTGTATATAGTATTTTGTTTTATATATGTATATATAGTATTCCTTTGAAGGAATGTCTAAGTCTTTTAGTTCTAATCTCTATATGACTAGTGAAATAAACTAGTTTTTCTTTATTACATTAGCATAAACAAAACTTGAAATTCAGCATGGGAGGTACTCTTGTGTTTTTTTTTTCCCTTGAGGCAGAGTTCCATGTAGCCTCATCAGTCCTTTTGCTTCTGCTTCTCAGACGTTGGTTGGTTGCATTAGTTTAAGCTTCTAGGCATTTCTTTTTGCTTGGGATAATTTTCATTTTTCAATTTTCCTTGAACCTTTATTCTTAGGAAATATGGCTAATATTTTGATATGTGTATGGGTATTTTGATTACATGTATGTCTTTATACCACATGTATGCAGTGCCCATGGAGGCCAGAAGAGGGTGTTGGATCCCCAGTAACTGGAGTTATAGATGTTAGCTGCCATGGGGGTGTTGAAAATTGGACGTAGGTCCTCTGAAAGAACAGCAAATGCTATGAACCACCAAGCCATCTCTCCAGATTAATTTTTTTAAAAAGACCTATGTAAAAATCTGTGTTTTGTTGTTGAATTTTCCACCAATCTTAGGATAAAATGATTTTTCCCCCTTTTACTGAAATTAATCGTTTATTTTCTACTTACTTAATACATACAATTTTCTTTTTCTAGGGTTTCCAGACTTATAGAATGGCTAAGCATTAGTGGAAGGAGAAGCATAAATCTAACATCCATTATGGACGCAGGTTTAGCAGATGGAGAACCTGACCGAACTTCGGTGAGTAGTTTTAAAACAGGACATGCTATCCTCAGCTGGCTGCAGAGTGCTTGATATAAGCACTGGCTTTATTCTTAGAAATTCATGGAAAGCAAAGTTTATTTGTTTGTTTGGTTTTGGAGTTTTTTGGAGACAGGGTCTCACTATGTAGCCTTGGCAGGCTGTGAATTCACTGATAAACCAGGCTGGACTTGAATTCCTAGGGATCTGATTCCTCTGCTTTGCAAGTGCTGGAATTAAAGGCAAGTGCTGTACACCTTGCAAAAGTAGTATTTTTAAAATAATAAACTTAAATAAATAAATAAATAAATAAAGCTTGTTTGAGCAGAGCCCTGTCTAATTTCTGGTATTTCTGCCTTATCTCCTTATTTTCCCAGCTATATTATCTCAGACATACTGATGTAATAGTCTGCTTTCTCAAGAGCTTTTTGGATCTTAGTAAAATCAAGAGACTATTAATAGCTGAGGAAATAAAATCCCTCGAAATCACAAATCATATGCAATTCTGAGGAAAGAGAGTGAAGGAAACATTTAAACTAATAAAGAATTAAGGGCAAAGGCTCTATAGTGTGTATGGAAATTTGAAGGTTTAATAAATGGTGCTTCCTGAATTAGATTCTGAAATTAAAGTAAATGTGGAAGGCAGATTAAGTATATACTATTCAATAATTTAAAAAAAATCACCACTAGTATAGATTAATTTTTATAGGTCATTATTTTAAAAAAGGCTTTGCTTCAGAGTAATCATTTCATCTCTTATATTTGAGTGATTCTATTAAATATTGATTTATAGAAACCTTATTAGCAAGTATTAGCAGCTTTTTTCTTATCTAAAGTAAAGGTGTCCTCAGTGAAATGTAACCTGGGGGATCTTGATCATTTATTAGTTTTTGAGTTTGAGTATGGATTTTGGTGGTGGTGATAATGGGATTCGTATTCTACCACCAAGCTAAATCACCATCCCTAGATTTTATTTATTTGTTTACTTAGAAAATTCCTTGTTGGAGCAAGGCAGGGGCCAGTTTTCTATGTCGATAAGTTACTATTTTGTCAAGATGTTTCTAAGTTTTAATTGAGTAGATATCCTTTGTTCGGGCTCCAATGTAGGAACAGTGTAAAAATTAACAGTGATGTGCAGTTTTGGTGAGGTGGATTAACTTGACTCAAACATTTTTGAATTTCTGGTTCAGATTTGTTTTGGTTCCTTAAATGTTAAAAAAAAGTTAAAAGTGATCCCTTAATAGAGAATAAAATGAGATTGTAAATAATGTAGCTTCTTCAGTACATGATAGTACATGGCTAGAAAAGGACAGCTGAATGGTAGGTTATTTTATCTTTACTATGATTTCAGAAAAAGTTAAGAATAAACTTTGTGTCTAGAATATTATATTTACTTGACCATAACCTCATCTTTAGAAAATCTATTTCACTGTTCTTATGACTGAAATGTGATGATAAAAATTGTCAATAATAGGGCTTGGATATAGAATGGCCCAAGCCCACTGTGGGTGACGCCATTCCCTGAGCAGGAGGTTCTGAGCTACAAAAGAAAGCTACCTAAGCATGAGCGTAAGGGAGCCAGCAAGCAGCTCTCCTTCATGGATTCTGCTGGACTCCCTGACTTCCCTGAAGAGTAGACAGCTGGCTATTAAATTCTGTACTAGAATCTGTATAAATGAAACCGTGGTGTCCCCACTGATAAAGTATCATTATTAAATCATTCATTCATTGTGTGTGCACATATGCTATGGTGCACTTATGGAGGTCAGAGAGCAGCAGCTTGTAGGAATTGATTCTCCTTTCACCACTGGGCGCTGGAGGTTGAATTCAGCTTCCCAGGTTGAATTCAAGCACATTTATTCACTGTTTTTTTTTTTTTTTTTTTTTTTTTTTTTTTTTTTTTTTTTTTTTTTTACTCAGTAAGTTATTATTAACTGAAGTTTATTCTTGGTTCAGATTTTTTGCCTCATGTTCATAATCTGTTCCAGGGTCTCATCCAGAATTCCACATTGCATTGTTACCATGTCTCTTTAGGCTTTTCTAGGCTGTGGCAGGTTGTCACATTTAACTTGTTTTTAATAAACAAGTTGCTGTTGTTGGGAGAAGAATCTCATCCAGTGCTGGCTTGGAGCTCTGTAACCTAGACCAATATACCATTTACAACCCTGCCTCAGCTTCCCTTGTGCTGAGGCAATAGCTGTGACCCACAGCTGGCGTTACCCAGACAGTTTGGAAGAGTTCAAATAGGTAGTTTTCTAACTTGTTTCTTCCTAGGCGTTGCTCTCTTTTTCTTACGACGAAACTGGCCTAAGGAGTTTTAGGGAGGGAGATCTCAGAAGTGAAATCTCATACCTCTCAGGCTGCTCTTGAGCTCACCATGTGGCCATTGCTTGCCTTAACTTACCATGTAGCCTTGTGTTCAAGGTCTTCCTGCCTTTGATAAACTCAGATGCTGAGATTACAAGTTTGTGCTCCTTTACCTATCTATAAACGTGTTATTATTTTTTTCTTTTTAGCCCTCATACAGTTGAATCTGTGGTTTGTATGTTTATATTTAGAGGTAAGCGTTGGAGAGTTTTTACAGAATGTTGTCTTTTAGTAGGTTTATCCATTTTGAATAGACTTCCTGCTCTGCAGCTACCTCATGCATCCATGTCTTGGGATGTTTGTTGGTGGTAGTAGTGATGGAGGCTTACTTCTATATATAAGACAATTGTTTTCTTTCCTAGTAGCTTTATTTTCTATATGTGTAGCATGACTATAAGTGGACCAAAGATTCTAAATAGTGGCTTGGAATTTTTAAAAAAAGATTCTAAAAATGGGAGGTGGGAGTTTATTCATCTTTGCTACATTTGTCATTCTCATAGTTCAGAAATCTAAATTAGAAATGTTATGTACTTAGGTGTCATATACTTTCTATTGATAGCATAATGTTTCACCAGAAAATAGAAAGCTTTTTGTTTTGCTGAACTAGACTTGAGTAGAACTGGATTTAACAACTTATTTCTTTCAGTATAGATAAATAATATAGTTATTTTTAGGTTTTAAGTAGATGGACTGAAGATTTTTCATGCTCACCACTAAGTACTATTTTTCATAAGCTCTAACGCTTCCTGTAAGCAGGATAACTAATGCTGAGTAGTCCAAGGTCTCTTAAGTCGGTAATATTGTGCAAATTAATTTCAAAATAATTTTATTAGTAAAATGAAGGAGTCTCATACAACTTTTGAGAGAAGTATGCAAGATTAGAAAAATTTTTAATGCAAAAGCTGAAGGGAATTATGTGGAGGAAGGAAGTGAGAAGAAGGTGTCAGAAACAAAAGAGAGTAGTGAGGGGGAAGAGGCAGGGCAAAGAGCACATTTACTTTCCTGTGTGGACGCTGTTTTCAGTGATAGCTGTGGGGAGGAAGGGAGTCCACAGGAGAGGGAAAAGGGAGAGAAGAAGAAGTCAGTAGGGGTAGTGCATGTGGGAAATTTCTCAATACCATTATTTTGTATGCTAGCTAAGTTTTTTTTAAAAAGAAACAAAAAATAGAAATCTTACATGTTAGACATATGTGGAAATAAAATTGGAGTGGAAGTCCAAGCAAATCTGTACCATTTTATCTAGCAAGAATGGAGCAATCAAAATTTTTCATCTGTATTCAGGGGGCTTTCATTTGTTTATAACTGCTTCAAAATCATATCAAATTTAATATTGTGAAAACAGTGCCATAGTGCAAAAGCAACCTGGAGAGAATGATTTTATCTGTGTGTGTGATGGGATGGTGAGATAAACAGCATACATGTCTGCAGAAAAGCTAGTTTTGGTTAAACATTTACCTATGATGTTGGATAACTTAACCTACTTCATTGAGCACATTCTATGAGCAGTATCTTGCTGCATATATTTTGGCACCATTGAGAGTAGGTTTTAGGGCTCATATGCAGTGCAACTTGTTGCAGTAGAAGAGTTTTCAGAAAATAAGGTAACAGATGCCAGTAACAAGTAGTTAATATCCGCTGTGTATTAAATAGCTACTGTGTCTCAAACGACTTTCAGTGGATTGCAGCTAAGCTCATTTAATTTTCACAACTTCATGAGAGAATTGTGACTCCTGTTTAACAGATAAAGACAGAAGTAAGTTTTTCAAGGCACATAATTACTAAGAGGAACTGGCACACTGTGGTTCCACAGGTCAAACTTGATTATTGTTTCCTGCATCTCACCTCCACTAGAGTCAGGCTATGCAGGGCCTTGAATGCCAGTTTGGTGGTTTTGTTTTTAAGATAACAGTTTTACAGCCTCCATCTCAGACTCTGCAGCTGCTGTGATATTAATGCCTAAAAAGAACCGGATTGACATCTATGAACTCAAGGGTCTTTTCTGAGACTGATATCCAACCAAGAACCATGCATGCAGATTACCTAGAACCCCTGCTCAGTTGTAGCCCATGGCAGCTCAGCCTCCAAGTGGGTTCCCTAGTAAGAGGAACAGGGACTGTCTCTGGTATGAACTCATAGGCTGGCTCTTTGATTACTTCCCCCTGAGAGGGGAGCAGCCTTACCAGGCCACAGAGGAAGACAGTGCAGCCAGTTCTGATGAGACCTGATAGACCAGGGTCAGATGGAAGGGGAGGAGGACCTCCCCAATTAGTGGACTGGGGGAGGAGCATGGGGGGAGAAGAGGGAGGAAGTGTGGGATTGGGAGAGGATGAGAGAGGTGGCTATAGCTGGTATACAAAATGCTAAATTGTAATTAATTAAAAAATAGATAAATGTAGTACTATATTAAAAAAAAAAAAGGAGTGATGGTTGCCAAGAAAGATGTCCATATGCCCAAACACTTGGAGCTGGCAGAAAAGAATATGCCCAACTTCACGTAATGAAGTTCATGCAGGCTCTCAAGTCTGGAGGCTACATGAAGGAGCACTTTGTCTGAAGACATTTCTATTGGTACCTTATGAATGAGGGAATCCATTATTGAACAGAGGCCCTGTTCAAATGAACCAGAAACTAAACCAAGTTATATGATCTAGTAGAATTTTCTTGAGAGAACTGTGAATATTGAAATGACAATCAACCAAATGTTCGTGTTTTCTTCTATCTTGTCTTGTTTTGAGATAGGGTTTCACTGTGTACCCTTGGATAGACTGAAACTAGCAAATGTAGTCCAGGTCTTGAATTTGTAGCCAGCCTCCTACCTCTGTTGTGACTTCAGATGCACTGACATGCTCATCTCTGAACACTGGAGTTGTCTAGCCTGCTTTATGAAATTTTAGGGCATGGCTACATCTTTGTTCATGTGAATTAAATGTAAATCCCAGGGTGTGAGAGGCAGGCATCAGTTCCTTCAGCTTCCCTAGGTGATTGCAGTTGCAGCTAAGATTGACAATAGAAATAGAGGCTATTGGTCACAGTGGAGAACATGTTATCTAAGCACCAGTTTAAACCTGCAGCAGTGTCCATATAGAAAATATATAAAAGAGAGATACGGAAGAGTCTGTGGAAGCATCATTTTTTTAAACAGATACAGAAATTAACGATAGATGAAAGTATATGTAGCTTTTCCAGAGTTTGATAGCAGGTAAATAGTGTACTACAGACTTGCATATCTGATAGTATTTTCTGTCTGTTAGTTTTAGGGCATTAATATATGTACCAATACATAGAAGGGAGATAATGTATGGGCAGATAATAGTGTCTGATGTGGAGGGCTCCGGAAGAGTTGGTTGCTTTAGAGGAGGAGTGAAAATTTTTTGGAGATAATACTTGTCTTGAGTGTTGAAAGGAACACAGGTCCCTTCCTGGCTTAGTGAAAGTAAGAGTGATGTTGTAGGCAGAGGGCCAGTGTAAGTGATACAGCATAGCATAGCATACTCAGGAAACTACAGCACATTTTAAAGGTGTAGTAGGACCAGTGTTATGGGAAAAATGCATGGCAAGGAACTTTGGAGATAGATGTTTCTCTTTTTGGTTTTCGTTTGTTTATTTTGAGATAGGAGCTCATTAGCTCAAGGACTGCCTTGACCTCACTGTGTATAAGAAGATGGTTTTGAAGTCCTGGTCCTTCTGCCTCACTACCCAAGTGCTGGCCCTGGGGGGTACATCATCACACTTGACTCTTTATTTCATGGTGGTTCTTTCATGCTTGTCTTTCATCATGTCTTTCTTTGTTGCTCAAGATACTGTTAATTCTTAATTCTTTCTCACATCAGAACTTTTTCAATTGCATTGTTCGAGTTAATGATGCCTCTCCAGAGAGTTTAGAATATTGTGTAGTTAGAGCAATACACAGAAAAGGTTCAGTTTAGTATCTGATGTATATTTGGTGCTTATTGAGCACTATTTTTACAAAGGTCATTAAGATTCTTTAGAGTTTTATGATTCTGTAGTGTTGTAGTTAAATAACTTGGACACTATTTCTGTTTGTAAGACAGGTGGACATTGTGGGACTTTTCACTGTTCATCTCACTGCAAGGCTTTTCTATGTTGCTTTATTGGTCTCTGTAGTCAAAAGCCATTCTAATTGCAAAAAATCAAGAAGATAAAAGAGTAAGTGAAGAATTAAGTACTTCATCATGCTTTCTCTAGTAGCTGTTACAATTTTTAATAGGTTTCTGCACCCTTATTTTTCTGAATTTTGCCCCTCTCATTAGATTTTTAGACTGTTGTTGTATTACTATACTTGTGTGATAAGAAAAGAAAATTATTTCTTGCATTCTTTATTATGTGCTCCGTCCTGAGCTGCTTATCTCACACACTTTCATGGTAATCTCTGTAATACCATAAAGTAGGTATTCTCTGTAGAAATGAAGAAACTGAGGCTCTCAAAGGGCCATTTAACTCTTAGCCGGGCAAAAGGTAATATTGAGGTTTAAGGACAGATCCTCTAATTCTGTTTTTCTTGTCATTGTATGCAAGGACATTTTATGTCATAAACCCACCTATATTACACCTTCTTCAAGCATTCTTTTCGAGTGTTTTGTATTCATAATCTTTGAAAATTAGGTGGTACACAGTCATTTTCCAGAGTTTTGTTCTCTGATAGCTAATTGTGACTTCATGTCTGAGGTTCATTTTGATACTTGGCACCACATGGTTTCTGAGACCAGAAGAACAAATAATTACTTTCTTGTCTTGTGGTAGATTTATGAGTCACAGAGACAGACATTTCCATAGCATTAGCAGTCTTGTCTGTGGCTTGATAATATTTAGCAAGGTATACTAGTTTATGCAGTGATTTTTAAAAACAAAATAGATTTCTAGAAGCTGAGAAGATATTGTTATTATGTCTTTATTAACATCTTGGTCCTCCTTCCCTCCTTTCCTTCCTTCTTCTCTCCTTTCCTCCCTCTTTCCCACCCTCCCTTTATCAGACATAAAGTTCATGTATCTGTGTAAACAATGCATATAATTTGCCAGATGAAATTTAAAGTTAAGTTCTTCTTTCAGACTAAAAATTAAAACTATTTAAACCCATCATGAGATTAATTTAAGCTTGTGTTGTAAGACCAACTGAAATATTTACTTAACCACCTTTCCAATATAACCAGTTCTCATATCTCACCTGATGTGACTGTGTTATGATAAAATGGTTTTGGTTGTATTGTTTCCATAACCTTTCCAGGTAACTGGTTGCTTGAGTCAGATTTAAAGGAAAATGTTTGATGAAGTCAAAGGCTAGGTTTGTAGGTTTAATTCTTTGATGGGCAGTTAAGACATTTTCTTGGTTTCTGACCACAATTTTCTTTCTGTTACCCCATCATTTGAATGGCACCAGTTACAAATGAAAAATCGTATTGATCAGCTTTTGAGCTGCTCTCTGTGTAAGTACTTTGATGAAAGATGTGGGTTTGGTTATGGAAAGAAACTACCAAGACAGAAGAATTACCAAATGGTAATTCTACCATAAGTGATGGGTATAAACTGACAAATCTCTATGGTAGCAAAGGACTAATGGTGGAAGAAAATTTGACTATGTTGTGGATAACAGCTAAGGATATTCTTAGGACTGAGGCAGTATCTGTGTTGAAATACTAGTGTTAACAGAATTTTAAGAATCTACTTGATCTATTGAGCAAATAAACTAAATTTAAGATAATTATTCAAGGCTATAAATTTTACATTGTGGTAAAGTTCGATTTATAATTCAGATTTTATAAGTCTGGAGGTGGTAGTGGGAGGATCGGAAGCTCAAGGTCATCCTCCACTACCTATTGAGTTTGTGGCTAGCCTGGTATATATGTCTTAAGATTGTGAAGAGAGAAACTTAGAGTTCAGACTTATGCTCTCTGCTAATTCTTTGTTGTATTAGATGTACTGGCTAGTTTTATACCAGTCAGCTTGACACAGCTATAATCATCTGAGAGAAAGGAACCTCAGTTAAGAAAATACATCCTTAAGATCTGGCAAGCCTGAAGGGGATTTTCTTGATCAGTGATTGATGGGGGAGGACTCAGCCCTTTGTCATGGTGCCATTCCTAGGCTGGTGATTCTGGGTTCTATAAGAAAGCAGGCTGAGTAAGATACAAAGCAAGCCAGTAAGCAGCATCCCTCCATGGCCTCTGCATCAGCTCCTGCCTCCAGGTTCCCGTCCTTACTCCTTCAGTGGTAAGTGATAAGGGTTTATTTGGCTTATGCTTCTCTCCAAGTTACTTGGTCATGGTGTTTCATCACAGCAGTAGTAACCATAAGGCATTAGGTCTGCAGTATATTAACATTTTTGGAAATTAAACAAAAAAGACTTTTTTTCTTAGAGAAATTGAAGTAATTCATTTAGTAAACAGGAATACAGAAAACTACACAAAGGCATTTCTCACATGGGGCTGTTAAGGTGGCTGGCTTGCTGGAGAAAGGTCTTGCTCCCTGTCCTTGATGACCAAGTGTGGTCTTTAGAAGGCATGTGAAGGTGGAAGGAGAGAACTGACGCCACAGAGTTATCCTCTAGCCCCCACCTGCACTCTGGCATGAACAGCTCTCATATCATCCAACAATAACATTAAAAATCTCACTATTTATTGAGTTCATAATAATTGTTAAGCCCCTTTTCACTCATGTGCTTATTCATTCATTATTTGTTGAATGTCTATAATGTGTCAGATTTTCTTGTTGCTTTAGGGAATGCAGCAGTAAACAAAAAGGACCCAGTTCTTACTGCAGTGGAATAATGTCTGAATGGTGAAAGGCAGAACTCTATCCTGGGGTAATGTGATGAAAATGAAGCATAATAGGGAGGAAAAAGTATAACAGACTGTAGAATATGGAAGGGCATATAACAAATCTTCTGATAGAGAAGCCTTGAGCAGGTCTTAAGGATTTGTCCATCTTCCTTTACCCCTCCTTTCTCTAGTAGAGATTGAACATGGGGCCTATGCATGCTGGGAAAGTGCTATGCCCATTTTGTGCATTTTATTTTGAGATGATATATGGGTCTGCTTAAATTCTCCAGGCTAGCCTTGTACTCTTTCTATAGCCTAGACAAGGTCTTGAATCTGTAATCCTGCCCAGCTTCCTGAGAAGCTGGGATTACGGGCAAACCTGGATTTAAGGGGTGTTCTCTAAGCAGAGTGACAGTGAAGAGCTTTGGGGTCTGCTGAGTAGACTGGTGGTTGGCCTTTAAGTGCTGTACACAGGGCCAGTGTTTCAAGGATGAGGCGGGACTCTGGGCTCTGCCACAGTCCTGTCTGATGATAGCAATATTGAGGTATAAATATATTGCTGTGGCAGTACTGATGGAATACTACGCTTATACACTAAGCAGTAAGGAAAATACTCCACGGAAGCCAGAAATTGGGAAGGATAACTCCAGATAGGATTTTGGCAACAAATTTGTTATATAAGTTGAGCCACTAAGACCAGAGGCTTTTCAAATTGTTGGGCAGCTAAACAAAACGAAAGCTAGTGGGGAGGGGCACACAGCACACATGACAAATCACTATGCATAAGCAGTTCTGGCAGTCAAGACTTAGTTAATTGGAGTTTCAGGGCTTTCTTACAGGAGATGAAAACATTTCTGTGGGATGACTAGGTTACCTAAATTGTAGACTTTAAGTATGAGAGCATGAGGCTTATTTTTTAAATTATTTATTTGATTATTATAATTTATTCATTTTGTATCCCAGCTGTAGCCCCCTCCCTCGTCCCCTCCTAATCCCACCCTCCCTCTTAGTTCTCCTCCCATGCCCTCCCCTAGTCCACTACTAGGGACTCCTTCCATCTGACCCTAGCCTATCAGATCTCATCAGGACTGGCTGCATTGTCTTTCTCTGTGGCCTGGTAAGGCTGCTCCCCCTTCAGGGGGAGGTGATCAAAGAGCCAGCCACTGAGTTGATGTCAGAGACAGCCCCTGCTCCCCTTACTAGGGAACCCACTTGGAGGCTGAGCTTCCATGGGCTACATCTGTGCAGGGGTTCTAGGTTATCTCCATGCATGGTTGTTGGTTGGAATATCAGTCTTTGCAGAGACACCTGGAGCCAGATCTTTTGGTTCTGTTGGTCTCCTTGTGGAGCTCCTTTCCCCTCCAGGTTTTTCTATTTCCCCCCTTTTTTTTAATAAGATTCCCTGCATTCTGCCCAAAGTTTGTCTATGAGTCTCAGCATCTGCTTTGATACCCTGCAGGGTAGAGTCTTTCAGAGGCCCTCTGTGGAAGGCTCCTGTCCCGTTTTCTGTTTTCTCCCTCTTCCGATGTCTATCTCATTTGCGTTCTGAATGAGGATTGAGCAACTTCCCTAGCGTCCTCTTCCTTGTTTTAGCTTTTTTAGTATGTTTACCCTATATTATATGACTAATATCCATTCATAAGTGAGTATATACCATGTGTGTCTTTCTGCTTCTGGGATACTTCACTCAGGATGATCTTTTCTAGTTCCTACCATTTGCCTGCAAATTTCATGATTTCCTTGTTTTTAATTGCTGAGTAGTATTCCATTGTGTAAATGTACACAATTTCTGTATCCATTCCTCCATTGAGGGACATCTGGGTTGTTTCCAGATTCTGGCTATTACAAATAAAGCTGCTACAAACATGGTTGAGGAAATATCGTTGTATATTTGCACATATTTTGGATATATGCCTTGGAGTAGTATAGCTGGATCTTGAGGAAGCACTATTCCTAATTGTCTGAGAAAGTGGTCTGAGAAATTGATTTCCAAAGTGGTCATACCAGTTTACATTCCCATCAGCAATGGAGGAGGGTTCCCCTTTCTCCACATCCTCTCTAGCATGTGTCGTCACTTGAGTTTTTGATCTTAAAGGCTTATTTTTTAAAGAACAGTGTATGAAATGTTTTTGAGAGGAGAAATAACACAGCATGACCATTTAGGAAATATCTTAGGTTGAATAATGTCCAGATCTTTTTTTTTTTGTTGTTGTCATGCTTTGAAAGAATACCACATAGTGTACTTAAACTATTATTAAGTTTCACAGTAGCTTCAGAAAGTGATAAAGTCTAATAGCTAATGCATTCATAGAGGAGGAAAAGAAACATCATAGGAGTTGATGGGCAGGGATGAAGAATGATTGAAATTGAGCCAGTCCAGGGATACAATGCTTACTGTTGGTCCTGGCAGTAGGAAGCATATTTTATCACTTTTTGAATTTCAATATCAAGCATGGTAAATTAAGGAGTGGTATGAAAGTCATTGTGGGTACAGCTTTCGAAAGGGGGAAGCAAATGTTGAGAAATGGCATGATGTGTTAGTGGGAAATTAAAGAAAAGACTGGACTGAGGTAGAATATTGGAGAGAAGAAGAATAATCAGAGTTTAATGACTTGATTTAAAGTGAGGATGGTCTGGTCTATCTGAGAAGGTAGGAAAAAAGATGGATAAATTGGAAAAACTGGTTTCTGAGAGTGAGAGAGTGAGTTGTTTTTTTTTAAGTTCTTTTTTCTTTTTAAAGACTTATTTATTATTTATATAGCAGTCTGCCTGAATGTGTGCCTGCACACCAGAAGAGGGTACCAGCTCTTTACGATAGATGGTTATAAGCCACAATGTGGTTGCTGGGAATTGAACTCAGGACCTTTGGAAGAAACAGCCAGTACTCTTAACCTCCAAGCTATCTCTCTAGCCCGAGGGAGTTGTTTTTTGACAGAAAAAAAAAAAGCTTCCAAAAATAAGCATAAAAGCCTTCCTTTTAAAACATAATTTTAGAACTAGAAGTTTAATTTCCAACAGTGTTCAAATACATGGGTAGAAATGTTTGAAAGATAAGCCATATCTGCAGAAGAGAAGTGGAAGTTATCTGAGTGGCAGGACTGCAGGCTGCTGTGGTGACTTGCTCACTGAGAAGACACAGGCAGCGAGACAGGCCCACACTAGTACAAGTAGGGCAATACCAGGGAAGCCCCTTGTAGTGGAAAAGTTGATAGAATGTAATACAGACTAGAGGAATGAAACTGAAATTTCTTCTAGAACATCCTAGAGAGAACTTTATAGCTTGACAGATTGTAATTTCCTGAAGGCACAGGACTTTCAAGAAAAGAGGGAAGGCTTTAGTTCCTAGTATGAAAGTCCTCTTGCACATCCCTCTCTTCCTGTAAATGTTTCTTTACAGTAAGTTGTTTCATCACATAACTATTTTGTAAACTTTGGTTGCTCTTTAATTTCAGACCTCAGATATTTGAGAGTAAATTGCTCCTGAGAAGATATTTTTTTTATTTTTTTTTTAAATCATGCCATATTCAGAAGTTGCTGAAGTTCGAGAGGCAGTGACTAATGTGGGATCCTTTGCTTAAGATGCTAACATTTCTGTATTTTTCTGTGATTTCAAGTTGGAAGTTGATATTTTCCACAGCACTTTGTACCTTGTCATTACACAAAACATTAAGTGTAGATAGATCAATTTAAAATTTTGTCTTCATTTCTTATTTTTCTACAAAAGTAATGCATAGTAGTGCACCATAATTAAATAGTATTCAAAAAATACAGTAGTAAAACTCTGCGTCCTAAATATACCTACTGCCGGTGTTTTGGTACATCTTTCCTAAATTTGTTTGTCTTATATTAAATGTTGTAAAAATGGAATAAGTATCTAGTGGGCCAAAGCAGATTTTCTAACCAACAGTGATGAGTTCTAGTTCCCAGGGGGAAAAATAGAGTTCCTTTAAAATATTTCATGTAAAAGTCGAATATAAAATGTGCACATTTTTTTGCAGAAGATTACAGGAATATGAGAAAATATATCTTAAGTATAGAGTGATGACTCCCATTCTAAGAACAAGTAGCTCCCAGCTGCATTATATATCCCTCACTGAAGTTTCTTATTCTCAGAGCCTAAGATAATGGAACTGGATACCCTGAGATGCTTTGTTTAGTCATCTGAAATGTGGGTTCTGGGAGCTGACTGTGGCAGGGTTACTTCTGAGCAGCTAATTGTATTGGGGAAGAGGTGCTGCCAGCTGTGTCCTTGCTGGAAAAGCTCTCCATGCTTTCCCTTAGGCTCACCAAATGGCTTAATTCAAGCCAGTGCATAGACAGGGCAGACAGTGTGTGGAATGGTATCAGATAAAAAACACAGTTTTGTGGAATGAGTTCTGTACCATGGGGTGACTGTTGCCTTAGTTTGGCTGAGATGGAGGAGTCCCTAGGTTGAAGGGCATGCTGATGAACTTCTGCATCATCCTTTATGTTTCTTAAAGGTAGGATACTCGTAGATGAGGTGGTACGCATTTACATATACAATAAAATTAGATCAGTTTTCATACAACAATCTTTTTAAAATGAGACTCATAGACTAATAATTTGTATAATTATTGTTAGTATTTAGTGCTTTTAATAAAAGTGCTTTGTAGCACAAAAATTCCTAAATAAAAATTTCGAGCCACATTAGGTTTTTAAAACTATTTTTAGTCAAATTAGAAGACTTATTTCTGTAACAAATTACTGTGATGAGTTTGAATATTTATTAACTAAAAAGAAAACATTTCATCCTATCTTAATGGTCTTTTTCTGACACTCTAAGAAGTTTCTGGATTCTTTGATGTGTGAGTAGTATTTTAATACTTCAGCTAAAGCC
Source organism: Meriones unguiculatus (assembly GCF_030254825.1). Lineage (NCBI taxonomy): Eukaryota > Metazoa > Chordata > Mammalia > Rodentia > Muridae > Meriones > Meriones unguiculatus. Next base: position 119,547,662 of record NC_083350.1, read on the forward strand.
AGAGTTCCTAGCTTATTAAAAAAAATAAAAGGTAACATACAAGATACTTGTGTAGAGTTATTTCACAGTCTTCATGTATTGCACAACCTATATCCCCGAAGTATAAAGATAACAAGCTAGTATGTGGTCCACTTAGTGATCTAAGCTACGTGGCAAGGAGATTCTCACTTGCTTGTACCCTACTTCCCATTAGCATCCATTGCAGGTGGGGAGGACGGTTTATTGGCATGCTGTGTAATGTCCTCTCACCATATGTTCCTGGGAAATGTTTTGAAACCATGCTTTGTTCCCATAGTGTTTCAGCTTTGGTTTTGGAGTGCTTTTGCTTGCGCCTTAGATCTGTCCTCTGTTATAGTTGGTTTTCTGGTACCTGTTCCTTTACACTGTGACATTTGTCAGTTGTCAGTGATCAAGGCGTTCAGCTCATAAACCTAACTCACACATATCATCACTTGTATTGCTTCTCCCATCCTGAATCTTGCGCTATGCACTTTATATAGCTTAGCTGCCTTTTTGGCACCCACTTGGATGTCTTAACAGATGTCTTACACTTAACCTTCCTGAGCTCCTTGGAGTTCTCCTTGAACACAACTGCTCAGCTGACAGCATTTCTATTATGCAGGTGCTCAATTCCAACCACTTGAAGTCATCTTGATTCCTCCTCTCTTGTCTCCCACTTGGTCCGCTTGGAAATTCTGCTGCTGTACCTTGAAATTATATTCAGAACTGACCAACTTTTCATCACCTCCTCTGCTTCCACCATGTTACCCCCAGACCGTTTCAGTAAACTACATTTATATTCTTGTTCTTAGAATGCTTTCAGAATAGTCAGTTGGAATATCATCAGGTCATGCCAGTCCTTTCCCCCAACCATTCATTGCTTCCCTAGTTCCTTTCAAAACACAACCAAAGCCTCAGCAAGGCCTTTGGCATCTTTTTACCAGATGACTTCAGTGTTATATGATTTTTTTACTTTCCTGATGCATCTAGCTTCAACATTCACACTAGTTCCAAGACCCTTGGTACTGGCTTGTGTCCCAGTCCTCTATATTTACTTATCATTCCTGTAGAACCCTGTCTGGTAGTTTTCTGGTTTGTTGAACACTTTCCTGCCTGAAGCCTTGATGTTCTGTATGTTCCTATTCTCTGCTTATTTATATTATAAACTATATAATATACTGTGAGTTATTACCTGTTTTGTATGTTCTATATTTTCTCCACTAAAATTTAGATCCCGCTCTGACAGGATTTTACTTTGGGTGGTTTATGAGTCAAACCCAGGGCCAGAGCTAGGCATAAATTGAACTACTGATGTGCAAACCCCAGCCCAGGACAGGATTTTTGCCTTATTTCATTTACTGCTAGTATCCTTTGGTTCTTAAAATGATATGTGTCTCTGGTTGTTACTCAGGAAATATGTATTGGATGTATGGATAGTACATATTTCAGGTCATTACTCACTGTGTCCAACTGAACAAGTTAGGATTAATTCCATGAGATAAGCTACAAATGGTAGAAACATGCTGAAAGGTGTAATGTTGATATTGTAATGCAATTATTGGAGCAATACCTGAAGTTACTGTCTGTTAGAAATTAGTTTTGAGGGACTGGAGAGATGGCTTGGCGATTAAGCAATGTCTGTTTTTCCAGAAGTCCTGAGTTCAATTCCCAGCAACCACATGGTGACTCATAACCATCTATACCTGGATTTGCTGCCCTCTTCTGTCATGCAGGTGTACATGCAGATAGAGCACTCATATACATAAAATAAATACATAGATAAATCTTTAAAAAGAAAAGGAAAGAAATTAGTTTTGAGAGTGAACAGGGTAAGGAAAAGAAACTGCACAAAAAGTTAGCACAGTATTGTTAGTCAGTAGAATTGGAGAATATAAACAAGGTGTACAGTGACAGCTTATTAATTAACCTTTTACTACAAATAGAAGATGAGTTCTAAAAGCCTTCAAATCATTAGGTTAGTAAAGCATTAGTGTGTGTATGTGAGTGTGCATGTGCACATGCGTACATGCTTGCTCTTGTATGTTTGTGTGTGATTAAAACTACAGTTTTTCTTGTGAAGTTACTGATTAATCTAGGGAAAAATAAATAGTAATAAAAAATCTAAAAAATTAAAAAAAAAAAAAGAATTTGTGACGATAATCCAAAATGGTATCCAGAATTTCTTTTTGTTTGCTTTGGGTTGTTTTGGGCAGCAGTTGTTTTAAGACAAAAGTAAATCTGTTTTTCTCTAAAATTATTGTTATAGGAATATTTTTAAAAATAGATGTCTTTGAAGCATTTTAAAAGTTTGCTATAGTTGTTTCTGCCAGCTCCTTGGCTTCTCACAGTTTTTCAATGTTATTTATAGATTTATTATTATATGTAATTTTTCATATTATATTCTGATCCCAGAATTAAGTCCTATTTAACAGTGAGCATATATTTCAAATTTTGTACCAGGAATCCAAGTGCAGTTTATCATGTGGTTGCAGCCTGTTGTGAGGTTGCAGTGAAGAAGGGGAGGGAATTTTGCTGTTATAGCCATGAGATCTTCTCTAAGTTCACTTTGTGCTCCACCTCAGTGTTTACCTGGTAGGTCTCTTTGCAAGACTACCTCACAGAGGGCCATCTGAGAGATTTACCTGTGAGAAAACACTGTAAACGAGACAGTCTCAGAACAGGTCACCATCCTTTTGCCATTTTCTCTTCATGATTAGTGAGCTGGGCAATGTGGAGTATGCTTGCTGCCCAGGGGCTGAGGCAGGAGGACCAAGGTTTCAGAACATTCTGGACACTGGGTTAAAAATCAAGCCTATACCTCCTGCCTCCAAAGTGAAACTAACTAACAATCCCTGCATCAAAGGGATTGTTCACCAGAAAATAAAGAGCACTGGGTGTTTAGATTGTCTTCACAAGTACTTTTGCGCTTTTAATTTTTAAGGGTTTTTTTAAACTTTAAATTATATGTTTGCCTTTTCTGTGGGCATGTACATGTGTGAGTGCAGAGTCCAGAAGTGAATTCTCTGGAGCTGGAGTTGCAGGTGTTTTTGAACACTTGTATCCCCGCATGTGGGTGCCAATAATTGAACTCGGGTCTGCTGGAAGAGCAGCAAGTGCGTTCTAAGCTGAGCCATCTCTCTATCCCCGATTCACAAACACTTTAACCTTTACCTCTTTAATCTCCTACCTCAAGTTTGTAATAAGGACCTGAGCACAATGAGTTTGTTGTCAGCAGAGGTGTATTTTGTGAAATTGAAGCCTGTTCATAGAAGAATAAGCATGGGTTGACATCTGAAGAAAATAAGTAGACATTAGAACATGGTATCCAGAACTGCTATCACTTTAGAAAAGTGACAGGTATGACAGTTTCTCCAAGGAGATGACAGAAGCCTGAAGCAAACAGTTTACCTTGTGGTGGCATGGCCAAGTACAGTTCCTTCACTGTGCCCAAAAACAATCTAATCAATGGGAAGTTTTTAGTTTTGGTATGTGAATTGCAGGATATCTGAGAGCTGTGTACCTACTAAGATAGCCTGAGTGATACTGTAGGTTAAAAGTTTCTAGGTATTGCTGATACTATAGGTTAAAAGTTTATAGGTAGAGCTGATACTATAGGTTAAAGTTTCTAGGTAGAGATGATATATACTGTTGGTTAAAAGAGTTTCTAGGAGGAGGTCTGTAGCCTTTTTTCTGTTGATGTCAGGTAAGTTCTTCATTTAAAGAACTAAGTCTTCTGCTTGGTATGGTAGAATCTAGGAGGTTGAGGAAAGAGACTAGGTTTGAAGCCAGCCTAAGTTACTTATTTGGGGTTGGGCAGTATGGAATGTGTCTTTTGGCTTCCTAAAGTACTAGTAGCTGTAGATTATGCTTCTCTTTACTAAGTCCTAAGAAAATTAAATCTAATTTTAAACTTATCCTTGGATTATTTGTGTGAAAATAATTTTATTTTTGCCATTTGGTTAAAAAATGATCTGTTTTGTTGATGTCTTTGTAGAAACTGCATCGTGCTTATCATATACTATTCTAAGACTAAATCTCTGTAGAGTGCTCTCATGGCATGCGTAACTAATGCTTAGTAGCACGTGTGGTAGGTAGTGCTAAAGCTTCACATTTAAAAGGAAGGGTAAGTAACTTTCACCTCTCTTAAAGTTCTAAACCACCATATCGCTCCCAAGCCCTTTTTTGAGCTGTAATCAGAAGGAACTTTTGGCTTGAGTAATTGCAAATGTACTTTGGTGATTCTGTTTTTTCTTCTTACCTTCATTTCCCCAAATTAAAACAAATGTTTGGTATTGCCTAAGGCAAGGTTTTTTTTTGACATTTAGAAGGAAATGTCTTATAAATATGACGATTGAAGCTAATGTGCATGCAGCTCCTATTCACAGACTAACACTGTTCCTCTTGTCCTCTTGTCTCCCTGCTGCTTCTGCCCGATGTTTGCTTCTCCCTGGTTTGGATTGTGTTTGTTTGCTGCTCAATTCCTCTGCATTAAAAGATTCTTGGTGATAGCAAAGATGTCCTTGGGCCATCAAGTAAGTAGCTAAAATGGGAATGTCATGATTTGGGGACAGGATAATATTTTGGTGTTACTTATAAATGACAAGTAGTTCAGTTTTTATTGTAGAAATGCTAAATGACCACTGTTCATCTGTTGCGAGTGGCAACATGAGAGCAGTCGTTCTTAACCTGTGGGGCTCGACCCCTTTGGGTCAAATGGCGCTCTCACCCATTGGAAAACACAGGTATTTACATTACAATTTATAACAGTAGCAAAATTACAGTTATGAAGTAGCAATGAAAATAATTTTATGGTTGGAGTCAACACAACATGAGAAACTATTAGGAAGCATTAGGAAGGTTGAGAACTACTAAGTTAGAGGCCGAGTCATTATCTAGGACCTCCTTCACACAAGACCTTTGTACAGTCATCACAGGCATAAAGAGATTGTTTAAGGAATTCACTGTCTCTTGAAACTGAGAAAGTGCTTTCATTTGTAAAATTTTAATACAATAAATTGATTGTGATTTTTTGTTTGTATTTTAGAGGTCTTAAGAAAATAATGTTTTATCTTGAGATCTAGAAGATTGCCCTTTAAAATAAAATTATATCTAATTTAACACAATTTGCTGGTTTTGTTTTTGTTTTTCTGGATAGGGATGGACATTGAGTTAGCTTTTGAATAAGCACAACAAATAAAACATGTCACCTCGGAATTGTCTAGTCCCATCTAGACAGTGACAGAAGCAGTTGTCACATTAAAGAAACATAGCAACACTGAACTGAAAAAAACTTCTGAGATCAGTTAATAAAATATTGATTTTTATAGATGAAAAGCCTGGACCGTAAATATCCAGGAAGCTACATACAACTGACTACTCATCCACTAAATACTACTATCACTGATACAAAAAAGTGAGAGCAAAGTGTTCTGGGTTGAATTAAGGTCTAACAAAGTGAAAAGTTTTATTCCATCATAAATTTCACAGATTTTGATTTTTATTGAATAACAACATAGGTAACTGATTTAGAAGTTTGCATTTATATATAATAGTTACCTCTGTTGCAAGCCATGTCTGTGCTCTGGGCCTCTTTTTCTTTTTGGGTTTCAAAGAAAGGAACTCAGCAAGATGGTAGCAAAAGTTTTTCATAATGAGTTTCTGTTATTGTTCTAAACAGAGGGCTAATTGGTGGCATGAGTATGGTTACATAATTACATAAGGAAACCCGTTATTTTTCACAAGTAATATAGTTTAGTAAAAAGTAGAATTCGTATGATCTTTATTTTTTCCTCTCAGATACTGGTTAGAATACATATTTATGTTTTTATAAAAAGATAATTTAAATTAATACACATTTTAAAAATAATCACAGCAGTTCTTATTATTTAAAATATGTTGCATATTACATACACTATTATCAGATGGTGGCAAACTTAAAAGGAGAAGAACATAGCCAGGAACGGTGGCACATGCCTGTAATCCTAGCCCATAAATCTTTTTTTAACTCAGTTTTTTTTTTTCCAAGAATATTTTTAAATCTTAAAACCCTCTACAGATATTACTGTCTTATCACTACCTTAATCTCATAAAAGAAAGATACAAATCTTCAGGACAGTCAGCTTGACATGCAGATTATTTAGGTGTTTTGTTTTGGCTTCCATGTAGCAGAAGGGCGAACATCAAAATTAGCAAAATTCTTAAAATGTTTATGACTTGAATTCAGGATTTGAGGAGGGTGGATAGAGTGTACCTGTTAACAGGAGCTGCAGAGTAGCTGTGTGCATTCTAAATTGAACCAGTAGAGGCCACTGTAATGTCACCACTGGCGGATGAATAACGTCAGAAACTACGCTGCGATGGTGATTCATTTTCCAAAAAGCTTTTCAGTTATTTAGCAAATATTTATCAGCTGTGTCACTGGGTACACAAAACAAAGTCACTGTGCCTCCTAAGCTTCTGTTTAGATATCCCACTGTTGCGGACTTCCTGTAGGGCATTCAATGATTTGTATCATGGAGAGCTTTATGAGTGGAGACAAAACAAACAGGAAGATGGGCTCTCTGTAAAGCACTCTGAAAAGAAAAAAAAAAAAAGAAAAAAAAAAGGATGTTACCTGAGAGCTGGGCACAAAGGCACAGGCCTGTAATTCCAGTGCCAGGGAGACAGACAGCAGGAGCTTGTGAGCTCTGTCTAGCTTGGGTTCTGTAATGAGGCCATGTCTCCAAAAGTCGCATAAACTCGGGATTGGAAGGACGTGAACTGACCCTTTCCCTATTGATGTAGTGGAGCCACTTAGAACACAACCTGAGCATTACCGGTTAAGTGCTGAAGCATGCTGTGATCTCCTTCTTTTCTCTACCTTGTGGCACTCCCCAGACTTGATGACTATGTTGTATTGTTTTTAATTTTTTATATATATATTTTTTTGTTTAAAAGGATTTTTTTTTCAAATTTTAAACTTTTAAAATTACATATATCTCTCTAAGGTTTTAAATCTAGTATTCAATTTGTGTGTGTGTGTGTGTGTGTGTGTGTGTGTGTGTGTGTGTGTTTTAGCACCCATGTGGTCACAGTATGCTTTTGGAGGACACAGGACAGTTTGTGGGAGTAAGTTCTGCCATTCCATTATGTGGGTTCTGAACTTGATTCATCACGTTGGATGGCAAGTGCCTTTACCATGGAGTTGTTTCTCAGGTCTCTATATCCCTAAGTTTGCTTACATTTTTTTCTTATACTAAATATTAAAACCAGGGCACCTCTCTTATGCTAGGCAAGTGCCCTGCCAACCCTACATTTTAAAAGTATCATAATGTATGTGATATGCTAAGAACTTGCTTTTTGTAGTTCTGTGTTGATGTTATATTTCTGTGACTCATGCTGTTTGATCCAGTGATAGATGCCATATAGTTTCTACCTTATGCTTGTGCCACAATTTAGTAACTCATTTTATTGTTTTATTTTTATGAGGCAGAGTCTTGCCTTGTAGCTAGTGCTATAGGGAGTCGGCTGCTCTTGAACTCACAGAGGTCTTTCTGCCTTTGCCCTCCAAGTACTGGGATAAATGATGCACTGCACACTTGGATAATTGATTTGAATTTTTTATTAAAAAATAAAAATAAATTTTTTATTTTAGAATCATTATTGTTGTTTTGTGTGTGTGTGTGTGTATGCTTTGCCTGAATGTATGTTTGTGTGCCTGGTGCCAGCAGAGATCAGATGAGGGTGTTGGATCCCCGAGTGTGGAGATAGAGATTGTTGTGAGTTGTCATGTGGGCATGAGGGATCTAGCTTAAGGTCCTCTGAAGAGCACCTAGTACTCTTCAGATGCCATCTCTCCATTCCTCCCCATCACACTTTGTGTTATTTTTTTAATTGGTGAGTATTTAAGCTGTTTGAATTTTTGTTTTCTTTTGTGTTCTATACAGTGTTGTATGAAAATTTTTATTCTTGTCTCTGAGTACACAAGTATAAGAGATTTTCTAGGGATAAGAGCAGGATTTTGTTATAGTCATCAAGTATGTGCTGGTCCCAAATTGTTTTCTAAAGTGCTAATATCAATTTATGCTCTCAACAGTGCCCAAGAGACCTCGAGAATCTCATCTTCCTTATTTGATATTATCAAAGTTAGTAATTTTTCACTTCAGATGAATGTAAAATACCTACTGTGAAACTGACCTCAACCTCTGATTATTAAGCAGAAAGAATATTTTCATATACTTATTGGACATTTGCATTTTCTGTTGCAACTCTGTTCAGTTCTTATTTTTTTCTGTGAGGGTGCTGGTCTTTTCTAGTTGGTGTATAGGAGCCATAGAGTTTAAACGCTTTAGATACAGCCTTTTAGAACCAAACTGTATGGCTGTGAATATATTCTCCTCTTCAGTGGTTTTTTTTTTTTTTTTTAGGTTTGTTTTGATGACTGAATTCATAATTTTAATGTAGTAGTGGGAGTATTTATCAATTCCCTTTTCATTAGTGCTATTACATTTTTGTATGGAGATCATTGCTTTCTCCAAGTTTATAGAGTTATTCTCTTATAGTTGAAAAGTTTTCAAGTTTTGTATTGTCATTTGCTTTTTTAATTTTAATTTTCATGGGACATTTCTCTTGGATGTTATGAGAAAGGATGGAATTTGTTTGTCTGGTAGGCCTAATCGGCTGGCCTATCGTATTTTCTTTCCTCCATTATGTATCTGGACTCCACATATGAAGGGTCTGTTACTGTTTTTCTGGAATGTTATTTAAATGGCTTAGTTTCTGTGCATTCCTACTATTAATTATAAATCTCAGTATTTTAAAATTATAATCAAATGAATCAGATTTAGTAGCTGGAAGAGCCAAAATATATATTCATGATAATGATGCTTCATAAAAATATAAAGTTTGTTTGATTGAGTCTTTTAAGGAAAACTTTATCACATACTGTTAGCATAACAGGAAGCAAATCAGTATTAAGTATTGATGGGAAATGAGGCAAACAAAAGCTTGCACTCATGAAATTTGAGTGTAGTGGAGGAAAAGACACAATCGTTATATATTTCAGATAGTGATGCAATCTACCATGGAAGTTATGATGGCAGACAGTAACTTGATGGGTGGGTGCTAACACATAGAAGCTGATGAATTGTGCTATATCAAAACCAAGAACTTGTTCATGAGAAAGCACCATGTTGAATCCAAAGGGCTTTTCCAAACAGATAGCGTTTGAATGCAGACAGCAAGCAAGAGAAAACAGTAAGTAAAACTCTGGGCCCAGAATATTTTAGATTAAAAGAGCAAGAAACAGGCCCCAAGGGACTGGAGAGGTGGCTCAGCAGTTAAGAAAGCTTGTTGTTCCTCCAGAGGACCTGAGTTCTGTTCCTAGTAGCCACACTGGCTGGCTCACAACCAGGTGTAACTCCAGTGCTAGAGGAATCTGACATGCTCTTCTGTCCTCCGTAGGCATACACACATGTGTGGCATACACACATAGAAGATAAAACACACATTTTAAAAGAAAGATCTTTATAAAACAGTCTCAGAAAATTGCAAGATGGCAGTTTTGGGGAATATTGAGGTGTTATAGAATGCTTATTAATATAATTAATATTGATTCATGAGATTATTAATGCAACAGTTATTAGTTAATCCACTATTGTATAAAATAACAGGCACAGAGACCTGTTAGATTTTTTTTTTAATAACTTTAAACACAGGAGCTGGGCAGATCTTAACTCTCTTAGCTATCTTATCTATTCCCCAGCCAAACTCCTATAAATACTTGCACATGTTTCACTTGAGCTGCTGCTTTCTGTAGGCCAGACCTCAGAGCAAGCTCCTTCTGGCCTCTTCTGGTTACTGCTAACCCATGATGACCTACTCCTTTTTCTTTCCTCCTTCACCTCTTTCTCTTCTCCCCACCCCCCGATCCTTCTGCCCTCCAAGCCTGAGAACCTTAGTTCTACCTACCCTCTCCTCTGCCCAGCCCTGGTGTAGGCAACTTTATTGGCCAATCAGGGATAATTTGGAAGGCAAGGTTACACAGCATCAGTTGGTGTATACAAGCATTTGCTTGTAGAACAGTAAAGATCTTGTGGAACATCTCTGGGGAACAAGCAGTTAACACTTGAATACATAGTAGCTCCAACAACAGCAAGGTGGTCCTTATTGTAGGAGCTGAATGAATGGTTGAGGATGAAATGAAAAGATACAAAGGTGCCAGACCCTTTGGCTCTTGAGGCAGTGGGTTTATTGTAAGGAGAAAAGAAAGCAAGCTTGTTCTTGTACTCTCCTTTCTCACTGTCCTTTTCCCCCTCTTTCTCCCATTCTTCCTTTTACTAGGGATTAAACCCAAGGCCCTGCACTAGGCTAGCACTGTCACCACATCCAAGCTATAGTGGCTGACTGACTGAAACAATATCATTAAGTTGCTAAGGTAGGCCTTGAACTTCAACATTTTGTAGCTTAGGGCAGCATAAAACTTGTAATTTTTCCTGCCTTAGCCTTCCCAATAGCTGGGATGATAGGCTTGTGGTAGCAAGCACTGCATAAAATGGAAAACTATTAAGAATACTTTCGTTTGATGTGCATCTGACTTTCTACCTAAAATGATAATGAAAAATGAACTCTATACAACAAAGGGCAACATGGTTAGCTGATGAACCACCAACACACTGGGCTGATAGAAAGATAGTGGTAGATGGGTCCAGGGTAGGAGTTGTGGAAGTGTGTGTGTGTGGGGGGAGAGCCATCACATTCTATATAAAATGCTCTTCCAGATAGAAGTTTGAAGGAGAGTCTAAAGATTCCATGGGTACCTGGCTATGAAGGGAGAGGAAAATCAGAGAAGGTGATGTGTTTTCCTGGGAAAGTGAGGGTAGAAGATCAGTGAGAGTGCTAGCTGAGGTAGAGGAGAGGCAGGTCAGAAGCAGAGCCAGGGCTGTGCTCCAGGTCACCCAAGATGCCTGCTTCCTGGAGCATCAGGCTGGCAGTTGGATATGGGAGATCTAGTCTGTGGAGATATTAAAACTGAATATGTAAACTTAGGAGCTACTGGTCTCTAGATTTTTTTTAGAGGTTTTTTTTTTAATTTGTGATAAATATTTTATTATACTTTTTCTTGGATATTAAATGAGCGTCCTTTGTATTTTGGTTTTGAAATATGAGGAGCTAAAATATAATTTTGAAAACTTTAGTAAAAAAGGAAGTAAATATGTGAAAACAATTGATTAAAAAAAAAAAAACACAGTGATAAAAATTATCAGTGAGAGGTTGTAGTTAACTGACAAGTAAAGACCAAACAGTTCATTTTTAAGAATGACTACCTTCAGGGCCAGGTGTGAAAAAGTGTGGATGTTTTAGGCCTGTGGTTTTCATTTGCCCCGTCCCTCATTGTTTTCATTTTCTATTTCTCTTTTCACCCTTTTGTTAGCTTGACCAGATGGGTGAGAGTGCCAAGTTCGCCACAAACTGAAAGTCAGGATGGGGAGTCCTGTGTTTTTTTTTAAACAAGGTATTAAAAAATAAAAAAGACTTTTATGTATCAAGGATCCCCAACGAGAGCAACAGTTGCTCCTACGTGCTGAGCATCTCTCAGCCCTGCCAGGGAGGCTTTTGAAGACAGACATAGAAGCCCACAATGAGCTTGACTTTGGCCTCTGATACTGCTGTTTAGTCTTGGAGAGGGCTGTCTTGAGCCTCAGGTTTCATTGTCTCTGAAACCTTGCCTACTTGCCGCCCAAAAACTTAGAAAGCAGAGTAGAAATGCAGTTGATAGTAAATATTTTTCTCTTGCTATTGATTTGTATTTTCTGATCATTAATGAAGCTGTACATTTTTCTTTATACTTTTTGACCATGTATTTCTTCTCTGAGATGACTGAGATGGCAGATAATGAAGAGTTGGTATGAACCCTGTGCCAGATACACAGTAAACTATAGGGGACCTTTCCAGTTTGAAATCTACAGTGTCTGTAGTGTATATATTTAACTGAGACTTATCTGTCTATTCCTTGTGGGCTTAGAGTAAATGAACCAAAATGATTATGCAAGCTTATTAAAGTAGTGAGATTAATAAAATCAAAAGGGCATTTTAATTTTATTCCAAGTTATTAATTATGCCATAAAGCCTAGTACTTTAATGGTAATTTCTTTTCTTTTCTTTCTTTGAGCTGTTGTAACAAACAGTGACGAACCTCAGCTTTTGACCCCAGGAAAGATGAGTCAGCGCCAAGGCAAAGAAGCTTACCCAACACCAACTAAAGATCTGCATCAGCCTTCTCTCACTCCCTCGAGTCCTCACAGCCAAGGTAAGAAAGACTGACACATGCTGGGCCACTGTGCACACTGTATGGCTTTGTACAGTTGCTGTTGTTGTTGCCTATTTTCTTGGAGCCTTTGCAGTGGACTCAGAATGAGTACACTTTCCTTTCTAGGTTTTTGACTTCTGTTAGACTTACTAACATGTTTTTTTTGTTTTTTTTTTTTTTATGTGTTTGATTCTTCTAAACCAGAGATTCTTACATTCATAAAAAATATTGAAAAATTTGAAGCGGTTCTGTTTATGTGAATTTCATTTGCTGATATTTACTATAATATAAATTAACAGGTCTTCAAAAATAAGGGGGAAGTAATTTTTCACACTTGCACCTTGTGAGTTCTCTCTCTGTTCCCTCCCCCAATCCCATTCCTCTCCATTTCCAGTAATTTATAGTCACTGTTTTGCACTCACTTCTGTAAGACTAGTTCTTTTAGCTTATATATTATTGACTCTTTTTTTTTTTTTTTCTTTTTTTGAGACAGGGTTTTTCTCTGTACCCTGGACTCACTGTGTAGAACAGACTGGCCTCAAACTCACAGAGATCCACCTGCCTCTGCCTCTGGAGTGCCAGGATTACGTGTGTGCCACCATGCCTGGCTACGTTCTTCATTCTTTTACCTTCCATTCCTCTGGGTGGGTAATTTCTGTGCCTGCTTGCATTATCTAATCATGTCTTATAGTTCTCTTCAAGTTGCTACAAGTAATAGGACTTACTTCCGTGACTGAACATCACACACCTTTACCTGTTCATGAGCATAAATGTTGGTTCCGTTGTCATGGCTACTCTGACTTCAGTAAATATGGGGCTGCACATATAGTCTGTGTAGTGATTTCCTTATGAGTGTTTGAAATTTCCGGAGCATGGCTAACACTTTCATCATAGATCATGCCCCTCCCTCTCTATACTGTTTGAAATTCCCGGAGCATGGCTAACACTTTCATCATAGATCATGCCCCTCCCTCTCTATACTTTTTGAAATTTCCGGAGCATGGCTAACACTTTCATCATAGATCATGCCCCTCCCTCTCTATACTGTTTGAAATTTCCGGAGCATGGCTAACACTTTCATTATAGATTATGCCCCTCCCTCTCTATACTTTTGGTATTTTGCCTAGCTTAAGAAAAAGACTTTTCGTTTCTGCTTCTTTATAGTCAATATGCTGTACTGTGCTGATTTGAAGTATATGAATAAAATCTGGATACAAAAATATACACACTGAATGAGGTATCCCAGGAGCAGAAAAACACATATATGGCATATACTCACTTGCTCAACCATGTTTATAGCAGCTCTATTTGTAATAGCCAGAACCTGGAAACAACCCAGATGTCCATCAATGGTGGAATGGGTACAGAAATTGTGGTATTTTTATACAATGGAATACTACTCAGCAATAAAAAAGGAGGAAATCATGAAATTTGCAGGCAAATGGTGGGATCTAGAAAAGATCATTCTGAGTGAAATATCCCAGAAGGAGAAAGACAAACATGGGATATACTCACTTATATAGACCTATAAGATATGATAAACATAATGAAATCTATACACCTAAAAAAAGATAATCAATTGAGCGGACATGGGGTAAGATGATCAATCCTCGTTTAGAAAGACAGATGGGATGTGCATTGAACGTATGACAGGAGTCTACTGAGCGCATCTGAAAGACTCTAACTAGCAGTGTTTTCAAAGCAAAGACTCATGACCAAACCTTTGGCAGAGTACAGGGAATCATAAGAAAGAAGGGGAGTTAGTCTGATGGGGAAAGGATAGGAGCTCCACAAGGACCAAATATATCTGGGCACAGGGTCTTTTCTGAGACTGACATTCAACCAAGGACCATGTATGGATATAACCTAGAACCTCCACTCAGATGTAGCCTGTGGTAGCTCAGTAACCAATTGGTTTCCCAAAGTGAGGGGAACAGGGACTATTTCTAACAGGAACTCGATGACTGGCTCTTTGGTCTCCCCACCTCCGAAGGGAGGAGCAGTCCTGTTAGGCCACAGAGGAGGGCTTTGCAGCCAGTCCTGAAGATACCTGATAAAACAGGATCAGATGAATGGGGAGGAGGTCCCCCCATCAATGGACTTGGAAAGGGGCACGGTGGAGATGAGGGAGGGAGGGAGGGAGGGACTGGGAGGGAATGAGGGATCGGGACCCGGCTGGGATACAGAGTTAATAAAATGTAACTGATAAAAAAAAAAAAAGAAAAAAAAAAAAAAAGAAAAAAAAAAAACCTAAAAAATAAAAATAAAAATAAATACATTTCTAAAACAGGAAAAAAAAAAAAAAGATTTTCAATCCTCATTCAGAAATGCAAAGAGGATGGACATCAGAAGAGGGAGAAAACAGGGAACAGGACAGGAGCCTACCACAGAGGGCCTCTGAAAGACTCTACCCTGTAGGGTATCAAAGAAGATGCTGAGACTCACAGCCAAACTTTAGGCAGAGTGCAGGGAATCTTATGAAAGAAGGGAGAGATAGAAAGACCTGGAGGGGACAAGAGCTCCACAAGAGAGCAACAGAACCAAAAAATCTGGACACGGGTGTTTTCTGAGACTGATACTCCAACCAAGGACCATTCATGGAGATAACCTAGAACTCCTGCACAGGTGTAGCTCATGGTAGTGTCCACTCAGTGTCCAAGTGCGTTCCCTAGTAATGGGAACAGGGACTGTCTCTGACATGAACTGATTGCCCTGATCTTTGATTACCTCCCACTTAAGGGGGTGCAGCCTTACCAGACCACAGAGGAAGACAATACAACCACTCTTGATGAGACCTGATAGACCAGGATCAGATGGAAGGGGAGGAGGACCTCCCCTATCAGTGGACTGGGGGAGGGGCATGGTGGAGAAGAGGGAGAGAGGGTGGGATTGGAAGGGGATGAGGGAGGGTACTACAGTTGGTATGCAAAGTGAATAAACTATAATTAATAAAAATAAAAGTATGTATATACACACACATACTAAGTCCAGCAAAATTTGATGGATAGTACTCTTAAACATCAGCTGCAAAATGCAATTGAAAAGTATGTTTGCATACTTTCTGCTTTAAAACCCATGGCAGTTCAGTATCCAAGTGGGTTCCATTGTAATAGGAACAGGGACTGTCTCTGACATGAACTGATTGGCCTGCTCTTTGATTACCTCCCCCTGAGGGGGAAACAACATTACCAGGCCACAGAAGAAGACAATGCAGCCACTCCTGATGAGACCTAACAGACTAGGATCAGAAGGAAGGATTATCAGTGGACTTGGGGAGGGGCATGCATGCAGAGGGTGGAGGAAGGTAGTGATTGGGATGGGAGGAGGGAGGGAACCACAGGGGGGATACAAAGTGAATAAAGTGTAATTAATAAAGAATTAAAAAGAACTCATTGGTCTGCCTTGAGCTCTGTATTAAAAAATGCACTACAGGTTAGTGGCTTATATATTTCTCATTTTATTGCATAAAATATTTAAATCTATGTGTATAAAAGGTTCAAGATTAATAGTTTTTTTCACTGTTCCTTTGATGATGTTTGTAAACGAAATACATTCTTTTTCTGTGAGTACATGGCAGCAAAGAATTTGGTAACTAATGCTTGTAGAATTATGGAACTGACATTTTTCCTTGCAGACCCCATAAATGGGTGTTAGAGACTCCCACCAGCCTGTGGGATTGTGCTTTCTAATTTATGGAGTATTCTGGTGCTCAGCTAGAGTTTTCAGCTCCTCTGTGGCACTCTGTAGCAGCAGTGTAAGAGCTTCTGCTTTTAAGACTTAAGAACTTGAATTTTTCATTGTGTTTTTATTTTGGGTGGTTTCAGTTATTCATTCTGTATTATGATTTGAAATTGTTAAGTGGGAAATTTCAGAGATGAGTAACCCCTCAGGTTTAAGTTGCTCTCAGTTCTGAGTACTGTGATGGAATCTTTTCAAGACCCTGCTCTGTCCTTCCAGGAATGTGAATTATCTCTTTGTTCAGGGTATTCTGCTGGAAGCAACATCCACCCTGTGGTAAGGGAGGGGGAACGTCACCATACGTTGTATCACGGTCTATTTGTTGTAGTTATTGTTAATCTTTAATGGTATCCACTTACAAACTAAACGTTATTAGATACATCTATACATAGTATAGTCTGCATAAAGCTTAGTACTATTTATGGTTGTAGAAATCCACTGAGGTCTTAGAATGTAGTACCCATGGTTAAGGTAAATAGGACTGTTTGTTACCTTGTGCTTCAAACATTAACATTTAAACCTCTGACTATTATAAGTACACTAGCTGTGTGAGGTTTTAATGTTTTAACTTTGTGAATTACCTTTTGAGATCAGTCATGTTCAGCCCCGCTTTCCTCCGCCCCTTCTTGTTTTGTAGGCAGGGTGCCATGTAATCCAGGCTGGCTTTATGTAATCTTCGATTATGACCTTGAACTCATGATCCTCTGTTTTTACTTCATGAGTGCCAGATTACATTTGTGTACCACCACCCCTAGTTTCTGTGGCATTGGGGATTGAACCCAGAACCTTAGTGGCTAGGTAAGACCTCTGCCACTAAGCTGTATCCCAGCCCCAGGTCTTTATTTATTAGGATTGTGAAATGAAATTGGTTGTTATGCTATCATAGCTTCAGTCCTGAAGAATGTCCTTGTTTGTTTTTCTCATGTGTCTCTGACTTTTCAGCAAACTGAGCCAATGTCCTAAACAGTGTTGGCATATGCTTCCTTCAACTGTTACTTCATTTGGTTGTATTTCCTATCAATGTGAGAACATCAAGATTTGATTATATTAATTTTGATCATTTTTGAACAATAGTGTTTTATAGGGAAGGTGTTTTACAATGTGTTCCATCACACATGAGGATTCACTTAATTTCTGATTGTCCTACTGGGGGCATGAGGTTGAGTTATAGATTCAAGTGGCACTAGTCTGATATTTTTATTTAAAGTTGCAGCTTTTCCTCTTTAACTGACTGAGTGAAGAAGAAAGACTGTGCTTGGCATCCTGTAAACACCCAGTTTTCCATCAGCCTTTTATCTAATGATATCTACCTCCATATTTTTATAATTTTATGACTGATTTTATATATTGTGTGTGTGGCTCTGTGGGTATGTGCATGTGAGTGTGTACCTGCAAGTCAAAAGGGGGTGTCTGGATCCTCTGGACCCAGAGCAACAAGCAATTATGAACTGCCTGGTGTGGATACTGGTAACTAAACTCTGATCCTGTGAAATTGTAGCAAGTGCTCTTAACCACTGAGCAGTTTCTCCATTGCCCTTGTAAAGCTTTGTGCCAAAAGATGGTTGTCTTAGTTAGGGTTACTATTGCTGAGATGAAACACCATGACCAAAAGTAGCTTGAGGAGGAAAGGGTTTATTTCACTCACAGTTCCATATAACTGTTCATCATCAAAAGCAGTGAGGGCAGGAACTCAGGCAGGAGCTGATGCAGAGGCCATGGAGGAGTAGCCTGCTCCTCCTCTTGTGTATGCTCAGCCTGCTTTCTTATAGAACCCAGGACCACCAGCCTGAAGTGGTACCAGCCTCAATGGGCTGGACCACTCCCCCATTGATCACTAATTAAGAAAATTACCTACAGCAGATCTTTTGGAGGTGTTTTCTTAATTTAGGCCCCCTCCTCTCTGATGACTCCAGCTTGTTTAAAGTTGACATAAAAGTCACCAGTACACAGGATATCAGCTGAACCAGTTGAACAATGTTGCCTTTCTACTTTAGACATTCTTTTAACATTTATCAATGATTTTTTTTCTAAAGAGAAGAGATCATCATCTTTTTGTTTTTTTAATGTAAAAATTTAATATGGGTAAATTAAACATTCTTATAAATTCATTATGTTTTAATTTTTAATAAAATCAAGGTAATAGAAGCTGGAGGGATGTCTCAGTGCTTAGGGGTGGGCGCTGCTGTTCTGGGGAGTGCTGCTATTCTGGAGGGCCTGAGTTCAGATATTCCACTCATGTCCAGCTGTCTTCTGGCTTCCTTGGGCTCTGCAACCATGTGCAGAACACCCCCCATACACACATACATAACAAAAAATAAAATCTTAAATGAACATAATAGTTTTTTTAGCATATTATATTTCTCTGAGTTTTAAAATAAGATCATGTCCATCAGGACCTTACCACAGAATCTGGTAGGTAATAATTCCTGATAGTTGATATGATTATTATACTAACAGTCGTCATAACTATTGACAAAAATGATCTACTTAGATTGGAGATACACATTTCCACCTATCTGTACTCCAGCATCTTTAAGAGGCTCATTTAGAACTTTTTTTGGTATGAGGTGGCTGGCTCAGTGCCAGTGTACTCAGTGGGTAATGTACTTGCTGAGCAAATTTGACAGCTTGACTTTGAGCCTCAAGATTCATATGATGGTAGAAGAGAACTGATTCCATAAATTTATCCTCCGCTGCTCTGTATGCATTCCCTCCCCCAGTACATCATGCTTGTGCACAGAATAATAATGAACAAATTAAAAATAAATTCTTTTAGTGTGGATAATCCCATGCCTAATACTAATTTATTACTAATTTAATACTAGTACTAAACTGGGCCATGATGGTGCACTTGGCAGTTAGAGGGAAGAGGATGAGGCCTTGGGGCTGTGTGAGACCCTGTCTGAAACAAGCAAAACATAAAATAAACACCCCCCCCATAGAAACAAAGAACTAGGACCTGTTAACTCTGTGATGAGATGATCTTCCATAATAGCAGGTAAATACATCTAGAAAACCTTGATATCCACAGTATGTCAAATACTCACAACCAGTATCTCAGCTTCTGAGTGGGATGGATTAGCTATAAAAGTGCAGTGACTAATGCTTAAGACAAAGTCATCTAGTGCTTTTACATGTGTTTACTCATAGAATTCTTATAGGAGCAGATGGTATATAAATCACTTTCCCTTTTACAAATAAGGAATTTGATCAGTTGGGAAGAGTGATTTTTCTTGTCCAGCCTTGCCCAATATATAAAGCAGCTTTAATCTGGAAAAGAATTTTAATCTAGATTTTAGATTTAATAATCCTATTATATGTATTCAATGCTGTGTAGAGAGATAGTTGCATTTCTTTTTGGTAGTACCTACAAGTCTAATTGCTGGCTATTGGTGGTAATAATTTGGTTTGGACTTTCAAGCTCTTTAATTATTGTAACAGTGAAATTAAGCATTATTATATATCCATGTTGTATGAATAGTTAAAACAAAGATACAGTTCTCAAACCATCACATTTTTATAAGTATCGCCAAACTTTGTTTTCAGAGCGGTGGGAAGGTGGAGACCACAGTCTCGCCATTTAGCCCAGTCACTGGCCTCCTTGCCCTCGGAGAGCGGGGGCAGCAGACCACATGCTGTTCTGAAGGTAGTCGCCTCTCTGACCCCGCCAGCCGCCTGTGAGCTAACTGCTGCTCTGTGTGCTTAGTCCTTCTCTCTTTGTTATTCTTCTAGTCGTACAGTGGAACCATATTGTAGAGGCTTTGTTTGTTCGTTTGGCTTTGTATTTCCCTACTGACTTATGTTGAGCATTAGTCCATAAGAGTATGTATATCTTTTATGTAATATCAATTCATATTTGGCCCTCTTAAAAATTAGGCTTTTCAGGCCAGATAGTAGTGGTCTGCAGAACGAGTTCCAGGACAGCTTGGGCTACACAGAGAAACAAACAAAAAAGGCTTTTCACATTATTATTGAGTTTTAACAGTTGTTAAATATATTTGTGCCATCTTTTTATACTCTGTATTATACTTTTTCCAGTCTTGGCATGCCTTAATTTTAACAAGGATAGATGTATAATTTTCCCAAGCCTTTTTCATATTAAAGAAATCTGTTTCTTTGACAGATTTTATATTGTCAGGATATATTCTCTCCTCTGTCTCTTTCTTTGTCTCCTCTCTCTTCATCTTTCTCCATCTCCAACTTTCCTCTCCCTCCCCCTCTCTTTCTCATCCTCACTCCTTCATGCTTTTTTGAGAAAGGGACTCATACAATTCAGGCTAGCCTCAAACTCACTCTGTAGCCAAGGACAATCTTGAATTCTTGATCCTCCTGCCTTCAACTTGCCAAATGCTGGGAGGTGTGCTACCATACTTGGCTTCATTTCCCTCTTGGTACTGTCATTCTTAGTATCAATATCTTAGGTCAGGTTTTTAACTGTGTGGCCTACTACTGTAGGTTTTATAACTGTGTGGCCTATTACAGTGGCCTGTTCTTCTTTTGAGCCCTTGCCTTCTAATATACCAGGTCCACTTTTCTATACAAAACAACTGAACAAAAAATTGTTAAGTAAAGTTATGGTGAAATAGAGGCTCCTACAGATAGGTGCATATGGCCAATGAATACACGGGGCCTATAAAGTAGGTCTCCAAGGAAATAACATGAATAACAATAAAAATTATAAATAAAAACATCACTTTTTTATTCTTTAACCCTGTAATGAAAAAATTGGTTAGATGACTTGCCTGCATTTGTGTCATTGCATTGTGAAAAGACAATGGCTTACTGTTACTTAGAGCTGTGGCATGTGCTGGGCAGTGCCTGAGAATCACCTGGGAGCTTTGCTTAGTCAGAGTCTACTCCATGCAGAATCTCTTGGGTGAAACAATGCATGTTTACAAAGATTTGAAAGTGTATTGCATGTAGCATCATTTGACCCAGCAAATGGAAAGGTGGACCTGAGAGCATATGGTATCATTTTTTTATCTGGTAGTCAAGGCTCTTTCTTACCTATGTCAATTTTATTCTCCCAGTCTCATCTTGTGTTTTTCTTCATAAGCCTATCTAGATGTTATCTTTCATTGACCCTTAGTTTTACTGTGCTTTTTCTTGGTCTTTCATCGTAAAATGTCTTTCTCCCTTGTAGTTGCTGATCATTTCTAAAGATACATTTTGTTTCTTTCTTTATTCACTCATTGAAACAGTATCTTATATAGGCCAGGATGGCCTCAAACTAAGCAAGATCTTGAACTCCTTATCTCCGAACCTCCCAAGTGCTGATGTCTGCTGCCCTTTCTGGCTTGAAGATGGACCTTAAATATATACTCCTCTTATTAAACCTTATTAGATTATGCTGTCTTCGCTTTCAACGTCCTATACCAAGACTTTTGAGATTTCATAATTTGCTTCTTTATATGGTTATTATAATAGAGTTTAGGTTCAATTTTAACAAGCAGGTTTGTAAATGGTGTTAGATACTGTAAATTGCTTTTTGAAGTATAATTTCTTCCCATGATATTGGTTTTCATAAGAATATCTGAGGAGATTGACTTTCTTTACTCAATCCATATTTGTCAGGATTATCTTTCTTACATATTCTATTATAGTGGTGACTCAGTTTTTTACCAAAATTGCATAATTTACACATTTTTCTTAGTAGCTTATCTTACCATTAAAATTTTTGTTAAATTTATGTATATGGATATTTTCCCTGAATGTGTGTCTAAGCATCATGTGCAGGCCTGGTGCTATGGAAGCCAGAAGAGGGTATCGGATTCCTTGGAACTGCAGTTACAGACAGTCAAGCCACCAGATAGATGCTAGGGATCAATCTCTGTTCCCTGGAAGAGTGTTTTAACCCTCAGAGCCATCTCTTTAGCCCTGCCCCAATCCCCCTGCTTTAAAAAAAAAAAAAAAAAAAAAAAATCAGCTTACTTCCTTATAGTATAAGTTAAGTACTGCTAGTTTCAGAAAGGGTAATATTTGTTTCATTCTGACTTGTTTGGGCTTAGTGTGTCTTTCAGTTGTTTGTTTGGAAAGACAGACATATTCACTAATTAAGCCTGTTTTCTTCTTTCTCTGTATTTTTAAAGAACCGGAGTACCAAAGGAGCATGGGACTAAATCATAGCTCATCTCATGAGAGATACTCATTCCCTCTGGATCATACTCACGGTGTCCTATAATTGGTAGCTAACCTTCTTTGTTGCAAAGAACTATTTTCTACATTTTTATTTTTAGGCCAGCTTGTAAATACATTGCTTTGTGAGGGAACAGCCTATGTTCCTTGCTTAAACTTCAGCCCATTTTATAATTTTTTTATTTTTATTTTTTGAGATACAGCTTCCTATACATTTCAGCCTGGCTTGAATTTATAATCCTCCTGCTCGGATTACAGGCATGTACATAGCTCAAAGTAATTCTTTTTTTCTTCTAAGATTTATTTATTTTATGTATGTGAGTGTCCTATCTGCATTTACACCTGCCAAAAGAAGGAATCAGTTCATATTATAGATGGTTGTGAGCCACCATGTGGTTGCTGGGATTTGAACTCATGACCTTTAAGAACAGACAGTGCTCTTAACCACTGAGCCATCTCTCCAGCCCTCAAACTAATTCTTAAGTGTTAGAGTTTTGAGTTATTTTATAACAAAAGCCTTTGTGTGATCGTTCTGGTTTCATCAATATTAATTTAGACCATCTGAGTACTGCATTTCTGATACCCTGTAGTAAATACTCTTAAACATAAAGTCAGTTCCCTCGTTGTTTTGGCAGAATTAAGAATGACAGGAGTCTGTGTCTAGAGCTAAAAGAAAACATCAGCATAAAGGGAGATTTTCTATGAGGTAGCTTTCTACCATAAAGGGGTTGACTCATATTCCCCAAGTGGCCATGTTAGGCGTTGCTAGTATAATCTCAGATGACAAACACAAGAAAACCTTCATTAATGTGGTTCACAGGTAAAAAGACACCTAGAAGTCACTTTCTCCCATGAACCGAAGCAATTCCTCCTTTCTTGGTAAGACATTTGAACATATTCTGAACTTACTGGGTCATAAGCACAC
Source organism: Meriones unguiculatus (assembly GCF_030254825.1). Taxonomy (NCBI): domain Eukaryota; kingdom Metazoa; phylum Chordata; class Mammalia; order Rodentia; family Muridae; genus Meriones; species Meriones unguiculatus. Next base: position 119,570,746 of record NC_083350.1, read on the forward strand.
AGATATATTCTTGAATGTGTATGTATTATATCTCATGAAAATTGTATCATCTAAAGAAGACTTGATTTTCCCCTTCCCCCCATCTGTAACTCCACCCACTTTCTGGGTGCTTGTGCCAGCTTCCTTCCATAAATAATTCTGTTAGAAATAGTATGAATTATAGGTTGTGCCACCTTCTGAGTTTTTGAGTCCTTAATGCATTCAATTCTGAAGTTACCAATACGTCTTAAGATGTGGTTATTTTCTGGTTGGAAATTCTTTGTGTTTAGGAAGTTGCTTCAAAACATAATGAAAGTCAACATCGTATTTTGCAAATTAAGAAAATAAGAATAGAGTATTTTTAAATTCCTCTTGCAAAATGTTACAGTATCTATGTTTAACACTGTGTCTACAAGGGAAACTAAAATAACTTGAAAGCATTTATTGAAAATTATGAATGATTAATCGAGCTTTGTTTTAAGCATCTTTGCAGAGATTGCAGGTATGGGCGGTCTGCTTATCATTGCCAGGCCTTTTAAGTTGCTTCTTAATCAAAGTAGAAAGAGGAATGTAAGAAAAAGGGACATATTTTTTCTTGAAAAAAAATGTTTTAAGTGTATTTTTAACCTAAGATACTCTAAGGGTGATCAGCTATTACCTATACTAATTAGTTCTTACTGTTGGGATTTAATCTTCTTTGGGAAATTTGGAAGAGCATACTCTCTTCTTTACTAAGTAACAGGGCTTCAGTTCAGTCGACTGCAGTCATCTGCATTCTTCTTTGATGAATATAGAACCATATTTTGTGCACATTTTTCATAAATGTATAGTAAGATTGTCATAATATTGCCAATGAAACAACTCAGCCAGTCTATCAAGCCTGACAATCTGAGTTCTATCTGATCCCTGAGACCCAAATGGTGTGGAAGGAAAGAACCAGTTCTTGCAGATTGTCCTCTGACCCCCACAGGTGTATCATGGGGCGATGGTGCCCTACCCCCCACACTTGCAAGCGTGTGCATGCATGCATGCATGCATGCGCGTGCGTGTGCACGGACACACACACACAGATAGATAGATAGATAATTGTAATTTAAATTTTGCTCATCAGAGTGGCTTCTATATTGTGTTTTCTATGCATTAGGCAACAATTTAACAATTTAATTGTTAAAAGGAAATAAGGAAATATCTCTAAACACTATGAACTATTCCACATAAATGCATAAAATGTGCTTGACATTTACAGAAGATAAAATTAGTGCCTATTTACATAGGTCTACAGGCTGAGAAGGTGTCATTATTAGTACTTAGAAATCCTCACATGTAGCTCCTAAGCCCCATTTGCTGTTCCACCTGCTGACACAGGTGCAGTCTTCAGCTGTGGATTTCTCTTGTCTTGGGTTATAGTAATGGCGTCACCATGTGTGTATATCTAAGACAGTTATTTGGAAGAACTAAGTAGTCTTCAAAGAAAAACTTTAGATGAATTTAACAGTTTCTTGGAAAAAGAATAACTCATTTATCAGCAGCACTTGGTACTAGACAGAGCTTCAAAGAGTTCTTTTCAGTGTGGCCAGTGAGTATTGATAGACAGAGCTCAGAAGTGGAGTATGAAATAGCTCTTTGCCTAATTTGAGCCTGGCCTGATCAGTTGGCTGCCTGGGACTGGCTGAAGCTCAGGAGCTTTGTGATCTTGGCTGAGATCTGGCTTTCTGCTGCAAAATTGGACCAAGTTTAAATTACATTCATGTATAAGCAAGTTATTGTAGTTCATTCTCTAGGAACTCAAATTACAGATCTAGCCTCAGTCCATGTATCTTCTACCTATTCAACAAGTCTACTTGTGTAAAGAAGGGACAGTATTACCAGAGAAGAATAAGCAAAAACTCTCTGGGTTAGAGCATGGCGTTGATTTTTTTTGAGAGTTTACTAAGACTCAGGTTTGGATATAAATGAACACAAAGCAAAGGCTCACGTGTTTTGGGCTTGGTCCCCAGGTGTTGGGATACTGAGAGGTAATTGGCTCTTGAGGCTCTAAATTCACCGGTAGACTAAACCCTTGATGACAGCCTACTTTCTGAGTAGACTAGTGGAAGGTAATCCGGTCCTTAGCCTTTCCTGTGTCTCCCTCGGCTTCCTGGCTACTGTGAAGTGAGCAGGTTCTGTCACATGCTTCTCCACATGCCTTAGTAACGGGGCCAGCCAAAAGAGACATGGACCAAAACCTCTGAAACCATGAGCAAATGCTTTCTTTTTCTTTTATATTGCTTATGTCAGTTATTTTGCTACAGTCATAAAGATAAGAGGCTCTGTGGAAAATGATTGGTCATAATCATTATTGAGTGCTGGAAAACAGACTCAGCATTGCTTCCAGTTTGGTTCTGGCAAGTAGCAGAAATATGGCAGAACATTTCATACTGTTTAGCTCACAATATCCTACCAAATGAAAAGTGGACACTTTCTTATACTAGAGGTATTCTCAGCTAATTCAAATGTGGGTCTAGGAAAGAGACAGAGTTCTAGTATGCACAAGGACAAGGTCAGAGAACTTGGGCAAAGCTGACCAGGCAGCTCTCCTTGTGAAAGATGATGACCTGGCAGGCAACTTTTGGTGATCTGTTATATCCCACACAGTGCTGACTTACTGTCACTTTTTATTTTATTTTATTTTATTTTACTTTTATTTTATTGTTTGTGCAGTGTATATGCTGGTACAGTCTTTCCCACTTGGTATCCTGGGACAGAAGTAAGCCCTAGAGGAAATTATTTACATGTATATTGTCTCATTTCTCAGAGAGAGAGAGAAAGAGACAGATAGACAGACAGAGACAGAGACAGAATCTGGTTGGAGATGATATAGAGGCTTGGAGATAGTGAACTTCTCAGGAACAATGGCTACATTGTGCAATAAATTTGATTTTATTGGAACCTGAACTGACAAGAAATACACTAGAGAATTCTTTAAAAAAAACACAAAAACACACATGGGGAACAAAGCAAATAAAAACATGAATGAAAAGTACAATTTTGATACCTATAGTGTCTAAAAATATTTTTAGTGTATTCTAATGCATAATAGAGAGTTTGACATTGAAAGGGTTAGACTAACTTTGTAACCTGTATGTCTTCTAAAGCCTATATTTTTGAGTTTTAGGTCCAGGTTAAGCTAAAGCCTCTTGGTACCTTTCCAGAGAGTGAAGGAATGTGACCCTATCTGTGAGGACAGATATAAAAAAAGGGCAAGCAAGCAATGACCTTCACTCAGCAAAAGAAGGACCAGACCCTTGTCCTTGAGATAGCATTTCTTAGCAATGAACCTAGACTTCTGAGTAGCTTTTGACCTCCAGCCAAAAGTCTGTAGCTCCTAATCTTCAAGGATGAGCTAACTACCCCCACCTTAAATTGCAGCTGCATCCACACTTGGCAGGACTGGCCAAGCTTGAACACCTAAGACTAACCAATTATCTTACTTTATAACTTCCTCATCCAATCCTAAATTGCCAAAACTGCAACCTCAAATTTCCCGCAATTTTTCTTTTAAAAACCTAAAGGCCACACATGGTATATACTCACTCATATAGACATACAACATAGGACAAACCCACTAAAACCTGTGCATCTAAAGAAACTAAGCAAGAGAGAGGACCCTAACAAAAATATCCAATCCCCATCCGGAAAGGCAAAGAGGATAGACATCAGAAGAAGAAGAAAACAGGAAACAACCTAGGAACCTACCACAGAGGGCCTTTGAAAGCCTCTGCCCTTCAGACTATCAAAGCAGATGCTGAGCCTGATGGGCAACTGTTGGGCAGAGTGAATGGAATTTTAGGTAAGAACTGGGAAATAGTAAGAGCTGGAGAGGACAGGGTCTCCACAAGGAGAGCAACAGAACAAGAAAATTTGAACACAGGGAACTTCCCAGAGACTCATACTCCAACCACGGACTCTTCATGGAGATAACCCAGAACCCCTGCACAGATGTAGCCCAAGGCAGTTCAGAGTCCAATTGGGTTACATAGTAACGTGAAGAGGGACTGCCTCTGACATAATCTGATTGGCCTGCTCTTTGATCACCTCCCCCTGGGGGGGAGCAGCCTTACCAGGCAATAGTAGAGGACAATGCAGCCACTTTTGATGTGAACTGATAGACTAAGATCAGAAAGGAGAGGAGAACTTCCCCTATCAGTGGACTTGAGTGGCATGCAAGCAGAAGGAGGAGGGAGGGTGGGATTGGGAGGGGAGGAGGGAGGGGCTCATGGGGGGATGCAGAATGAATAAAGTGTAATTGATGAAAAATTAAAAAAAAAAAAAGAAAAGAAAAAAAAAAAACCTAAAGGCCTTTGTCTCCCGGTGCCACTCTTTGCTGACCGGCAGGGGTGACCCCGTTGTACAATGGTTAATAAACCTCTTGCTTTTGCAACGAGTCTTGGTCTGGGGGAGTTTCTAGGAAGGGCGCGATTGAACTCCTGAGCTGTGACACCCCAGGTCTTACAACATGACAGGGTTAGGGTTTCTAAGTAGGGGCACCATTTTCCTTGAAATATTGTATGTTCCAGTTGTTTCCAGTATTATTAGGGAACATTTTAAAAATATTAAAGAGTAGGCCATTTGACATACAATCAAGTGTAATTTGCTGCTGTGAATTGTGTACAAAAGGGCTGTTTGACATGAACACTGGCAAGTGACTTGTCTTTTGCACATCTGTGAGACCATGACAATTTGGACATCTCAGGTTCATGGTTCGATTTGTGTTGTAGTTGTACATCTGTGCTTGTTTATATTCTATAAGAAATACCTCTTTCCTCTGAGGTTCCTTGAATTTTAGGAGAGAACATAGTATTTTAATATTTTTACCTTGCCATTTTTAACCCGGAACCTTCATAGGCTTTATGTAATAATCCTACAATATAAGTGCTATTCTTAATATTTTATAGATAAGGAAACGGAGACCCCCATTAAATTTAAACAAACCCTACTTAACTGGTAAAGGAGAATGCCTTTTGTGATGATATCTTCTTTACTCCTTGAAAGACAAGTCCCAACTACATGAATTGCAATTTTTATTGTCAACAATTAATATAATTTACATTTTATATGGAGAAGAGTAAAACAATGCACAGAGACCATCTGACAACAAAACAGCCGCTTTTATGGGATTTACCATAAATTTTCTTTTACAATAATTTTAAAATGCCTTTGCCTAAGGGGAGAAAAACATCATTACATAGGAAATTTAGTTATTTTATATGTAATGCTGTCTGACCTGCTTCTACCCTCTCAGTGCTGGGATTAAAAGCATGCACCACCATCACTACTGGACACTGAGTTTTTAAATGCCTTTTCTTATAAAAAGAAATACTCCTAGATTATGGAATGATGGTTTATATGAGCTGAGAATCGGCCTCAATGTATGCACATGGTAAGGAAGAAACTGAATCTTGAGGCAAAGTTTTTGTAAGACTAAATCACCAAGTTTAACTTGAATGAAGTAAGGTAGGGTAAGGCAAAACTAATTTTATAAAGTGAGAAGAGTTCTTAGGAATTTTGAAAGTTAGGCATATGAAGATGGTATAGTTTATTACTTTTGAAATAGCAAATTATTTGTTTTTCAGTGAGCAAAAGTCTGTGGTAGATTGTTTTCTGAACAGTTTAAATACAGTGAAGAGGAAGTGTAGCAGCTAATGCTTTAAGGGAGTGTGTGTTAGAGTGCACAGCATTATTATAGTGTCGTTGTAATCTTCTGTGTTGATTGGCTCGCATTAACCTTGTCTTAACGACTCTGTATTCCTCTTAGAAGTAACACTTACGTGTTAATTCTCTGCTTTAGCAGTTGTCATCCATCAGAATTGTATTTGAAATAATATCTTTCCTTATGAATTCTTAATCATGGCCAAGACAAGCAGCAGTTTAGATACAAATCCAGAAGATTCAAGAAAGATAAAAAGTATAATGATGAGATCTATTTTTGAAGTAACCAAAAGCTGTGAAGAAAAGAGCCAGAAGAGGAGGGAAATGTGGCCAGATACTACAAAAACATAATAGATGTGGTAAAAGGCTCATCGTGTTGTCGTGTTGAGAGGAGAGACCCTATTACTTCATCCAGAATGGCTAAGTATTGATCTTGCTTTGTTTTTTCAAGGCAGCGGTTCAGTGCAGAGCATCATTCCTTTGATACAAATGCAAAACAGTAGAATAGCCCTTTAATCAATTCATTTTTTAAAAAAGAAACCAGTTGCCTGGCTCAGTGCCTTTCCTGTCAGTCTCTCTATCTGTTTATTGCTGATTTGACAGTCTCTAGTCCTCCTTTGCTGTTAAATGTGTGTGTCCTTTGTTTGTGCTGGTTTGCTACATTTGGTTGTGAAAGAAAAGCCTGCCTTTGCCATATTGGGCTAATTAGCCTTCTGGGTGAGCCTATATACTAAATAGACCTAAACCATGAAAGAAGAGAGCTCACAACAGCGTAGATTTTCTTCATGTACTGGGGTTTCGTCTGTTTTATTTCCTCCACGAATTGATGGCCGAAAGCTTGTCCGGAATGCTTCGTTTGGAGGATACAATGAACTTTCTCCTTCCTTGCAAGGTTTGTTTGTTTAATCTTGCATTCTTGCCTAATTTCTTACATAATCTTAATGAAAATGAATCAGGGATTTAAAAAATCTTAACATTGTGTTTCATTTAAACACTTCTGTTGTGAGAGCTTAGCTTTCAGTAACTGCCTCATTATGGCTGGGCTTTTCCTATTTTTCTTGTAGTAGTCTCTTTAGCTAAAACTTAAGCACTAATGAGTCAGTAAAATAGGAATCCTGATTTTTTTTTAATGATGTGTGTTTTGATTTAATTGAAGAAGTAAATATATGACCCTTGATGACAATTAAAGCATTTCTGAATTTGACATACAGTACATGTATATTTCTATTAAGAACCGGTATTGATAGAGGTTTTAGCAGGTGAAACCCAGATGTTTAACACAAATATTTAGTCATTTCTATAAAATAGTAATTATAATTGATGTTCAGTATATGTGCTAATCTTACAATCATTTAATTCTTGACTGTAGTAAAGTTTTTCATCTAAGTATAAATTTGTTGCTAGGCTTATTCATGTGGAGCTAATTTTTGCTAAGAAAATTATTTACACAGTAATATGTATTAAATGATATTAGATGCTTTACAGCTATTATTTAGGCATTAAATGATTGGTTGATAAGATGTAGACAACTTGAGCTTTTTGAAAACACTTATTGTGACAAATATTTGGTTATGCATTTTAATATCTTATTTTCAGATAATTAAAATTATACCTTTTTGTACATTTAATATTTATTGTAAAGAAATATTGGCTAAAGTCTCTGTATTTTTTGACATTTGCTGAATTTGAAATAGTTTCCATTTTACTCCTAACCTTTATTTTTGGTTCTTTGTGAATAATCATGTGATTATTTTGAGAGACCTAAACAATTAAAGAAATTATTATACAATCACTAATTTCAGTTTCTTTTCTAACAATGTTTTTAGCAAATACAATAAAACAAAATTCATGTTCTAAGCTGTACCTGAGTAGCATAAGCTTTGAACAGTATTTAATCTGTATTATCTTCTTAACAGTGTGGTTCCTCTCATGCTTCATGTATGTCATTAAGTAGTATAAATTTTGCTGTCTCTTTATTCAGAAGTGGCTTTAACATACACTATACTGAAGCTTTCAAATACTGTTAAGTGCTGTCTTTGCTTTTATACAGTGAGACTTAGTTCCTTTTTTTGTACTTGTCTTTTTGACTATTTAAGGCATTGCTAGGTATAATAGCTCCTGCTATTTGTTGACCTTCAGAGCATAAATCTGCTTAGTGTTAAGGAGTAATCAGTGACCTTGGTAAACAATAGAAAGCTTCACTGAAAGTTTTGAAGATATACACCTAATTAGGCAATTGGCATCATTGTGAGTTTATCTTGTCCAAGAATGTATTTAAGATAATTTTGTTAGTTTTGTTTTAATAGATGAATAAATGATGTGCTGTGTCTCCCAATACTCCCAGAAGAGAAATCCTGTAGGGATGCTTCCATATTCTGTGATAAAAACGTTTCAGAATATCAGCTGTATCAGTTAATCAGTAGAATTGGGTACTCCAGAGAAAGGGCTTTTTATTATGTATTTAAGTTAAAGGTAGAAAGAAATTGACATCTGATGTCTTCTGAGATCTTTTATTGGACTGAAAAATTATCTTAGATGCATTTGCTTTCATCTAAATAGCATTAGAGGAGAAATCAGTTTTGCATTAGTGATAAAGTTAACTTTGTCTTACATGTCAGTTTATTTTTTTCATTTTAATTTTATAGGAAATTTGATGTTTCTGTTTCCATCTCTTTCTCCCACACCCTTCTATCTCAAGAAAATGAGTTGTTTTATCACTGATAATGAGCTGTATCCTTGAGCTCCACCCTTGCCTGTATACTCACAATAACTCTGGGATGCAGAGTATTTTGCTTAGCTTGGGTCTAATTATATCTCAAAATCTCAGCTTTTATTTACAGCTATGGTCATTGTACTTGTTTCTAGAATGCTACCTAAGAATTGTGGGAAACCTTTAGCAAAGACAATCGTCTATAAGCTTCACTTCAGGCTTTTTAAATATTTTTTTTATTTAGATTTAAAAAATTACAGTTATATGGGTCTTGAGAGATGGCTCAGTGATTACGAGCACTGACTGCTCTTGTAGAGGATGCAGGTTCAATTCTCAGCACTCACATAATGGCTAAGTGTAACTCTAGTTCGAGACCAACACCCTCTTCTGGCCTCCATGAGTACCAGACTTGCACATGGTACACATAATACATGCAGACAAAATACCTACACACATATAACAATTTAAAAATTACATTTTTTTTTTTTTGGTGTGTGTGTGTGTGGTGGTAGGAGCATGCTATGGGCTTGTGTGGAGGTTAGAGAACAACGTCCATGATTTGATTTTTTCCACCATGCAGGAGGTCCTGGACATTGTACACAGGTTGCCATGCACAGTGTGATTGCAAGCGCTGTTACCTGCTTATCCATCTTCCTGGCCCTCTAGGCAATCTTTCTATACAATTTTTTAGTTCTTGTTTTTCAGCATAGTAAGTGTTCATGGTTTATTAACTTAGTAGCTGGCTGTTACACCTGCATTTGTAGAAATATAAGCAATTTTTAAAAGACTAATGCAACATAAACCTTTCTGTGTTATATCTAAACAGTAATGATTAAGAAGCCAATTTTGCTCCTGGAATATGCATTGTCGGTGACACTAACATTCACATTCTTTAGAAGCTGATTTACTCAGAACCGCCATTCTGTTTTATAGATGTAAACTCCTTGTACTAATAAGAAATTGTCTCATATAAAATTTATTTAGGTGAGAAATTAAAGTCACTAGAAGCTAAGCATAACTTGAAATGGGTGTACAATTATATGATGGGAGAGTTCTATCCAGGAGAAGACTTGTGAGCCTATGCCTACTTCAAATATGGAAACACTAGAACCAAAAGATATGATAGGTGTTTCATATGCCAAGTTACATGTGAGTAATTTGGTTTTGGTTGAACTGTAATTAGAAAAGGTTTTCTGTATTAGCTTTGATGAGAACATTTTGGAAAAGCGCCAGTACGTTTTGTTTTTAGAGGTTCTATGGCAGTATGTTCAGACCCTTCACCATTCTCGCTTGTAGCAAAATGGAACCACTGGGTTAAATTGCTTGTCCAAGGTCTACAGCTAATGAATGATCGTACCAGTGCTTGGATTCCAACGCTCATTCTCTGGATTTATCTACCGCCTTCCTCATAAGCAGTTATTGTAGTATTAGCCTTCTATATGTGAGTACTTGCTTCCTCTTGAGACAATGGCTGCTGCTTCTGCTAGAGAACTGTGTGTGCAGACAGACTCTCGCTAGGGCTTCTTGGCTTTCCAGGTACTTGCTATGTACGCCCTGTTGTCTTCAAACTCGGAGAGCTCCACCACCTTCTGTTTCCCAAATGCTGAGATTAAGGGTGTGCGCCACCATACCTGACCACTACTAAAGATTGTGACAAAGTCCCAAAGGTCCTAATAAATATATTTCCATGGTGTAAGTTCTAAAGAAAAGGTCCTGAAATGTGAACTTTTATGGCAGATTAAAAGAAAAAAAAAGAAAGATAGGTTGTTCTGTATTTTTAGAAATTGAGATATATTCAGTCTCATGAGAAGACCTAGTATAAATACTACCAACATCTTTTTTTTTTTTTTTTGCATCACTGCCTTGGAATTTCCCTTGGAAACCCAATGTGTGATTTGGAAACTTTTTAATTTTAGGACTTTTGGAGGGTTGTTTTTTTTTTATGTGTTCTGTGTGTTTTATGTTGGTTATCCACCTTTTTAAAATTTTAGTTGAAATTCAAGGAATGTGATCATATTTGCATATTTTAGAAAGCATTTAACTTCACCCGTTTATAGATAAAGCTATGAATAATTCAAACTTAATCATGCCATATGATATGAAGCTAATTATATGATTTGCAAGTTCAAAGTATGAGACTGTTAAAATGGAATTCATTGATTTGACAAGTAATATATAATCTACATTCATGAATATCATTTTCTGTCTTTTTTCTTTTCCTTTTCTTTCTTTCTTTCTTTCTTTCTTTCTTTCTTTCTTTCTTTCTTTCTTTCTTTCTTTCTTTTTTTTTGAGACAGGTTTTTTCTGGGTAGCCTTGGCTATCCTGGACTCATTTTTATAGACCAGGTTGCACTTGAAATCACAGTGATCCACCTGCCTCTGCCTCTCCAAATACTAGGATTAAAGGCACACACCACCACACCCAGCTGAATATTGTTTTCTAACATTTGGAATGTTGTATATCGTTTCCACTTTTTAAAAGTGGAAAAAGGGCTGGGCACATGGCTCAGTTGTTAAGGTACTCTCTGAGGACTTGAATTCAGGCCCCCCAGTTCCCATGTAAAAACTAACTACAGCAGAACATGCTTATAATCCAGTGCTGAGAAGGTAGGAACAGGAGGTTTGATGAGGTCTTCTGGCCAACTAGCCAGATGGACAAGGTTCAGAGAGAGAGACCTCATCTCAAAAATAAGGTGGAGAGTGATTGAAAAGACAGTAATGCCAACTTCTGGACTCACAGGAATTTATTCACACACACACAAAGTTTAGTTTACAGCTTTCTTTTCATTACAGTTCCATTTCTCAAATAATATGTGGATATAGACACAGTTAGCTGGACATTTTTCTTAACTTAGGTTGATACAGAGTGAGCTGTGACTAGAACAACATTGGAGAAACCGAAGTCTCCTTGTGTGAGAGTAAAACCAGAATTTTTTTCTATTACAAAATGTACTGTTAGAAAATGTGCTCTTCCATGTGTATATTTAGAGTTCTTTGACGTTATGTTAGTCATTAGTATCAAGAATTCTACATTGGTATGCTTATTGCTTTGAATACATTTTTTAAATTTCAAGCTTAATTATGTAACTTCTGATTTACTTTATATTTAAGTTCCAAATTCCTCTAAGTGTTTGTCTGAAAATCCATGTTACATTTATGAAAAATCTCTTCTTCCCCATATTCAAACTAAGTAATCTTTACTTTTTCTACAGAAGTATTTTTATACTACAGATTTAATTTAGTAAAATTATCAGAATTAATAAGATAGATTTTTTAATTTATAAACTTCAAACGGAATAAATTATGTTATCATTGATATGCTAAAAGTCATTTTGAAATGCTTTAGGCATTGGTTCTGTTGTTGATACATCTTTGTGTTATAGCAAATATAGGGAGGAGCTAGTATTACCTGCTCTTATAAGTAAAATGTACTTCATTAAGATATGTACCATTTATACCTGCCTCATAAATTTAGTACTGTCAATTCTCTAGTGGGACTCCTGTAGTTATCATTTGAATACGAGGTACATGAATGTTTGTGCCATTGTGTTCATGCATTTAAAATTTTACTATTTTTAGATTTATTTATTTTTATGTCTACCTTTTGCCTTTGTGTATATATGTTTACTTTGTGTGCCTGGTATTTCCAAAGATCAGAAAAGGCAGTTAAATCTCCTGGAATTCAAATTATACATGATTAGAACCACCATGTGGGTTCAGGGAACTGAACCCAGACTTTCAATAAGAATAAGTGCTCATCACCATAATCTTTCCAGCCCTGCTCATGAATGTTAAACTCATGGTTTTAGACTATTTAGCTAAATATATACATTATACCTCAGCTCAGTATATACTTTATCCAACTTTCTATGCCAACTGTTGATATACCTGCTCATCTAATTCTTATAATAAATACATTATTAGATATTTACTTCACTTTTAAAAAAGATTTAGTTATTATGATTTTATGTGTGTGAGTGTTTTGCCTTCATGTGTGTATGTGTATCACCTCCATGCCTGGGTTACAGATGGTTGCAAACCATCTTATTGGTGCCGGGAATTGAACCTGGGTCCTGTGCAAAAACAAGTGCTCTTAAATACTGAGCCAACTGTCCACCGCTTTATTTCACTTTTTAGGATGACATCTTACCATATTATCCAAACTTGTTTCAAGCTCCTAGATTCAACTATTCTTCCTGCCTCAGCCTCCCAAATAGCTGGTACTGCAGGCACACGCCCCACATCCAGACTGATTGATTGATTGATTGATTGATTGATTGATTCAGTTAGTGAATGAGTTCTCTTGCATATTTTCCCTGCTTTTCTTCTCATCCTTTTCTCCTTTCTTTTTCTTCTCCCTTCTTTCTCCCGTTTCCCCTCCCACTCCCCATGTCCTCTCCTGTACCTTCTCTCTTCTCTTTGATTTATTCTTACTGAAGATTTATTTTCCCATTGTTCATCACCTTCTGAAATATCTTTCCAGTTGACAATAAGGGAGAAAAGTTAGTATGGTTCTCTTAGTTCAGCAATCAGCTCACTAGCGCTCTGTGGGTGTATCTTGATTAGTTGAGAACATTTGCAGCATGTATATGGGTGGTTATGATTGTTTTCCCTGTCACTGCATAAACTGGGTGAAGTGGTACAAGCCTGTGTAAGCCCAGCACTCGGAAAGTCAAGGTAAGGGGAGTCAGAATGTCTTTCTTGGCTCTATAGCGAGTTTAAGGCCAACCTTAGTTACACCAGGGCCTGTCTCAAAAGAAATAATCGTGCTAGGATAAAAGCTCTGAGAGGATGATTTCATGTAAAGTATTCAGTAGCACAGAAAATAATTTTCAGCTTGACATTGGTGGCCTCATAGGAACTCTTGATTGCTTCTGTCTGCGTTAATTAAAAAAACAAACACTTTTGTTCTTTGAGAATTTCACAATGCACACATATAGTTCTGTCATCTGAGCACTCTTGCCCTCCACTCCTTCCCCCTAACTCTTTCCAGATCCACCCCTTATTCCTCCACCTACCCCCTTCCCAACTTTGTTCTTTTAAATTTTCTTTATTAATGTGTACAGGTGACTGTTGATAGATGCTGTGTGTATGTAGGTACAGAGGCCAGAAGGCAGTGACAGATTCCTCAGAGCTAGAGTTAACGCAGTTGTGAGCTGCCTGATGTAGGTTCTGGGAACTGAACTTAGGCCCTTTGGAAGAATGGCAAGTGCTCAATACTTGAGCCACCTCTCCAAGTCCCTACTCCTTTAAAACAAAAACCTACAGAATCTAGTTTGGCTCTGACTTAATTTTAAAAGAAATTAAGTGAGTGCATAGTAGTTTGAGCCTCATGAGCATGGATCAACACCAAGCATATCTCAATTGAATGGCTCATGTTTGTTCTTTAGCATTAATGTTAAACATTAATATTCCAAAGTTGTAATAATTGAATATTGATATTTTCCCCCAAAGGTTTTGAAAGAGGAAAAGAAGATATTTCTCAAAATAAAGATGATTCTTCACTTTCAATGTCAAAGAGCAAGGTAGGCATATTGTTGTTCTCACTATGTGATAGGACATTTTGCTGACATTTAAAATGAGGGTACCAAACTGAAGTCCTGTTAATTTTCACAGGAACTGTTATATTGCCATGTTTATATCATGTAGGCGATCTGAAAAGTTTAAAGGTATCCTCAGACTGATGGAGGTGCTGTTGCGAACTTGGTTCGTACTGACTGGTAACCACTGCTCTCTTGAGAGTAATACTGGCTGTGGTATGTAAGTTACAACAGAACTTCTCAAACTGAAACTTGAGAATTCCATTCAAAGATGTCTTCATGCTTCTAGCAAAACATTTTTAAGTATTTTAAATGTATTTATGTGACAGTCAAAATACATTTAATAGAAAATGAACAAAGATCTTTGTAGTACTATCCTATTTTATGTAATTAAAATAGGACGTGGTTATTCTAAAGTAGTTTTGTTTTTGGTCTTGGTTTTTTTTTTTTTTTTTTTTTGAGACAGGGTTTCTCTGTGTAGCCTTAGCCTTAGGTGTTCTGAACTCAATTTGTAGACCATGCTGGCCTCGAACTCACAGAGATCTGGCTGTCTCTGTCTCATAGAGTGTGGGGATCACAGGCATGTGCCCGGCTCTAAATTAGTATTTTTAAAGTACAGCTATAATAATGTGGTAGCCCTCTACAGGCTGATAAAAGTTGAATGAGTTTTCAATTTTTTTCAAGGGATTTGACTTTGACTTCTTTTTTCCTTCCAAAGCAGACTTTTTTTTTTTCCTGTTAAGATTTGGTAGCAACAATAAGAACTTTTATAAAGTTTTTGGAATCAACTTCAGTGGTTGAAAGAAAACCAGTGAACTCTGCTGTTTGTAGCAGTAGGCTTTGTTCATCCTACCTTAGGTTTTTGCTCCTCTTCTTAGGAATAGTGGAGAGGGTTACATATTCCTTTGGTTGCCTGTTTTGCCCATACTATTCAGTTAACTTTGAAAATATTTTTAACTTAGAGATATATGCTCAGGATGAAAGCTTAATAATAGCACGTTTTATTTATTGGACATATGTGTGCAGGTACATGTGTACACTGGGCATGTGGAGGCCAAAGGACAATCATGATTGTTTTTCCTTAGGCACTATTCATCCTTTCTCTCCTGCTCAAGGTCTCTCATTGGCCTGGAATTCACCAAGTAGGTGAGACTAACTACAGTGAGTTCCAGAGCATCTGCTTCCTCACTTTTCAGCATTAGAATTACAAGCACACATGACCAAACACCTGCCCCCAACCACCACTTTTTGCATGGGGCTCTAATGCAGGACCTCATGCTGCCCAAGCAAGTATTTTGCCAAATCTTCCAACCCTGATACATTTTATTTATGTAACATACATGAGAAAATGTTTGGTCATATAGGTGGAAAAATGTATTTCTTTTTTAGTTTATTTCAGGGTTCATAGCTGAACCCCCTATAATAAAAGGTATATTAACAAGACAAAAATGTACAAATTTATTTGCTGTGTCAGATAATGTTGGAGCCTTCAGAAATGATGACAAACCTTCCACCAAAGAAACAAATAGGCAAACTTGTATATTTTTATGTTTTGGTTTGATGAAGAGTACAAGTTTGATTGGGCAGGAAGGATAATGAAAGGGCTGGAGTTCTAGCCCAGTGTTACACTTCTTGTCTAGAATGCAGTGCTTTAGGCTCAGTTCCAAGCTCCATTAAAAAATTAAGAGGATGTTCTAGTTTGTTTTCTATTACTGTGATAAATACTGACCAAACCAGCTCTCAGGAGGAGAGCTGACTCTTCTGTATCACAGTCCATCATTGAGGGAAGTCAGGGCAGGAACTCAATCAGGAACCTGGAGGCAAGAACGGAAAAAGAGATCGTAAAATTATGCTGCTTCCTGGCTTGCTTGGTTTTACTTTCTTACATAACCCAGGACCACCAGCCCAGGTATAGCAATGCCCACAGGGGGCTGGGCCCTCCCACATCAGTCATTAATTAAGAAAATGCCCACATGCCAATCTTCAGTTGAGAGTCCTTCTTCCCAGATGACTCTAGTTTGTGTCGAGTTGTCTAGTTGTGTCTAACCAGTATAGAGAGGGGGTAATGAACAGCAGAACTCAGTCTTGTTTGTTGAGATGCTTCTTGGTGTCCGTGTCATTGGATCCTTTCCTCCAAGAATAGGAGAGCATTTGCTTCCGGGACAAGTTAGATATTCTTTTGTGGCCTGTTCCAGGGAAGAAAGATAAGGTACAGTCAGAAATTGGCTTCTTCCTTCTGCACTTTTGTCATGGCTTCCTCCATCTTAAGTAGTATGCTGAGATGCTGTATTTTTAGAACAGTGCATGCTGAGCTCTGCTGATCATTGTATATACTCTGTAACTTTTAAAATAATGTATCCTAACCAACATAGCTAGAAAAACAGTAGACTTATTTTTTAAAGTTTGTTTTTAAGCACTCATCCAACAATTCTGGTTCTATCTGGTGTAACAGTGCTCCTGCTCAGGAGCTTTAGTAAACATAAACACAGAGCCCTGCATGCCACAGCTGTCTGTCCGCATCTTTATGTAGTGGGTAGAGAAAGGGAAGGGACTAGGAGACTGACCTCTGCAGACTCTGACATACACTAATGACTTAAAACACATATGCCTCATTACAGCTCTGATTTTGTAGAAGAGAGCACTTGGCGTGTAGATATTTAAAATTAAATAGGTAGTTCAAGTCTCCATTATACTAGGTACATCTCAGGTGCTCAGTAACTCATATGGCTAGTGGCTCCCATGTCACACAACTCGAATGTAGTGAATTGAAGGGCAGTCTGGACCACATGTGACCCTGTCCTGAACAAACAAAAACTATAGTGAATAACTCTTTAACATGGTAACTGTTTGGTATTAGTGATATTATACTCACTCTGCTATTTTTCAAGAGGTCTATAGTAACTAGTTTGTTCCTAAATGTTTTAAATTATTACCTATTCATTTTTATTCTTAAGTATTTGAGAGAACAAACTTAAATTTTAAAATTTATTTTACTGTTACGTGCATAGGTGTTTCGCCTGCATGTGTATCTGTGCACCACAGGTGCCCAAAGAAGCCACAAGAGGGCACTGGATCCCATGGAACTGGAGTCACAGAGCGTTGTGAGCCAGCAAGTGGGTGGTGGGACTGGAACTGTGGTTCTCTGGAAGAGCAGCTAGTGCTCTCAAAGAGCAAGATGTCTCCCCATCTCCTAAACAGCATTTATAAAATAAAATTTTAATCATCTTATCTCCATGACAGAAATGTGGAGTATGAGTAATCTATATAGTAAGATAAATGGACTCTTGTTGCTAAAAGGGCTGTTTCTTAACATAGATTCTTTAATTTGGTCCTCTGACACCTATGTACATGCCTGTAAGTTTAAAAGTTACTACTACTTGTTTAAAAAAACAAAACAAAACAATATGCTTACTTGAATGTTTAAAGTTCCTTTCCAACCCAAAGAATCTTTGTAATCACAGTAATTTATTATTCTTGTTTTTTTTTAAATGAAGGAATTCAAAAGAATTTTGACATGTAATGCCTTATTCTGAAAGCCAGATTTTGACTATATTTGCAATTTAGAATATTTGAGCATATACCAGAATATTTGAGCATATGCTCTGAATCAGCACATATACCAAGTATTAAACATTTTATGTGTATTACCTCATTTAACTCCAAAGCATCCCTGTGAGTCAGCAGCAAATTAGGATATTTTACTGACAAGGACATTAAGACCTAAGAGATAAAAGACTTCTTAAAGGCACATTGCCTGTAAGACCATAATAGTTAAGTGTGTTGAGAGGTGGAGCATGCTAAGCATTTTAAAGGCATTTAACAGATTCAAGAAACCCTATGGATAAAAACTCTGTGGTCATTATTAGGATGATGACCAGTCATGGTTACAAGGAAGAGAAGCCTACTGTAGTGAAATATCTTCAACAAAGAAACAAAGACAGTTTTTGTTTTTTGACCAGTTAAAGGTATGTCAATTCTGAGTCAGGCCTGGAGGGACATATCTGAAATTCCAGCAATTTAGCAGACTGAGGTGAAAGTATTGTAAGAGTTCAAGGCCAGCCTAGGCAGCTTAGTAAAACCCTTTCCCAAAATTTAATAAGGAAAAAGTGGGTAAAAGGTATAGCTTAATGATAGAGCCTTGTAACCATTCAAGGGGTAATAGGTTCAACCCCAATACCAAAGCTTAAAAAAAAAAAAGTGTTTGTTCAGAAAACTGAGGCAGTGGTGTTTGAGTAATAAAACTTGAGTACTGACTCAGTATTTTGTCACAGATAGACCACGCAGTATTGTCAGAGCCTACTAAAGTTATCTGTGTCCTGACTTACCAGTTTCACATGGCATGCTTCTGGCCTGCTTATTCATATTGTTAATATTCAGGCAGCCTAATTCTGGGTTGCCTAGCAACCCATGATGTCATTATGTGTCACCAGCCAGGTGGTCTCTCCTGGCAAGTGTGGCTCAATTGTTCCATAAAAGGACCAACTTGCCACTTTGTTGCTCTCTTGCTCTCCTGCTTTCCCCTTTCTCTGTGGGGGTGCCCCTTTCCATTTCCCTATCATGTGGCACTCTCTCCTTCTCTCTCTTTCCATCCAATAAACCTCATTGGATTTAAGATTGGTTGTGTGCATGGCATTTTTATATAAATACTAACACATGTGACAGTGGAATCTTATAATAAGTAAACCAAATCTTGTCATGGAGTTGTTGGGAACACATTTTCTCTTATTTATAAAGAAAACTTTTACATTTGATTCTGATTGCTCAATTGTATGAAGAGCTTTTAAAAAGCTCTTATATAATGAGATTTTTAAAAACATGAGGCTCAGAATTAGATAGGCCATTTATCTATTTGGTGTCTATATGATTTGGGGAAAGATATTTAATCTGTAGGTATGGTTTCCTTATTAGTAAAGGGGGATACTGCTGATATCTCATGGTTTCTTTAAGCATAAGTTGAAGTGGTGCATACACATTGCTTAACATAGTACTTTGTAAATAGTTAGCAGCATTACTTTCATCAACATCCAAGCTAACAATATGAGTGTTCTTCATTAGATACCATTATCTAAAGTGCACTCTTCCTATTTGTAAGAAGAGCTCTTTGACAGTTTTAAGGCATTGTATTCCTCTGACAGTGGCTGCCTCATCTTTTGGTGCCTATGTCCACAGATAAATGTACATAGCTGGGGGAATTATGTACACTTGTTTCAGTATCACAGTGTATGGCATCATTATGACAAGTAATAGTGGTATTCAATCCAAGTTAGGTCAGCAAATTAAAAGTTTAACCATGTTAATCTCTGTTTTCTGCATTGAAAAGTCTTTGTCAAGTACTACCATCATCATAACCTCATTTGTACCTCATTTATGTAAAGGTATTTTATACCAACCACCAAGGGTATTTTTTAGCAGAAACAAGATGAATAAGCTTAAATGACATTTTCCTTCCATTAGTTGGCTTAAAAATGTTTAGCTTATTCCTTTTCTTTAGCTGGTACACTGGTTATCTATCATCAGTGAATAAATATGTTGCTGTCACCATGGGTGCTAAAATTGAGCAAAGGAGTTTGTATTCAAATGTTTTAATCCTTGGTTTTATCTAGTGATATTATATTGGTCTGGTTGTTTAATATTTGGAAGCCACCATTTGGACCAAGTCCCATGTAACTCTTGATCCCTGCAGTATTACTAAGAATGTTATTATGCTTTCCTATATCTGACAATGCTAAAAATGAAAAATTGTGGGACACTGAGGAAGTATATTTATATTGTCCTAAGATTTATAGAGGTGGCTCTCAAATGTACACTCTCGTACACTACTGAAAGACTGTGGGTATTGCATTGAGAGAGCTGGGTTTCGGTTGCTGCTGTGTTGATGATTGTGACTGAGTTTCTATGAACCCCTCTTTTTGATTACATAAAATAAATATAGAAACATGTGCTGTTCAATTTTTAAGGTTTTATGAAGACTAAATAACTGTTAACTATAAACTCAAAACCTACAAATTTTGTCATTAATCTCAATTTAAACACACTGGAAAGGTGGGAAGAAATAGATCCTGGGAGTATTGTGTTGAATTGCACAATTAAAGTGGCCTCCTCTTAGGTTTTGGAGATTGGAGGTGTTGAGGTAGTATATGTGTCAATTTGATGAAACTTACATGGTTTCCTCTTTAGTTTAGCATTTTTTTTCAACAGCCATTTTAACACTGCTTTGGCAATTTTTATACTAAGAATAACTGGACAGTTATATATTTTCTTAGAAATGTTCTAAGAAATACTGTATAAAATTTAGAAATATTAACTTCACATTGCAGATTATTGTTTGAGTGTGCATGCGTGCATGTGAAAACAAATACCATGTGTGGAGAACTTTGCAATGAAAATCTGTGTTTGCTTAAATCACAGCAGAAGATGGTCTTCGAAGAGTGTAAGGAAGATAATGTTTTATGTGGTATGTAAAATAAGTGTATGTTTTAATTATCTTCTCTTTATTTCATTTTCATCCCAGTCTGAATCTAAACTTTATAATGGCTCAGAAAAGGACAGTTCAACTTCAAGTAAGCTCACTAAGAAAGAGTCTCTTAAGGTTAGTTTCTATAGTTATTTAAGCTTTTTTTTATATTATAGTTTCATTTCTCCCTTCCCTTTCCCTCCATTTAAGCCCTCCCATGTACCCCTCCCTACTCTCTTTAAAATTCATGGCTTCTTTTGTTAATTGTTATTGCATGTGTATGTAATTGTGTGTGTGTGTGTGTGTGTGTGTGTGCGTGTGCGTGTGTGTGCGTGTGTGTATTTCTAAATATAACTTATTCATTCCATATAATGTTACTTGCATGTATGTTTTCAAGGCTGGCCATTGCGCTGAACTGGTGTTTTCTTCCCTGAGGAAGTCGCTTCTCCTGGTCTCAGATTTCCTCAGTTGCCTATAGTTCTTAGTGTGGGGTCGAAACTTGTAGGGGTTTTCACTGTCTACTTTGGCATGCCCGTTGGTGTTGTCCTAGTTCAGCTCTCATTTGGGCGGTCATGTTGGTGGGATTTTACAGCTATTGCTTCTGTTACTAGGAGACACTGTCTCATAGCAAAGTCTATAATCCTCCCACTTATATCTTGCTTATGCTTTTGAAAATGGGATAATATGAAAAATTTATATGTATCCTCCTGAAGGAAGGGGGAAAACTCCAGAGAGATGAGAAGGCAAGCACACATGCAAACTGTTCATATTTTTATGGTATCATGAGGTCAGCACTGGCTGCTCCTCCAAAGGACCTGAGTTCAGTAGCCAGTATTCACACGGCAGCTAGCAACCCTCTGTAACTCCAATTCCAGATCTGATGGCCTCTCTTGCTTCCATGAAACTTCTGTGCATGCGATGCACAGACATATGCAAAATAAAAGTAAATACTCCCCCCCCCCGCAAAGAAAATGACAATAAGTCTAAGGCATTGGAGGCATATAACTGTTAAGCTTTGTAATGCATATATAATCTCAGTTAAATTTAATGGTGATTTTGTTTTATCATTTAAGGAAAAATGTAGACACTAACAGGATATTATTCTTTACCCATCCAAATAACAAAGAACAATAAAACTATAAGTTCACTTTTGCTTTCTTGGGTTATTTCAAAGAAATAATTCATATATGAAAGTAAAATGTTTAGTATTTTGAACAAATTGATCTCATAGTTTCTTAATTATTTCTGTCTTAGATGCTAGTAAGAAAAAGGGCACGCCTTCCATCTGGGAGCAATGGCAGCATTGTTTGTCATAA
Source organism: Meriones unguiculatus (assembly GCF_030254825.1). NCBI lineage: Eukaryota > Metazoa > Chordata > Mammalia > Rodentia > Muridae > Meriones > Meriones unguiculatus. Next base: position 119,592,433 of record NC_083350.1, read on the forward strand.
ACAAAAGCTGGTAGTTAAGAAGATGTCTACCAGCCAGAGTATGTACTCGGAAAATAGCCTGGTGCTTTAGAGCACAGCCTGGGGAGCCAGAAAACCTCTGTTTGGAACCTTACTTCACACCTTGCTAGCTGTGTGATTTGGGCTGCATTACTTTCTCCGCCTCGGTGTTCTTGAATGTAAAACGAGGCTAATAATCATTCTACTTGAAAAGCTTATTATGGCGGTTAAATGAAGTAATATTATAGAAAAGAGTTTAGAATAGTAACAATTCCAATTCAGTGCTAACACCGTCAATGTTTTATTTAGGGCAGGGATCCTGTGGCTCAGGTAAAAGAATAAAGTAGATATAAAAACTCTAAAAAAAAAATCAAATGGGAGACCTCATGTGTTAAAAACACAGAAGCTATGAATTTCTTTTCTTTCTTTTTTTTTTGGAAAATACATTATTTATTTATAATTTAAACTTTGTGAAATTATTATTTTGAGCGTGGTTTTTATGAAAATTTCTAAAAAGCAGTGAAATCTTTATAATTGTCCACAAAACTCAAAATAATTTATAACAAGCAACATTTCTTTAGTGGTACACCCTGAACATGTAATAATTTGATACATTATTTAGATTGATCACAAATATTTTTCTTAGTTTCTAAACAGGAAATTACTTTCTAGTTTTAGAAAATAACACTGACAAAATAAGTAAGTTCTCAAAATTTGACTCTCAGATCTCCATTTATTTACACTTTAAAAAAAAAATTATTTACTTTAATGTACCTTGGTGTTTTAGCTGTATGTATGTCTGTGTGAGGGTGTCAGATCCTATGGAACAGGGCTTATAGACGAAACCATGCATTTCTATACATTGTGTGCATCTGAAAGGTCAGGAGGGATTGGAAAGGATACAGAGGACTTGGAGCAGTGATCGTAGAAACCGGATTCTAACCTGGGTTGTCGAAATCTCAGGTCTGGTTTTTTTACCTTAAAATGTTGGAATTGGAAGAAATCGTTTCTTCTACTGAATGTTTTGTTTCTATTCATTAGGTCCAAAAGAAAAATTACCGTGAGGAGAAGAAGAGAGCCACCAAAGAGTTGCTGAGTACCATCACTGACCCCTCTGTCATTGTCATGGCTGACTGGCTAAAGGTCAGGGCTTGGGTTTGAACTCTTGCGGAATGTTTACTCATGGGGACCAGGAAGTATGAGACAAAACAAAAGATGGATTTTCAGGATGCAAACACAAGGAGAAAGGACTCCAGTAGCCTCACGTGAACAGCAGTTCTGTCCATTTTGATACCATGTTGTCTAGTATAACCCAGTATAAAATACTCATTATTCCACTTATCACTTGGTGTTATTGCAGGTTGGAATTTGTATCAAGACAAAATGAGAACAAGTTGATATAAAAGTTGCATCTGAAAGGCACTGTGCAATGTGCACAAGTACACGTCGCTATTCTGTTTCCTCTTCCTCACCCAAGACCTCTTGTCTTCTTTTCTATACTTACTGAGGGATAGCTGTAGAAATTTTACTCCTAACCTTGAAAGTAAATTTGAGTTAGCAAAACTGCTACAGAACGATTCATAGAGACAGTAAAAACAAAACAAAACAAAAACACACACACACATTACAGTGTGTTTGTCATGGTTGCACACAGTCCAAATACTGCAAAGATTTCCTTCAGTTTTGTGCTGAAAATAAACTCCAGCCTGTTAGTGTCTACATTTTTCCTTAAATGATAAAACAAAATCACCATTAAATTTAACTGAGATTATATATGCATTACAAAGCTTAACAGTTATATGCCTCCAATGCCTTGTATCTCTTCTTAAGAACATATTAACTCTGGTCCCTACTTGTCTTTTCCAAAGTCAAAGTTATTCTCTACTAGTCCCCAGACATCCTCAGGATGGATGGATTGCACCTCCCCTCTCCCACCCACTCTGTTATTTTGAAACAAGGTATGTAGTCCCTGGCTGGCCTTAGAACATTGCAATCCTCTGCCCGCAGCATCTCAAATACTGGAATTACATAGGTGTACACCCCCACAACTGACTCTGGCTAACCTTTTAAACCTTACCTTCATTTCTGCCAGTTGACCATCTTTTCTTGTTATATCTCCAAAATCAAGAATATTATGTCAGGAGCTGGAGAGATGACTCAGTGTTTAAGAGCACTGTCTGCTCTTCCAGAGGTCCTGAGTTCAATTCCCATCAACCACATGGTGGCTCACAACCTTCTCTAATGTGATTTGGTGCCCTCTTCTGGTCTGCAGGTGTACATGAAGATAGAACATCCATACACAGAAAATAAATCTATAAATAAATAAATAAATAAATAAATAAATAAAAGACTATTAAGTGAGCATAACTATCTTTCCTTTGATTTTCTTGACTTACCATCTCGTTTATATAGAGAGTTGTACACAAACACCTTTTTTGACTGTTTTTCTCTTTTTATTTCTGGCTTCAAAGTCTCCCTTTCTAATTTTCTATATCTTAGATTACTATGGTTCTGCCCACTCTGCTCCTTAAAGATTTCTATATTCATTTATCCTATATTCATGTACATTCACAATTCCTGTACATGTAATTAATAATGTGAAGAAAGCTCCTACTTTAACCTGAATACCATCCTGGGATCTTCTTCAGCATTGTGAATCCAGTGAATTGCCTAGCAATAACTTTTAATAGAGTACAGGCATAGAAAGTGATAGAAAAAAACTGATAAAAGGTATTGGCAGCATGAGAGCCTAAGATGAGAAGTAAGTGATATGCTTACACTTGAAGGCTTCCTCCTGTTTACTTACACAGCACACCTTTGAGACAGTTATCTAAGGAGGGCAGTTATCTAGGGACTAGATAGAGGTTCCTTCTTTTTCCTACCATTTACTAAGTAGTTAGGAAAAATCTTGGGTATGCCAAAAGCATTCAAAAAAGCAAAGTTAGAAAAAAGTAATAATTTATTCACAAAAACTACAGTTGTAACAACTGTTACAGAGAGAATAATTTCAGTACTATGGAGGTACTTGATCACTTACAGTGATCAAGGTGGTTAGGGATTCTACTTAATTGATTTGCAGTTTTGGCCTACTATTTCACAAAAACCCAAGTTTCTTAGAATCAGGAACCATGTCGACTCTGCAGTGCATGCGATGAAGTAGCCTTTTAACTAAAGACCTATTCAGTATAAATGTATATGCATTATAACTTTAGATTAAAACATTTCAGTAGTCATTATTCAATTTATTATTCTGTAGCCTCGAAAGGGAAATAGATACCAGTCTTTAAAATAAACTTATCTTTCTGTAGATTCGTGGCACTCTAAAGAGCTGGACCAAGCTGTGGTGTGTGCTGAAACCTGGGGTGCTTCTGATCTATAAAACACAAAAAAATGGTCAATGGGTTGGAACAGTCCTTCTGAATGCTTGTGAGATCATTGAACGTCCATCAAAAAAGGATGGTTTTTGTTTCAAGCTTTTCCATCCATTGGAGCAGTCTATTTGGGCAGTGAAGGTATGTGAGCCCATTTTGTTGTAAAAGGTAAAGGTAACAGTGAGGAGAAGTAAGGTAAATCAATCAAATGCTACTGTCCTTGGCCAGGACTCACAATATTGTCTCTGTCTTCCATAGCTGTATTTATCCTTCTGTCTCTATATTCAAATGTGTACCAAAACAGCCTTTCTTTTGTTTTTAAGACATAAATGAATTTTCTTGAAAACATTTATATTGCATCCTATTTTCTCTTTTGTCATTGAAGATTACATTTTTTATGAATTGTGGTTCATCATTCTTCCTTGTGACTTTATGTAATGTTGACTGATTCTTTGTTCTTTATCAGAGTGGTTGCCTAAAGCAGAGACTGGCACTTTTGTGGCCTTCCCTGTAGTGATGGGGATGTGTGGAGGGATGTCTAGGAGCAAAAGCTATCCTGCTTGCTCTTAGGAGAGACAGTTTTCTCTAAAAATAGAGCACTAATGTTTTTATAACTAAAAGTGTTACTATGATCCCTATGTGCTGTAAAAGCAGAAATAAACAGGAAAACAGAAATGTTTTCTCTTATTAATGATTAAGGAATTCTACGAACCGTAGACACTGTAGTTTACATGAACCAAATCACCAACAGTGAGATTATTGCTTTAGTTTCTAGGATGATTATCACCTTGAGTAAAGGACTAACTATATACCAAGCAATACTGATGTACCTAGGAAAAGATTCGGGCTTTTTATCAGAGTAGTCTAGATTCATTGAGGAATTTAGGATCAATGAATTATTTGTTTTAGAACTCATTTACTTATTAGTGAATTATAACTAAATGTCCTTCTAATTTAGACTTCTAGAAGCATAGTATTTCTCACCTAGTGATACCTATAGGATAAACATTCTTGTTAACATTAAAATTATATCATGTGGCAAATTTTAAATTTTCTAATATATGAGTACCATGTATGGACAGAACAAAGAGCTTAACTCATAGATGAGGTATTTTGAATGGAATACTTTGTTTCAATCTTATATTTATAAGAAGGATGCAGATTTCTCCTTATGCAGATAAAGATTGAATCCTAAAGCACTCACTTTAGAGGTTTTCCTAGTAAGTGTCAAGAATAAAATCTAGGTAGTCCGATTCTAGGCCCTTGTGTACCCTCATTCTAGGGGTTGCCTTGCACCTGAATTGAGCCTTCGTGATACTAATTACTTATTGGTGTGTGTGTGTGTGTGTGTGTTTTCAAATAACCACAGTTATGAAGCAATTTTAATTTATTGATTTGGAAAAAGTGAAAGTTTTTTAGCTCGGTATTTAAAACAAATAGTAATTGATTATAAAGTGTTTGTTTTTCCCTAGACACAGTCAAAATTCATTTCCTTTTATCTAGTGGATTATAACTGTATTTCCAGTGACTTTTCCCAAACTTCTAGAAATACAGTATTTCTCCTGTAGTAAAATCTAACCTATAAGATAGAAATTCTGTTAAAATTGTATCAGTATGTTAAATATTATATTTTTTAAAATATGAACAATATATACAGATAACATTTAAGTGATAAATTTGTCAATTTCTTAATAAGGAGGTATATTTGTTGGGAAAGAAGACTTTAAAACTAAACATTGGCATTCTTAAGAAGGATGTAATTAAAGCTTGTTTGCTTGTAAATTATAATTTGTGCCTAATAGAACCTGTATCTGATACGAATAATAATGGCTACTGTATTGTTGGTCTAACACAGTACTTACACCTATTTTCTATTAAGGGTCCAAAGGGCGAAGCGGTTGGATCCATTACTCAGCCTTTACCCAGCAGTTACTTGATTATCCGTGCTACTTCAGAGTCAGATGGTAAACACTTTTTGATGAATTGGCTCTCGTTTAAGGGGTTATTTAACGTATTACTTTGTGTTAACATTGGAGGAAATCATGTGTTCATAGGATAGTTGAATCAAAATCCTGTAATCATAAACTATGTAGAACACTAAATACATTAATAGCTTTGCAGGTAAGAACTCTGGTAGGAAGGAATGTGTAACTGGGAAGTGTTAGCAGCTTAGGTTTTCTCTCACTCTCCACTGACACGTTAATGCTTTCGGGACTTAATAGTGTTTCATTAAATATCATTTTAAAAGAGATATTAGGGGCTGGAGAGATGGCTCAGAGGTTAAGAGGAGTGGATGCTCTTCCAGAAGTCCCGAGTTCAGTTCCCCAGTAACCACATGATGGCTCATAACCTTCTATAATGAGATCTGGTGCCTTTTTCTGGAGGGCAGGCAAACATCCAGGCAGAACATAAAATAAATAAGTAAATCTTTAAAACAAAGAGATTCAAGTATAAGCTGTCATACTTTAAGTTAATATTTGGAACACATAACATAACATTAGTTTGGTTTTATTTTACATACAAAAGCAAAACACAAACAACTTAATCATACACATACACTCCACATATGCAACATAACCTAAAAGCTTTGTAATTGATGATAATGGATTTGTTCTTTAGTATAACACTTTATAGTATAGATCAGCTTAATGCAGGGCATCTTAGAACCTTCCAGTGCTGACTCTTATAATACTAGAGAATTACTGCTTAAACAGATATCAGTATGAAAGTGTTTTATATGGTTTAATTTTCTGCCAGATCTTGAAACAAGTATGTATGAATTTTAACAGTACTTAGATATGTGAACATATTTCATAATTTCACTAATAACAGTTCTAAATTATAAAAGAAAGTTATTAATGTTGACAGTCATGGCAGCTAGTGATAGCATTCTGTAGCTATTTCCTTGGTTTAAAATTCTTGTGTTAAGCAAAATGAACATGGCTCAGAAGGACAAGTATTGCATGTTTCCTTTTATATGTGAAATCTAAACAAAACAACAGAGACTGTGAGAGAGAAGCAAATGTTGGGTAAAGGAAGGGAAAGGAGGAATCATTAAGAGGACTGGGGAGAATATGATCTCCATCTATAGAGAGTGTGTATGGAATGTCACCACAGCAAGGCCTGTGATTAAATAGTGCAAACTAACAAAATATTCTCATACGTGTAAGCAGAATGGATGCTAAACTTGGGGACACACTTGTCAACAATAAAACATTATTTCAGTTAGCTTATAGTAGAAACATACTCTCTTCAGTGTGTTTTATGTACCTTGTTTGATACTTTAAAAGTGTATGTTAATGTTTTAAAGTTTGGGAGATAAAGTGTTTATTGTTGATGGTATTTGCTTGCATAATACATGCTGTCTATTTATTGTGATTTTTTAAGTACTTATTGTTAAAAAGCATTTATAAAAAACAAAAGATTGCATTAAAATCCTGTCAAACTTTTACATGTAAATCAGTTTCCAGTGCTTCTTTGTCAAAGAAGTAGTGTGTTTAAAGGTAAGAGGGGTAAATTAAGTGAATATTGGTTTCACTAGTTTTCTTGCTTGTAAATCTGTGTTCTTGTAGGAAGGTGCTGGATGGATGCCTTGGAGTTGGCTTTGAAGTGTTCTAGTCTTCTCAAACGTACAATGATCAGGGAAGGGAAGGAGCATGATCTGAGCATTTCGTCGGATAACACACATGTGACTCTGTATGGTCTGCTGCGTGCTAACAATCTCCACAGCGGTGACAACTTCCAGTAAGTAGCTGCTGCTGCTGCTTTGCTACAGGAGACGGTCCCGCTCATTAACTTGATGGTCATTTCTGCTACCTCAGTAATGTATGTCATATTGAAATGTTGTCTTATTATCACATGGCTTAAGGCCCTTAAACTTAGTTTATTTGATATAAATCAGGTATAGGGATTTGTTTTCTTTATTCTAGCCATTGTACATTACTCTTTTTTTCCAGATACAAGTGAGCTGAGTATTTATTTTGTTTTTGTGGTTGATGTACCTTCCACTAAGAGTAATTTCTACTTCTTACTGTCTCATTCTATCATAATCCCATTCAAGATCAGTTTGAATAATATGTACCACATGAAGCTTTCCTGCCTCATAACAAAGAGATACATCTTTCCTTCCATTGTTCTTTTCTTAGTATGTTTTGTGATGGCACTGGATTTTGTCTGCCATTTGGAAAGCATTTTTATGTTTTTTTTTTTTTTTTCACGTGTATGGGTGTTTTGCCTGTTTGTATGTCTATGCTCCACATTCCCAAGTGCTTTCAGAGGCCAAAAGAGGCTGTCAGGTCCCCTGGGACAGAAGTTGATGATGTTGATGCTGGGAATTGAAGCTGGGTCTGCTGGAAGAGCAACCAATTCTCTGAACCACTGAGCCTCTCCTGGTCCTATGGAAGCATTTGGAGTGGTAACATTCTCTGGTTTGTAGTTTTACCTCTGGAAGCATTCACTGTAGCTAATATTAACCCAATATTTCTCTGGCAAAATTGTGATGCAGTGTACAGATTGTTTTTTTTCAGGGTCTGGCCTCTTTTTGCTGTTTTGTAGAAAAACTCTACCCTTCCCTCCCTTTTATCATGTAAAGCTTAACTTTGGCACTACAGGCTTATTTCTTTAATTGTCATTTCCGTTGCTCCCTGGAATTTTTCCCCTTAAAATTAAGCCTATTGGATAAATGTTAAATATAGCTCAAAGCATGTTTTCCATCTTATTCTCAGCAGTTATTTTTTTAGTGACTTTGGAGCTCCTTACAGTAGAAAGTCATAATTCATTGAGAACCTGATGACCTTGACTTAGTGTTTTCCTTCAGACTAGATAATGGTGGTGATCCTTCTTCCAATAACGGTGTTTGTAAAAGAGAAGGTAGGCAGCTGTAGCAAGCAGTAGTTTAAATTTTGTTGTGAGAATATTTTAGCCCCCAGAGTACAGAGGCAAGTACTTACTTTGTCATCTTTCACTATCTCAGGCATCTGTTTAATTGTTGTGCCTTTGTTCATTGATCTGTAAAAGGAGAGGAGTATGTTGCCTAACAGGATAATGTGGAACATTAAATAAGTTAAGTAAACACTTTTAGAACTGTGCAGAGCACATAGTGAATGTGCAGTAAGTGTCACTCCAGTTTATGGATTTGTATTCTTAGCCTCCTTTCTTCTTGCATATAATTATTCCACTAAGGCTGAATGATAGTGAAATTGAGAGACAACACTTTAAGGACCAAGATATGTATTCTGATAAATCTGACAAAGAGAATGATCAAGAGCATGATGAATCTGATAATGAGGTGATGGGGAAAAGTGAGGAGAGTGATACAGATACATCAGAACGGCAAGATGACTCTTACATCGAACCTGAGCCAGTTGAGCCTTTAAAGGAGACCACCTACATGGAACAGAGCCATGAGGAGCTGGGAGAAGTAAGTACCCTTCATTGCTAGACTCTAGCTCACTAACTCTAGGAAACTCACACACAGAATTACAGATGTTATTTGCTTGGCTTATTATTTTTCCCAATGAATATTTATATGTCCCGTGTCCCTTCAAAGATGTATTGAGAAACTTATTTGCATTTACCAGCAACCAAAACATACCCAAATTACCAATGTGGTCTGCTAATCTTAAAGTTTACATTTTCAAGTTTGTTTTTGGAATAGGATATTGCTTGATGTCATTGCTAGGTGTAAAGTAAATTGCAAATAAGCATAAATTTAAAACTTGCTTGTATTACCAATGTATACAAATAAATGTATATAAAGCAATAAACTACAAAACTGAAGATGGTGACACAGTGCTGTAATCTAAGCACTTGGAGAAATAAAGCAAGAAGTGTGCAAATTTCTTTTTTTATTTTTATTTTTTATTAATTACACTTTATTCACTTTGTATCCCCCCATAAGCCCCTCCTTCCTCCCCTCCCAGTCCCGCCCTCACTCCCCCCTCTTCACGCATGCCCCTCCCCAAGTCCACTGATAGGGGAGGTCCTCCTCTCCTTCCTTCTCATCTTAGTCTATCATATCACATCAGGAGTGGCTGCATTGTCATCTTCTGTGGCCTGGTAAGGCTGCTCCCCTTCAGGGGGAGGTGATCAAAGAGCAGGCCAATCAGATATGTCAGAGGCAGTCTCTCTTCCCATTACTATGTAACCCACTTGGACACTAAACTGCCATGGGCTACATCTGTGCAGGGGTTCTAGGTTATCTCCATGCCTGGTACATGGTTGGAGTATGAGTCTCTGGGAAGACCCCTGTGTTCAAATTTTCTGGTTCTGTTGCTCTCATTGTGGGGTTCCTGTCCTCTTGAGCTCTTACTATTTCCCACTTTTTACATAAGATTCCATGCACTCTGCCCAACAGTTGGCCATAAATCTCAGTGTTTGCTTTGATAGTCTGCAGGGCAGAGCCTTTCAGAGGCCCTCTGTGGCAGGTTCCTAGGTTGTTTTCTGTTTTCTTCTTCTTCTGATGTCCATCCTCTTTGCCTTTCAGGATGGGGATTGATTTAGTCAGGGCCTTCTCTCTTGATTAGTTTCTTTAGATGTACAGATTTTACTAGGTTTATCCTATGTTATATGTCTATATGAGTGGGTGTATACCATGTGTGTCTTTCTGCTTCTGGGACAGCTCACTCAGGATGATCCTGTCCAGATCCCACCATTTACCTGCAAATTTCATGATTTCCTTATTTTTCATTGCAGAGTAATACTCCATCGTGTAGATGTACCATAATTTCTGCATCCATTCTTTAGTTGGGGGGGGGCATCTGGCCTGTTTCCAGCTTCTGGCTATTACAAATAAAGCTGCTACAAATATGGTTGAGCAAATGTCCTTATTGTGTACTTGAGCATCTTTTGGATATATGCCTAGGATTGGTATGGCTGGATCTTGAGGAAGCGCTATTCCTAGTGGTCTGAGAAAGCGCCAGATTGCTTTCCAGAGTGGTTGTACAAGTTTACATTCCCACCAGCAGTGGAGGAGGGTTCCCCGTTTTCCACAACCTCTCCAGCATGTGTTGTCACTTGAGTTTTTCATCTTGGCCATTCTAATGGGTGTAAGGTGAAATCTCAGGGTCGTTTTGATTTGCATCCCCTTAATGGCTAATGACGTTGAGCATTTCTTTAAGTGTTTTTCTGCCATTTGATATTCCTCCACAGAGTTCTCTGTTTAGCTCTGTTCCCCATTTTTTAACTGGATTACTTGGTTTGCTGCTTTTCAGCTTCTTTAGTTCTTATTATATATACTGGATATTAGCCTTCTGTCAGATAAAGGGTTGGTGAAGATTCTTTCCCAATCTGTAGGCAGTCGTTTTGTTTTTATGATGGTGTCCTTTGCTTTACAGAAGCTTTTCAGTTTCATGAGGTCCCATTTATTGATTGTTGCTCTTAGAGCCTGTGCTGTTGGTGTTCTGTTCAGGAAGTTGTCTCCTGTACCAATGAGTTCTAGGGTATTCCCCACTTTTTCTTCTAACCAATTTAATGTGTCTGGTTTTTTTTTTTTTTTAAAGATTTTATTTATTTATTATATATACACCAGATCTTATTATGCACCAGAACTCAATATAGATGGCTGTGAGCCACCATGTGGTTGCTGGGAATTGAACTCAGGACCTTCGGAAGAGTAGTCAGTGCTCTTAACCTCTGAGCCATCTCTCCAGCCCCCTATGTGTCTGGTTTTATGTTGAGGTCTATGATCGACTTGGACTTCAGTTTTGTGCAGGGTGATAAGTATGGATCTATTTGCATTTTTCTACATGTAGATATCCAGGTAGACCAGCACCATTTGTTGAAGATGCTATCTTTTTTCCATTGTATGGTTTTGGCAACTTTGTCAAAGATCAGGTGTCCATAAGTGTGTGGGTTTATTTCTGGGTCTTCTGTTCAGTTCCATTGATCCACCTTTCTGTTTCTATGCCAGTACCATGCAGTTTTTGTAACTGTTGCTCTATAGTACAGCTTAAGATCAGGGATGGAGATACCTCCAGAAGATCTTTTATTGTAGAGGATGATTTTAGCAATTCTGGGTTTCTTGTTATTCCATATGAAGTTGAGAATTTTTCTTTCCAGGTCTGTAAAGAATTGTGTTGGTAATTTGATGGGAATTGCATTGAATCTGTAGATTGCTTTTGGTAAGATGGCCATTTTTACTATGTTAATCCTGCCAAGCCATGAGCATGGGAGATCTTTCCATCTTCTGATACCTTCTTCTTATTCTTTCTTCAGAGACTTGAATTTTTTTTTCATACAAGTCTTTGACTTGCTTGGTTAGGGTTACTCCAAGGTACTTTATAACATTTTGGCTATTGTGAAGGGTGTTGTTTCCCTAATTTCTTTCTCAGCCTTTTTGTCTTTTGTATACAGGAGGGCTACTATGTTTAGGTAAGTGCCATGTATTCCTGATCTCTCCAATACTTTAAACATGAATGGATGTTGGATTTTGTCAAACACTTTTTCAGCATCTAGGGAGATTATCATGTGGTTTTTTTTTTTCTTTCAGTTTGTTAATATGGTGGATCACACTGATGGATTTCCGTATATTGAACCACCCCTGCATACCTGGGATGAAGCCTACTTGGTCATAGTGGATGATATCTTAGATGTGTTCTTGTATTCGGTTTGCAAGTATTTTGTTGAGTATTTTTGCATCAATGTTCATAAGGGAGATTGGCCTGAAATTCTCTTTCTTTGTTGGGTCTTTGTGAGGTTTAGGTACCAAGGTGACTGTGGCTTCATAGAATGAGTTTGGTAATGTTCCTTCTGTTTCTATTCTGTGGAATAGTTTGAAGAGAATTGGTGTTAGCTCTTCTTTGAAGGTCTGGTAGAATTCTGCACTGAAACCATCAGGTCCTGGGCTTTTTTTGGATGGGAGACTTTCGATGACTGCTTCTATTTCCTTGGGGGATATAGGACTATTTAATTGATTTACCTGGTCCTGATTCAGCTTTGGTAAGTCAAATCAATCAAGAAAATTGTCCATTTCATTTAGATTTTCAAATTTTGTTTGGATTTCCTCAGTGTCTGTAGTTATGTCCCCCTTTTCATTTCTGATTTTGTTGATTTGGATGGTGTCTCTCTGCCTTTTAGTTAGCTTGGCTAAGGGTTTGCCTATTTTGTTGATTTTCTCAAAGAACCAGCTCTTGGTTTCATTGATTCTTTGAATTGTTTTATTTGTTTCTAATTGATTGATTTCAGCCCTGAGTTTGATTATTTCCAGCGGTCTACTCCTCTTTGGTGTGTCTGCTTCTTTTTTTTCTAGGGCTTTTAGGTGAGCCATTAAGTCGCTGGCATGAGAGGTTTCGAATTTCTTCTTATAGGCATTTCTTCTTATAGGCCACAAGTTTGGGTATGTTGTGCCTTCATTTTCATTGAATTCTAGGAATACTTTGATTTCTTTCTTTATTTCTTCCCTGACCCAGCTGTCATTTAATAGCAAGTTGTTCAGTTTCCATGTGTGTGTAGGCTTTTTGCTATTTCTGTTGTTGTTGAGGTCCAGCTTTAGTCCATGGTGATCCAACAAGATACAAGGGATTATTTCAGACTTCTTGTATCTGTTGAGGCTCACTTTGTGACCAACTATATGGTCTATTTTAGTGAAGGTTCCATGAGGTGCTGAGAAGAAGGTAAATTCTTTTGTGTTTGGGTGTAAGGTTCTGTAAATGTCTGTTAGGTCCATTTGATTCATGACCTCTGTTAGAGACATTGTTTCTTTGTTTAATTTCTGTTTTGTTGACCTGTCCTTTGTTGAGAGTGGGATGTTGAAGTCTCCCACTATTAATGTGTGGGGATCTATATGTGGTTTAAGTTTTATCAATGTTTCTTTTACAAATGTGGGTGCCTTTTTATTTGGGGCATAGATGTTCAGAATTGTGATGTCTTCCTGGTGGAGTTTTCCCTTGATGAGTATGAAGTGTCCTTCCCCATCTCTTTTTGTTAATTTTGATTGAAAGTCTATTTTATCAAATATTAGAATGGCTACTCCTGCTTGCTTCTTGGGTCCATTTACTTGGAAAGCCGTTTTCCAACCCTTTACCCTCAGGTAATGTCTATCTTTGTGACTTAGGTGTGTTTCTTGTTTGCAACAGATTGCTGGGTTTTGTTTACAAATCCATTCTGTTAGTCTGTGTCTTTTTATTGGAGAATTGAGTCTATTGATATTGAGAGAGATTAATGGCCAGTGGCTGTTAGATCCTTTGATTTTGATGTTGGCTGTGGTCATAAGGTTGTGTGTTTGGTTGCTTTTTGTTTTACTGTAGTGAGGTTAATTATTTCCTGTGTTTTCTTGAAATTAGTTAGTTTTCTTGGGTTGTATTTTCCCTTCCAGTGTCTTCTGTAATGCTGGATTTGTGTGTAGGTATTGTTGAAATTTGTTTTTGTCATTGAGTATCTTGTTTTCTCCATCTATGAGGACTGAGAGTTTTTCTGGGTATAGTAGCCTGGGCTGACATCTCTGTTCTCTTAGGGTCTGCATGATATCCGTCTAGGCCCTTCTGGCTTTCATAGTCTCTGTTGAAAAGTCAGGTGTGATTCTAATGGGTTTGCCATTATATGTTACTTGGTCTTTTTCCCTTGCAGCTTTTAGTATTTCTTCTTTGTGCTGTATACTTACTGTTCTGATTATTATGTGGTGGGAGGATTTTCTTTTCTGGTCAAATTTGTTGGGTGTACTGTAGGCCTCATGTATTCTTATTGGCCTCTCCTTTAACTTGGGGAAATTTTCTTCAATGATTTTGTTGAAAATATTTTCTGGGCCTTGGAGAAGGGAGTCTTCTTTTTCCTCTACTCCTATTATTCTTAGTTTTTGTCTTTTCATATTGTCTTGGATTTCTTGGACGGTCTGTGTCAAGAATTTTTTGGATTTAACATTTTCTTTGACAGATACATCAATTTCTTCCATTGTATCTTCCACACCTGAGATTCTTTCTTCCATCTCTTGTAGTCTATTGGTTATGCTAACCTCTGTAGTTTCTGTTTTCTTCCCTAAGTTCTTTCTCTCTGCAATTTCCTCCATTTGTGTTTTCTTTAATTTTTCCAATTCTATCTTTAGATCTTGAGCCATTTTGTTGATTTCCTTCACCTGTCTGACTGTATTTTCCTGTTTTTCTATCAATTCCTTCAGCTGTTTGTTTGAGCAATCCTATGTTTTTTTTTTTTTTATTTCATTCAGTGATTTAAGCATTTCCTCTCTAAAGGCCATAATCTGTTTGTTTTTGTCTTCCTCTATTTCTTTACAGATGGCCATAAACTGAGTTTATCTTCCTCTAGGTCTTTATGCATTTTATTAGTTTCCTCTATTATCCTCTTCATGAGCATAGATGTTAGGTCATCTTCTCGAATTTCAATTATGCTGGGTTGTCCAACACTACTTGCCCCTGGATAACTAGGTTCTGGAGATGCTATATTGCTCTGTCTTTTGTTGGTTGATCTTTTACGCTGGCCTCTACCCATTGGACTATCTTAGGTGTTGGGTGTTAGTTTCTGGTGGTTTCTGGAATCCTGTGGTAGAGAGAATTCAGCTTTTTGGGTATAGTCACTGGATGGCTGTTGTTTTTCAGGAGTTGCCGCTGCTCACCTCAGGCCTAGAGACTGAGTGGTAACTGTGGTCCTTGTTCGTCGAAAGGGCTCTCCTCTAACCCGGAGAAGTCCTGGAGATAGCTGCCCTGCTTCTGGGTTTCTTGCTGTAAATTTAGCGATCTGTTGCTATAACCTGTGTGTCCTGTGGTTTGGTCAGTTTTGTTAGGGATAACTGGTAGGGATAACAGATACTACCCTTGGAGTAGTATCTGGAGATTTATCTCAGGGATTCTGGGCTTTTGTAGGTCTGAGGTTGGGGCTTTGTGCCCCAGTACCCAATCTGTAATCTGTGGCGGATGGGTACTGCTCTCCTGGTAACAGCAGGCTATCTGGTGCACAGCAGGTCCCTGGGTTGGGCTGCTCTGTGGGGCCTTTTCCAGGGATATACTGGGTGGCCTAAGTCTGTCCCCTTTGCTTCGTTCCCTGTGAGTATTTCTCTGGACAGTGACTCCCAGTCTCTGTTGCCCTAGGGCGTACAGCTCTGTCTGTGCAGGAGAGCTGGGCATGCAGCAACTGTCTGTGCCCGCTGCTGGAGCCCCATTCAGTGATGGCGGCTCGTACCCGCAGGTCTGCGAGACTTTCCAGGAAAGACTAGGTGACCCAAGTCAGTACCGTTTCCTTCCTTCCCTGTGGGGTTTTCTCACGACCGGGACTCCCAGTCTCTGGTGTTTTTTGTGCCCACCGATAAGCCTGGGAAGGTGATAAGGACACGCAGGCGTGTGGCTCTGGTCTGGCGACCTAGTGCCTGTGCAAAATCCGGATTCTGGCTGGGTGACCTGAGAGTGGACCTGACTGATTCCCATGCCGTGGGGGTTTCCTCTCACCTGGGAAACACAATCGCTGTTGTTTTAGAACCCAGAGTTCAGTCCTTTGGTCGCTGAACGGAAAATGTTGTCCTGCTACTCAGAGGCAGTGTTCTCCTGGCACCACCATCTTGTCCCCCCCCACCCCCCAAGTGTGCAAATTTCAGAACATCCTGGGATACGTAGCAAGACCTTGCCTCAAAAAGATTTTTTTTTAATTGAACAAATAAAAATAATAGAATTTGGTTCTTTTATATGCGTTGTTAGATATTTCTTGAAGCTCTTTTACTTTTATAGCCTAGACCTTATTACCTAAATGGTTGTTTGCACATTTCCATAATGCTTGGAGTAGTCCTGCAGAGTCAGGCTTTATCACTCACTGTCTTGCCTGTGTGTCTGTATCTAAGATAAATGTAATAGGTCAGTGCTTTGTTGATTGTTAAAGGCAGGTGAGGCTTCTCAAACGGAAACTGTGTCTGAAGAAAATAAAAGCCTTATCTGGACTCTGCTCAAGCAAGTTCGTCCCGGCATGGATCTGTCCAGGGTGGTTCTTCCTACATTTATCTTGGAGCCCCGTTCTTTCCTGGATAAACTTTCAGATTACTACTACCATGCAGATTTCCTGTCTGAGTAAGTAGATGCATCTATAAATAGAAAATCCCGAGCGTAACATTTTAGCTTTTTATGGTAGCCAACCATGCTTGGGGAGACTGTCCTGCTTCAATGGCTGTAAAGGCCTGAATGGTCATGGCTGCATTACGCTGTTGTGAGACTCTAATCTTGCATATATACCACAGGCAAACCAAGGAGACCAACACCAGAAGGCCTGCTAACACTCCCATGCCCGCCCATTCCTTCAGATGATTCATGGCTGCAGCAATCCATGGTGATAATCCTGTGGCTAGTCCTGCATCCACTCTGGTAGAATTTACTGTGACAATGGCCACTCTCAGCTGCTCCATTGTAGTATCGAATTCTCCAGTCCAATTACCTAAAATATAGCTAGACAATTGTTTAGACAGATTTGCAGCACAGGGAAAATTCTCATGTTGTATGCTAGTGACTCAAAGTCCAGCATGTTTTCATTGTCAGCCAAGTTGAGCGATTTGCCATAGGGTATCAATTTGCTCCTGCACGAGGTCAATCCTCTGATTGAACACCATCAAGCTTCCTTTTAGTTGAGCTCAGGATGCGAGGCTAAGCACTGCACTCAGGGTCAGCCGCTTTGGACCCAGAGAAGAGCATGTCTGATTGCATGCGGGTTGATGCCCCAGGTCCCGCCTCTGAGAAAAAGGTATCGGTCGGGTCTGATGCTCTTTGGGTGGATGACACCTAAATGAACATCAGTACAAAGTCCCAATTTATTTCTAATATCAGAGATCAGACCTCTACTCTTGCCTGATGCGTCTAAAACAAAAAGGGGGAACTGTAGAGAGCTGCGGAATGCTATGCCTTAAAGATGGAGCTGGTTTCCGCCTTCCACCTTCCCGATGGTGAGTGCTCTCTGTCACGAACAATTCCACATTTGGCTAAGGCTGAGGATCTGGCTTGCTTCCATGTATGTGGACCTATCTGCATTGCCCACGTGGCACGCTGGGGTTGGCTACCCAGAGGCTATTTAAGCTGTGGGCTGGCTTTCCCCAGGGTCAGATGATTGTTCAAGGTTCCTGAATAAACTGCATTGAAAAAAAAAAAAAAAAGAAAATCCCTGAATGCTGTGAGAATGTCTTGAGAATGTAACAGAAACCAGGCATGGTGGCATGCACTTGTAATCTCAGCAGTGGGGAGGTGGGAAAAGGTGGATTTCTGGGGCTCAGTGAAGCCAGTGAAAGACCCTGTCTCAAAAAAGCAGGTAGGTAACATCTGAGGAAGAGTGAAGCCTGTGGTCATCCTCTGGGGAAAAGCAATTTTGTGCTCAGCCTTTTGCTGCCACAGCTGTGAGTCTTGTGGCACCATTGTCTGTGCTATTAAGTTTTGGTCTAGTGATATGGATTTAAGTATCTGCATTAATATTTGTTTTAGTCTCTGTATTCTGTTATAGTTATTACAATAGTAAACATTAAAAGAATCATCAGCTGAATCATGAGATGATTGGTGTGTTACAAGAAAACTTTGTATATCATGTAGTAGATTAAAAGTATTAATTCTCCTAAAATAAAAAGAACTCTTATTGCCAGACATGGTAGTGCACATTTGTTATCTTAGCATTCAAGAGGCTAGGAGAGTTGCTGTGAGTCTGAGGCCCGTCAGGTCTATATAGAAAGACTGATTCATCTCCCTGTCCCCAATAAAATAACTAACTAGCAAGCTATCTCTTTGAAATAGAGTGAAGATATCCAATAACATGTAGAAAAAGAGGTAGGAAAGGTGTAACAGAAACAGTTCTTAAATGTGAGTCTCCTGGAAACAAGAAAAAGCTGTAGCAAGATAGTGTTGACCATATATGCCATTGGTGAAGAGCTTTTACACTTGTGTGCTCTGTAGTTCTTTACCTCCTCTGTCTGGGAAAGTACTTCTTGGAACGGAAAGCAGGCACCTATAATTCATATGGTAAATTTCTAATACATGCAGTTTTCACCATTGGGGAGGTTGTACCTTAAAATAATAAACAGGGGAGGGAGAGATGGCTCAGCACTTAGGACACAGGAGGAGGGCTGGCATGCCAGCATGGAGCAGGCATTGCAGCAGGAGTGGGGAACATTACATCTCAGGAACAAATGGAGAACAGAGCAAGGAAGTGTAGGGCGAGCTGTGTGCTCTTCAGAGCCTGCCCCCAGTGACATAGTTCCTCCAGCAAAGATACACTTCCTAATCTTCCCCAAGCGGTACCCACCAACTAGGGACCAAGTATTCAAATGCCTGAGTCTACAGGGAACATTTCTCATTTAAACCTCCACAAAACTATCCATAAGAGTAAGTAGATTTAATGTGATGAAATCAGGTTGATGCAGTGTACACTTCAGTTGCATATGCTGCTGATAAATAGACTTCTTTATTGCTTTGGCTCTTGAACTGTGTAAATGTAAGGTTTTAAATAAAGGTTCTTAAGAAGAATTTTTAAAATAGGAAGAGAACAATTAGTGGGTTGTTAACAAAGAAAAACTCAACATTTTCAATTGTCAGTAAACCTAAATCTAGCTTCTGTCACCTTGAACATATCTTCAAAAATCAGATTCCACTCTTACATACACTTGTGAAAGAGAATGCCTTTTTATAAATAAGGACCTAATATATAGCTACATTACACACAAAAATAAAAACAATTTGTCAGTGAACATCACTTTGAACATTCACAACAATAGTCAAATAGTCTGGGAGAGAGGTAAGCTGAGTCATGGCTCTTCCCAATTTCTTAAAGGCTAACACTAGCCTACTGGTCTTTCCTCTGAATACCATTAATCTCTTAATACTGTTTAGAGTAGATGTAACCAGTGACCAGTGATCGATCCATAATCTTTCATTGACCATAGACGTTTAATCAAACTGTTGACTGGTTTTCAAGGCACAACACAATGCATAAGTCTCAAAAAATCTGTATTTGTTTACTTGGAGTTTTGTTTTTTTTTTTTTTATGGAAGAAAAAAGTTTTTTGTTTTGGGTTTTTTTGTTATTCTTTTGGGTTTTTTAAAGGTTTTTTGTTTGTTTGTTTGTTTATGGTTCCTGAGAAAACCCATAATCTCGGGAGGCATGGCAGCAGATGGCCTGAAGAAGAAGCTAAGAGATTACATCTCTAGCTCTTTCGAAAAGCAGAGTGTTAATTTTTTAATCACAGTTAATCACAGACTCCTAGTTAATCTTGGGTTCTACAGCACCCCATTTTGGAAACTTTGGTTTGGAATTTTCAAAAACATTTTCATTAGTGTCCTGGGTAGTACATCAAAGAATCAGAAAAAAATGTAATAAGCTAACCAGATTTTTTTTTTTTTCAAAAAATTGATTCTTTAAAGATTTATTTTTTATTAGTTTTTTTTCAATTGTGTGTATACCTGTTATAGCCAGGGGTATGTCACATGAATACAGGTGTCTGTAGAGGCCAGAAGAGGGCATTGGATCTCTTAGAGTTACAGGCAGTTGTGAGCCATTGGACAAGGGTGCTAGGAATGGACCTCTGTCCCCTACTAGAGGAGTGAGCAGTTTTAGTCTCTGAGCTAACTCTGCAGCAACAAGGAAAAGTATTCTAGAAGCAAATTTAGATGATTCTTTTACTGTTCACTTGAATATAAATTAAGTTTCCAGCTGTAAGTCATAGAAGGTATGAAAGAATTTGTGATTGCTTAAAATGATTATATTTACCATTTTGTTTTTTAGAGCTGCTCTTGAAGAAAATCCATATTTCCGTTTGAAGAAAGTCGTGAAGTGGTATTTGTCAGGATTCTATAAGAAGCCAAAGGTAAGGCTTATATTTTGCTTCTTCTACCCTCTTTTAGGGGAATTTATGTTTATGTATTTGTGTGGGTATGTGGGTGCCATGGTGCACATGTGGAGCTCAGTTCTGTCTTTACATCATGCAAATCTTGGGGATCAATCCAGTTAACACAGTTGGGAGTAAAGCGCCTTTCCCTGCTGTAGCCTCTCACTGACCCTCTGTGCTGCTGTTAAAGCACACAGGAAAGCTAACTGAACTCTCAAAAGCATCTTAGTGCAATTTATGTTTGTGATCATTCATTTTCTTAATCATTAGAATAGACTGGTAAGTGTTACATAAGTAAATCCATAAGAGGAAAAGCATTAATGTGATAGTTATAGCTAGAGGAGCCTTCCTGTGTTCTCGTTTCTCTATTTTCTCTAGCAAGGACTACAGTCAGAAAGCAAGAAGGAGAGATAGGTTTGAAGGAACAGTGGCTCTGCTAAGAAAAGATTATGAGAATTGAATAAAATGCTTTAATCTGGGAAGGTGATCAAGGATAGGTACCACCAGCAAAAATGCCACCACTAACCTACTGATGTAATAGTCACTGTATCCACAGAGAAGAGTGGTAATAATGAAGAAGATTTTATATTCCTTCAGTTAGGACAGTCTGTACATTTGCATTGTGCTGGTCAAGTAAGTGAGAACTAATACACGATAGAATGGAAAGAGCTTCAAAACAGAAATTAGAAAATTTAGTTTTTATTTCTAAGAGTATTGTGAACTATATGTGTGAACCTGAACACACCACTCAAATTTTAGGCCTATCTCAAAAGATCTAAAAGATGGAGATGTTGACATACAAATACTGTTTTATCTGGCATTTCTAATACTGTGTAAATACCCAGTAAATATTCAAAAGATACTTATATCTTTATGTTCATTGCAGCACTATTTTGCAGTAACCAAAATACCGACCAGACTCAGCCTCCAGCAGATGACTAGATAGTGCTGCTGGGGCAGTCACTTTTTGGTTTTGTTGTTGTTTTGGTTTGTCTTGTTTTTTCCTAAAGCAACCATTGCTCTCTTGAGGCAACATCTTACAAGACTGTCCTGCATCTCATAAAGTTGCTTTCTTAGTTTTAAATTTTTATTTATTACTCTGAGATTTTTCACACAAGTGTAATCTTATAGTATATTTTGGTCATTTTCACCCCCATTGCCTCTTTCATCTCCATATATTCTTGATTTCTCTCTTTTTTTTTTTAAGTTTTTATATATAATCTTTTGTTTTTTATTAGCAGTTACCATGGAATTACAAATTTTGCGTTTAGACAGTATCTTGATTGGAGGTATATTTTAAATTCATATAAATTTCATTTACTGTGAAACTTTATGAGGTGCTCTTTTGGACAGTTTAACTTTGAACCTGTGATTTTAAAGTTATGTATTTTTTAAACCAGGGACTGAAGAAACCATATAATCCTATACTTGGTGAGACTTTCCGTTGTTTATGGACTCATCCCAGAACAAACAGCAAAACTTTCTATATTGCTGAACAGGTATGAGAAATGCATGTTATTCAAAGGATCCTGAAGGCACTGGGACATTTTTGTGAGAAATGCTAACTTGGTAAAAATCACTGTTGTTTAGCTTCTTGTTAGGGAAGGTTTGATAAGCATTGAGCATTCGAGTACTGAACACTACCAAATCCCACACTACAGAGCATTGATGTCACAGTCCATCAGGTTTGGCTGTCTTGTGTGGCTGCAGTCAGGATGTCATCCAGTGTGTAACTATTCTTACATTTGATTAGGGTGGACAATTGTTTTCTGTGATCATCTAGCTCATGCTGTTGAGAAGAGAATTTAGTTCCTCAGCATGTGGTGCTTCCATACAGTTTTAAACAGTACAAATAGTGGTTACTCAGACCTTTCTGCAAGTGTGTATGTGGGAGGAGGAAAGTCCTGAAATCCTCCCCCATGAAAGCCATATCATAAGCTCAAGTTAGAAATGGTATATTACCATTTCCACCCTGCCTTGTGGTGTAAATGCCAGGAAGTGGATTTCCTTGGAGAAAGAAATCTGATTATTGTAATGATTAACATTCATTCTGTTGCTTACCAACAGTTCCTTCTTAGTCATGCTTAGAGTTGAACTTCTGATACTAGCATGGTAGTATGCTTGCACTGTTAAATGTCATGTTTTTTTCTGTGTTCAATAGGTGTCCCATCACCCACCAATATCTGCCTTTTATGTTAGTAACCGGAAAGATGGATTTTGCCTTAGTGGTAGCATCCTGGCTAAGTCCAAGTTTTATGGTGAGTTTTCCCTTATCCTAAACTGTGCTTTTCCATAATGTCGTGTTTTCTGGTAAGTTTTTATTTGTAAATAAATTAATTTTATTTGTCATTGTTGGCAAGGAATTCATGTCATTTAAGCATCATCTTGAATTGTGGCTCCTTTTTAGTTGCTGGACATTTAGAAGTAAGGCACACTTTAGCTAACTTCATCACATACTTGTAAAAGCACACAATGAGTGCTTACCATATCTCTCATGCATGGTGGGTTGCTTTGCCCTTATCTTCATCCATTTGTCTTGCTTTATTTTATTTCAATGTACCTGAGGGAGTTTATCCTTTGCTTTGAGTAGAAAAAGTCACTGTGGTCCTGGATCATTCAGTAGTGGTATTTAACCCAGAGCCAAATAACTTACTATTAAAAATATTTGTCAGTACAAGAAAGGACTTTAGTAGCAAACCTTAATACAGTGCCTTTGACAGTTCAAAGAAAACATAGTCAAAACTATTTATTTAAATGCTATTGTTTAGCTTTCTAATTTTAAAGATATTTAAAAACTCGGAGAATTAGATTTAACTAAGGGATTTTAAATCTGAGGGGAAAAAACATAAGGGTCAGAAATCTAAATTTGTTCTACTCTGTAGACATGTCTTACTGAGCACCAGGTTCATGGTTTATATCCTGGTATTGCTTCTGTACTTTGCTTTCTTCCGATTATGTATTAATACAACTCATATGCGCCAGGACTGGCTTTTTATAATTTGAAAGAATCCAGACTTCCCAAGGGCACTTTAAAAAAAAAAAAAAAAGTCCTCATGATTTTCTTTGAGTAAAAGCATCTGAGGAGATTATGTAAAACTTAGAAGGAAGTTAGACAGATATCATGTGGCCTCCCTCATGTTGGAATCTAGAAAAATTGATCTAGAGATAGTAGAATGGTAGCTACCAGAGGCTGGAGTGGTTTGAGGGCCAGGGGGATGTCATGGTTTTGCACAAATGTTTGCAGACTTTAATATAAATGTTCACAGCATGATTCCTAATAGTTCAAGACTGATAAACAGAATCCAGCATCAACTCCTAAAGACCTTTTGTAGCTATGGAATACTGATTATTAAAAAATACTGATTTAAAAAAATGAATGTTTGATGCAATAAGATAGACAAATCTAAAACATATGTGCTAGGTAAAATAAGCCAAATATAAATTATATATTCTATAGTGATTGCAAGAATTGGTAAAAATACACTGATAGGAAACAGATCAGTGTTCCCACTGGAATAATGGGAATCTTTTAGGATAATAGTTTAGATAGGTTAGGTAGATGGGTAGGGTAGGACACAGAAGCAGATAGATAGATTAGTGATAAGTGATCAGGGGATCAAACCCTAGCCTTGGGCATGGTAGGTAAGTGCAGCACTACTGAACTACATTCCCAACCCTTAGTCATTTGAGATAGTCATTTAAGAACTTTCTGTGTGGTTCAAGCTGATGCTGAAGCCCCAGCCCTGCTGTGTCCACCTCCCAAGGGCTGATACAGGTTGTGCTAGCAAGCCGGTTCAGCAGTGTAATTATGACTCTCTGCAGTACCTCATACTATCACACTTAATGCTTAAAATAGGCTGTCCATTGAATGGTAATTATACCTCATCAAAGATGCAGATGTTAAGAAAAGGAAAAACATAAGAGACAAGCTAGAAGAAATCACTGTGGCATTTTATCACTTTGATTTTGTGTATTTTTAAGCATTTATATAATTACTGAATCAATTATATTTAAAACTTCACACTTACCCATGTGTGACTTAGAAGTGTTTTGATTCAGAAGAGACAAACTAAACTGTGCAATGCAACAGTATATTGTACATAATGGGATTTTCATTTGACTTTCCTAAAAAAAAATACCTAAGTATACCTTTTAAAATACTTATTTTAGCTGGATGGTTATGCTACATGCGTTTAATCCCAGCAGAGGAGAAGCAGGCAGATCTCTGAGTTCAAGGTCAGGCAAGGCTACACAGAGAAACTCTAACAAACAAACTAACCCTCAAGATTTTGAATCTAATTCAAGTAATGTTTTAGTTATAAGGTGCTGAGCACATGTTTTGGCACATGTATTAAAATTGAGATGTTTTGAATATTTCTACTGCAGGAATGTAGTAGGATGTCCCAAATATACTTTGTTTTGAATCGGTTGGATTCATTTTTGTGAAATTTAATAATAACTTTTTCTTCTAGGAAACTCATTATCTGCAATACTAGAGGGAGAAGCACGGTTAACCTTCCTGAATAGAGGTGAAGATTATGTAATGACAATGCCATATGCTCACTGTAAAGGTAAATATTTTCCATACTTATATCTCGTGTTTCTGAAAACTTCTTTGTAAGTAAATGTAAGTGGCTGGAATTTGTTATGTTTGAGATAAACTCAGAACTGTTTGTTAGAAAACCTTGGCTTACAGTTGCATGAAAGTGTTGCTGTTTGCTTACTGTTTCTATGGTAAAGTAATTCACACATAACTGCCATACCTTTTTGTGATTCATTCCTAAAGAGACAGATTTATAATAATGGAATTTCCTTGCCTTTATCTCCTGTGAAAGTTTTGAAATTCAGTGAAATTATCTGTTTTGGAATCCTTGAAATTTATGTTATTTACTTTTCACTAATACTCTCTATAAGGTTTAATCTCTTGTTTTTCAATGTTTCAAGTCCTTTAAATTTTTTCTTCACTCATTTTACAATTTATTTTCTTAAGTTGAGATTTGGTTTCTTTGAGTT
Organism: Meriones unguiculatus; assembly: GCF_030254825.1. Taxonomy (NCBI): domain Eukaryota; kingdom Metazoa; phylum Chordata; class Mammalia; order Rodentia; family Muridae; genus Meriones; species Meriones unguiculatus. Next base: position 119,617,590 of record NC_083350.1, read on the forward strand.
ATTTCCTTACTGTGTAGCTCAGGCTGCCCTTGAACTCAGGATTCTCCTGCCTCAGCCTCCCTACTGCTGAGGTCATTGATGTGTTCTGCATCACCTAGCTAATATTGGTAAAAAAGCTAGATAATGCTCAGAGCTCTGTACATAGTTCTTAAAATAGTAGTGAAATAAAATACCTACAATTTTAAATAATCAACATTTAAAAATTTTATATAATTTATTACATCAATGTCCAACTATCAATGAGAATTTTTTTCCATAGCAGGGTATTGCTTGGGGGTGGGGGGGAATGAGATTAAAGCACAGGGAATTGTAATTTAAAAAAAAAAACAAAACGATTTTCTATGTGTTTTCTATATTGCTAAGTTTCATGAATTATGTTATAAAATAGGCATTCACTGGCCAAATAAATATGAGAAACAACATTTCATTGTCTGTTTTCTCTCAGAAATTAACATGTGTGTTTGCCTACTAAAGACCACCTCAGTGTGCAATTCAACAAAACATACATGCTTACAAGTTTGGTCAACTTTTTTTAACTTAGAATGTGTTTTGAACACAGAACTTATTTTCATGATTATGTTTGTTTGCTTAGCTGAAGTTGGTTTTTGTTATTTGTAGTAATTATATCCTATAAAGTGAAAACAAACACAGAATTAGTACATATTGAATCATTGTTTCTAGAGAAAGTAATGAGGTTACATTATTTATAGTCTCTTATGACAGTATTTCCATCAACTAATGAGCACATAACCTTGTATTCTGTGTGCTTGTATTTAGAGACATTTTACTTGAGGTTCATTTTGTTATTGATTCTTTGCTAGCCCGCCAAACTGTCAGCTAACACGGTAACTCCGTGAATGGAGCATTAGCACATGTTCCTCGGTAAGGTGCAGCAGAACCTTGTATTTCACAGCACTACACCAGAGCACTTCAGCATTGCACTGGATCAGTTCCAACAGCAAAATCGCCAACAAAAAAGCACAGACGTGCAAAACACAAGACCATAGTACCTTGCAGAAGAACTGTTTTTGTTTTGTTTTCAGCAGAATGGGCTTGAAGCAGCACAGTGGGCCCAGTTTCCTCCCAAGCATGTCCATGAAGTAGCACAAAGCACAGTGGTTAGTGATTTGAAGGTTACATTTGTTGTTGCAAGTTTATTTCACTCACTCAGTATGTACATGTGGAGGTGGATGACCTATGAGAGTAGGATCTTTCCTTCTATCATGTGTGCCCCAGAAGTCCATCTCAGATCATAAGATTTGGCGGGAAGTGCTTTTACAGGCCATCTCATTGGACCACCTCCGTACTTTAAATACTAATGCCAACTAGAAAGAATGTGAATACACTTTTTTGATGTTCTAAGACAGACTCTATGTATGTATTGCAGTTTTTATGGAGTGAGGCCAGAATGCCCTTAGATCACAGGGTTCTCCTCGAAAGACTGCCAAGTTACAAAACCTGCTTGTTCTCCCTCAGTATCTCTGTCCTCAAGCTTCTGTAATTGTTCTGCCTTTAGGAATTCTTTATGGCACAATGACACTGGAGCTTGGTGGAACCGTCAATATTACCTGTCAAAAGACTGGATACAGTGCAATACTTGAATTTAAATTAAAGGTTGGTAAATAAGGTTTGAAGGGACACTAGCCCCCTTGATCACCTTGCCTCTCTCCCCTGTTCCCTCTGCCTTGCTAAAACCTGTTATATTACATTCCTAAAGGTAGCCACCAAGATCTGTTCCCTTATTCAACCAATTACTCCTCCTGAGGCTGACTACAAAGGTCCAGCCATCAAAGGATTGAACTCCAGCAATCAAAAGCCCCCTTTGGATCATCTAATTAACATGACCAGTTAAAATTAAACACCTCGTCCAAACACAGGGGTTCTCATTTTGCCTTTATAAGCCACTATTTTTCTACAGGCCATGTCTGTCTCCTCTCTATCCAGAGGCAATCTTTTGTCTCACTCTGGGACAAATACTCATTACTCCTCTTTCTTGCCCCTTTTCTCCCCTCTCTGTTGTTCCCTTCCCCTTTTCCCTCTTCCTCTATTTTCTGTCTCCCTTCTTTTTCCTTATGTCTGCCCTCTGTCTCTGTGGGACAAAAAAAAAAAAAATCTCCTTTGTGCTGAGAACTTGGTCTGGGAACATGGTCTTGAAGTCCTGAAACAACATTTTTCCTTAATGGCATTACCTAATTAAGGGGAAGCTGTACTATAAATACTGAAGAAAAATATAGTTTATTTGTGAAATAAGAAGTAAATAAAAAAAAAACACAATTATATCACGTCAGAGAAATGCATTCTGGGCATTCTTTGTCTTGGTACAACTTGAGATACATTAACACCATTCCATTTGTTTTAATTTTAATGATAAAACTTGGTGCTGTAGAGGAAATGAGCCTTAAAAGATTGAAGTATCTCTGTGAATTAAAACATTGCTTTACAAAATTTCAGAAGGTTGATAGGAATTGGGAATCTAGTTGTATATAGTAACACAATTTCATACTAGTTATTATTTCTGTATAAAAAATTACTTTGAACTCACATGCTTACGAATGCTCATGTGCTACTCCTCATCAGACTTATATCCCAGAAATTTGGACAGGGCATATAGGAGATGGCTTGTCTCTTACAAAATGTTGGGCAGCAGGACATCTTGCAAAATATGAGTGACTCGATTGAGACCTGGATCCACTGAAGACTGGCTCACTTAGAAGTCTGACTCCTGAAAGGCCACAGCTGTTACTCTGAGCACCTGTTCATGTGGCCCTTTTTTGTGACTTGGCTTTTCTTTTCTTTTATCTCTTTTTTTAAAATTTATTTTTTAATTTATTACAGTTTATTCACTTTGTACCCCAGCTTGTTCCCTCATCCCCTCCCAATTCCAGTCTCCTTCCCTCATGTCCTCCCATGTCCCTCTCCAAGTCCACTGATAAGGTCCTTCTCCCCTTCCATCTGACCCTAGTCTATCAGGTCTTATCAGGACTGTCTGCATTGTCTTCTTCTGTGACCTGGTAAGGCTGCCCCCACCCCCAGAGGGAGGTGATCAGAGAGCCAGCTACTGAGTTCATGTGACTTGGTTTCTTGAAAGCATGGGAGCTTTAAAGTAGCTGGAGGCCTTACTCAATAGCACAAGGTTTTCCAAATACACGTATCTTAGTAGCAAGATGGGAACTTGTTGCCTTCCACCACTAGTCTTTGAAGCCAAATTTACATGTCCACTGTCTTCTGAAGAGTTATTCACCCACCCAAGCTCAGGGGAAGAGGGATATTTATGCATTCCTCAGTAGGAGGCTGGCAAGATCTCATTGAAGAAGTAGATGGGGGCTGGAGAGGAAATGCGTAGGTACTGTTGAAGCCATCTTTGGAAAATTCTGCCTGCTTCAGCAAAAGAGAATGTTGAATCTTTTTCACAGTGTCCTTTATCATTTAGTACATTGTGTTCAGATGAAAATAGATGAATAATAGTTGTTGTTATAATAATAGTTGTTGTTAATTACTTCCCTGTTGATATTTCTGTGACCAGAATCTCTTTTCTAATGAAAAGGAATATTTAAGTATTATTGATGCAATGCCCTTTGCTTTGCCTGCCTTTACGTATGTGTTGATACTAGTTTGAAAATTATTATGAAAGTGGTCTTAAACAATTACTAATGTCATTAAGTCATCAAAGAATGAAAAATTTTGTCTCTAAGGAAACACATTAGCAAGACAATATAGTAATCCAAAGTATATTCCTTCTACCTTTATTTTTTTTTTAGAAGGACTGTTTTAAAATTTTTAAATTTTATCAGTTGTCTGAGTTGTTTTTCATAATGTGTTTCCAGACCTGGAGGTTTGGCAGGAACAGCACTCTGAACCTCATAGGTCATGTATCTTTATACCTTTGTGATCTTTCTGAATTATTTCGATTTCATAGTATGTTGTTAGCTATATTTTCCACAGTCACAATTAAAATTTATTTTTATTGAAAGTCTCTAACTTAAGTTTGAGTCAGGATTACACTGTTTTTACTTTCAAGAGCATGGTAACTATATAATTCTTTTGATGTGTGGTTATCTATAACATATTTAAGATAAACTAAAATGCTCAATTTCTTTTAAAGCCATTTCTAGGGAGTAGTGATTATGTTAATCAAATATCAGGGAAACTTAAATTGGGAAAAGAAGTCCTAGCTACTCTGGAAGGCCATTGGGTAAGTATTTTTATATATTAACATTATAAAAATGACTTTATCTGATAGAGAAAAATGAATAATCATATTGTAAGAGTAACACTAATTAACTGAACTCCATTCTACAAATAGGCGTTTTGGTATTGCACTATGTCTAATGAGACTGTTTTATGTTTCTAAGACTTTCAAGTGAGCAGAAGTAGCTATCAGTTATGTGGCACTTACTATGTATAATATTAAGAATGTGTCTCTTATTTATCATTTAATACTTAGTCGGACTTCGTGAAGTAGGTACATAGATACCCTTTAATTTTTTTATTTCATTAATTTAATGTGTGTGTGTTTGTGTATGTACATGTATATGTGCCATTACACATGTGTGGAAGTCAGACGACAGCTTGCAGGAGTCAGTGCTCTCATTCTACAGTGAGGGTTCCTGGAATCAAGCTCATATCATCAGAATTGGTGGCACCTTTACAGCTGAGCCATCTTTATGATATATATATAAGATGTCTCCATTTGAAAAGGGAGGAAACTAAAGCACAGAGCATCTGAATAGTTAGCATAACACAAGCAGTGGGCTAAGAACTGAGACCTGGGACTCCACTGCACGGCACTGCACTAATTCCAGTTAGGACGGTCTTTCTTTTGGCGGAGGATGGGACAGTGCAGTGGTATGTAAAAGCAAAGGCTTTGATTGACTTATCTGCCAACCTAGATTCATATTTATATAATTTCTTACAAAGTGTTAAGTGACTGAAATGGACTATGGTATATTTCTTGGATGCACTTGCACTTAGTATATGATATTCTGCATTATAATAAGCAAAAAAGAAAAAGGATGAAAAATGAAGCTAAATTTAGGCAGTAACTATACTGGTTCTGCAAAATGGCTTTTTAAGGTATGTGGGCGTGTTGTGTCAGTTCTCTCTTTTCATCATGTGGGTCTCAGGAATAGGTCATCAGGCTTGGTGATGAGTGCCTTTACTGTAAAGCCATCTCTCTGGTCCCTGCAAAATGTTTTAATTGACCTCCTATCTGAATATTATTTGGAATGATGATAGTGCCATCTTTGTCACTTTATTTTGAGACAGGGTCTCATTTTGCACCCTGGCTGGCCTCAAACTCATAGAGAGCTGCCTGCCTCTGCCTCTTGGGTGCTGGGAATAAAGGCTTGAACCACATATCTGGACAGATAGTTATTCTAAAAACATAAAATGTCCAAGATTGTTTTTAAGTTTGATTGCTAATAAAGACTCTCGGAGGTTTGATTTCCTATATCGCACACAGCGTCTCAGGTACTACCAACACCATGCTCTTCTGTGGCAGTCCAGACATGGAACTTGAGGCTTTGCTTGTAACGTTGAAATTACTTAAGTAAAACTTAGACAATTTCATGAGCTCTCTATTCAGCCAGCCATCTTTTCTAATTGCTAGGTATTACATATTTAAACTGCTCTTTTTATACAAATGGAAAGGATTTTGGATTTTTAGAAATGTACTAGTTACATTTTAGTGGCAGGAAGAATTTGTTAGTGTGTTACTATCATGAGTAATCCTCTTTTAAATAAAAATAACTATACTGATGTTTAATTCCTTTAAACATAGGATAGTGAAGTTTTCATTAATGACAAAAAGACTGATAACTCTGAGATCTTCTGGAATCCAACCCCTGACATTAAACAGTGGAGATTAATAAGACACACTGTAAAATTTGAAGAACAGGATGATTTCGAGTCAGAGAAGTAAGTATACCATTTTTTAACTAAGTGCGTGAAAATTAAGGTGTATTTCAAAATGCACAGTAGTGTAGCCACGCTATTCCCTGTCTGCTGTGCTGTTAACTCCACAGGCAAGTTTGTCATTGTGGGACTGAAAACATTCTGTGTTTCTGTATGTGATATGAAAAACTGCTGACAAAGCACTTGTTTCTCTGCAGCTCAAAGCTGAAATGTTCTGTTTCCTCTCCTGTTCTCCCATGCTTTAAGTTTCTGTTTGCATGATATTATAGAACCAGTTAGTAGTTCTTAGTTTCCCCCTGGCAGCTGCTTTGTAACCTGCCCCAGGACAATGGAAAGGTGAGGTGACGCTCACAGAATCTCTCTGTTCTGTCCCCTGAAACAAGAATAATGTCCCTCGGTGTTCTGGTTTCCAAAAGATTTAAATTAGTTGGGCAATGCCATTGTTCCTGCCACAGTTTCTGTTATTAAGTCATGAAAATCTTTATAGAACACTTAAACTTTTAGATAAAATTGCCTTTGTGTGTCTCTGCTCAGAGTTCTGTGTAAATGTTGCTTTACTGCACTTAGTACCTGTGGGTCCTTCCTGTGGTCCTTCTTCCATGCTTCAAGTCTACATGCACTTTATTTCCTATATAACATTTAGACCATCAGTATTAGAAAATGTGTATGTGTCAATTTTTAAAGTCCTGTTTTAGGTGTAACAACCACATGATGCTCCTGTCCAAAAAAACATGCAGCCAACACATACATCCATTTTTGATGTGTGTATACAACTCAATATTTTTTATTTTTTAATATGGAGTTTTATACAGAGAAAAGTGGCCTTGAATTTGCTATCTACCTGAGATTAGCCATGAACTATTATTATTAATAATCTTGCCTCTTCTTCCCAATGTGGGATCATAGGCATCCTCTACTAGGTACAGCCAACATATTTTAAGTAAGAGATAATAAGACTTAGAAAAAGAAACTTTTACCAGCTTTTCATCTGTGTAAGGAATTTCAAAGCCCTGTTCAGTTTTGACACGTTCCCTCGCAGATAGAGGAGGGTCAGGTATTACACTCATTTTATGATAAAAAGTTAAATTCTCATAGAGAAAATCATTTTCTCATGTCGTTTTTTGTTAAATCAGTAGTTCTCAACAGCATTAGGTTTATTCAAATATAGGAAATGTTTAAGAAGTCCATTCTTAAGTCTATTCTTGAGTCTATTCTGAGAGACTGAATTTAATGCATCCCTGATCTCTGATCTCTGACTATCCTGAGGCCTTAAGGATCTAAGGAGCTAATAAAAAATGTGAGGACTGAAAAACTTCCTTCTCCATATTCCTGTGAGCCTCCATCAGCAGTTTTCACTCTTTAGGAACCCATGTAATTGATTTCTCTTGCCAAAAAGAAATTAGCCTTCACTTAGTACTTGTTGCCTATTGGAGGCATTGGCTTTTGTCTCTTGACTCATTTGTAAGCACATGAGCTTACTATCAAAATCCACATGAGCAGTGTTTGCTCTCAACAAAAATGAAAATCTGTATGGAGTTGATTTTCTGGTTGCTTTTTTAAAATATTGTTTTTATGTATATATTAGACTCTGGCAGCGAGTAACAAGAGCTATAAATGCCAAAGACCAAACAGAAGCTACTCAAGAAAAATGTGTTTTGGAAGAAGCTCAAAGACAAGCTGCCAGAGATCGGAAAACGAAAGGTGAAGAGTGGGCTTGTAAGTTATTTGAACTTGATCCACTCACAGGAGAATGGCACTATAAGTTTTCAGAGTAAGTAATTTAAGCATTTACATTAAAAAAAATGTATTAGCATAATTTATTGCCTTTATTTCTTCTATTATCAGCATATGAAGTAGTGTGAAATTTTATTTTACAGACTTTTGGTTCTGTTTGGTTTTGGTTATTTTGAGACAGGGTTTCTCTGTGTAGCCCTGGCTGTTACGGAACCCATTCTGTAGACCAGGCTGGCCTTGAACTCAAAGATCTGGTGCCTCTACCTCCTGAGTGCTGGGATTAAAGGCATGTGCCTCCACTACCTAGACAATTTTACAGACTTTTAAATTTTATGTCTATTGTGTGTGAGCTTTTATGAGTTCATGTGTTCCATGTACACGCATAGAAAGAAGAGCGTTCCCTGGAACTGGAATTGTGGATGGTTATGAGCCACTTTGTGGATTTTGGAAACCAAACTTAGGTTCCCTACAAGAGCAGTAAGTGCTCTTAAATGCTAAGCTACCTCTTCAGCCCATAATGTGAATTTTTCTTTTTCTTTTATTTTATTTATTATTATTTTTTTAAGATAGCTCTGACTGTCCTGGCATTTGCTATCTAGACCAGGCTGACTTTGAACTCAGAAATCCACCTGCCTCTGCACAGTGCCAAGATTAAAGACATATACATTACACCTGACTTCATAGTGTGATATTTTAAACTTGATGTTATTTTATTAATTTCATACTCTATGATAGTAGTCTTCCAAATAAGCTAAGAATCAGTAGATTAGACATAAAAAGTCTAATTAGAACAGTGTTTTACTGTAACACGTCATGAAATCTAATAAAAAGAAACTTAAGTTCTGTGGCTATTTAATTTTTTTTTTATTTATTTAGTACCCGACCATGGGACCCACTTAATGACATGATACAATTTGAAAAAGATGGAGTTATCCAGACCAAAGTGAAACATCGCACTCCAATGGTATGTAACATAAAAAGAGCTAGATTTGATAGGCTTATAAATTAGCTAAATCTTTAGTATCCATGGCAATTACATTTAAAATTAAAATTTTAGGTAAATGACATATCGGGCAGCTCTAAGCTCTTGACAGCCCAAAGAAAAAAAATTTAAAAAAGCAAAAACTACCAAAATTCTCCCAATATTGAAACATTTGCAGCAACTAATGGAATAAAGGACCAAGAAAAGGCTGCAGAGCCATAGGAAGACATGATATCATTGTAGAAGCTCTTGCCTCACCTCTGTCTGAGGTCCCTGTGTTCTAGTCTAAGTACCTGATTCCAGAAGGGACAAAGCACACATACACATATGCATGTACACTCAGGACACTTACTACCTAGAAGGCACATGACGATGCACTCATTTCTGAGAGTATAAATAATAAGTTATAAAAAGGAACAAAACATAAATATAAAAGCTGAAAGGTGCAATTAATGGGAAATTTTCACTAGAGGAATCTTAACAACAGATTTAAGTAGGTACAAAATCAGAAGTAGGTACAGAATCAGTTACATAAGAGATAAAACCCTTCAAATGAACCAGCATGAGACTGAGGAGGATATGGATGAGAAAGTGAACGGAACTTTGGCAAGCTTTGGACACCCTCTGCTGGGCTGAATGGATTGTGGAGTCTACAAGGACATCAGGGACAGGTGCTTAAAAAAAGGCTCCTGTCTTCCTGTCTAATAACAGATAGGAATCTGCAAATCGAAGATGTTCAGCAGTCTTTAACAGGGCGAGCTAATTTTTGAAAACCAAAAAATGGAGCCTTAAAGGCAGCAAGAAAGAATTTGTCATGTGAGGTTTTAAACAAATAATATTTAAAAATTTTAAATTCCCTAGACAACCTTAATGAATCTAGCCACCTTAAAGGGTATAAAATGGCCACACAAATAACATTTGTGTTTCTATATAGTGAGAAATTGCAAAAGGAAATTAGGAAAATAGTTCAGTTTATAATAGCATCCAGAAGAGTAAAATTTCCAGTAATGAACAGAGCTAAGTTTGTGCAGGGAGAACTGTAAAGCACTGCAAAAGAATTTCAGTAAGATGAAAAGAAGTAAGATGGCCTGTTTTCTTAGGCTGGAAGAGCTCATGTTATTACAGTGCAGTGCTACCCCCAAAACAAATGAAAAATACAGAAGAAATGGGAAAGCTGATCCTCAAATTTATATGGAATTTTGAGGGTCCCTGCACAGCTAAAACAATTCTCTTTTGTTTTAGAGCAAAGTTGGAAGACCTATTTTCCAGTTTCAAAGTTTATCACAAAGCCACAGTAGTCAGACAGTAATTCTGATATAAAGGTAGGCTTGGCATATAGACTACTGGAATAAGATTGAGTCTAGATATGAACCCATAAAAGTTACTCTTGAGGGTTTGGACTGATGGCTGAGCAGTCAAGAACATTCACTGTTCTTCAGAGGACCCTGGTTCTATTCCAGGCACCACCCACATGATAGTTCCAACCATCTATAAATTTAGCTCCAGTGGATCTGCACCTTCTTCTGGCCTTCTCAGATACTGCATACATGTGTGTAAGCATACACTCAGGCAAACGCTCATGCACATGAAATAAAAATAAGTTTTCAAAAAAAAGTTTTTAAAATTACTTTTGGCAATGATTTTTCCTGCTCTTTGAACAAGTGGTACAGAGGCAAATCTACCTGCCTTGTACTGTACAGAAAATAAATTAGAATAGATTTGTACATAAAATGAGACCTAACACTACAACATTCTTATAAAACAGTGTAAGTCATCATGACTTTGTGTTTGGGAATGGATAAGGAAATAGTTAATAACACAACTAAAAGCGCAAATAGCAAAAACAACCAAAAAGCTGTTGGAGATGGAGAGCTGGTTTGGCAGTTAAAAATCCTTGCTGCTCAAACTTTTATGGTATGTATATAATCATTTCAATATTTCTTAGTATATCTCTTCTCCATGTATAAACACATAATTTCTTTAATATATTTAATAATGAATACTAGTTAAAATTTTTATATATACCCTTTTTATACATTTTTACTCAAAATTATCTCATTTTATCATTACTGGAAATAAAATCTTATAACTTTTTGACTGTTATTAATGATGATTAATGGAAATTACTCTTTATTTCATAATGTCACGTGTGTGATATAATTAATAGTTTTTTAAATAAACTTTGTGAAAATAAAAAAAAAAAATCCTTGCTGCTCTTGTAGAGGACCTGGGTTCAGTTCTTAGCACCTATGTAGAAATTGTTTATAACTCTCAATTGTTTAAAGTTGATGTTTCAGGGTCTCCAATACCCCTATGTCACCTCTACCAGCACCAGACACCATATAGGGTATAGACATACTGATAGGCAGAGCACTCATACACAAATAAACAAACAAATAAATAAATCTTAAACACTTTTACATCAGATGATGCCATAAAGAAAGCAAAGAGACAAGCTACAGAATGAAAGAAATTATTTACTAATCATTATCTAACAATGCTTAAATATTCAAAATACTTAAAGAATCCCTGACTTAACAAAAGAGACAGTCTAGTTTTGAAAAAAAGGCAAATGACTAGATTGAACATTTCTCCAAAGAAGACACAAATGGCAAACAAAAGCATAAAAATGTTTAAATTTAGCATATAAAATTCAACTCAAAACCACAGTTAGTTTCTTCCCACTTAATATGTTAAAAAAATTAAAATAGAAAATACAAGTGTTGGTAAAGATATGGGGAAACCAGAGCCCCAGTACATTTCTGATGGGAATGTAAAATTTTGAAGCTGTTAGGGAGAAACAATTTAGCAGTTCCTAAAAAGAGTATATAACACAAAATTACCACATGACCCAGCTCTTCAGCACCACAGAAGTTGAAGATCAGAACCATAAATATAATGTAACGGTATTCATTGCATGATGTCCACAGTGGTCAGAAGAGAAACAGTGCAGGACCATTAACAGATACATGCATACACAAAACATAGTCTCACTGCATAATGGAGTATTATCCATGCATAAAATACTTAAGGTCTGTTCATGTTTCAACATGGACACACTCTAAAGCACAAATATTCTACAGTTTCCAAGTAGGCAGATTATCAGAATCAGAAAGCAGTTTCCAGGCAGCCAGTGACCTGAAGAAGGAAAGGGTGAAGACTTAGAGAATCTTGGAGATGAGTATACAACATTGTGAAATAACTAATTCTAGTGGGTTATGTATAGTGTGTTAAAGATGGACAAGTCAATCATATATACATGCTATCAGAATTTTAAATTGCAAAATTTTGTTTGGGTTTATGTTTTTTTTCAGACAGGGTCACACTATCTAGCCGTAGCTGGCCTGGATCTTCCCTGTGTAGACAGACCATGCTGACCTCAAATGCAGAAACCCACCAGTCTCTGCCTCTCCAGTGCAGAGGTTAAAGGTGTAAAATGTCCTTAAGTCATGTCCCACTGACATGGTGGAGACACATGAGACATGCACTTCCTTCTACATAGATCACACCCATGAGTCTTGATGCATCCTTCACTGTGGACCCCAATTGTCATTTTGGGGACCCCAGTAGCTAAAGTACAATAGCTGGAATCCAAAAACTGCCTTCATGGTAAATATTATAAAGTGGACATTATTTTAGGTCCATATATAAGGTTTTATAAAATTATCCCAAGGAACAGCAAGGGATACTCTTGTTGGAATGGTGACATCACATGGGAGGTTGAAGATGTGACCTCCCTATATCTAAGTATATATATATCACCTTAACTTTGATTCATTCCTTCTCTTGCATTTAAGGCTGAAAGTTTGGGACTGGTGATGAGAATTCTAAACCTATTAATTATTTTATCATTTATAATTCCACAGAAAATCTAACCCTAGTTAATGTTTAATACACATCTGAATTCATGCCTGCAAATAGATGCTTCTAGTAAGATTAGGTGTACTGAAAAATAATATAATTTCTGTTTACCATAAACTGCCTTCTGCATTACCCAAGTATACCTAACATCATCCAATGGGAATGTTCTAACATGGAGAACAAGATAGGAATGTTTTTTTAAACACAGCTGTTTAAAACACTGGAGACACTATTTGAGATACATACAACATTTGGGTGGATGTATTCATGCTTGTATATGCATGTCTCTGGAAAAGTGTACAAACTGATAGCCATTGCATCTGGTCTGTGAATGAAGGTGAGAGTGGGTGTATATGGGTCAGGAATGGGAGGGAGATTACTTCTTATATTTCTTCCCTTTTAGTCTTTGTACCCAATTAAAATCAACTAAGTGCAGTATATATTGTTAAATTTCATTAGATTCCTTGAGCTTTGATTTCCAAGCATCACACCCATTGGTGGTTGTTGGTTGGTTGGTTGGTTTTTTTGGTTTGATATGGTTTTGGGTTTGGGTTTTTTTGTTTGTTTTTGTTTGTTTGTTTTGTTTTTCGAGATAAGGTTTCTCTGTGTAGCCTTGGCTCCCCTGGCCTCAACTATGTAGACCAGGCTGCTCTCGAATTTAAAGATCCACCTGCCTCTGCCCCCTGAGTACTGGGATTAAAGTTGTGTGCCACTACCACCTGGTTCCAATGGTGGTTTTGACAATTGTGCATGCAAATGGTTTAATTCCAGCTTATAGTGAAAATTCACATATCATTATCATCATCATCATCATCATCATTTTTTCAGGTTAGTGTTCCAAAAATGAAACATAAACCAACAAGGCAACAGAAGAAAGTGGCAAAAGGTTATTCTTCCCCAGAACCAGACATCCAGGACTCATCTGGAAGTGAAGGTAAAGATATTTATCATAGGTTGTTCACTGTGAGTAATTTTTAAGGAAGTCTTTTACTGTGCTGTTAGGTATATGTCAGTGGTTTCCACATTAACTCAGGAGTGTATGAGTTTCTGTGGAGACAGGGACTGGGTATGAATGCTGGTGGATTACAGGTGAGCAGCCAGCTTACAGTCACTACAGTAAATGTTTAGGAGGTGAGAAAGGAGAAACATACAGATAAGCCATGCAATGTAGCAGCTGCTCCTTTGTATTTCCATGAATATTTGATGATTGAGTTCAAGAAGCATATTTTAAATTTTGAGTTAGTTCATGCTTCAAAAGAGATTCCTAAAGTAAACTAATAGTGTTTGGAAGTCACTGATAAGTGAGAATATAAATATGAACAACTCAAGGACAACTAGATTAAATAGTGTCTTGACCAAGTCAGGTACTGTATTGAGATATAATTAAGGAGGGATTAAGGTAACACCTTTGACCTTGTAGGAAACTGAAAAATTAATTTTAAAAAGCCTATTTTAGACACAGTGTCTAAGTTGACACTTAGCTGCGGAGCCTAATTTATTTACAGAGGTAATACTAGAGGAATAAATAGTAAATGGTGACATTAGAGATAAATGATGAGGGCCTTAAAAGAAGGGGAGCTCAGGCCAGGTTGCGGGAAGGGTTCTTGAAAGATCCTGGATGAGTTTCTAGGTTCTCCAGTGGCTTGCTACCCTAGGCCTGGGGCATGAGGTGGCATCAGCATCCTGAAGGAGGCCAGCAGTACAGTGGTGTGGGTGATAGCATAATGAGAATGCTACAGTATCATTGTACAACAGAGGAGACTAAACACAACTTAACCTTAGCACTAGTTAACCTGTACTAGATCAGGGAGCCCATAGAATGGATATGTGGAATAGTACCTGTGTACACAATGGATGTAGAGATACTTTAATTAAAGATACTTAACTCTTTAATTGCCTCTCGTCAATACTACTGTTGCCTGTAATGTGTCTGCTAATGTTTGTTGACCACTTGATGCCTTACAACTATGGAACTGGGGCAGTCCTGTTACTCTTAGATTAAAAAGAAATTGAAAGGAGCTCAGAAGTGGGCTTCTTCATAGCTGTGCCAGCGGACTAGGGGGAAGAGAGAGTAATATTTTCCCAAAATTAATTCGTATTTTTAAAAGTTTATTTATTTTTTTGTTTCATGTGCATTGGTGGTTTTGCCTGCATGTATGTCTATGTGAGGGTGTTGGGTCCCCTGAAACTGAAGTTACAGACAGCTGTGAGTTGCAATATGGGTGCTGGGAATGGAACCCAGATCCTTTGGAACAGCAGCCCGTGCTCTTAAACACTGAGCCACCTCCCCAGTCCATTAAAACAGAATTTAAATGAATTCTTTTTGCTTGTTTTAATAAACTTTAAAAAGCCAAATTATTCCACAAGTTAATTTGTAACTGTTCTGTTCAATGTTCTAGTTTTGATTTTCTATCTTTGAAACATATCTGCAGAATATTATATTTATTTTGTTAATCTATGAGCTATTGAGACCAATGCCTAGAAAAGTTGTTATGATATATGTTGTTAAATTAAACTACAGATTGTAACTATCTCATTCTAAATGTCTTTTAGCTCAATCTGTAAAACCAAGTACACGAAGAAAGAAGGGGATTGAACTGGGAGACATTCAAAGCTCCATTGAGTCTATAAAACAAACACAGGAAGAAATTAAAAGGTGATATATTCTGACAATGACTAGTCCTTTGAGTCCAGAGTCAAGCCCTGTTACATAAAATCATGCAGACTTCACGCCTTCATAATTCTGCTGAGGTTTAAATTAGAGCCCTGGCCTCTGTTGCCTTAATTCTGAAACTTAAAACTTCTTCCCATATTCACTAGGGAAGGGATGGAATCATGAGGGTTTTCTTTTTGTGAGGGTAGAATGTTTTACTGCTGATGGCATGCTAGGAACGTAGCTGGGGGAGATGTAGTGGAAAAATTATTTCTGAGAAAGTGGACCAACTTACTTGTTCCTGCAGTCCCCCAGGTGTGTGGCTAATATGTGACTATAATGTGCCATTTCATAAAAAACTGAAATACCCGCATAGCATAGTCACTGCCCGGAGACCAGAATACTTCATACATGAGCGTGCACATGTGCACACACACCACTCTGTGATCTAGCACCTAATAGTTATTAACACTTAACAGAGGGCCTGGAGGCAAACGGTTCCTGTTTCTGTCCCCTTACTGAGACTAGCTATGGAAGTTTCTAAATGTTTAATATTAAGGATGTATGTTTAGGGCAATTAAATAGGAAAAATCTTCCTCTGTTCTTGGCTACCTTCTCTCTTACATGCAGCTGAGATTTTACCTCCAGCCTCATTGCTGTCCCCTGGACCTGTCCTGCCCCATGCTTCTGTCATGTGAACCTTCCCATCTACCGTGCTGTGTGCACACCCATTTGGACCATTGCCCTTAATAACCTACTTCTCAGATAGCCCTTCTTTCCATTGTATTCATCAAGAAAAACTGGCTGAGTGTGGTGGTACACATCTTTCATCACAACACTCAGGAGGCAGAGATAGGAAAAGCTCTAGCCTAGGCTATGCAAAGCATTCTAGGGGGTTGGCAGGTGGCAGGGTTGGAGGGACAGACACCAGACACAGTCTCAAAAGAGAAAGAAAAGTAAAAACTTGGCTTATCCACTGGATTTGTTTTCAAACATCACCTTCTTGTACCATTTCTGATCATTTACCCAGCCCTGTACATGAGCGTGCCTAACTTTTCATCTATCTTCCTTTCCAGCCCCCTTCATAGTTGCTCTTGTACGTGCTGTTGGTGCTTCAGAGCAGGCAGAACAGCATATGCATCTTGAGTTATCGTGCCTTAAACTGGTGTTCACATTATATAATTTAATTATATGTATAAACCTACTTGGTTGCTTTTGCCTCCTTTCTGTTCATAGCACAATCCCAAAGCAAAATAATCACTCATCAGCTCCTTTTGAAAATACTCTGTATATTTCATGAGTAAATTCACATTTTTTTTTTAGCACAAGAAAAGCTGTTGGATATTCTTCAATTTGAGAGTGTTGGGAAATCTGTTGTGATATTTTTTTGTTGGAGAATTTGGAATTTTTACTCCACTCTTGTCCCCCAGTTAAAGATAAAAGAAACTTAGCCAACTAAAGAATACTCTTCCTGAACCACTATTGTAATAGAAAAGATAATATATTTGTGTATCATTAAACAGTGATAATTATGCTTGATATGGTATCATAAAGTACTGTGCTTGATACAGTATACCTACAAGCTGCTAACCTGAATCCTGGCAGCTTCAGGTCTTGGTTAAGGTAGTAATAGAGTGCACTATGTTACTTTAGGTAATGTAATTAAACACCTTGTAACAGTATAGTAACAAAGTATAATAATGAAGTTTTGTGCTAACATTTCTAAAAAAAATTATTAAATTTATTGTTGCTTATTTTGCAGAAATATTATGGCTCTTCGAAATCATTTACTTTCAAGTACACCTGCTACGGATTATTTTCTGCAACAGAAAGACTACTTCGTCATTTTCCTTCTGATTTTGCTTCAAGTCATAATAAACTTTATGTTTAAGTAGAAGTTCTCAACAGTTGAATCAATGAACTAGAAAGGTCACATTTGACCTGGGACCAATGTTCAAATTCATTTATTCAAGCATCACAATATTTCTGAATCAAACAAACAAAGTTAGGAGATAAATGTAGAAGTGTCTGCCTACTTTTCATGTCTTTTATCCTTAACTCGAAGCAAGAGCTATTCTATTTGGTTATTAAAATCAGCTTGTGTTAAGTGCCAGAACACTTTTATGAGACTGTGCCTACATGTGAGTATAATAAATCCACATGTGTATATAAGAACTCTTACCTGACAGTAGTTTCTGTATTTTGCAGTATGTTATGAAATATTCTGATACCATCGTTCGTAACAAAAATGCTGTCACTCTTATAAATATATGTATAGTCAACTGTTTTCTTCACAAGACTGGCATACAATGTTCATTAAGGAATTACAGTGGAGAAATGTTAGATAATAGATATATTATGAATAATTCGATACGTTATACTGTTAAATCCATCTCCCAGGTGTCTAGCTCAATTGTCTTCTTAGAAACACCGAGAAAAAGCGTGAGTGATCAGATATAATATATTGTAAGGGGCAAGTAGAAAAATTTTAAGAGTTTACACAAGATTTTCTAACCCCTAGGACTTAATGTTATAGGTGAATACATATTTCTATATATGAATAATAAAGACTGGTATGCAGCCACATGGATCTATATGTTACAATTCCACCTTAAGCACTTGCTGGAAACAGAATGGTCAGAGGTGTTTATAGGGTATGTGAAATCCTGATAATTTGGTGTTTTCTGTATACAAACCATTTTAGCTTTCATTTGGACGCTGGAGTGTCCAGTGAGTAAATAGAGAAAGTTTCTAATTCATAATTTACTTCAAAAGTCAAAAAAAGCGGTAAGAAAAGACACTGCAGTGGCCTTTATTCTAAGACATTCAAATCAGTTTGCTTAAATGTGCAATAAGTTGAGCATTGGAGAATATCAGGTTATGAAGCTTATTATCTCTTTTCATTATCCTGTGGAAACCACAGTTTTACACTATTCCTTCTGTTCAAGCTCAGGCAAATTTTGTTCCTAAGGGATTTTGCCTATTTTTTCAGTTTAATATTGTGTTTTTACATAAATATTTATTATTGTCAAAAACTTCTTTAAAAGGCAATTAAGTTTTGAAACATTTCATGAAATTTACATTCCTCAAACTACAGGTTTTAGAAGGGTTTATACATTGTGAAAAACTAAGAAAGAGCTGTTGGTCTGGCTACATCTGCCTTCAGCTAAAAGAAACTGATGAGATACAAGTAAAACTACAGTCAGCTCTATGCTGTGAGGAATACAAAACCAAGAGATCACTGCTACATTGCTAAAACCGAAAGTCCCTTCTTTCTAACGAATATAACTATATTGAATATCCTTAGGTTCCTATGAAAAGCCATTTCCCATGTGGTGTTAGCAAAAAAAAAAAAAAAAAAAAAAAATGCTGTATTTCATATGGAAATATTTTAAACCTTTAACAGCATAAGCAAGATGTACCTGTATCCAGTATTTCATTATTATGGAGTTTTGGGTTATATTTCATATTTGTCAATATATTTTTTGTATTCATATTCTACCAATATTATGCTCAACTGCCTATTATTCATTGATGTGATTTTTGTAAATATTGTACAACTTGATCTTTATATGATTTTAAATTAGTATTAATTTATATTATATATAACCTGATTGGTTGATCACTAGAAGCTGTTTCATTGTTAAACCCTGAGATGTTAAACTGTTGGTGACCTGCCTTAGGGCTCCTTCTTAATCCTTTGTGGTCTTTCTTGTGATCTAAACAGTGCTTTATTTGTATTGATACCCGACACTAGAAAGGTAATTGGGTTTTTTTTTTGTTTGTTTGTTTATTTTTGTTTTGTTTTTGTTTTTAATTTCACTTTAGAGCTAATTTTAATGGATCCTTACCCAAAGAATCAGAAACTAATCAACAGGGTGACTATTTCTTATACACTAAAAGCTTATGTTTAATTGAATGCCTGTCTGACACTTTTAGTTGTATGAGTTTCTTTCTGTGAACTGAACACAAAACTCAGGAATTGGTGGCTTCATATGTAAGTCCTTTAAACAACATAATTGAACTTGAGTTTAGATAGACTGTGATGACTTTGAACATTCTGATCTGAGGGTTATCTAAATGGATTCATAATGGCTGTGACTCAGTGTTCCAAACTGTCTGCACATGCCATGCGGTTTCTAGGGCTTTTTGACTATGACCAGTTTTCTTCATCAAAAATTTTATTTTTTCACATAAAATTTAGATAAGTAATAATAATTACTGGTATTTTCATTTTTCAGTTGCTAAATGTCTTCAGTTGTCATCCATTTAGTAAGTCGTTGCTGGCTAGGAAAATATAGTAATAAACATCTGAGGTGTTGGTGTGCTACAGCAATAGATACTTGTCATTTCTATCTCTACTTTCTGAGTATGGCTTAGAAAGGCACAGTGGTAATCTTTGTCACAGCTCAGTTGACAACTGCATTCCATTGAAAAGTTGGCCTTGTAAGATACAATCCTCATTTAATATTTCATGCTTTTGTGCCTTTAAGGAAAATTTTGTCCTTTTTTTGTTACAGAACTGTAGTGTGTTCTAAGTGTTTATAGGCTTATTTGTCATAAAAGGGTCATTTCTCTGTATCACTTTAGTTCCTTTTATATAGCTGAAGAATATGTAAGCAGTAATGCTGTACTTTTATAAGGGTTTGTCTAGTTAACTATTTCAAGTATCTTCATACTCAGACATCATTGAAGTAAACCTGTTAGATTATTCTGAGTATTAGTAAACAGTGCCTTTTTGATGGAATTCACACTGTTTTGGATGTCAACATGTGCCATATTCACAGAATTTTGTGGAAGGCAGTTTTAACTTTTTGAAGAATATCTTCATCAAAATTTTAAAAAACAAATGTATAAAATGTCATTGTTTTTCAATGTTTAGCATTTCTAGTCAGCAGTAAATAGTTTTGTTTTACTTTTTTGTCTTATTACAGGGATGATGGCATAAGATAAGCCATACAGGAAACTGCAGATTATTTTGAATTATGTTAAATATAAATAAATAAAATATTCATGTTTATATCAAATTTTCTAATTTGACCCAGTAGGAAGAACCTCCCATAATTAAATAAGTTTACATTTCAGCTTCTTTCTTATTTGACTAAGTGTAAAAAGAGATTCTTTAAAATGTATTACCTGCCACCACTGCATAATTTGGTTCATTTTGTTATGTATTATGTGGATTTAGTATATATCGAGTTTTGTTACAATTAAAATACTATTTTGTTACAGTTTTTAATTGAAGATGGACTGTTAAAATTGTACAGGACCAGTGTCTTATTAATAAGATTAACATATTTAGTGAGAGCCACAGGAAAACCTTGACAAAAGTGAATGTGACTATACTTAATATGAAGTATTTAGAAAAATTAGCTTCTTCATTTATCATGAAAATTATTTTATTATCATATATTGAAATTCTTTATTTGAAAAATAATGTCATGAAACATTTGAATTACAAGCCACAGAACTTCAGTTGAATTTATTTCCACTTTTGACATGTTAAATATACATTTAATTTTAAATACTTCAGTTAATGGCTGTTTATAAAATCAAGCACTACCACTGGTCAGTTTTGTATGATAGGATATAAGTATGTTGTTACCTGCAATGTAAGTATAACACGCTGTTGAATTCTTTTAAGGTGCATAGTAAACGTATAGATAGTCACAGGCGGTTTTGTAATGTATACATTTCTAATCTATTATTCCTAACCTGTTACGTTTGCAGAGAGAAAAGAATTTTTCTAATGATCTGTAAAATTATGTTAACCTCTACAAGTAGGTATTCTAAATAAACTTTTTTTAAAAAGAGCAATCTGTGATTCAATGATTCTTGATATAATACAGTAACTAATCCTCTCATTTTGTGTGTGCGTGTGTGCGTGTGTGCATGCATGCGAAAGATGGGTACAGGCTTGACAGGAATTTAACAACTCTTAACATGTTTTACTTGGTACTTTATATTCATTCTTAAGAGAAGTGGAAACTATACATATTTCATATGTAAGAATGAAAGCACAAGCTTTCTGAAAAGGTAAACCTTTTGAATTATGTCTACATAGTGACACAGTGCACTTAAGTAGAACCTTGACTGTAGTATTTAAATGTTTGAACTAGCCTCCTGTTAAGTATATATTAAGATAATGCCCTATGATGAATGCAACGAGGAAAAAAAAGCATTAACATCGAAATGCTGTTTTCCCTTCCAGTCACCTATCTGAAGCCCACACTGAGTAAACCTCAGCTAAGTTCTAGGAAAGTTTTGTTCTTGATTTCACCCTCCTCTCTCCCTATTCTAGCTTGCCCCTCAGAACCACTTGCTATTTCTGGAAATAATGGAAGGAGAGCCTACAATTTACTGTTTTGAATGGAATAAGGAAACAGCTGTCAATGTTAACTTTCAGTGAATATCTACAAGATCAGTTTCCGGCTAATATTGACGTTTTTGTTCTGCATTCTTTTCCTGTGGGTGTCAAGAACCACCATAAGAATATGAGTGAAGGACAAACACTTGACTGCACATCGTGTTACAAACTATACAAAGTACTTTCTGGCGTATCCACCTCAGAAGTTTCAAGATTTTTTATGTTAGCTCAGATTTTATTTTATTTTTTTAAGATGAGGAAAGCAGGAACCACAGACTTTATTTGCTGAATGTCGGGGTCGAGTGACTGGAAGAACCGCTTCAGCTATGAATCCACAGCTAAAGCTCTCCCTGAAGCCTCTGTTTAATATTTGAAATATCTGGGATTGTAAACAGCACATGAAGCAAACGTGTGCTGACTCGAACATGATTGATAACCGATGTGAATAAAGGACAAACATCTTATTTCTGGTAAGGTGGTAAACCAGGTGGGGTTTCTTCTACACCTGAACGCGGAAAAGGCGGCACACTCCAGCCTAAAAATGGCGGTGGCCGACCTCTCGCTGGTGGCCCCGCGACCTAAACCTATTTATATACATAAAAGTATATTTGCCTGAAGGCAAGGCGCGCGACCGATACAGCCTAGGCACTACAGCAGTAAGCCTGAGATGGGGGCGGTACCCACGAGCCTTCGCCCCAGCCCCTCCGTGTGCAGACCTGTGGGTGCAGAGGCCAAGGTCGCCGGCAGAGCTGGAGGGCAGATCTGCACCCGGAGACCCCGGGACATCCCACTGCGGGGCACAGGGCTCTTCCGCTACGCGAGGCGTGACCAATCTACCGCACTTCCGGCTTTCTCTCCGCCTTTTCCGCATCCGCCCTCCAGCGGTCCTGACCTTCCTCCCTCTGCCTAACGGGGGCGTTTCCCATGGTTCCGGATCCATGGCGTCGCCGGGGTCGGTGACCGCGGCGCTGCGGGTGGTTGAAGCATTAGAAACCATCGCGAACCGCTGCGTGGGTCCCGAGGGCGGCCAAGTGTTGTGTACGAAGCCCACCGGCGAGGTGCTGCTCAGCCGGGATGGAGGCCGCCTCCTGGAGGCGCTGCTCTTGGAGCATCCCTTAGCCAGGTACCTCGCTCCACCTGCAGCCCCGCCAGGCCGCAGTCTCCCCCAACCTCCCATCTAGGCTGTGAACCTGGATAAAACGGTCTGGTAAGACCAATGGAGATGTCGGGTTAGGGCGCTGCCCAAACCTCACCACCAACCTAAAACACTTCTTTCCCATCCCGCAGATCTTAGACTAGAAATAGAATAGCCTAGAAAAAGTAAAGCTAAGGCTGTATGTCAAAAAGACGGTAGTCTTTATGTCTGTAGCTATGAAAATACGGGTTTAACTTGGCAGCAACGTAGAATATCTTAGTTACTTCGTTTTTCCTTCTCTATACAGGATGATAGTGGCATGTGTTTCCAGTCACCTTAAAAAAACAGGAGATGGTGCTAAAACATTTATTATTTTTCTTGGCCATTTACTCAGAGGACTTCATACAGTGAAGGAAAAAGAAACATATTCATTCACTTCTGAAAATATTCAGACCCATGAAAGGCACTGGAAAAACTGCTGTCAGTGGAAAAGTATTTCCCAGGCGCTGCTAACATTTCAGACACAAATACTAGATCGTATTGTGGACCAGTATTTAAGCAGGCACTATTTGTCTGTCTTTTCTTCGTCTGCTAAAGGACGAACGCTGTGCAGGCGCTCTGTAGAGCTACTCCTGGAAGCTTACTTGTGTGGAAGAGTGGGGAGAAACAACCACAGATTCATCTCACAGTTGATGTGTGACTACATTTTCAAGTGTATGGCTTGTGAAAGTGGGGCTGAAGTATTTGAGTTGGTGGACAACTGTTTTGAAGAGTTGAATGTTGGTGTGTCAGGCCTTCCTGTTTCAGATTCTAGAATTGTGGGTGGCCTTGTGCTTTCCCGAGACTTTTCTGTGTATTGCCCAGCAGATGGAGACATAAGGATGGTGATGATAACAGAAATCCTCCAGCCTCTGTTTTCATCATCCAGATCAGAATTTATTCTAAATTCAGAAGCGCAGTTTCAGGCATCTCAGTGTTGGATCATGGAAAGGACAAAAACAGTAATGAAACACTTGCGAAGTCAAAATATAAAACTGCTCCTGTCCAGTGTGAAGCAGCCAGACCTAGTTATTTATTGTGCAAGACTGAATAGCATATCAGTGGTGGAGTGTTTATCACCTGAAGAAGTTTCTCTTGTCCAGAGGATCACTGGTCTTTCTCCTTGTGTCCTACCACAGGTCACTTCACAGGGTGAAATTTCTGATACGACTTTGGTGAAATTTTGTAAACCCTTCATCCTTAGATCCAAGAGATATGTTCATCTTGGCTTGATTAGCACTTGTGCATTTATACCTCACTGTATGATACTTTGCGGACCAGTTCTGGGTCTTGTGCACCAACATGAGAGTGCTTTCCGTGGAGCATTTAAGATGCTTCGGCAATTATTTACTGACTTGGATCTAAATTACATTACACAAACCAAAGAGCAATGTGACTCAAGTCCTCTTCCTTACAACAACTGCAGAGAAAGTAACGAGTTACCAGAACTTGGTAAGTGGCCGGACACAATAGCGAAGAACGAAAATAAGTTGGAAAAAACTCACACATATTTAGAAGTATATTCAAATTTGGTGGCAGCAGATACAGAATTAAGTACACATACGCCATGGTCAGCACACAAGGAGACGCTAAAAGATACATCCCAAACAGATGAAATATTGAAGTGCTTGTCCCCAGAAAAAGGCTTGATAGTTGAAGACCATGAGCTGTTCATTCAGGGTAACTCCAGTGGAAATCCTACAGCAGAAAACACTAGAACAGAAGTTTCTTTGGAAGATTTGCATGTCACAGATAATCCCAGAAAAGGGTGCGTGTCGTCCATGATACACAAGTCACTGGAGACCTGTGCCTCCCAGGGTTACTGTTCGTCAGCTGTGCCAGCAGGCTGTGTGTTGCCAGTGGGGGGCCATTTTGAGATTCTGATGCATTACTACCTTCTCAGCTATGCCAAGCAGTGCCGGGAATCGGGTGAAACCATGGTCAGTATGTTAATAGCTAGTGCGCTTTTAGGCATCCCTAAAATCCTTCATAAGCCTAAAAAGGGGAAAGACAGCTTCCCATACATATATACACGTTCTCTCCACGTGCTGCAAACCAACCAACCCATGGTAAGTGGTCAGTCAGGCTTGGAGTCAGTAGCTGGTAAGTACCAGTTACTTACTTCAGTTCTTCAGTGTTTGATAAAAATATTAAGCATTGATTTAATAATCAACATTAAGAGACAGCCTCCGAAAGTCGATGACCAAGATTCAGAAGACGAACTTTAACACTTAAGTTTTTGCTGCTCAAACTTCTAATCTGGGGCCAGGGAGATGGCTCGGTGGACAAAGGCATTTAATGCCAAACCTGATGTCCAGGCTCTACTGGGTGGAAGGAGAATGAAGTCCTGAGAAGTGCCCTGGGTCCTACGCACACATTTGCAGACACGACAACTAAATGCTAAGAAAAAAATGTATTCAACTCAACTAAATATTAAAACAGGCTTCTGGCTGACTTTGAGGTCAAACCAGTCTTTAGCTTAAGTACATTGAGTCCACCAGACCATCCAGACACAAATATCAGCTCTGTGGACCAAACCTGACCTAATATGTCTCTTTCCTACATCAAATATGTTTCGAGCCTCTTTTACCCTGTGTCTAAGGGAGCTTGTCTCTGTATTTCCTTTTCTGTATTTTCCATTTTATTTCCCTCAGCTTTGTGTATTTCATAGGGTTATGTAATCTACTGACTTGAATGAGGTCTTCAGGTACTGTCTTACGTGGTTTATAAACATGAATATAAAATGTTACTGTTTTACTTTATTTACTGTAAAGTAGTAAATAGAAGTCAGATTTTCGTTGTAAAAGCATATAAATTAATTTTCCTTTTGTGTGCCATTTGGTTTATTTCTATTTCTATTGAAAACTGTTGGGGGAGAAGGAGAAGATTCAACAGGTAATAATTTGCCACCCAGCTCTGGCAACCTGCATTTGAAGGAGAGAACTAACTCCACAAAGCTGTACTCTGGACTCCACATGTATCCTGTGGCACTATGAACACACACATGCACACACATAGTAAATCTCACAATCTGTTAAAATAGAGCTATTTGTTGTGAATTCGCCTTTTATAGTTAGAAGTGAATGGCAGAAAAGATGGGGAATTTGTTCTTTTCATTTTTTTTCCTGACTCTAAGTCTGAGGATTTCATGCAGTTGCTCACTTTTCCTTGTTTTAGTGCATTGCCACAGTTCAATAGCAACAAATAATTTGACAATTATTTCTAGTGTAAATTTACAAGTGTTTGGGTGTCACTTTAAAAGCTTGGAAGTGCAAACAGCAATACTGTGCCTGGAGTCATGGATAAGGACAGTGTCGTCTTCTTTCAGTAATTATCTGTAACACCCAAAACAATGCTTTGTTTACACCGGTGTCTAAATGTATTTGTTAAATGACAGAGTGTTCTCTCAGCCCATTCCCCTGAAGACACGGTTCTAGTTTATTCACTGAGTAAAGTCTTACTAAGCAAATACTAGATTATATGCTGAATTTGCTATGCTTTCATGCGCTTTCTTCAAAGGTTAATGGATAGATAGATGACATTGATTTCATCAAATTTAGGAAAGGGAAAAAAGAAGCACACCCTTATTTTTGAAAACCTGGCTAGTGATGTGTTTGTAAACTGTAGTGCGCTGGTGTAGCTCTGGGAAAAAAGGGTATGTTGTACTGGCATAAGGAACCTGAGCCTGAATCCCCAGTACCTACCTCAAGGCCGGGTTGGACAACACGCCTCTGAAGCTGCAGTTGGGGGATGTGGAGACAGGCATATCCCTGGAGCTTTCCCGCCAGCTAGCCAGGCCAATGGATTGCTCCAGGTTCAATCAGACACTCAAAATACCTGGAGAGGAAATGAGGAAATACATCCAAAATCAGCGTACCCCTCATCCCTGACCTCCATCTGTGCATTTGCACCTGAATACCCCACAACACACACATACATTCAATTCTGTATGTATTGTTCACCATACAAACCCATAGTATTTTCATGCACTCATGAAGTCCCATGACTTTTACATTGTTTACAGCACTGTATTGAAGGTTTATGCCAGATGGGACATTAAATTTTCTGGGAACAGCAAGAATAATCTCTTACTGAATTCGTATTAGTTGTACACTAAATTGCTGTACAACTTTTCTGTTTAATTTTAATTGCCTGTCAAGTTATTTTGCTTCATTTTGTTGTTGCTTCGAATGTTCTTCAGTCTTGCAGTGGTTCTCAACCTTTCTAACCCCTTAATACAGTTCTTCTTGTTGTGGTGAACCCCAACCATGAGATTATTCCGTTGCTGCTTTATAACTATAAATTTGCTATTGTTATGAATCATCATGTAAATATCTGATATGCAGGATGTCTGATAGGTGAGTCAGGAGTCATGACCCCAGGTTGAGAACCACTGCTTTACATGCACTTAAAGACTTTTCCAGATGGTCTGTATTGTGGTTCTTCCTCCCCCCCCCACCCCCAAACATCAACAGCCCCCTCCTCCCGGTCTGTGTTTGATTTTTTTGGGACAAGGTTTCTCTGAGTAGCTCTGGCTGTCCTGGAACTCACTCTGTAGCCCAGGCTGGCCTCTAACTCAAGAGGTCCACTTGCCTCTGCCTCTGAAGTGCTGGGATTACAGGCATGCACCCCTCCCAGCCCCTACCTCCAGGATGTTGGCTTTCTTTAATCTGTAAAGTGTCAGTAGTTAGACTTTTGTCAACTGAGAGATTGTCTTTGAAAGATTGGCACCTGGTGTTCTAGTTTGCATAAAGTCACTTTCTAATAGGTATCTGTTCAGGGCATACTTGTTGAATGAATTTAGTCACATGCTGTTCATAGGGAACCTCATGGAGTCATACTTTTCTTATAAATTTCCATGGGGAAAAGTCTGTTTGGGGGAGGGGGACAGACAGTGTAGAGCAGAATACTGAAAGTGATGGCATGGACCTGTAGCCCTAGCCCTGGAAGGGTGGAGGCTAAAGGTCCAGGAGTTCAAGACCAGCCTGGGCTACAGGAGATAAACTCAGAAGGAAATCAGACAGGCGAAGGGAGGAAAAAGGAAAAAAGAAGAACATCTGTATATAAAATAGTAATAAAATTAAAAATATATTCCTCACTGGTGGTACTAAAACTGGTAAGTGATCTTTCCAGAATTAAAACTGAGGTGTTTACGTCTTTGGCTTTTTGTTTTGTTTTTTGAGACAGGATTTTTCTGGGTGGCTCTGGCTGACCTAGAAGTTGCTCTGTAGACCTGGCTGGCCTTGAACCCACAGAGCTCCACCTGCCTCTGTCTCGCAGAGTGCTGGGATTACCATTGCGAAGCACCACCACCTGGCTAGTAGATCATTTTTTAAATATAACTAAATTCCACAAGGAATTACAAGGACAGGACCTGTAATAAGAACCAAGTTACAGTAAGGATCTGAAATAAAGACTGGAGACAAAGGGAGATGTGGAGACAGTTTAAAATCAAGATCATTTTCCTGTTTTCTGGTAAGCGATAGCAGAACTATTCCTGTTTGGGGCACTGGGGTTGGCTGAGCCCATCTGGACTTCTCTGTGTAGTCGTAGGGTGAGCCAAGTTGAGGGAAGAGAGCTTGGACCTCGCACTGCTCAGTGGAAGAGTGTCGCTGTCTGATTGTAACAACAGTATGTGGACTGGATGTATAGAGGAAGTACGGTCTGCTGCTCCACAGGCAGGAAAAGAAGACAAATTTCCTCCTTGGCAAGCTTTTGAAAGGCCTCATGTAAACCCACCTCTCACAAGGACACATCCTCCAGGAACCTTTATCAGCCTGATGTTTTCTTGAGCCTGCATGAGCCATTTTTATCTTCAAAGCAGTAGGCATTTAATAATTGAACATCCTTGAACTGCTTCAGCCAAAAGAGCTATTTACTCAACTTTACAGGAAAGAGGTGTCATGGTATTTTTGTTTCAGACTGAAAGGAATGGGACATATGAAGACAGTTTAGGCTTGAGCAGGAATTGCTTATTCTCTCCCAAAAGGGATATATGCATTTGTTTACTGTCATAGGAAAAAATACAGTTTTTTATTCGGTTTCACCTGTAAATGGAACATGGGCTTGTCTGTAGCTGAACTTTAGTCCAGGCCAATGCCCTGGGGTATGAAAGGCGCAGGAATGAGGCGTGGAGCGTGGATCTCTGCATGACCAAGCAGAGGCACTCCAACCCCCTAGACTCTACCCCCAATACTTGTAGGAGAGTGAAATGAGCCTCCATTTAGCGCTGCCTTCCCGAGCTCAGCTAAGAGGAGTTTGCCTTCTAATTGCCGTTTCTTTAGCCCTTGGACTGGCTCCTTAGCTAGTGTTTAATCACTTTACGTTTTGCATTCTCTGAAGGGATGGATATTCTTATGGTACTGATGGTTATGTGTTTTTTTTTCCTAATCCAAGCATCTTCATTGTATCCTTTTCCCAATATGGACATCTTTTGGGCTTTTTATTCCAGTCAGAGTGTGGCTTAGGAAGATTTCCCATCAGAAACGAAGCTGCCTTCACTGGAAACAGTCTTCGCTTTCCCAATTGCCTGTACCGCCTAACTGCCCCCCACAGACTAAAACACTTTATCAGGAATTCTTGATTTGATAATTACACCAATGAGAGTCTCCATAGCTTTTGTCACGGTGTGCAGCCCGCCCATGGAGCTCTAAGTAGTCATGAGAGGAGGAATTGTCCTCTTTAGAGGGAGCAGCCACCGAGCATCCGGTGTGAACTTTCCCAAGATGCTCTTAAGAAGAAGCATACATTCCTTTCTGTCATTTTCTGTGGTCTGTGGCATTGGTGGCATTGGTCATTCCAAACTTTGGTGTATGTTTTGAGTTGGACTTCTTGAATTGGTAGGGAATAATCTGGGGGGGAAATGATGCTATTTTTCCATTGTAAATTGGCAATGGATGGTTGGAAAAGAAAGCCCATCCACAGATAGGTTGATAGGTTAATGAGACCAGGAAATCTGATCGAGAGGAATGCCACAGCATAAATGGCATCAGCAATTTTTATTTCAAATTCAAATATAGAAATAAGGACATGAGATTAGCATTCTAGGCCCTGAGCTGCATAGACAACTTCCTGAAAACAACAACAACAACAAAGAACTGAAGGCCTTGTGTCGCTCAGATAAAAAACAAAAAAAAACAAAACAAAACTGCATATACATAGATGAAGAGATGAAAGAATAAATGCAGTGCTAGCCTACTGAAAACAACATCAGCTTCAGTAAACCAGAGGATCCTCTCAGACGAGGCAGCTGTGATTTCTGGTCTTCATCCCTTTGATGTATAATTTCCCCGTAGAGTCCTCATTCGGATCAGTGTGTTACTGCGCCTGTTTCCTTCTATACAACCACAAGTGGGGACCCTCTCCTCTACACACTCATGAAGCATTTGATTATTTTACTCCACCCCTTTTTTGAACAAGAAATCCACATGAGTCATATTTTATTTCTTGATTAAAATATATATATCCTTTAAGAACCAGTGTGTGTGGGCTTCTTGATGCAATAAATCTAAATAAAAGTATAGTATGTCCCAGAGGCAGGTGTGGCCGGAAAAACAGAAGCGCTGAGTTCATCAGTACTGTTGTGACTTTTAGGATCTTCGTAGAGCCCAAGACTCTATCCAAATACTCTGCAGTGCTTGGCCCATACAAACTGTAAGTAGCTCTCTGTGTTTTGACCAGTTGTGGCTTTCTGTAATGGTCTCTATCCGCTGCAAAAAGTAGCATCTTTGTTGAGGGTTGAAAGCCACCTGTGGGTGTAGGGAAAAGTATTTATAACGCAGTTAAAAATTATAGTGGTTTAGGAAAGTGGCAAGAGCATGTTCTCCTGTAGGATCCAGGGCCTTAACAGCTGTGGGCAGTTGGCTAAGTTTTAGTGCTGGGCATGAATTCCCTCCTATTGAGCATGCCTAATGTACCATTAGGTGTCTGTTGGTTACCCCCCCAAGTGCCACTGTTGCACCTTCAGGAGTAGTTTGCTGTGATGGTCGTTGTTGTGGTTTGTAGGCATTGCAAGCTGTCACTTCTTGAGACCCCCAAATTAAGAAACCCATTAAATGTACTTTTAATGTACACAAAGTATCCATGTAAGCGTGTATTTCTGCACTGAGTGCATTGTGTATGCCAGCATCTGAGTATGTTTATGGCGCATGGTGATTAAATGGGATGTGACATCAGGAAATTATCAACATTGCCTACGATCACAGATGATGCTGAACTGGCATTGAAAGAGGAAATAATGTCTTAGCTGTGAAATAGGAGTACTAATGACAGCCATTTGCACCTGTCCCTCACCCATTTATTTTTAATCACACAATTACAATCGTGTGTCATCAGATAGGTGCCCACTGAGCTCCACATAAGCAGTGGAGTAGCCATCTCTACTTTTAGGCCTCTATTCCAGTATCAGTTTGGTTTGAGACCTGAGTAGGATGATCACCTGTTCACAGCCATTAGCTTAAGGTCCCTGTTATTTAGGGACTATCAAGATGAACAGGACCCTCCACAGTTCAAGAACCGACAACACCAGGGGAAGTAGATGACTCTGGATATCTTGGGCACCTCCTCACATATGCACATGGACACACACACACACATAAAATTTTAAAATAAATTGTATATGGTAAAGATGCAGACAGGGTATGAATTTGGTGAATGCAGCAAAGATTAATAATATCTTATTATTAAGAAGCCATGGGGGCCATGGTTGCCTCTGATACTTCATAAGATTCAAAGAGTTCCCACAAAGCAAGTGAGCCAATTAGGGGCTCCATCACTGTTCTACATGATGAAGAAAAACCAAGAATGAGTTGGTAATAAAAGTGTGAAAGAAAGGAAGGACTAAAGGAAGGATAAAAAGACATAGAGACAGAGAATGACAAACAGGGGTCAGGAGAAGGAAACGAGAACCCTGAGCAGGTTACCATGTACCAGACCCTTGCTAGGTATCCATCTTGGGCATAGACCAAAAAGCAAAAGAACATGTTCTCTTTTTCATTCTAACAAAATACCTTCATCCTTTATGGATCATATGCATGACTTACAGGCTGTGGTGGTTTGAATAAGAATCCCCCGCCCCCAGACTCGTGTGTTTGAATACTTGGCCCGTAGGCAGTTGCACTATTAGGGGGTGTGGCCTTGTTGGAGTAGTTGTGGCCTTGTTGGAGGAAGTGTGTCACTGTGGGGGCGGACTTTGAGGTCTCAGATGCTCAAGATAGGCCTAGTGTGGAGTTCCCTTCCTACTGCCAGATGTAGAACTCTCAGCTCCTTCTCCAACACCATGTCTGCCTTGATGCCACCAGACTTCCCGACATGATGATAATGGGCTGAAACTGTCAGCCATCCCCCAATTAAATGTTTTCCTTTATAAGAGTTTCTGAGGTCATGGTGTGTCTTCACAGCAATGACTAAGACATTGGTCATTTAGCATGTGCTTGGATCCAGGCTAAGTCCTTTTCAATATATTGACTCATTTAACCTTCAGGATCATCTGACCTTGGGGCTGAAGAGATGGCACGGTGGTTAAGAGCTCTTGCTGTTCTTGCAAAGGAGCCAAGGTAAGTTTCCAGCACCTACCTTCAGTGGTACAAAACAGCCTGTAACGCCAGCTCCTGGGAGCTCCAGCATTCTCTTATGACCTCTGAGGGCTCCTGCACTCTGGTATGCTCTCTCCTTCTCTCTCTATCATGTACAGACAGTCTTGCACATGTGTGTACACACACATCACACCTGCACACACATGCATTTTTTAAAATAAAAAAAAAATCTTAAAAACAAAAGAATTACCCCACCTTGACTCTCATGACAGATACCCATTTATGAAGAGAAGACTGGGAGGTGGGGGAGGTAATCTCCCCAAAGCCCCTCCAAGCCAAACAATCTGCAATCTGGCATGTGTCCTGCGTCTAAGCCTATTGTTAATACAGCCAGGGATGTGATAAATAGAATTTTAAGGTTCCACGGTTTAGAAATGTTCTCGCTTAATCATGACTTGTTGCAAATTAACATAATATGTAATTTAATCACCATTTCAACAGTGATTTTCATTTCAATCAAGATGTCAGCATTTTGTCAGCTTAACAAGTGGGTAGTGGTATCAGAGCTAGTGAGATGGCTCAGCGCTTGCCGCAGTGGTTGATGGTCCGAGTCCCATCCCCAGAACCTACATGGTGGAAAGCAAGCCCTTTGACCACCACCTGCAACACATGAGTGCCCACCACCAGCCACCCCCTACAGGCACACGAACACACACACAAGAACACACACTAAATAAAGAAGCAAGCCAGCAGAGGCGGAACTCTAATGTTATGGTTCACAGAAGAGTCTCGGAAAGCTGTTGTGAGGACACAGGAAGAGGCACAGACTCCGTGTGTTGCCTCTGTGGGTTCCGCCTGCTGCAGTGAGTTTGGGTTCTGTTGCTTTTCAGTAAAGAGACCTTGAGGGAACTGGAATTCAGTTCCAGTTCCAAAGAACTCTAATTTCCCTGCAGAGACCCAGACCAAATTTCTCCATCAGCTTCCTAATATTAATTAATAATGATAGTTTTCAAAAGAAGCCATCTGGATGGTCATTCTTAGAGATTAATTAGATAATTAACTTAGAAGGCTTGTGAAATATAAAGTGCTTCATAAATCCTGAAGGATTTGTGCCCCAATGTTCTCACTAGGCCTAAAGGACTCTACTTCTTTTTAAAATAAAGATGGGAGCTGAAGATGTAGCTCAGCAGTTAGAGCATATGCTGCTCTTGAAGATGTCCTGAGTTCAAGTCAAGCACTGACCCTGGGTAGCTTACCAACCATGTGTTAACTCCAGTTCCAGGTAGATCCAAGCTTCTGGTCTTCACAGACACATGGACTCACACACAGGCACACCCAAACACAGAATTTGAAAGGTCTTAAAGTCTTTTAAAAAAAAAAAAAAACACTAAAAGATATCACAATGATATCTATTACTTGAACTTGGTAATAAATATAAATATGATATGCAATACTATAAAACTCAGAGAAGCCATGGATGAAAATCTGTGTAGATAAGATCCATGAAAAACAACTGATATATTCGACTTAAAATTGACTTAAACATTGTGAAGAATCAAGGGCAAGGCAAGTCACAGAGTTAGAAAAAATATATATAAAGCAAATATCTCTATTTTGAGACAAGATTTCTT
Organism: Meriones unguiculatus; assembly: GCF_030254825.1. Classification (NCBI taxonomy): domain Eukaryota; kingdom Metazoa; phylum Chordata; class Mammalia; order Rodentia; family Muridae; genus Meriones; species Meriones unguiculatus. The sequence continues at coordinate 119,651,438 of NC_083350.1, forward strand.
TGTGTAGCCTTGTCTGATCTAGACTCACTTTGTAGACCAGGCTGGCCTCAAACTCACATAGATTCACCTACCTCTGCTTCCCAGAGTGCTGGAATTACAGGTGTGCACCACCACGGCTGGCTAGCAAATGTCTCATAAAAACTTTTACCAAAAAGATACAAAAAACTACTGAAAGTTAGCAGGGAAGAGTGGACCCAATTAAGAACTTGGGCTTAAGCTTCATGAGGGTAGCTGGGCTCTCTCAGCCAGCCCAACCCTCTATTGTTTCTTTTCCAGTTCTTCAGTATCTTTGGCTTCTTGAAGCCTTTTTCTAGTCTCTATTGAGTGCCCAGTGCTTCAGAGTTATTATTTTAACTTTTTTTCTGTCATTTGAAGGGATCTTGGGAAGAAAAACATGTCAACATATACCTGTCAGCCATTTTTAACATCTAGACCTGGAAACCTGCTGTTTTTACTGTTCAGGTAAGTCTCAACTTTGTGTTTTTTAACAACCAAAGCAACTTGAAAGAACCCAGGAGGGGAATGGCTCAGTTGGTAAAGAGTTTGCCACGTAAGCCTGAGGACCGAGTTTAATCCCCAGAGCCCATATACAAGCTGGGTAGAGTGGGGACGGAGGCAGGGACAGCCAGATTCCTGGCACTCACTGGCCAGCCAGCCACACCTAATCAACCAGCCCCACCGAAAAGATCATGTCTGAAAAATAAGACAGATGGTCCTGAAGAACATCTGACTTGACCTCTGGTCTCCACGTACATACCTATGTATACGCGCGCACACACACAAACACACACACACACACACATAGGTACATACACATACACACATGAACATAGGTACATGCACATAAGAGCCTAGATAGAAATCTAGAGAGAAGACCAATGAAATTGGAAGATGTTTTTTTCTTTCTTTCTTTCTTTCTTTCTTTCTTTCTTTCTTCCTTCCTTCCTTCCTTCCTTCCTTCCTTCCTTTCTTTCTTTTTTCTTTCTTTCCTTTTCTGGGCGGAGGAGGTTCAAGACAGGGTTTATTTTCTCTGGCTGTCCTAGAATTCACTCTGTAGACTAGGCTGGCCTTGAACTCATGGAAATCTGTCTGCCTCTGTCTCCCAAGTGCTGGGATTAAAGGCTCGGCATACCGCGCCTGGTCTGGAAGATGTCTTTCTATTACATATTTCTCAGTTGTAGTTCCAAGATCTTCTAAGCCACTCTCAGTCCTGGATACCTTGACACTGAATTAAAAGGCCTTAGTCAATGAGAGGGCATGGCAAAGAGACAGGATCTATGTTTGAGTTTCTTCTGTGGACTGGTTGAGACAAGCTGGTGCTGAGAAAGGAGAAAAACCACTCAGATACAAAAGAGGGTGATCTGGTGACAATGATTCTCAGCTCAACAAATGGTACAGTCTGCATCTGTGTAGCCACTTCCTGGATCTAAATAGACAGTTCCCTCCCTCCCCCCCACGCCTCACTATCACTGGCTTAGGGCCTAAGTATAGGGAAATCACTACAGGAGTTAAACGTCATTGCTATCCATCTTTTTGATACATTAGGAATCAATACTGCTTGGAATTAAAAAATATACAGAAAAATTCACTGTTACAATGTATTGGCACCAAAATTTCTATGTAACTAATGCCATTGTTTAGATCAGAATTAGTCCCCAGCCTGAGGCTATTGTGAGGTTGTGAAGCTTTTAAGTGGGGTTTAGGTGGGAGTGCTTATTTCACTGGGGTCAGATCCTCAAAAAAGGAGAGTGAGACCAACTCTAGCTCCTTTCTTCTCTTTTGTTTGCTCCCTAGCTACAAGAGGCGTTCAGCTTGCTCTACTTTGTGTTCTTGCTGTGATGGGTTAGCATGCCACAGACTCAATGTAACAAGGCCTACTGACCTCAAACTGAAACCTCCAATGCTGTGAGCCGAAATGAACATTTCCTGCTTTTAAAGTTGATGATCTCAGGTATTTCGTCACTAGCAGAGAGCCGTTGTGACAGTTTTAAATGTCAACTTGCCACACCTGAGTCATGTGGAGGAGAGGCTCAATAGAGAGAGTACTTTTATGATCAGGTTGGTCTGAGGGGTTGTCTGTAGAGGACTGTCTTTATTGCTCAGTAATGTAGAAATGACAGTCCACTGTGGGCAACACCATTCCCTAGGCAGGGAGTCCTGAATTATGTGGAACAGTAAAGGAGCAGGAAGCAGGTAGTGTGAGTGCATTCCTGTCTCTCTGCTCTAGAGTATGAATGTGATGTGAGCAGGTGCTTGAGTTCCTGCCTTGACTTCTCCAAAATGATGGACTGTAATCTAGAATTGTAGGCCAAACAAACCCTCCCTTTTATTATATTGCTTTTCATCTGGGTATTTTATTACAGAAATGGAAAGGAAACCAACATGAGCTGGCTAACACAAAAAGAATATTTTTAAAATATCCAATTTCACAATTTACATATTGCTGGGAGTTGGTCTGATGTTTGTATTTTGTTGCTAATTACTGGCCCTCAAGATCTGGTTATTGCCTGGATACACCTGTCCTTGTGTAAACTTGCCTAAGACATTATTCCTGATTGGTTGATTAAAGGCCTAAAACCTGGGCAAGTCAGAATGGGTAGGTGTGGCTAAGATTTCCTGGCTTTAGGTTCAGGAGACTCACTGGAAAAAGACAGGAAGACAGAAAGAGAGGAGGAAGAAGGGCACCACAGTGGGTTAGCATGGAAAAGGAACCACATGGGCCAGGAGGAATGACTCTAAGAATGTGAAAAGAAACACCAAGATGAAAAACATAAGTAATTATTTATAAGATTATGTATGGAAAATAGCCCCGATAAGAATGGCTAAGGCATGGGATTTGGGCTAGGAGGTTACTGAGAGAGCATTGGTGGAAATATCTCTCCAGCCCAAGGTAAATAAAGCAATTATAAAATCTAACGGGTGTCTGTGTCTTATTAATTATGATAGCAGGTTAGATAATATTGTCATAATAATAATCATAGGGTAAATAGTAATAAACATTCTTTATCCCAATACCAAATTATTGTCAACAACAACATATGATAGCACAGCCCAGCTCCTTCGCTGTATGTGTGGTACCGTAAGTCTGAACAAATACATTCAGTTGTGTAACCATCAACATAGACAAAAACCCATGGTTCCCCAAAGTTGCCTCATGGCCTTTCTCACTGACCTGCCAACTGCTGATTTCATGTTAGTGAACGCAGTGTGCTTTGCTGGAAATAGATGAGTGCCACAGGCTTGTCTCCTGGCATTCACTTCCTGCGTGCCCTGCCCCCACTGCTTGAAGCCCTCCGGTACCTTGCTTTCTTCCCCTAGGTACTCTTACAAGCCTAACACCTGCTTCACCTAAATCCCTCTCTTCTTTAATTCTGTGTGGAGGAAAACCTTTGGAGAATTTTTAGCAAAGGAATTACATAATTTGATTTGCATGCCCCAGGAACCACCTAGTGCTGTGGGGAGATCCTTGCTGATGAGACACACACATTTCAGTTTGGGGGGTGAAAATGTCTACAGCTTGCTTTGAGATGGTTCACCAAAATGTGTGTGTGTGTGTGTGTGTGAGAATTGGTTAATGCTAATTGGCAATATTTAATGTTCACTGCACTTTTTCAACTTTTTATGGGTGTCTCGGTTACTTTTCTGTTGCTATGATAAAATACCTAGGCAAAAAAGACTTGGAGGAGAAAGGACTCATTTCCCATAGGGTCACAGTCCATTCTTCCATGTGTAGTTTGTGTCTTCTTAGATCATAGTTCTCATAATATTTCAGGAACACCCTCTGTGCATTTAATAGATCCAAATGCACATGTTACAAATTCAGAAAAGAAGCCTGGCTAAAATTGTAAAATTTGGAACTGTGAGCCTCCCATGATGTCTAAACTATGGGGCTAGGATCTCCTAGGATTCAGGTATGGTAAAGGCTCAGTCTGTTCTTGGGGGAATAAAATGTTAGCAGCCTGGAAAGAAATGTAGTTCATTGATTCCTCCTGGCCTGACCTCATGCTTCCTGACAAAGCATATTGACTTTCTGTATAGCTTTACCCATAAAGGAAAGGCTGGCCATCTAGGTTTGGAACAGCCTACTTCCTGAGACTGTTTCTGTAATAAATTAGCCATACTTGCAAGCTTGGTTCGAATGACCTTCAGAGGCAGTTGTTGCTATGCTGTCAAAATCTGTTGGTGAGTCTGCTGAGGAGCCAGGCACAGGACTGTGGAAATTCCCCCAGTAAAGGAACCCTGCACAGCTGGCTGCCCACTCTACTCGCTCTCTTCTCTGTGTAGCCTGCCAGGCAAGGAGGTTCCCACATTTCCACAAACTGAAAAATTTCAAGCAAGGTAGAACTAATAGAAAATTCTCTTTCTTTTGTACTGTCACCATCCAGCTGATTTGCCACTGTGCCTCTCAGAGCTTTTCTTCCGCAGTTGCATTTTGCATTTCTTACATCAAGGTCCTTATTACTATTTCAAGAGCTTTCTCTCTGTGTGTGATCTGTGCTTGAAAGTTTTATCTTGTTTCTGGGTCAGTCATATTCAAATAATCCAAAACCAAAACCGGCATGGTAGACTTAGAGAAATCTCCTTCCAACCTCTTCCTAGCTCATGCTTGCTCCCTAAATCACTGTCTATGCAAGCTGGGGTCACTTGGACACACTTGCCAGAAGTGTGACCAGGAAATACAGCCTCTAACTAGTTATTGAAAGGCCCAGCTACATGGTCTTCCTACCTAAGAATGGCTTTGGTGCCATTCTACTGCCTCTATCCTTCAGGACCTCTGGCCTCCCTCCTTCCTCCCTGGGGTAAGGCTGCTGCCTCCTCATGCAAAATCCAGGAATGGTGTCCATTCTACAGTTTACCCATCTTCAGAAATTCTGAGAAAGGAGATAAGTCACTAGCAGCCTTTAAGTCCAGCACTAGATTTAAAGGTGAGAGTTGATGAAGGCAGTGCCCAGAAACAAGAGCTGCATGTGAGGGTTTCTCCTCAGATTCCATCTTGAGAGGTTCCCCCGGAGTCTTGCTCCACAGTAGCTCCTGAGACCTCAGCATCACGGCTTTGGGTATTCTGGGAGTCATTCAGGCATGGCAGCCTGGAGTTCCTCGCTGACCTCCCCACTGTATTCCAACCCCTCCGTCAATATTTGGCTTCTATCATGCATCTGCAGCTCACAACAGCATGGCACATTAGCTTGGCATACTGGAAAATTCCCACCTCCACACGTGAACTCGTCTGTTCTCTAACTCATTCACTAACGTCGCAAACATTGAGCACCTATTATAGTTCAGTAACCATGCTGCATTGTGGGGGTTAGAGGTAGCCGTGACATCGATTCTGTCATTACGGAGCTCACAGTCTGGTTGGAGGAGGGGTAACAAGTAATGGCACATAACGTAATGCGTTCATCAGTAGAACTTCATGTACCGCCAGTGAGATGGCTTAGCAGGTCACCACGCCTGACATCAAGCTTGACAACCTGAGTTCAAATTCTTGGGAGCCACATGGTAGAGGGAAGCAGTCTACTTCCTAAAGTTGTCTTCTCATCTTCATATTCGTGTGCACACACATGCACACAGCTAAATGAATGAAAGAAAAAAAGACAGGAAGGAAGAAAGAAAGGAAATAAAAGCCTTGTGCAGAATTCTACACATTGCTTATTAGTGAAACAGAATAGGGTCAAAATCATTCTCCATCTATCTATCTATCTATCTTGTTCAAAGGAAAGGATAAGGATTTCTCACAGGAAAAAGGGAGGCTATCTGCATGTATGAATGTATGCATGCATGTTTCATGGATCTATATCTGTATGAATATATGTATCATCTATAATTTAGGCAGAGGAGTGACAATCCGATTTGCATTTATAAAGAGAATGTAGATTTTCTAGACTTGGAGTGTCTAGAAGTCAAGGCAGGAAAACGAAAGGGTGGACCCAAGATAATTTTTAGGGTTTGGTCTCAAAAAAAACTCTGTGGATGGAGCAACATCTAGGAAATTTTTTTTCTCTTGATAACTCTGGTACTGGATGTGGAGTTTGCAGGCGGAGGTAGCTAGAAATGAAACTGGAGAAGAAAAAAAAGCCTTAAATCACACAACGTTTCGGATTTTATCCTCTAAGTCTATAATTAACGGCACAGATGTAGATACTTTTTTTTTTTTTTTTTTAGGAAAAGGAACTGGGTCGCTGGGAGTGTTTGCTCTCCCGTTTGCCTCCTTTCTCCTTTTCTGGGATGAAGTTCTTTTCCATTCAACCCTTGAGGCCTGCACTCTCCCGTTGGGTGGCTAAAGAGCCTCAGGAAGCTAGATCTCCTGTGAACTTCAATAGCGCCTGACCACGCCTACCACTCAAACCTCTTCTGACTCCAAACAGCAGGGAGTGTTCAGTCGAGAGCTTAATAGGTCTCTAGCTGCCTTCGCTCTTAGTTTTATCTTCCCTAGTACATTAAACTGCAGAGCAAATGATCAGATCCTTAAACAGTACTTAATGAAACACTAAACTACTTATGGGCCCACTGTGTTAGCAGGGATCTTGTAGATCAGCTTCTCAGTGGACCCAACCTAGAACTTAATAGCCCAGAGTAGTTGTTTTAATAATAGTATTCACAGAATGTTTTCCTTCATTGAAGATCCTAATATCTATAGCATATTGTCTTATATTAGCTGTATACATACTGCTTTAAACATTATCAGTGCAAGTTAGGAACACCAGTGATTATAGGAAATGAATTTTATTTCTTAACTGATGGTTGACTAAAATTTAAATTTTCGGAGGGTCGAAGGCCTGAAGAAAGGACAGAACTTTCCTTAGTTATAACATCAGTCATGATTCAGAAAATGCAAATCAGAAGCACAGGAGCTATTGCCTGACAGAATGGCAGCAAGCATGTCAGTTAGGTATATGTGCTGGCTAGTTTTTATGCCAACTTGACAAAAGCCAAAGTCACCAGAGAGGAGGAAACCTCAATTACAAAAATGCCTCCCTAGGATCAGGCTGTAGCCAAGCCTGTGGGGCATTTTCTTAATTAGTGATTGATGGGGGCCATCCCTGGACTGGTGGTCCTGGGTGCTATAAGAAACAGGCTGAACAAGCAATGGGGAGCAAGCCAGTAAGCAGCGCCCCTCCATGGCCATTGCATCAGCTCCTGCCTCCAGGTTCCTGCCCTGTTTGAGTTCCTGTCCTGACTTCCTTCAACAATGACCAGTGCTGTGGAGGTGTAAACCAGATCAATTCCTTCCTTCCTGACCTGCTTTTGGTCAAAGTGTTTCCTCACAGCACTAGAAATCCTAGCTAACCTCAGTACGTGTTGGTGAAGACAAGGAGGAAAGGAAGCCTGTGGTCAGATGTGATGACACTCAGAACACTCAGGAGGCTGAAGGTGAGAGGGTTTCAAGATAAAGTAAGCCTGGCCTTCCTGGCAAGACTGGACTGTCAAAAATGAAAAAAAAGGGAGGGGCCTCCATGCATTCATACACTTAGGAAGTAGAAAATTAATACATCTATTCTGAAAAAAAAAATAGTGTGGATGGTTCCCACAAAACTGAAAGTAAAGCTGCCATGGGTCCAGCATTCCCTCTTTGGGGAAGGTGACTGAAAGACATGACGTCACACCTCCTAAGTTCATCCACACAGCAGCTGTGTGTAACTGACAGATAAGCAGACCTAGAAACTGTTCTGTATATACACAACTGAATTCTGTTCATTCGCTAAGACATCGGTTTTGCTATTTTTGACAATGAAGTTCAGAGAGGAATGCATTGTGCTGAGAGACACTGCACCGTGGTGGGGCCAGGGAAGCAGGCAGTTATGTAACAGGTAACCGAGGAAACCGCGGCTGTGTCTTGGGAGCTCTGTGTCCTGGTGGTCTGCCCGCGTGACCAAACATGATTGAAGCTGCGTTTAGGCTCTCCCTGCTCTGAATGAAACCCGGGCCCCAGACCGTTTCTCAGTTACCACATTTGCAATAATGAAGGGTCTGTACCGCAGGAGACCCTGGAGTCATTATGTCATTCTCAATGTGATTTTCACACACACACACACACACACACACACACACACACACACACACACACACACATTCTGGTGTTTTGTTTTGAAAAGGATCATGGGAAGAAGTATCTTAAAATGCCTCAGAGAACAGGTTGGGAATAGGGTGCCTGCACAGTTGGGTTTTTTTTCCAAATTTGATTACTTAGCCAGAGAAATGTACAAAAGATTTACTTAGAATAAAATGTGCCTATGAATGCAAAAAAAAAAAAAAAAAGGGGGAAGGAGGAGGAGGAGACTTGATCCATCATGATTTGGGGCAGAAGGGTCTCTTTACCGCTATGAATATGCCAAGTGCTTCATAAATATTCATAACTTAAAGAGACTTACAGAACTCAGAGAGCATGTACTCTACCTGCTCCTTCCAGCGCAGCCCACGTCTGTCTTTCTCTAGAGCGTACTATCACTTTGTGTGGTTAAGTTTATTCCAGCTTCACTTGTGTCTCCTGGCTGACTTATTTCTTTCGAGAAGAAAAGGGTTGAGGGAAAAACCTTTGCCTGGCAACATCTTCCACTTACTTACCCATGAGAATCTATGAAATAAAAATGAATTTAAAAAATAGGTAGAAATGGGATAGAACAAACCTGGGGAAGCGGTGAGACAGAAGCAGAGAGCGTGGTGTGAAGTGTGTAGGGTGGAGAAATCTAGAGAGCTAGCGTGCAGCACGGGTGCCTTTCTCTGAGCCCCAGTTCTTGTCTAAGTCTTAGGACATCAGCAGCCTTACTCACGTCTCCACCTTTGCAGGGTGTGCATAGCGCCGAGGTACCTGCCTTAAAAATAAAGGTATTAAGGAGAATCCTTTCGTTTTCTTCCTCCACTGTTTCCAACCTCTGTTGCTCCTCTTTCCTCTTGTCCTTTGATTTCATCTCGGGCAGGTCCTCTGCTCCACCCCATCACCTCCAGGTACTGAAACAATGTTATTTACAGTTCTTGGGAAATCGAGACAGATTTAAGATCAAACTTTTCCCTCTTAACTGACAGCGTCTTCTCTCCTCTGCTCAGAACCTGCTTTCAGGAAGGGGCGCCGGCCTGCCCTTTCACCTCCTCTTCCTCTTCTGCCCCCAGGATTGCTGCACATTTGGAGCAAAGGCCAGAGGGGAAGAAGGGTAATAGAACTTGAAGAAATTGTTATTTCTCCAGTGCTGTTTCGACATCTCTCTTGGCTGCAGAACATCTCTCGTGGAAAAAGACCAAGAGCTGGCCCAGTGTTCTCATGAGGAATGTTTGTGGATTCTGGAGGATGTGCTCCTGTCCTCTTCACTCCATTCTGTGACATATGTAATGCACAGATTGGGTAATTCCACTACATACTCATTGCAATCACTGTTTTGCTCAGTCAACCAAGAAAAACCCTTGTGATTTATCTCTCATGTCTGTCTCCAAATCAGTTACTCTGACCAGAATTAATTCTCATTATTCACAAGCAATACATGCTAAGAATCCCAACTGTGGGACCTCTGAGCCTTGTTTGTAGTGTTTCTTCACACACATACAGAGACATACATACACATATACAAACATACATACATACATACACATGTGCACACATACATACACACATATACATATACACATGCACACACAGGGAATTTAATCTTGATTGAATTGAACACACCTAGGAGCTCATCGAAACACACTGTGGGCGTTGCTATGGGGATGTTTCTAGAAAGGATGGGGTCATGAGGGCTCTGACCTGATGAATGGTACCACCCATTGATGGATTTAAATCTTGAACAAACTACTGGGAGGTGGTAAAACTCTGAAAAGTGAGGCCTGGTTGGAGGAAGAAAGCCACTAGATCCACATTCTTGGCAACTATTTTGTCACGATGTTGATGGAATAGCAAAACCCAGCCCAGAAGTACCACCAGCAACCTGAGGCATTCCCTTGTCCTTTAAGCACCTCCACTCGGAGAAAGCCAGATCCTTGATTTTGCTGCAGAAAAGAATTTCAGAATATGACAGTATGAAGCACAGATGCTTTTGTTAAAAGGACGATTTTAGCAAGGTTTAAGAGCAGGGAAAATAACAAGCTCTCAGAGAAAAGGCAGGCTTCTCAAAGGACAGCTGTTTTACGTAGCTCACTGCTAGGCAAAGGCATGGTTTTGTGGTCATCCAGTTACATCTCAGGGGGTTCTAGGAACTCCTTTTCCCCGTTTCCTCTTGAGATCATAAAGTGGCTAGTAAGGACTCTCGGGATTACAATCTGATAAGATAAAACTTTGGGTCACAAGTTATGCCAGGGAGTTAAGACATGACCAATACTCTAAACAGGGTTTCTGGTGAGATTTCTAGAAGACTGTAGGTTTAGGGGTGAGAAAGGAAAGGCCATCACACTTAGACATTAAGCACTATTCACTGCTATGTTAACATTCTTATTTAGTCATCTGTATACAAAAGGAATATTATCTCTATGTCTGCAACCATCACAGCAAATGCCATTACACACACTAGAATTCTTAATGTTCCCCTAACCTTCTCTGTCTGTTTATCCTGCCTCACTGGCTGCTTCCTGTTACTTTACCAGCACTTCCTGTTACTATACTGTTGTACCTCCTGTCAGCCCAGTGGTGAGCAGCCCTATCGTGTCCTCTGCACCATGAAGGACTGAAACTTCTGAAACTGAGAGCAAAATAAGTGTTTTCATTCTTATGTCATGCATTCTGTCACAGACACAATGAAGTTAACACAACATGCACACAAATGTCATGTCTCTTCCATGATCACTGTAGTCACATACTGTGACTCTCACTTTTGTAGTTTGAGGTGCATACAGAAAAACTAGCATAGACTTCTTTTTCCTCTCCCACAATTTCAAAGACAGATTTGTTTTTCCTGTAAAGTTCAGCGATATCAGCATGAGGGTTTTTAAATTAATCTCTTTATTCTGCTTAAAGGAAGCACCTTCCAGCCCCTTGTATCTAAATTGCTGGTGTCACTATGATTGCACTTTGAGACTATTGCTACATAAAATGAGGATCTCTTGAACACAGGCATTGTGAGACTTTGCCAGATGATCCAACAAACAAGATGGCTACCAAGTGGCCAGTGGGAACAACATGGCATATGTCACTTTGATTTTTCAGAAAAAAAGAAACGACCCATGTCTTGGTGTACAGAGGAGGGCAGTGTGAGATTTCACTTTTGCTAACTCAGAATATGTGCGCTTCTAAGCGCACACATCTTTATTTCTAGAACTTTCCTTTTATTTTGGGTGGGGGGGATTATGGTTGACCATGGGAAACTGAAACTGGAAAGAGAACTTGCAGATAATTGTGGCTTTTGTACTCTCTAACTCAAGTATTTTCATTACAAAACTCAAGAACCCCTTTTGGCCCCCACTTAAGAACTTCTGCGATATTCTCTATTGCATGTGGTTCCTTTATGTCAGCAACTCCTTTTCTGATATACTTTTCCAGATGTCAGTCCCAGCTGGCCGGTTACCAGAGGGATGCAAACAGACAGGTGCAGAGAAGACACACCAAACCTTGGAGCCTCTTAAGCTCCGGATCCGGGAGACCAGGTGTGTGGTCTCATCATGATTTCTGAAAGAGACCAGAGAACTCAAGGTTCGGGAACATGCACCTGTGTGTGCATTTGAGTGTGCATGTGTGCCTTTGTGTGCATGTGTGTGTGCATGTGTGTGCATGCATTCATCTGCATGCATTTGTGTGCATTTGTATGTGTGCGTACACTCGTGTGTGTGTGTGTGTGTGTGTACCTGTCTGTATTTAGCTTTATGAGGCTGTTGCTTCCTTTATTTTGAAAGCTTCTGCTTTTTTTGATACTGAGGAAACACGTAGGAGTTCGGCCCCTTCCGCTTCTTTCTCCGCTCTCTGTCAGAATCTGACAGTTGCTCTGTCACTCCAAGGTAGCTGACCTGTGTAGTCACAGTTTTTTCTCTCCTCTCACACACCCTCAGTGTGTTCTCAGCCTTCCCACTCTACAACGTTCCATAAATAACATTTGGTAAGGCTGGGAAACATTTTCCATATTGTTTTTCCTTTACCAAATCAGTGAGAAAAGAAAACGTAACCGTGGCAGAAGTGGGGAGGGGAGATCTGTAGTTCTGGGACAGCAGTTCTTTCTTCTCGGGCACCAAGAACTATTAGAAAATGCCTCCAGGGCAGGGGCTCTGTTTTCAGAGCATCAAAGGGGAGATGAATTCTGATGTAAAAATCTGATGTTGCTGGAGCCCAGATAACAGGGACCCTTGACTGGTTCTGAATGTCTCAGGGGATCGCCAGGAGGCAGAAATGACGGTGCGAGGATATGCTGCTGCAAATTCTCACCTGTGCCTTCTTTGCCCCTAAAGCAGTGGGGAGCCTCAATTTTTATCACAGTGTGCGTTTCTGAGACCCTGGAGGAATCTAATGGAGGCCTGGAGAGATGGTCAGTGTTTAAGAGCTTTCACTGCTTCTCCAGGGGAGAAGTGGGTTCAATTCCCAGCACCCATATGGTGGCTTAAAATCCTCTGTAACTCCAGTTCTAAGATATCCAACACTCTCTTCTGGCCTCCATGGACATGGCATGAGTGTGGCACACACACACATACAGGCAAATACTCATACATATAAAATAAAATAAATAAATCTTTTAAAGCAATGGTTTTCAACCTGGTCACAACTCTCTTGGGGATTGAGTGACCTTTCACAGGGTCACGTATCAGATATATGCATATCAGATATTTATATAACAATTCCTAACTGTAGCAAAATTATAGTTATGAAGTAGCAAAGAAAAGTGAGTGTTGGGCTATATAATGTTTATTATTTTTAGCCCTACAGCTATTGTGGTGGTATTACTTAGCCTGCTATCACAAATAATAAGACACAGATGCCTGTTAGGTTTTATAATCGCCTTATTACCTTGGGCCAGGCAGATATTTCTACCTACACTATCTTAATAACCTGACCATTCATCTCCCAGCCCCCATCCAGTGCCATCCACCTTAATCATTCCTATCTGGGTACCTTCCATCCATAATCCCAAGACACTTGCTTGTATTCTTCATCTGGGCCTTTTCACGCCATTATTAGAGTCCTTCCTCCTGGCCTACATGGTTTCTTCTCCACACTAACCCATCATAGTGTCCTCCTTCCTCCTCGCTTCCTATCTATCTCTCTCCCATGATTCTCCTGTCCTCCAAAGCCAAGGAACCTTAGCCATGTCTACCCCACTCTGCCCTGCCCTGGTACAGGCCACTTAATCAACCAGTCAGGTATGTCGTAGGCAGATTTGCACAACAAGAACAGATATATCTGGGGAGCAACCAGATCTTGAGAGCCAGCATCAGAACAACCCCCAACAGGAAGGTTTAGAGCAGTGTTTTAAAGAACAGAGTAGACTGTCTTGCTTTAAAACAAGTGTACAAAAAGCATGCACTCATCACGAGTCTAAATCCACAGACCTCCTCACTCAGACACACATTGCACACTGACCTTCTCCTTGTTTCCTCATCTTCCAACCCCAAGAAGAAGCTGGGGAGTAAGTGAGGAAGACAGAACACTGAGGGAAGCTGCTCATCCTGCCCCGCACTGAACCCTGCCTGAGACTTCCTGGGAAGGGTGTGTCCCTCCCTCGTTAGGACCCTACTTAGGGTACTCTGTGAGTTAGTAGTCCGTGGCTCACCTGGGGATAGAATTACTTCCCTATTTCCTTGGGGAAAGGTATGAGGGCTCTGTGCCAAACAACCAAATTCTGAATGAAAACTTCAGAGATGGGAGGCATCTAGTAAGGTGGGTACAGTTCTTGGCTTTGTTAATGGTAGAGCATAGCCCTGTTTGACAGCCAGGAATTGGTCTCTAAGGCTGAAGATGGACTAAGCACATGAGGGGAAAGCACTGTTTCTATGTAATGTATTGGAACACCGCCATGGTGTTATGACTCGTTTCTTTAGCTCCCGGTGTTCTCTGTGTCACTTGTAGGTTAGGAAAGTCTGCTGCTACTTCTGAGTGTTAACTTTCATGTGGACATTGCTTTAAAAAAAAATCCTTTTCTGGGGTTGAATAACCAGTTATTGAGGTGATCTGACCCCCCCCACACACACACGACGAGTAGAGTGGATCTGATTTTGATTCACAGTGTTCTGTAGAAAAGCATAAGCAAAATGAATAATTCATGGACCATGTGGAACATTTATGATTTATTTACAGCCTCAAATTCAAAGTGATCCAGAGAGTGTCACAGAGCCTGTAGCCTGGGCTGCCATTTACAGCAACATTTAGTGGAGAGATGACAAAGCCAGATCACAGGAGGTTTATTACAACTTTGTGTACATCAGGAAAGAAGACACCTAAGTATCTGCTGAGAAGTAAACTGATGAGGAACAGAAAAGGTGACTTTGAGAAAATTAGAGGTAGTAAAAGATCAACTACTAATGCCTTGTAATAAACCCCATGATGGCATAGGTATCACCTTCTAGGACTTTCTTTTTTCTAATGATTTCTTTATAGCGTCTTATGAGTTTTTAAAGGCTCTTACTGGGTATTTGTATTTCTCAATAAGATCTGTTCCTTTTTGGTTTGGTTTAGATCTGTGACTTTTTCATACCAAATATTTTGATCATATTCTTTCCTGTCCCTCAACTCCTTCCAGATCCTCCCCAACTTCATATCTTACCAACACACAGAAGCTAAAATCCCTACAGTGATCGGGAGAGATAATTTTGCTAGTTTTCCAACATATGCTCTAGAGCAGTGGTTCTCAACCTTCCTAATGCTGTGACCCATTAATTCAGTTCCTCCTGTTGTGGTGACCCCAACATAAAATTCTTCCCGTTGCTGCTTCATAACTGTAATGTTGCTGCTGTTATGAATAATAATGTAAATATCTGGGTATCATCATTTGCAGACCTTCTGTTCAATATCACATGCCTCTGTCTCTTCCCAGACGTTGTCTTCATCCTTAGCCTACAGATTCTCAGCTGGAAGGTTTCTTCAGGCATGACTCCTCAATATGGTATTTTGCATTAATAGAGTTCCCCTCTGACTAATGAAACAAAGACTTAGGGCTGTGTCATGTTGGGAGCTGATATGGAATTACTTCACTGAAAGTTGACCATTTCAATTAAACTGAAAGAAGATGGTCCTTAAATACTAAAAATATTGTTATAATTCTTCATGGGTTTTCATGAATGACAGCCCCATGTGCTTGGTAATCCTTGAGGTTTAGAAGCAGTCAGTCCTTGGATATCTGTGTAGAGTCAGGGTGGGGAGGTTGAGGTGCGCATACAGGCCTTGGGCCAAGGCAGCCACCAGGGGAGGGTAACCCAGAGCTAGGAATTCTCAGAGATGAACATACATAGTTGAATTACAGGCAGTTCTGGGGGTTCTTTTCCATCAGGTTCTGCCTTGTGCACAAAGCCATCCCAGTTCTCAACACTCACATTAGTATCATTGTCTTTAGTAAAGATAGAAGACACAAACACATGGTTTTTTTTTGTTTGTTTGTTTTGTTTTGTTTTTTGCTGGGAGGTACTTTCATAAGAGGGTTGTTCCCTTGGCCTTCTGTGTACGGGCAGTAACTGCTCTCCGTAGAAGACAGGCTTTGTAAATGGTCTTTGTAAAAGATCCTCAGCGTGCATCTTATCTCATCCATTGTCTTAATAGGAGTTTGTTTTCATTTGTCTGATATAACAAATCATGATAGACTAGATGTCTGAGAAATGCTACTTCTCTTTCACAGTTCTGTCCTGGCAGACTCCGTGTCTGGTGGATCTTATGATTGACAGGTGGCTACCCTCTTTCTGTATTCACCATGATGGAGAGAGAGAGAGAGATCATTTCTTTCAAGTCACTTTTTAAAAGGGTATGATTCCTTTCACTCCTAAGGGTTCTCCATCCTCATGACAGCTATGTACCAGAGATCCCTCCTCCAAATGCCATCACACCACATTGATTTCAACACATGGATATGAAAGGAGTGTAAATATTTAGTCCTGAGTTTACTCCTGGACAAAAATGAATACTTAAAACAAGTAAGAAGGATTCTTTGTAATTTATTTATTAGCATTATTATTGGGAGTGAAGTGGGCACACATGAGTTCAGAGGACAACCTTCAGGAGCTGGTTCTCCCCTAGCATGGGGTTTCAGGGATCAAACTCAGGTCATCAGACTCATATAGCAAGACTCATACTCCTTATTAGCAGCCCAAAATATTAAGAACTATTACTGACAAACGATGCTCAGTGGTCAAGACTGTGGGTATCTATGAGGCCTGGGCTCCCAGCTCTAGCACATCAATGCAGAATACCGTGTTGTGACTCTCCTATCTGTTGCATCTCTAACTATGGTTGCCTAGTAATCCCATCATTCAGTAGCTTTGCCAGAAGCATGTTAACCTGGATGGAAAAACAGAGCAGCATTTAGAATGATGTGTGAAGCAGCTCTCTGTCACAGTCGATGGTGCTATAGTCAAGCCTCTATTATGATATCCTGACTACATCAACCACGTGTGGTGTCCACTGCTGAAGGTACCAGGATGAAGACCTCTCAAAGGAATCAAAAATGAAATCAAACTGACTCCATTAAATACCTCATAAAACAAGTGACTCTTTTCCCATTCCTTCCCTTGAGGTTCTCAGTGCGTGAGACACTGTTAACATCTGTCTTGCTTTCTCCTGTAGGATTAAAAAATAAAGTCAGTTGATTTCTTTTTAAATGAGAGGATAAAAGTCTGGGCAATCAATGAGGAAAGCTGGTGTCTTTGGCTCTGATTCTGTGAGAAGAAAGTGAAGCTGATCCCAAGTCATCGACACAACGTCTACAGAGTGGAGTGAGTCATCACGGAGAGATCTCACACCCACTGTGTCTGTTTGCCATGATACCATATAGCATATCTGCATCTTCCACATACTTCTCATAAGCTGAGCCAACTGGATGCTTTTGGGGAGCAGAGTCAATTAATAGATGTTGGCAAATGACCCACAAGATCCAGGATGCTGGGGACTAGCTAGGCTGTAAGTGAATTAACCTAAAGCGTCAGTACTTGGGTGGGGATCGTGTGCTGGGTCAGAAGCCAGCATTTGACCCTGCACACCCCACAATGGGATGTGGGAATAGGGGACTGTATTAGTTACTTTCTGTTGCTGTAAATACCATGTGGAGGACACCATGACCAAAAATGACTTATGGAAGAAAGAGTTTATTTTGGCTTATGGTGCCAGTGGGATAAGAGTCCGTCATGGCTGGGAGGCATGGCAGCAGTCAGGCATGGTGGCTGGATTAGGAAGCTGAGAGATAATATAAGTAAGAGCGTGGAGCAGAGAGAGTGAACCGGAAGTAGAACGAGGCTGTAGCATCTCAAAGCCCGCCCTCAATGATGTACTTCCTCCAGAAAGGCTGTAGTACCTAAACCTCCCCAAACAGCACCACGAACCAGGAAACAAGCATTAAAATACCTGCCCTCCAGGAGATAGTTCTCTTTCAAACCATCGTAGTGATTGTTCATGAAATATGCTTTAGCTAAGATGGGACATTCATTCAGGCCATTTCTGGAATGAATGAATCCAGAATCCATCAGAATCCCTTCATGACCCTAAACACAGACAGAAATACCCACCTGAGTCAGCAGATTAACTTCTGGAGGAAAACCATGACCTGAGTGTTTACTCAGGATGCCAGAGGATTTTGGTCTGCATGGTAAGCCAGCACAGTGCTGGGCTTTCTCAGACTGTATGCCAGCACATAGCGGCAAAGTGGTGGGTGCGTTAAACTTACAGTCTGTATTACTCTCTAAAGGGCGGTGATGATGATCCCTAGAGTGTACTGAGCCTACCAGGAAAGAGCACAATGAATCATGACATTTTCTTTGGCCAGAAATGGAAGATTGGTGGCGCCAATGCCACCAATGCATGCTGCACAGTGATATTGAAAGCTTTCGGTTAAGACTGGCTCTAGTCTTGTGGGATCTTGTAATGTGGTTAGGACAGTAGTAAACATCTTTAGCAGGCATGCTGTCTATGTGCCAGAGGAGCCGTGAAAGTCCGTTTTCCCATATTCAGCCATGTCTCATGCTTCCGTGGCCTGAACATTCTTGAAATTGCAAGCCTCTTGCAGGTATTAGGGTGTAATCTGGAAAATAACACTATTAAAACATTTTTTTCAAAAATTATTCTTGCAGAGAGATGAATCTTAGACTGCAGGAAAGAAAAAAAAAAGACAAAAACAAAAGTGCCTCTAAGCTGCAATAGCCATTAAAAAGCATTGGAACTCTCTGTGTAAGAATTATCATACCCACACTAGAGCAATGGAAAATAGGAATTAGGGTTCAAGAGAGAATCATGGAAAATAGACAGACGGGAAGAGAGGAGGATGGGTTGGCGTGGAGAAGGAATCACATGAGTGAGGAGAAAAGACTCCAATGATGGCATGAAAAAGCCCAGATGAAGACTATAAGCAAGTACTGTGGGATTATGGATGAAAGGTAGTCCAGTTGGGGAGGATTAAGGTGGATGGCATTGAGTTGGAGCTGGGAGGTGGATGGTGAGGATATTGAGACAGTGTAAGTGAAATATCTGCCCAAGATAAACAAGGTAATTATAAACCTAACGGGTGTGTTTTATTATTTGTGATAGCAGGTTAAATAACACTGCCACGATAATCATAGGGCTAATAATAAATAATATATAGCCAAACACTAATTTTTTAAATTTACTACTACAGAAGTCCTACTGATGCAAACAAATACTGTGCTAACTAAAGAAAAATAAGTAGCAGTTTAAAAAGGGAGATGAAAACACATGTCTACTCCCCGAACAGCTCTACTCCCAACACTCAGGGGTCAGACACAGGAGGACTGTGGGTCTGATACCAGCCTGAGTTACGTAGTGTGCTGCAGGGTGTTTATCCACACTGTGAACCTTGAGATTGTGAACTGAAAACAAGACATTTCTTGTGGTGTGGCTCAGCCCTAGCACACACTTTCAATCCAGGAGCTAAATAAAGTCAACTGTAGGTCAAGAGGTGGAGCAAGCAACCAGTTGACAGGGAGTAAACATAAGAAAACACAGGAAGAGAGGGACTTTGAGTTGAAGGGTATTTAAGACGGTGTGGAGAAGGAGAAGGGGCTTTTCCTTCTCGGATGTCAGTGGAGTAGAAAGGTCTACTGGGTGCTTTCTCTTCATCTCTGAGCTAGCAGGTTTTCACACCAGCATCTGGCTCCTGAGTCTTCATTGGTAAAATTGAACTATTGGGATTTTCTTTCTTTATAACAACAATAGTGAGATTCTGCCTCATACACACCAAATAAAATCAAGGTTTAAGAAGGCTTAGCTTAGGTAGAGAGATATATAAAGGAAACACAATAAAAAAGATGAAATCATGTCAAAGCTTTAAACCTGAAGGATGGGGGAGAAACAGCAAGTACAGAATTAATGTAGAGGACCAAATTTAGGATGGTGTAAAAGAGAGAGAGGAGACAAATGGATGACTGTCAGAACCCTGCTATTGTTCTGCTGCTGATATAGATAGACTCACTCAGCAGAGCATTTTTCTGAGGGAAAAAAACAAAACAAAACAAAAAAAAACAGCTGTTAGTTGGACATTGTGTCTTGTTCTAGCTTTTCAAGGCTAGTGGAGGACATCCAATTTGGACAGCTGGCTGGGGTTAAAGGTTTGGTCGGTGGCTGTGGAATAGGGCCAAATGAGCTGGGATGAAATCTGTGCCCTTGACCAGAAGTTGAAAGGGCTAGCTGGTAATCAGCTCCAGCCATTTCTGCTACAGCATCTAATCAGATATTGGCTTCCTGTCCTCCCTCTTTCTTGCCAGCTGGATGGCTGCCTTCCCATCCTGCCTGTCCCAGCTTTGGATAGAGGTCACAGTGAAGTTGTTCATTTTTACCACTCTCGAGTGGATGATCGGGAACGAGGTTTGTCTAGGTCGACAAGCGTGCATGTAACACCTTGTTGAATGTGTAATACCACCTTCTCTGCCCGCCTGTCGACACGGAGTCCTGCTTTATTACACCAAACACAGATCTCATTAACAGTCACTGCGCATCGTCTACCTGCCACCACTCTTCCAGAAGCCTGATGCTAAGGACCGCACTCACCTATGGGGGCTTGGCTTACTTGCCAGTTCTCTTAGGAGCTTGGCACCAACATCGTTTCTCATAAGCCCATGGGTTCACTGGGCTCAGGTAGAGTCTTCTACTCCTTTATTTATTTATTTATTTATTTATTTATTTATTTTAATTATGTGTCTGGGTATGTGCACATCAGTGCAGGTGCCCTCAGAGGCCTGAGGTGTGTCAGATCCTCCTGGGGCTGGAATTACAGATGGTTGTGATTTATCTGAGGTGGGTGCTGGGAACGGAGCCCAGGCCACCGTGGAGAGTATAAGCTACTCACCTTGAGTCACCTCTCCAGTTCTTGGGTGGAATTCTCATAGAGTTCTCACGCAGCTATGAATGGGTTGGGAACAACCAAGGTAGCTCCTCCACATGCCTGGCTCCATGCCAAGGGCAGAGAGGAGCTTCTGTTAATGTGATCTCTTCCTGTTACCATATGGTCTTGTGAATTCTGTCTCTCCATCTGGCCATCCCTCCCATGGCCTCTTTCACAGGGTAGCCGAACATCCTATAAGTTATTTGGGAATGTCCAAAGAGAAAAGCTGAAGCTGCTGTACCTTCTGTGACTCAGATGCAGAACACAGTCAAAGAAGTGGATGGCTCGGGTTCGGGCTGGGAAGAGACTGTGTAAAAATTTGGATTTGGGGATCATAACTGATGGAGGTTTCATCCGGTGGCTTCCTAATCCCTTCAGGATAACACATCTTTAGGCCTTCGAAGGACCCCATATCCTCTGGCTTCAGCTGCTACCCTCCCTGCTTTCAAGCTAAACTGGCTCTTCTCCCTGGGAGGGTGGAAAGAATGTGGATGTGCTGGGGAGTGGGGATGGGCTGAGTGAGTCTTGCTGGACATGCAGCAACGCTGACAGAGCCAAGTGGTGCTAAGGGGGTCACAGTGACCCCAAAGGACGGCATGGTGGGAACTCTGCTCCCCAGGCAACTCCTGGGCTGCGGGAACACCTTTGGGAGGTAGACCTAGTGGCGGGGGTGGGGGGGTGTTCAGATTATCGAGGGTGCAGCCTTGAAGGGGAGAATGGGGCCCCGTCTGTGTCTGTCTGCCCCCTCCTTTCCTCCACCTGAGCCACAGGAGGAGTGGTTTCGTTAGACTGCACACTCCAGCCAGGATGTTGCCCAAAACAATAAAGCCAACCTGTCGTGGCCTGAAACCGCCACCAGTTCTGAGCTCTAATACGTTGTGATCTATAGTAGCTTTAAAGAGAAAGAGACGGGTACTTCCTGTTTTCCTTATTTATGGTATCACAGATTATACATAAATACATAGGATCACATATATGAATCATATAGGATCATATATGAATGAGAGATGCCTGGAGCAAGGCAGGGGCCCAGCAAAGGGGGTAAGGAGAGGGCACGGGGTGAGCAGAGCAATAAGCCACTTTCTTTTTGTCTGTTCTATTTTAAAGCCATAGAAAGCTGACTGACACACACGAGGGAGAAGACTGCTTGGCGTACTGAGAATTGTGAAACCACTAATAAATAGCATGGTTCAAACAAAGAGTGGGGTGTTGTAAAAGGGGGAGGTTAAAATAAGCAAGAAGTGGCCAGATCATAAAAGAAATCATATACCAAGCCAAGGAGTTTGTATTTGCTTCCCTACATGCTTAAGGGTCTTTAAGAAGGAAAAAAAATGGATCAGATTTGCTCCTTGACAACTTGGGTGATACACTAAAAAATGAAGAGAGCCAAAAGCAGATACCTATTAGGATATAATTACAAATGGTCAAAGAATACATGGTGAAGGTCTCGGTAGGTCTGTGTCTGGGGTGTCTTAGGCCATGGGTGCTGACTGGGAGAAACTATGTGCACAGACAACTTGATTTAAGGTGTATTATAGAATGTATGGGCTAGCACAGAACTTCCGTTCTAGCACTTGTCAGGTAGGATCATGAATCTGAGGCCACCCTGGCTCCATAATGAGACTGTCTTAAAAAGAGGAAGGAAAGAAGGAAGGAGGGAAGGAAGGAAGGAAAAAAAGAAAAAAATTGAGTGAACAAATAGATGAATAAATAAAAAATAGTTATGGGCCCATGGAAGACGATTGCTGATGAAGACTCAGGAAGCAGGTAGAGGAAGTCAGTGCATGAAGGTCTGCCTTCACGTTCTCAGTTGTGAAATGCTGCTTCTGAATAATTCCTGTTTCCTACTGCAGGGAGAGAGGTAGCAATAGAGCTATTCCCCACACCATTATGGTGCTTGACAAATTACCTCCACAGGAACAAGAGAGGCTTTTCTGGTCTTCTAGCTCCACAGTAGCACTTCCTTCATCCTTACTCATGCCCTGGGAATACCATCTCCCAGAGATGCCCTCGGAGACTGCCATCATGCTCTATTGATGCTGAACAGAAACACGAGCGTAACTCACTGCACTTAGGGAAATGAGAGCGATAATTCATTTCATCCTCATATGGAATTTATGATCCATATTCTTATGCCATAAATGTAAAAATAACACGTACTCCAGTGATGCCACTTCTTGATGTGAAATAACACGTACCCCAAGCATGCCACTTCTTAAATGCTTTAGGGCGGTGCTCTCAACCTGTGGGGGCGAACGACCCTTTCAGAGGAGTCAACCTCAGAGTCACCACAACATGAGGAACTGTATTAAAGGGTCATGGCTCTAGGAAGGTGGAGAACCACTGCTTTAGGCCGTAATTGCCGCAGCCTTAGAATGGGAGTTCTTTTAAAATTACAGTCTATGCGACCACCTCCAGGGCAGAGAAGGGGGAGCGCGTGGGCTTTGCATGAAAAGCATTGCTGTCCAGAGTGTC
The DNA here is from genome assembly GCF_030254825.1 of Meriones unguiculatus. Classification (NCBI taxonomy): domain Eukaryota; kingdom Metazoa; phylum Chordata; class Mammalia; order Rodentia; family Muridae; genus Meriones; species Meriones unguiculatus. The sequence continues at coordinate 119,674,339 of NC_083350.1, forward strand.
CGTCTCTCATCTCACTGGCCTCGGAACCACTGGAGAGTGTATTACCCCATGGGAGACAACAGAAGACATTAGTCAAAGGACCTGTTTTGAAGGTTAATTGAAAATCCTGTCTCACTTTTAAGAATTTTTCTCTCTCTCTCTCTCTTTTTTATCTTCAAGAATCTTTGTTAGTTCTCCACTTACTTCCTACAACCCTCCACGAGACCACAGAACAGAAGTTTTCAACCTGTGGGTCACGACCCTTTCACTCGGGTCACCTAAGACCCCCTGCATATCAGAAATTTACATACAACTCATAACAGTAGAATTACAGTTCTGAAGTAGCAAAGAAAATGATTTCGTGGTTGGGGTCAACACAACACGAGGCGCTGTATTAGAAGGTCGCAGCATTAGGGAGGTTGAGAACCACTGTCATAGCAGAATGTCAGGGAAGGAAGCTGCTGTGCCAAACGGTTACTCATTTGTCAATGTGGTTGGAACTGTTCAAGAGGCATGCCTCGCATAGGCCTGAGAGGGTGCTTCCTGGAAGGATTAACCGAGGTGGGGAAGACCCTGCCCCAGAGTGGACATCCCCTTATGTCAAAGGACCCCCATGTAAAGAGGCCCAAAGGAAAAGCCACACTGCTATTGCCTGCTGTCCTTAGCCCCTGGCTGGTAAGTGTGTCTACTCTGCTGTTGCTGCTGCTCCCTCCTTCACCAACACTGGAGCTGTGTGGTTGGCCTTCCAGGGTGGAGTGAGCACCAGCCACTCTCCGAGAATCCTTCAGGCCCTTAGCACCAGACTGGACTGCTGAGCTAGCCTGTGGAGTGAAGAGCTGCTAGTCTCTGCCTCTCCGGCATACGGACAAGGATTATAGAACTACCATGTCCATATTGTGTAAGCCAATCTAACAATCCCTTTGTAATACATACATATACATATATATTCTCATTTATAGATTCTACATTGTACACAGATAACATAAAATTACATATGTCATATATGACTTGAGAAATTGTCTGGAGCAATGGAAGGTATGGGCTAAGTATGATCAAAGTACATGATACATGAAAACACCTTTTTTAAAGCTTATCACTGTACAGCACATATGTACTAATTTTAAGATGCCTTTTTTTTTAATACCTTTTTTTTTTTTTTAACCAGGAGCAGTTATACATGTTCTTAATCCCAGTTCTTGGGAAGCAGAGGCAGACAGGTCTCTGAGTTTGAGGCCAGCCTCGTCTACATAGTGAGTGAGACCCTGTCTAAAGCAGAAAAATCACTTGGCGATTATTTTCTCTGGGAAGTGCTCTTGTATTGGGGGTCTTACTTTGCTTTTTAAATCTCTTCACTCAATGACACCGGTTGGCTCCTGGTTTCCAAGGACAACTTGTACTAGACAGAGGTTCTCAGCACGTGGGTGGCAACCCCCTAGGGCAAGCCTCTGTTTCCAAAAATACTTACACACTCCAGTTCAGAACAGTAACAAAATTACAGTTATGAAATAGCAGCGAAAGTAATTTTACAGTTGGGGTCATCACAACATGAAGGTGTGCGTTAAGGTCTGACGTGTTAGGGGGGTTGAGATCCACTGGACTGGAACGACTGACAGCAAAGGAGGCTGACCCCTGCTGCCTTCGCTGAAGACAGACAGGGCAGCCCTGGCAGCGAGCCGTCTGGTCCTAAACAGCAGTTTAGGTCTCTCTGTGAAGGCCAACGCTGGAGCTTTCCGAAGGAGCGGCTCTGTGTTTCACACAAATGAACAGAACACTTGCTCAAGAGCTTCTGCAGAGCGAGGATCTCTATGAGTGAGCTCACGGAAGAGCCAAGGACACCCAAAAATGAGTTGTAGCTGTATGAACTCCACCCTGACCCTGACCCTGAACCCCCTGAAGAAAACTGGAAAAGACACAGGTTGGAGAGAAGCCACTATTTCAGTGGCCTGAAAGAAAAGGCCGGCCTGGAAGTCGGGATAGATCACAGTGTGTAAGCCCATGGCAGAAGTGGGGCTGCTCCACAGCAGGGGCGGGGGACGGCGCGATGGCGTTTCCTTTTGATCAGTTTTCTTTGAGGATTCACGGTGCAGCTTTGAGCTCTTTTACTGCCGTGCCTCACCCATCATTAAGAAGGAGTCACTTTGGGAGGCTTGCTGAGACTTCCTCCCTCTGATCTCTGTCCCCGCTACCACACAGAGTGCCACCTGCCGAGCTGCTCGGGACGGAGCCCATGCGTGTGCATCCTGCACACAGTTCACCGCCACCCCCCTCAAAGCCTCGTGCTCTTTTTATGTAGACTCAAGCTGTGTTCGCACCACGCGCTTTATACCTTGGATCCCCAGCTGTCAGCTTGACGGTGTTGGATATTTCAACAGGATGATTCTTGGATAGAAGATACCTGTCCTGTGTGCTTCACCCTGACAGTACCATGACTTTTCTGGATTCGCTTACCTTGCATGTTAATTGAGAACTCCTCACCCTTTCTGGACTTAGAATACATGTACAAACTTCATTGACCATTTTATCGACCTCTTTTGTGAAATTCACATCTGTGTGTTTTCCTGGCTTTCCTTGTTTCACTATTTTTAATTTTTATTGAAAATAGATTTCCTTTGTACAATATGTTCTGGTCACTGTTTCCCCTCTCCCAGCTCCTTTCAGTTCCTTCTCGCCTCCCCACTCACCTAAATCCACATCCTCTCTTCTCTCATTAGAAAAAAGGCAGCAGCAGCAACAACAACAACAAAGGAATTGGACAAGACAAACAGAAAAAAAAAAGATCCAAAGAAAAGCACAAGAAACACATTCTGATGCACACACACACACACAAGCACACGTGTGTGTGCACACACATACGCACACACAGAAATCCCACACAATCACAAAATTAGAAAACATAATATATAGGCAAAAAAAAAAAATTCTGAGGGGAAAAAAGCACAGAGAAAGCACTATCAAAGAAAAAAAACCTCTGAAAACACCACTGAGCTCGTTTTGTGTCAGTCGTCTCCGGCTTGGCCTGGGGCCTGGCCTTAAATGTGGTTTGTAAAACTTAGAGACACTAAGTTTTCCTTCACAAGTGTTGTCAGTTGGAGGCAGCTTCCTGGTTAGGAATGGGAGCTTGTGTCTACTTCCCCCTCACCTCTGAGCCCATCTGGCTTTGACCTGTGCGGGCTCTGTGTGCGCATGCTGCCATAGTCTGTACAAGCTCATATACACATCAGTCATGTAGTCTCTTGAAGGCTAGCTTCATTGCTGTATTCCATCCCCACCGGCGGCGTTTACCATCTTTCTGCCTCCTCTTCCTCAGAATGTGAGCTCCGAGGGGAAGCATGATGAATGAGGCATCCGAGGGGATGCCTTGATGAAGGGGCTGAGTGTACCAAGGTCCTCGTTTCTGCTCATTGTCCAGCTTGTTCCCATCTACTGCAGGAGGAAGGTTCTCCAAAGACAGGTGATCAAGACACTGAACTATGCGTATACCGGTTATTATGAGGAGTCATTACAGATTCATTCCTTTAGCAGAGCAGTAGTATTTGGTTTTCCATTAGGTCCATGGCCTATTGAGTCTCAGATTCTTGGCCACCCAAACAATGTCAGACATGGGTTCTACATTCTTAAACCCCATCCAATGGTGGTTGGTACGTCCATCAGCTTTGTGCCATTCTTACACCTGCATGCCATGCAGGCAAGTCATTGCCATAGATGAAAGGGTTTGTGGCTGGGTTGGTGTTATGTCTCTCTTCTGGTCTCCTGCAGAGTACCTTCAAGTACCATGAGCACTAGTCAGTAGGAATGAAGGCTCTACGTAGCCACCAGATGGACCATGTTCAGTGAGTCATATAGGTGTTGTCTTCAGAAATGGCACCTTACCTGAGTTTGTGGGGAGCAACCAATGGCATTGTCAATGGCCTGAGTTGTGTGGAGGTTTCCATGGGGGTCCTTTGGCCAACAAATCAATTAGAAATAAGCCATTCCTGGCACTGGAGGTTTTCCTTGGTGGTGAGAGGTGTCTAGCTGGGGCTTTGCTATTTGTTGATTCACTTAGATTTCTTTTTATGTACTTATTTAATATATTTAATAGATATGTATTTAATCCATTTAGATTTCTTTCATATATGTATATATTTAAGGAAGCTCCTACTATAATAGGTTTCCATATGAACCCTCAAATGTCCCACGGTTTTAGCTGCCGCCTCGTTGTATTCCCTTCTTCCTCCTCTCTGATCAACCGTTCCATTCTAGCCTTCCCACCCCAACCCATCCATAACTGTTTAGTCTACTTTCCCAACCTTGGGAGATACTTCTCCTCAGCCCACCCCAGTTTCTTACTCTGTACCTAACCTCTCTGGTTATATGGATTGTAGCCTCTTATCAAAGACTTAAAAGCTAACATCCACATACAAATGAATACATATCATATTTGTCTTTTTGGATCTGTGTTACCTCACTCAGGATGATATTTTTTCTAGCTTCGTTCTTTTACCTGTGAACTTTATGATTTTATATTTTAACAGCTTAGTGATATCCCATTGTATAAATGGAGCACATTTTCTTTATCTATTCATCATTTCTGGACATACAGATTGTTTCCAATTTCTGGCTATTGTGACTACAGCAGCAATGAACGTAGATGAGCAAGTGTCTCTGTAGGAGGATACTTGACATCCTAATTTTGTTTCTAGTTTTATCGCCGTTTGGGTTTTCTTCGGTGATTCTAGTTCTACTTTCAGGTCTTGGGACAGTGTTCGTCCTGTAGTTCTAATTTGTGTTTTCACTGACTTCATTAATGGATATACTCACATTCTCTTTTAGGTCCCTGAACAGAGACATTATAGCTATTTTGAAGTCCTTGCCGTGTGCTTCAGCTGTGCTGTATTTCTCAGGGCCTACCGTAGTAAGGCTGCTGGGTTCTGGTGGAGATATCTTATCTTTAGCATTAGTGATTGTGTCTTTGTGCTCTTGCCTAGACATCTGGGCTTGGGATGACTGCGATTCGAGGTGTTGGCGTCTGGTCTTGTCTTTGTGGATAGACACTCTGTTTCTAGGTTTCTGTTGTCCTCTCTGGATCTTAGGAGTGTGTGCTGGCTGTGGGTTCCTGGTGGGTAGCGTTTCTGAGCCTGCCAGCTCTGACCACTGCGGGTCCCAGGTAAAACGTGTTTCTAGGTGTTGAGGATATTGTAGGCAATATTCTGTTGCTCTGAAGAGACACCATAGCCATTACAACTCTTACAAAGGAAAACATTTAATTGGGACTACAAGGCTCACATATGTAAACACTCTATACACTTTGTCTTAAAGAACATAGTAGCAATAAAATGAGATAAACCAGGTGAAGCCTGTAGCTCAGAGCCTGGATATTGGCTTGTTTTGTTTGTTGATTGCTCTTGTTCTGAATTTTTCTACATTGATTTATTCTGTGTATGTATGTGTGCTCATGTATGCACATGCGCCCATATGGTGTCAACTCAGATTGTCAGAGTTGATGACAGGTGTCTTTCCCTATGAGTCATCTTTCCAGACCCAATATGCTCTTGCTCTTTTGAGCCAAGTCTGTGTAGCCCAAGTTGGCCTCAAACTTGTGGCAAACCTCTTGCTTCCTGTGTGCTGGAAACTCAGGTGTGATCCACCACTCTCTAGCTGACCTTGGTAAGAGTTTAATAAATACCAGGTATGGTAAGTGCCGTAATAGTCACATAAGGAATTAGCAGGCACTTAGAATGCAGGAGCCAGGATTCTTAGCTAATTCTGGAAATGACACTGCAAATCTTGGGAGGGGCCATCTATGGGTAGAGAAACCAGGAGGCTACTTTCCTGATGTGATATTTGATTAGATTCCAAAAGAAGTGTTGGGAGAAACGAGGCTATTTAGAGACAAAGGCTTGTGGAAACAAGGGGCTCGGATGCCCTAAAATGAGGGTAGGCTGAGAATCTTCAAGGAGCTGCAAGGAGGCTTGTTTGGCTAGAGTAGAATAACCCTGACCAAGGATGATCCCTCTGAGGTGTGTGCCACGCCATGTCAGAAGGCCTCACGCCTTGGTAAGGTGGGGCCATGGTAAGTCAAAGTACTGTACCGTGTTTATGAATACAGTGTCTGTCAGCAACTTCTCTGAAGTCCAGTTATGTAATCTGGAGCATTTTATAGAATCTCTTTGTGCCTCAGTTTCCTCAAATTAATGACATCAAATCAGGCTTGGGCGAGTTCTTGGCTTCTAGATAAAGATGAAATTAAAGTGTTCCTTGTTTGAACTTGTAAATTTATGGAAAGTATTAAAGATTAATGTAAGTATTACTTACATTAGTACCAAAAGTGGCTTTTGTATTAACTACACTTGGGGTGGTGTTTCAGACTACTTAGCATATGATAATTAACGAGAGAATGCCATTAGCTCATCAGAGATAGAATTCCAATTAATTAGCAAATGAAGTTTTATGTTAACAGTGAGTTTCCAGTGAGACTTGAAAGTAAACCTGGATCAGATATGAAGACGAGCGATCCCGGACAGGACCAGGCACACGGGAAATGACTGGAGACAAATGCAGGCCAAGGGCTGCGGTTGTCAAGGATGACAGGGTTTGATGGAACGCCATCAGTGCCGGTGTCCTCATATGTAGCATAATTAGATGCAAGGTCTAGACGCTCCTGGAAGAAACAGACACCGGAAGAAACAGTGCATCGGACCAAGACTCTAATTGAGAAAGCAGAATGGGAGCAAGCGCTCTGTGGGTTCTGCTTTGTCATTGAGGGTGACCTCTACCACAGAGGGCCTGCGAGGTCTGCTGATACCTACATTGTCACTGTCTTTGATTTGCCGCCCAAACTGAAGAGATTTCTGTCCTCTGAGGCAGCAGGTGAACAAGAGGTTTAAGCAACTACATTTGCTGCTGATGGCTAGTATCAGTGCTAGGGATCCCATCCAGGACTTTGCATGTGAGGTAAGGGTCATACCAGGAAGCTATGGCCCCAGTCCCTTGAGCGGTGTTCTTTGCACTGTATTCCGTGGAAAGGGATGCTCCTTATTAGAAGAGGTACTATCTTCGTGTACTCAGTCTCACTTCATAAAGCATCCTCTGTGGCATCCATGAGCAGCAGCTCCAAGCTCCACCCGCCCTCATGGCCCACTCAGGCAGGTTTCTGGGGAGCCCACTCTTTGTGGAAAGCTCTACATGATTAATAGTGTGCTTGTGGGGAGATGGTCTGCTGAACCTGACTCTTTGGGTACTTTCCATGTCCCCCAAAAGCCAGGTTACATGAGGATGGATGTGAAGCCCATTGTATAATAGAGCTGGATAATTAATAGGACAAGGAGACAGTCCCAGATTCTTCCTCTTTCTCCCACATCTCCTATGACTGGGTTCTGGGCTTCCAAGTGCCTTTCCTTTTGTAGAGCCAGGGCTGTGGCTGAAGGCCTTTGAGCGGAGCCTCGTCTAGACAAAATATGTTCCAGTCTATGTGGCCTGCTACTGGCTGTATCAGAACCCGTTGAAGAGAACTCCCTTCCTCACCCCAAATGGTTTTCTCTTGCATGTTTTGAACAGAACTTGGGTATTCGGAGTTTCTTGGCCATCAGTCTGTCCCTCTCCTTGTATTGCTGTTAGATGGAAGAGATTCAGTAATCTCAGAAAGCATATTCACCAGGGTTATTGCCTCCCGGGCTTATAAATTGGATGTTTACTTGCAGCTGGCAGAACTACTTCAGGAGGTGGGTTCTGGAGGGAAAAGGTAAGTCACTAAAGATGTGTCCTGGGGTTTGTATCTTACCCCGGACCCTCTCTGCTGCTGCTTTCTGCTCCCTTCCAGCCACAGGCGAGCAGCCTCCTCTGCTGAGTATTCCTGCTGCCATTTTATTCCACTTTACAACAGGCCCAGAATCAGTGGACCATGGAGGTCTGAAACCATGGGCCAAAATAAGCCTTTCCTACTTTATGTATTTATTTTGTGGTTTTTTTTTTTTATCACAGTAATTAGAAAGGTTGTTAATAGAAGATAAATAACGAAGACCCAGAATCCAGAGGGCAGAGGCCCTCAGCAGGAGAAGACAGCTTTTATAGAGTGTAGCATCAGTAGATACGGATTCTTTCCAAGTATGTAGGTTGTCCAGGACTTAAAACGCTAAGCCATCTAAGAGTTGTGAGGGCTTGGGAGGGCTCATTGGCCAGCTCTGCCTAGTGCATTGGGAGCCTCTCACTGCCACTTCTCTGGAGCAGCAGCCAAGGAAGTCAAGCCAGGAGGATGAGATCACTGTCGCCTTATTAATGTCCCACATGCAACAAAAGTGGGTGGCAGGAAGAGCTCTTTCTGCAGAGAACACTCTGTCTTAATACTTATTCAAACAAGGACAAGCGCATTTCAAAACATGTGACATTTCATCAGGAGGCAGGTACAGATCCACAATCCATTCCCAGGAATTACAAAATCCGCAAAGCACTGATTGCAGAGGACTTCTGTTCCAGTAAGGACAGAGCTCTAATGGTAAAAAGCAATCATGACTGCTGTGACTCAGCATTGCTGTCCATTTCTACCATGCCCGCTGTGTGTGTATTTATTATTTTGAAATTTTGAAATTTGCCATTAAGTCCATCCTAAGATGTGTCGGTGGCAAACCTGTAGGTAACAGTGAAGGGAAAAGGGAGTATCTGTTGCAATCAATGGTGCATTGAGTGACGTTATTATTATAGAACACGGGCCATGCATGGATCGTGATTATCTGTTGTAATGAAAAGTAGGATATCAGAGTCAAAACAAGATGTGTAACTTCAAAACTGAGCAGCATGTCACAGGAGATGTTCAGTGAAGTGCGGGTCAAGAACGAATGGAAAAGAGGAAAACACTGTCCAGGGCAAACGAAGATCCTAACCACGTGCTGATTAAGGACTTCACAATGAGGAAGTGAGCAAACGCCGCCAATCATTGGTCAGAAACAGCTCACAAATGAAGTTGCTAAATAGTGAGAGCAACGTGAACATTCAGAAAGTTAATGTCTGGCTTAGTTAAGGTTTCTATGGTTGTGGTGAAACACCAGGACCAAAAAGCAAGCTGGGGAGGAAAGGATTTATTCAGCTTACTCTTCCCTATTGCTGTTGACCACTGAAGAAAGTCAGGACAGGACCTCAAACAGGACAGGAACTGATACAGAGGCCATGGAGGGGTGCTGCTTACTGCCTTGCTTCTCCTGGCTTCCTCAGCCTGCTTTCTTATAGAGTCCAGGACCTCCAGCCCAGGGATGGGCCCTCCCCCATTGATCACTAATTAAGAAAATGTCTTACAAACATGGGATATACTCACTTATATAGACCTATAAGATATGATAAACATAATGAAATCTATACACCTAAAAAAGATAATCAATTGAGCGGACATGGGGTAAGATGATCAATTCTCGTTTAGAAAGACAGATGGGATGTGCATTGAACGTATGACAGGAGTCTACTGAGCGCATCTGAAAGACTCTAACTAGCAGTGTTTTCAAAGCAAAGACTCATGACCAAACCTTTGGCAGAGTACAGGGAATCATAAGAAAGAAGGGGAGTTAGTCTGATGGGGAAGGATAGGAGGTCCACAAGGACCAAATATATCTGGGCACAAGGTCTTTTCTGAGACTGACATTCAACCAAGGACCATGTATGGATATAACCTAGAACCTCCACTCAGATGTAGCCTGTGGTAGCTCAGTAACCAATTGGTTTCCCAAAGTGAGGGGAACAAGGACTATTTCTAACAGGACCTCAATGACTGGCTCTTTGGTCTCCCCACCCCCGAAGGGAGGAGCAGTCCTGTTAGGCCACAGAGGAGGGCTTTGCAGCCAGTCCTGAAGATACCTGATAAAACAGGATCAGATGAATGGGGAGGAGGTCCCCCCTATCAGTGGACTTGGAAAGGGGCACGGTGGAGATGAGGGAGGGAGGGAGGGACTGGGAGGGAATGAGGGATCGGGACACGGCTGGGATACAGAGTTAATAAAATGTAACTGATAAAAAAAATAAAATAAAATAAAAAAAGAAAATGTCTTAAAACTGGATTTTATGGTGGTATCTTCTCAATTAGGTTTCCTTCCTTTCAGATAACTCTAGTTTGTGTGTCAAGTTGACACAAGAGCAGCAAACACAATGTGTTAGGCTGGATTTTTCTCAGAAAAACAAAATCGGCAGGATATTTTGATGGGTATGTACACTGCATAGTGATTTGCCAAGCTAATCTCCTTTACTTAAGCTCAGCTGCTTGTAAAATGCCAGTCACATTTGCAAAACAACTTCACAACACCAGGGAGAGCAGTGTTTGGCCAAGCAAGTAGCCATCACCTAACAAATCATATAAAATTTAACTTATCACAGCCCTCCCCCCCCCTGCCGAATATAAGATCACCGGAAAATACATCCTGAAAACCCGTAATCAAAGCATCCCTGCTAACGATGAAGCAACTAACATTTTGATAAATTTGTTAGGTTTTGTCTTAGGTAAACATTAGCTGTGGAATTATTTATAATGTCAATGGCAAAGCTCCCTATCCATATTCCTGGCATAGATCTCTGTAGAGTGCCCCACTGAGGCATGAACTGTGAATATAATGGTCTGAGCACTCCCGGAACTAGATTACAGTCTGTGACGCAAATCTCTCTAAGAAAGAGAGCTCATTTCAGGTCACCCGATCTTGTCATAGGAGCATATGAAAAGAAGAACATCTGTCTAGGAAGAGAGATTGGTTCGGTGGAGCCTCCATGACTGACTTTGAGGATAAAGGGACTGTTTGTCAGGGACCTGAGCATCTCTTCCAAATCTTGTTCCTGGTACATAATGGGCGTGTCCATCTGTGATGGATAACCGACATAACAGACCAATCCTACTCCACAAGGACATTTGTGAAATGGGTTTGCATGCAGAGCAGTTGAGTAGTAAGAGGCTATAACTTCGTTTCGATCTCAGTACATAGCATAAAACATACTTGTAAAATACTACTCTATTTTAAAATCTACGTTTCACTACTTTGTTTAGTGATCTCTTATAAATAAGAATAGTATTTATTGTATTGATAGTATTTAGCACACTTAGTTTCAACATTATTTCACTGCTCAAGTATTAGCGTCTTTGACTTTTGAGTTGTTGGCTCCGGGTGCCAGAACAAGATGCCACAGACCAGGTGGCGAAAGTAACAAGCATGTGTTCCCCACAGTTCCACACTCTAGGAGGTACCAGATGAGGGTGTCAACTGACTGTTCCTGGAGAATATTCATCCAGGCTTGTAGGTGGATGCTTTCTCCTTACGTCTTCACAGACCAGGGAGAGACAGGGATGGAGTGACAAGAAAGTAGCCCTGTCTGGGGTTGCATAAGGAAGCTAGCTGAGCAGAAGCAGAAAGCAAGCTGGTCAAGCAACGTTCTTTCCTGATCCCTGCCTCAGTCCCTGCCTGAGCTCTTGCCCAGTTCCCTCCATGATGGACTGTGGTGGAGAAGCATAAGCCCCAAATAAAGCCTTCCCTCCCCAAGCTGCTGTTGGTTGGCATTCATCAACAAAAAGCAAAGTTAAACAGCAAGTTCATAAAGGAAGGGCTTACTTTATCTAACAGTCTGAAGGTACAGTGTAGCATGGTGGGAAGTCATGGGGCATGAGCTGGTCACTGGTCACTGGTCACGTTTCGGTAGCAGTCAGGAGAAAGATGGCTGCTGGTGTTCCGCTCCCTTCCGTCCTTTCAAGCTGCCGGGATCCCATGGTATAGTACCACCGACACTTAGGATAAATCTTCCTACTTCAGCCTAATTTGGATAATTCCTCACCATATACCCAGATATTTATCTCCTCAGTGACTGCAAATCCTGTCCAACTGGCAATCAAGATTAATCCTCACAACCACTCTGCCCAAACAGAAGATGCCCAGCAGTCAGCCCAGTCAGTCTGAGCCAGCAGAAGAAAATGCCTTTTGCCTCAGTTTGTAACAAGAAGGTAACCTGAAGCAGCCCTATGCTGACCATCCCTCTTTTTACACTGTACTTTCCTTGCTCTTGCTCAAGCAGCTCACAAAACCCAACCATCCTGCAGGGGTCAAGGGAGCACCATTCTGCTCTGTGGACGGGTGTTGCATGCCCCACAGTCGTATGCGTTGACTGCAGCCAACTAAATCTTTACACCCACTTCATTACCACTTCAGCCTACACCATCTGCACCAGGTACTCGTTCACCTGTGTCTAGCCACCCAGCCCCTCCCCCGTTTATCATTTTCCTGAATCTACATGAGTTTCTTAAGCCCCAGAGTTGTGTGGTTTGTAATTGGGACCAGGTGGCCTCCACTTGGGAGACAGACATTGTGCTCTCCTCTCTGGTGCCACACATTTCTTTTTCTTTTCTTCCTTTCTTTTCTTTCTTTTTTTTTTTTTTTTTTTTTTTTTTTTTTTGAGACAGGGTTTCTCTATGTAGCCCTGGCTGTCCTAGAACTCACTCTGTTGAACTTGGAGATCCACTGTCCCTGCCTCGAAAGTGCTGGGATCAACTAGATGGGTCTCTTGAATGCTGCTCAGGCTGATTTATGTAAACAGTTGTCTGCTAAGAGCACTCCTGAAGCAGTGCGTTTACAAAGTCCAGAAAACAACAGCGTCACACCCCTTGTTCTTCCTTTTAGGGTGCACTTTCTTTTCTACTGATTTGCTTAGCCAGCCTACAAGATAATGGATCCCACCGCACCATTTCCATACAGGTGTGTCATTGTAACAGTTTATTCCAGCCCCACCTCACTTTCTCACACTGCCTCCACACCCAACCTGCTTTCTTTCTCCCATCTGTTTTTATGTCACATGTGAGTATGTGTGTATGTGTGTGTGTACACCTAGTTTTGCATGTGAGAGAAAATGTGTGATATTTTCACTTTATTGCCTCAATAGCATCTCTTGCTTCCATCCTTTAGATCTGTCTTCTCCAACTCAAAGCTGCCCTCTATTTTCATGTCTTATACTCACTAAAGTAGGATTACACCCAAATCTAAATTTCCCACATAAGATAAAATGTGTTATTTGTCTTTCTGACCTTGGATTTTTACTTTACCTGATTTCATCGACTTTCCTATGGACAACATAATCCATTCTTCTTGTGACTGAATAAATTGTATTTAAAATGTATACAGATATAATATATAAATACTATATATACACATCATATTATCTTTGCCTTTCCATCCATGATAAATATTTAGGGTTGGTTCCTTGTCTTGGCTTCTGGGAATAGCACAGCAAAAAACATGGACGAGCAACCAGCACAGACACATATTCCTCTAGTCTAGGCATACACCGGGAGTGGTAGAGCTAGACCACAAGGTAGCTGCACTTTTAGGTTTTAGTTTTTGAACTTTCTCCCAGCCTTGTAGATGGCTGCTTTCTTTTTGCGTCTTACAGACACTGTACGTATAAACTTTCACACTGATTTCCATAGCGGCTACACTGGGTCCATAACGCTCTCCGGAGCAGCAAATTAGGGTTCCTTTTTCTGCATGTCCTCATCAGCATTTGTGGTCTTTGTTTGCTTGGGGATAATTACTCTGACTGCAAGGTGGACGCCCAGTGAAGCTCTTGTTCTTGTTTTGTTTCTTGTGCTCCTGGGGGTGAATCCAGTGCCTCTTGTATGTCAGATGAGCATTCCACTCCTGAGCCATGTCGCCAGCTGGCCTTGAACCTGAGAGCAGCTTTTCTTAGGGTGGGGACAAAGAAGCTTCATCTATTATTCTCCTAGCACTCTGGGCATCTCTCTCATTGCTTCTTGCTGCACAGATGTGCACAGTAAAGGTTCAGGTGACACACAGCCACCACTGCCCTCCATGCTGCTTTGCAGATGACAGATGGGCTGTTGGGAGAAAACCGAGAAGTGCCTGAGGCCCTGAGTGGTCACCACCTTACCACATGTGACAGTGTCTACCCCGGCTTCAATGACTGGCTGTGCTTCTACAACATTCCTGCTTATGTCTTCCATGTTTATCTGTGAAGAAAGCATGGAGTTGCAAACTAGAGCAAAGGGGATAGCACAATACAATACAATTAAGACTTAGGTCCACTGGCTTCTTTCTGTATTTTTGTTGTTAATTTTTGAGTTTTGCTGTGCTCAGGGTGGCCATCTTCGAAATCCTCCTACCTCAGACTCTTGAGTTCTAAGGTTATTGGACTGCCTCATCATGCTCATCTGCTTTTTTAAAACTTGTTTTAATGTGACCACTAAAAAAATTGCTAAGGGTGGGGCATGGTGTCCCATGCCTTTAATGTCAGCACTCAGAGGGCAGACCTCTATACTAATTATAATAATTATTACTTAAATCATATGTGGATTATACCACATTCTTCTGGACAGAGTGGCTTTAGAGGACGTTAGCTGCTTTTCAGATGAAGCACATACATATGATTTTAAAATACTTAAACCAGCCTATACCCTTCTCCTAGGCCTTCATTTCTTTCTCTTGGAAGCATATTTTTCTGCTAAAGACCAAAAACTCCAGGATTTTTGAGAACTAGAGATAAAAAAGGGATGAGGGAAGGAGGCAGCCCCTGAAGTGCCTTTGCCATATGGTGGGGAGTGCAGTGAACAACTTTCGCTTTCACACTGACATGTGACAGGGAGAAAGCAAGTCACTGGTAAATTCTAATGTCGCAACAGCTGCCTCTGTCTGCTGGGGGGTGGGTAGGAGTGTTTGGGTTGGGAAGTTGAGTGGCCACCAGCAGCGGTGGGGTAAGGTTTAGAGCATGGTTCCTTAGACAAAAGAGGTAAATACAGATGCTTTAGTTTTGATTTATGTGTATGCGTGTATGTCTGTGTGAGTGTGTATACCATGTGTGTGAGGGTGCTCACACACACCAGAAAATTCCCTGGAGCTGGCAGGGACAGGGGTTCGTTCCTCCTGTCAATCACCTGATATGTGTACTGGGCACCAAACCAGGTTTTCTGGAAGAGTAGCAAGCCCTCTTAACTGCAGAGCCACCTCTCTTACCCCAAGACAGACACTCTGCAATAGAGAGGAAGCATGTAGTCAGAGCTGGCTGTGTAGTTGGCTGTCCACATCAGCAGGGGCTGGGAATCTCAGCCCGGTGAGAGTCAGAGGGCAGTGAGAAGAGAATTGCAGCCACAGAAAACAGAGAACAGAGTTTATTCAGGACACCTAGCTCTGAGGAGGCTGGACCTGCCCAGGTGGTAGGCCACAGGCTGCCGCGCCAGTGTTCTGAGTCCGTTCACAGGAGCAGAGCTGCAGCACTAAAGCCATTCACATGCTGCCTTGCCACCAAAGAACAGGTGATGTATTCAGTAAAGACACGGACTCTCTGTGTTTTCCTATGGACAAGGAGCAGATAAGCATAGCTCAGCACCTGTGGGGTGCGGCAGTTCATGTTTGCTCAGGACTCAGGAGCCTCAGGTTTGAACCTGAGTTCAAGGCCAGTCTGGGTTACAGCGTGAGACCTTGATAGGCAAAAAAGAAACAAAAAGGAAAAAAACAAAAACCAGAAATGAGCCAGGCGCAATGGTACACCCGTTCAATCCCAGCACTTGGTAGGCAGAGGCAGATAGATCTCTGAGTTCGAGGCCGGCCTGGTCTAGAGAGCAAGTTGCATACAGCCAGGGCTACACAGAGGAACCCTGTCTCAAAACAGACAAACAAAACACACACAAAAGAAAAAATTGAAATGTGTCATTCATTCCTGCAGAGTTAATTTTCTAAGGGGTATGGCAATGGCATTTCCTGGGCACTGATCCTCCTCTTGATGTAAGGACTTTTCCTTGGGCAGCCTGTGGATTCTGAGTTCACACATGAGGAACATCTTGAAACATTTTGGAAAGATGGAAAAGGTTCAAGTATTTTTCTTCCAAATGCAGCTGGAGTCTTTTCACACTTTGAGCACAACTAAATTAGATCTCTAATGATGATGGTAATGAGCTACCCAGCAATTTCTAGGAGGTGGTTGGAAATGTGGGGGTGCTGACACAGGACAGAGACTGCTGTTAGTGTCAGAATCAGGGACCAGGAGTCCAGGAGCTTTGAGGGAACTGTTGTCACAAGCGATCAGCCAAGGTGTGTTACAGACATTAATAACAGCCTCCGGCTTATTAACAGAGTAGCCTGGTCCAGACACTTCTATCTCTGCAGACTAGATCCTGGTAGCCGGTCCACATGGAGAAAGATTCGTAAGTTTCCGTGTAGCAGGTAGAGAGAAAACAGAAAAATATGTTTTTAGTTTAATCTTATTTTTTTTAAGTATGTGGTGTGTAGCGTGTGTATGCGGGGATCTATATGAATGCGCGGGCGCCTGAGGAGGCCAGAAGCAGACATCAGATTCCCTGGAGATAGAGTTATTGGCAGACGTGAGCTGCCTGACCTCTGAACTCCAGAACACCCTCTTTCCAGCCCCTCATCCAGTTCTTAGTGTAGAGTGAAAGGACAGTGAGGTTGTAAGGGGATGAGGTGGGGGAGTAGGGGTGTGGATAGGGTTGTGGGGCGTTGCCCTGCCCTGCCCTGCCCTGTACATATGAACATGGACGGGACGCTAAGATGGAGTGTCTGGGAGGGGTGGCCACAGGGAACCTTCTTTCCTCACTGCTGCTCAGGGGTCCTCCGGCAGTGTTTAATTAGAAAGGTAGCAGACACAGTTACGCCTAACAGCTGGTTCGCAGCCCTTCAAAGTGCTCTAACACCTTCGGGAAGAGTAAAGGCAACAGTTATTCACACGGCAGTGTGGATTGGTTTCTCCTGTGGCACAGAGTGAGAAATTAGCTGGGAACTTGGGGCTCGGGGGGGGGGGGGGGGGGGGGCATATTGAGGGAGAAGAGAGAGGAGGTTGTTTGGAAGGTGCTAGTTTAACACTTAGCTTAGAAAGAGAAGTCTGAAGCAAAGCGAGTCATTTTCTTTTTTCAGCTTAATGTTTTGTAATTATTGCTATTTTATGTTATAATGGCAACTCTTATTCAACCAAATACCACGTTAAACCAAAAGTCTGTAGTTTGCCATCCCTATCCTGACCCGTTGCCGTTGTCGGTTGGCTTGCTGTTGAGTGTACTGGCTGTGTTTGCCATGTGTATGAGAGTTCTCATGTATACATGCATATATTCATATCTAACTTCTTAGACAGTCTACACAAAAACAAGATTATTTTATATGCTTAGTAATTTATCATGTATGTTTTCCCAAGTGAATGCCCCTCCCTCACTCTTCCTAACAGTTCCGTGTAATCTGCTGTGCACACCTCACCTCCTGGTCTACCACTTCTCTCTCTGAAGTCAGGCTTTTGTGAATCTCCAGTTATTTTCAAGGGAAGATCACGCTTCCTAACAAGGGGATCAATCAGTAATTCTCGACGCAGCCATAAATGGAAGACCAGCATAAAATTAAGAGGTTAGTTTCACAGGCAACATTTTTTTTTCAGGTCTTAAAAACAATCTTGAGTGAAAAAAAAAATGTAGAGTGGGGTTTTATGTTGCACAAAACGTAAGAAATATAAAATGAAGACTCCATCGATTGTGGAAACACACAGACATAATAAAAAGCTGACCAAAAAAAAATGCCTTGAGAAATGTCTTAGTAGGCGCGTATATGAATGCTGGTGCTTCCGTTTCTGTAACAAGGGTGCACCCGTCAGCCAGCCAGGGCAAAGTCCAGCCAAGCTTCTGTTCCCTTCTGCATCATGGGAGTGTGTACAAGCCTGTTAATGGAAATCCCATTTGAAAAAGAACAGATGGAAGAGAGCAGGAATTAAAAATTCCCCATCAGTACAGCACTGCACCGGACATAAGCTCCTGGGGCAATTGGAGGAGGACCCAGGCAACACCTCACTGCGCATGTTCCCTGTTAGATTTTTATTTCGGGAGATACAGGATCGATTTCACTTTGTGGGTGGGTATAAGTCGTATTCATCATTCAGTCTCAACACTCGAAATCATAAATATTACAAAAAGGTTCCGGGCTGGGAAAACGTTTTGCTTCGTATAAAAAGCAAGCCGGGACGAGGCTCGCTTGTGACCTTGAATTTTAGATTTTATCAAGTTTCTATTTCATGAGCTCTCCCGGGTGGAAATGTGGAACAAGGAGTAATGACACAGGTCAGACCCCACCCCGCCTCCGTGTCTGGCTCTGTTCCTATGAGATATGAGTCCAGCCATGCTTCCAGCACAGCCGCTCCGGGGTCGGGTGCGGGGGCTGCGCAGGCAGCAGCTATGAAAAAC
This sequence comes from Meriones unguiculatus, assembly GCF_030254825.1. Taxonomy (NCBI): domain Eukaryota; kingdom Metazoa; phylum Chordata; class Mammalia; order Rodentia; family Muridae; genus Meriones; species Meriones unguiculatus. Next base: position 119,692,484 of record NC_083350.1, read on the forward strand.
AGACCTGGGCGTGGTTTGTAGCTGGTACCCGGCCTGCGTTGGCATCTTCCGCAGCTACCCGAAGTTCGTTTGCTTGGCGTTTCTCTGCAGAGCATCTGAGCTCAGGGTTTTCTTGCATCTTTGCTGGGGTTTTTGACTTGGACCAGCAGGCAAAGTGAAGCAGGGATCTCCCTCCTTTCCTTCCTTAAAGCAGAGCTGAGGGTAGTATAAATACTGAAAATCCTCATCGCCCTTCTGAAGTAAGTTAACCAGCTAGCCACAGACTGAAGCTCACAAACTGAAGTTGGCCCTCCTAGCTTCGCTCAGCCAAGATGGGGTCAGGTGGGGGTAGAGAAAGCCTTTGAGCTGAGTCCTCAGGCTCTGGCGCCAGCGGGGAAAATCTTCCTACTCTCTACTCTCTGTGCCTCTCCAACCCCAAACAGTTGTACTCTGACCTCCACAGCCACAGGTGTGCCTGCATTAAAACTCTCCCCACTACTCCCTTTTTTAATTTACGAATTTAAACTTGGAAGAATTCTCAAAGCCATTTCTTTTTTTTTTTTTGATCCTATTGTTTATTTTTAATAAAATTTATAATTCTTTAAGAATTCAAATAATACAATTTTAAAACAGACAAAAGGTATGAACAAGATTATCAGCAGAGAAGATATACAAATAACAAGCTCACATCAATAAAAGTTGCCTAACATCATCGGTCGTTAAAAAAAAGAATGCTTATTAAAACCTTTACTAAGACATTGGTTCACATCTGTAAGAACGACTATTTTAAGAAGAAAAGGGAGCAGCAAGCATCAGTAAAGATGCGGAAATCGTAACGTCAGCTCCTGACAGCACCTCAAAAGCTGATATTACTTATTCTATGACCAAACAAGATGTCAATGAGCAGGTATGTGTGTGAGCTCCGGTTTCTCTCCATCCTGTTGTTTTCACTTTGTCTCAAGTAGCCAAAACTGGCCCTGAACTCCCCATGTAGGTAGAATGGCCTCAGACTCTTGGTCCTCCAGCAACACCCTCCAAGTGCTGGGATTACAGGGCTTACTATCACACCCCATTTACCTGGTGCTGGGAATCAAACCAGGGCTTAGCACATGCTAGGCAAGCACTTTACCACCTGAGCCATATTCCTGGGCTCTCAAAGCCATATTTCAGCCATTCTAAAGACTGTTTAGGTCTTTACCCCTAATACAAAGGCAAATTCCCCACAGATCCTCAACTGAGCCCCAGGCGGGCACTCGGCTCCTTAGAATGTGGCACCTTTAGATCCCAGACAACATCCAAACCATGCTTGCTATCCTGATGCCCCACAAAGTTACAGACTACGGTTTGGTTTTATCTTTTTTTAACAAGTAGACGGGCCCATCTAACCTTGGGAGTCTGGTGTACATTCTGGCCCAGTGCCGTGACAGAAGGCACTCTAGTCAGCTTAAGCTATAAGTATCTAAGGTTTTAGCCTTCAGTCTGTATTTATTCATGTTTTTATTTCTAGTTTGCGATGTGATGTCTTGCACATAGAAGTCACTGCAATATTTGCTTTAAAAAAAATCTTATGCAGGAAAAGAAGCAAAAAGTGAATCTAGGGAGAAACCCATGTTCATCAAGTACATACTATGTGCCTGGCACTGGGTTAAGGCATCAACAGAGTTTACTGCAATATCTGATAGTATTCTGTAGCGAACACTGGACGGCACACTTCAGTTCAAAATTATGAAACTCCTAATGACTAAAGTGTGGCAGGGTTCTAGACCTTAATAGGCTGCACAGCTGACTCCATGATGGAAGTACCGTTCAGGCCATAAAACTGAGCATAAGCACCACCAGCCAAAACAAAGACCTAATCTGCCCAGGCCCACAGTTCTGGGGAGGCCTCCACATGTTCTCACTTTGCTGTGTGGCTTCTGTAGTTCAGCTCCTGAACAGGCTTAATTGTTCTTGTTAACTGACGTATGTCAACCCAGAACATGGTTCCTGTGCTTCAACGCTCACCCTGGGAAAGGCTCGGTGCTGCTCTGGGATCCTGAACACCCAGTGTAGTCTCCAGCCAGCTAATAAAGACTTTCGGTGGGCTTAGACTCATGTCCCAGCAGGCTTCTCTGGTGGACTAACTGCCTCAATGAATTTTCCATGACTAAGCAAAGATAGGAAATATGCCGTAAGGACTCATGATGGAGGACAAGGAATCGAGGCAGGAGGGCCTGGCTCCGTGGAGAAAGTGCTTGCCGCTCAAGTAGCAAGAGCTGAGTTTAGATCCTTGGCACTTGTGTCAAAGTTGGGTGTGTCCACACGCACCTGTGAGCCCAATGCTGCTGAAGTACAGACAAGCGAATGAGGAGAACGCACTGGCCAGTCCAGTTGATGTGGTCAGCTCCAGGTTCAGTAGGAGATCCTGCTTCAAAACCTAAAACAGGAAAAAAGGTAGACACTGGCTGTTGACTTCTGACCTCTACATGTGCCCTCAGAAAGTCAGCAATCACATGCACAGGTGCACGAACACACACACAAGCTAGGAGGGCTGTCGGCCGGATCTGATATTATAGGCAGATGCCCACATAGGACAGGGGAAAAAAATAAAGTAAAATCCATGAGAGAGGAGAGACAATGTATAGAGAATCCCTCCCATCTCACTTAACTCTAAATAAAACTGAGTCATGAAAAAGTGGCCACTGTTCAGCCTTCTCTTTAGACACAAAATCGGGAGCCCTAGTTATGTAAACTGATGACCACACCATGGTTAAGAAGAAGGTTTTTATTGCAGATATGAAAGAGAGAAAACGGCCAGAGAGGGGCCTCTGGAAGAATCCAGAGCAGGGAGAGAAACAAGAAGGCTGCACATGGCCTCAGACTAGACCTGGCCATGACAGAAGCAGGATCAGAGCAGAGCTGAGAGAGGGAGAATGCTGGAGAGCAGAGAAAGGAGGAGGAGGAAGAGGAAGAAAGAGAGAAGGAAAGGGAGCATAAGCCGAAACATCAGGGCTATAAGAGAGTGAGTAGCTGTGGGGAGGATGGCTGTGAGCCGCAGAAGTTTGGGGTAAGAGAGGAGAGCTAGGATGCCAGCAGCATGGACTCTGAAATGTGTAACAGGTGCTTGGGATAGATACTGAGAGAGCCTGGAGGCCAGCATTGGCTTTGTTATGATAATGGACACCAGAGCCCTCTGTCCCTCTTGACTTTTAGAATTTGGGGAAATAGAGTCTCCTTTGGACTGGACACTAAGGTCTGAGGAGCACAGTTGTTATTTAGAACCAGCTGGTGGATCTCATGAAGGAATGCAGAACCTGTGCTGACAGTCTACTTGTTTAAGAGAAACTAGGAATTCCTGTCTTTATATAAAACCATTTGATTTTTAAATATGCTATCAAATCACATTTTTTCCCTCCAAACAAAGTCTATCTTAGTTTCTTAGTCACTTCTCTGCTGCTCTGATGAAACACCATGACCAAGGCAACTCATAGATGGAAGGGTCTATTTGGGCTCACGGTTCCCAAGGGAAAAGAGCCTGTCATGGCAGGGAGACGGGGCAGCAAGGAGCAGACATGGCGGCGGGAGCCGGGAGCTGAGAGCTTGTATCTTGAACTGAAGTCACAGGCAGTGAGAGCACTGGAAATGGCACCAGTCATTAAATCTCACAGTGGCATCTTCTCCAGTAAGACCACACCTACTAAACCTCCCCTCGTACCACCAACTGAGGACCAAGTGTTCAAATACGTGGACCTATGGGGCACCTTCTCATTCAAAGCATTACAGGGGCTTCCTACATAGCTTGGCTGGCCTGAATCTCGCTATGTAGACCCCAGGATGGCCTAGAACCCACAGAGATGCACCTGCTTCTGGCATTCATGTTGTGTGCTACCACACCTGACCAAATCACATTTAAAACTACAAAAAGAAAAAAAAATATCCCTCCAGCTACAAATCCATATGATACATGTGTCCCAAAGTCAGTCTGTACTCCCTGGAACTAATAACGTTTAAGGTAACTTCAAATCCCAAGGATTCTGCACCATTCGCCTTGTAGCATGGCTGTACTCTAACATGTAAATTATGGATGCCGATCATGACCCACAATGCCCTGGGGTTACCACCTCAATTGCTTTAATTCTTGAACAAGGGGGTTAGTCTGTGCCGACTTGTTTTCTTTTGCTCCTTTCTGTCACTGTCACCACCAAATCTGAGGCTAAGATGATTATTTCCTGTAGCTTCAGGAACCAGAGCTGACTGATAATACCTGCACTCCAGAAGTCAGATAACAGTATCCTGACTGAGCACAGCATTCAGCTCCCAGTGGGCGCTTGGGACCACAGTGGATTAAATTCTTGTCTGAGAGGCTAAGTGCTCAAGAGGGCTATCTTAAAAAGTCTATTTTCAATGGCCTCTCCAGATGTTCTCTCAGCAAAATTGGAGCAACCCCATTTCCCCTGAAGGCCTTGACTGACAGGCAAACGAATGGCTGAAAATAGCAAGCCCTGAACTCTGTTCAGGCTCGCTTCTTCCCCTCTTCATTTAGGTCAGTGAAAACCGTTTTCTATTATCTGGCACTGGGGTAAAAGGAATTCCCCTTCATCTCCTGAAGCTTTGGTAACTGGACCTGATGTGAGAATCTGACAAGCAGACAGATCAGCAGGGGGAAAACCAAATCTATACTGTCAGGGAAAACATCATAAGAATAGGAAGAAAGGGCCCAATATCCATGAGACCTTGTGTTCTCTCATTATACCGGAGATGGCTGGGAAGGCGCAGTGGCCCCCAGCTCAGACAATAGCCAGGGAGAGCCTGCCTGGGTGCTGCTGTCAATCCTAGCCTTTCCACAGTGTTCTCTGTTGGCATCCAAAGTCGGGCTTCATGATGGAGCATTTTCCAGAGAGACTTTGAGATAAAAGAGGAACTTTCCAGAAAGTGTCTCCTGCTCTGGGTACTCTCAGTTTGGGATTCTGTGTCATCTTTTTAAACTCAATTTTTAAGTAACGTACAAAAATAGACGTTACTAATATCAACAGGCTGCCATGGGATGCTTCAATGAGTGTGTTTTGCGGTGCTTAAATCAAATGAAAGATGTGCCTCTTCCTTCAGCATTGCTTACAGTGAAAATATTCAAACCCCTTTTCTAGCATATCTAAATAACAGTATTGTTATCTGCTATGCAGGAAGCACTACAAGTTTCTTGCTTTAAAGTATAACTTGGAAGCTCTTGATCAGTATTTTCCCATGTCTTCTCTCTGTCTTCAACAGTCTTTGCAAGTACCATTTTACATTTGAATGACACTATACAATGATTATCTTTCTGTGTCTTCCTTAGGTCATTCAATGTAATGACCCCCAGTTCCACCAATCTTGTCAGAAATGACAGAATTTCCTGGCTTTTAGTAGCTGAATGATAGTCCATGATATACAATGATACATATGGACACATTTTCTTTTTTGTGTGTGTGTGTGTGTGGGAGGGTGTTTTTTGTTTGTTTGTTTGTTTGTTTGTTTGTTTTTATTGAGACAGAGTTTCTCTTGGCTGCTCTGGACTCACTTTGTAGACAAGGCTGGCCTCAAACTCATGGAGATCCACCTGCCTCTGCCTGCCCTAGTGCTAGGATTACAGCTGTGCACCACTGCCCCTAGCTTGAACATATTTTCTTTATCCACTTAGTTTTATTCCATATCTTGGCTATTATGAACAGCACCACACTAAACATTTTAAAAATTATGTGCCCAGCTGGGCGGTGGTGGCACATGCCTCTTGATCCCGCCACTCTAGAGGCAGACACAGGCAGATCTCTGAGTTCAAGGCCAGCCTGGTCTACAGAGCAAGTTCCAAGATAACCAGGGCTATATACAGGGAACCCTTGTCTTGGAAAACATATGTGTGTGTGTATACATATTATTCAATAGTGGAATTACTAGATCATATGCTAGGCATGCAGTAGATCTTTTATGTTTTGAAGACCCTCCACACTATTGTCCATAATGGGCATACTAAGTTGCATTTCTACCAGGAAGGGTGCTCTTTTCTTCATATCCTTCCAGCACTTACCTTATTTGTTTGTTTGTTTGTTGGTGTGTGTGTGTGTGTGTGTGTGATATGTATGTATGGGCATGTACACATGACAAGACAAGTATGAAGGTCAGAGGACAGCTCATAGGAATTGGTTCTGTCCTTTGGCTCTATGAATCCTGGGCATCAAATTGAGGCTGTCAGGCTTGGTGGCCTGACAGCCTTTATCCACTGAGCTATATCTTGTTGCTTTCCATCTCCCATTCTTAGTCCTTCGTTTTCATTAATCTCAGATTGTACAATTAGTGCTGCTTTCATATTGTGGACTCTCTCTGAGGTGGTCCTGACACCACGCAGATCCTGGTGTAACCAAGGACCAGATGCGAGAATGAGAGATGTGGTGTAGGTGACATCTGAATGCATGACCTGGGGTGCTCTCACATATTTGCAATGGGTGGGGGGAGCTGAGTGCTGGTCAGATGACAGAAGGCTGCTGACCCTGCAGCGACGAGTTCAGTGCAAAACTTGCAGACATTTGTAAATTATAATTTTGAATTCAGCCTGTGGATTGTTGCAAAGATAAGCTTGTCTTGTAATTTAAAATATCAGATTATGGTTTATGAACCTCCACCTGGACATTTGTCCCATGTCCCTGCATGTGTTAAAAGGAACCTTTTTTTATCTGCACCAATTGTCAATGTGTTTCACAGTGGATTTCTCTCACTGTGCATCTTTTTAAGGCTGAGCCACTTAAAAGTATGCAGACCCCATGCAACTCCCCTGACAGGTATCATACCAGGCATTTCCTAAATACAAGGACATCATCCTATTTTAAAAACCATGCTACCATTTCACCCCTATGAAGCTTCGTGTGACACAATAAAGTGATCTAACACATATCAGTTACATTCAAGTGTTCCCCATTGCCTTAAAAATGCCCACAGTCAGGTTTTTTTCTCCTGTTGTGAAGTAGTTAAATTAAGAAACCTCCCCTCCCCCTGGGGTTGTGAGAGCAGGAGAGCTGTCAATGCCCCTCATCTGCAGCAGCACACCTGCTGAGGGCAGGGCACAGGTGAGCCAGCCCCAAGGGGGTGAGCATGGGAGAGCTGACCCCTCAGCTTGTCTTTTTGCAGTTACATGGCAAGGGAGAGATGGCCCCCTTGCTCCTTGCCACCTACAGTGAGTAGGAGAGCTGGCCCAGGGTCATCAGAGTGGGAGAGCTGGCCCTGACCCTCACCTGGACAGCACAGCAGAGCTTGCCCTAGATGTGGGGTTTGCAGGTGAGTCGGCTGAGGGCAGGAGAGCCAGCCCTGACTCTGCCGTGGACAAGAGAGAAAAGCTCTCCTCCCGTCCCCCATCCCTTGGCAGGCAGTAGAGCTGGCTCTAGGTCATGAGAGTAGGAGAACTAGCCATGTCCCTCACTGGCTGCAACACTCAGGAGAGCGGGCCCTGCGTCTCACCTGGGCAGGAGGGTAGAGCCTGCTCCGGTTGTGGGGATTGCTGGTGAGCTGGGCCAGGGGGTGTGAGAGCAGGAAATCCTGCTGTCTGATCAGCGGAGATACCTCCCAGGCCCAGATTCAGGGCTTTGAATTGGCCCACCCTAACACCTACCCTATCTATGAACTGCTGAAATGAATGAAGGGGCCGGTCCTACAGAACCAAAACGACAGCATCTCCATGACACAGGGCAACAACAGGATATCTGAGAGGAGTTCCAGTTAGGTTCCAGTGTGGATGGAGTAGTGTCACTCTGCGTCCAGCGAGAGCCTGGGCTTGGTTGGGGACTCTCCCAGGAAGCTTAAACTGGAAGTGCACCCTGCAGGGCAGAAAAGGGTGAAGCGCAGGGTCAAAGAGCTCAGGGCTCCAGAACACGAGCCAGGTGGCAACGAAGGCCTGGCCTGGCTAAGTTGGTGGCAGTAAATATCAGAGGCTCAGAGCTCCGAAACTGAGAGAGGAAGAGGCACAAGCCCGGTTTTTTCCAGGTGGACAAAATGGCTGCTTCAAGAACAGACATTCACTTGCTCCCGAAGACCGGCACTGCGGTGGGCAGAGTGGCACTTAGAAAGATGGTGACAGTGATCCACCCTGGCACACTAGTGAATGGCAGAAGCTCTCGACAGCCAGAAACACGTGACTGACTGAACAGCAGCCAAGCCCCAGGGTTCCAGAGATGAATTCTTTGTGGGGAAGGGGAGCCCTTTCTTCCCCAGAATAAATGACAAGTATCAAACGGTCTTTGATGAAACAGATGGTGCTGGCCCATTTATTTGTGTGAAACACAGACTTATAAACCTTGGTCAGGGCTGGAGAGATGGCTCAGAGGTTGAGAACATGCTCTTCCAGAGATCCTGAGTTCCATTCCCAGCAACCACATGGTGGCTCACAACCATCTATAATGAGATCTGGTGCCCTCTTCTGGCATGCAGGTGTACATGCAGAAGATTGTACACATAATAAATAAATCTTTAAAAAACGTGGGCAGTGGGAGAGGTTTTGAGGGTGAGTGTGTTTGATTTGACGGGGCTAGGGGCACCAGGGATACTTGACTTACAAACAGTCACACGGGCTTATCATGCTTTGGTACTCCTCTGGTTAGACTGCAGAGGCAGCCGGTTTTGTTTTGTTAAGTCTGCCCAGAGCAGGCTGTCTTTTGCTCCTGGGCCTGTTTAAAAGTCTCTCTTAAAGAAACAGAAATTGACCTGGGGGTTTTTAGGTTTTAAGTTTGGGGTATATCACTGGGAGCTTATTCCCCCCCACCACCACCAAATTATGATAAAGTGTGGTTTAAAGCGTATGAATCCTTAGATTAGTTGGGTGCCATTTATTGTTTTAGTGCTAATAATATTTACTATTGATATATCTTGTAGTAAAGCTGCAGTTAATCCTAAACAGCTGTTTAACCAAATCACCACACATAGACTAGAATTTACTTAGTTAACCTAGAACACAATGCTGGGCAATAGTTACTCCATCCTAAACCTCCAAGCCCGCATAGTTCCCACCATTCAGATTTTACCCTTCATACTTGCTTTTAGTGAAATCTTAGGTCTGGTTCATTCTCCACATCGTTCCAAGACCTCTCCTCCAGCTTCTGCGCTCCCAGTTTCTCTCCCCTCTCCCAACTCCTGCTCCTCTCTCTCTCCATTGCTCAACATTGTGGCTGGTTATTTTATTTTGTCATGCTTACACAAAGTTGAGACAGATGATGCTTAGAATCAGTATCACAATGCGGGTTGAAACCAGAGAGTTGGGGAGAGAAATCAGCATTTGAATGAATAAGGGTAAGGTGTATACATTCCAAAAGAACATTATTCCAACAAAGGTGGAACACGGTACGTGTTGTGGGTTGGGGAAGAACTCTAGGTGCAATTAAAACTCAGTGATTGAAAACCAAGACACCAAGACATTTCTTTAGCATATGGTGGGTGTTTCCAGGACTCCTCAGGTGCTAGCTGAACGATCTTCTTATCAGGAAAGGGTTGGGTTTGTAATCTCCCTGACGACTCTGGGGTTTCCCAGATTAGGAGAAGAGGGAACCCAGCTGAGAAAGGAAGTCTGCCATCTTATAACAAGCTCAGAGGCTATCAAGAAATGCCAGACTTGGACCTCAACAGCAGGATCCCACAGAGCAGCAGAAGACAGAGGCCTCATACCAGGCCAAGGGTCATTGCAATGAACATTTGCAAGCAAAGAAGTGTGGACAAAAGGGTTATACTGTAGGACATCCTGTAACAATTTTTTTCCCTCTGTTCGGGGGTGGGGGAGATTTGCAAGGATGGAGTGTAGGCACAAGGAGAGGAGGAGTGACTGTGGTTGGGGTGTAGGATGTGAACCAATAAAAGTTACCAAAAAAAAAAAAAAGAAGTAGAAAGCCTTTCTCTCAAATATTTTGAAGGTCAAATCTGATTTCTTGGTGTAAAATGGAAATGTTAAAACACTGAGGCATTCCACCAAATAGAAGGCATAGAAGGCAATTTCCTCCAAGTTCTAGGGAGACGAGCAAGTAAATGCCAACAGCTTTCCAGCTTTGGTTCACAGCGTTTTCCTAAGCCATTCTAAATGGCACATGTCTACCTTTTTTCCTGCAAGCATCTGCTATGATTTTACCTTTCTCCTAAAATTTACAGCAAGAAGGGAGAATTTCAAATGAGGAAAAGTTTTAAGTAAATAAAACTTTCAGGAGGTTGAATTTATGAGCTTTTAATAATAATAATAATAATAATAATAATAATAATAATAATAAAGCTGAACTTTTACACATTTATAGACCCTCTCAGTGTTCAAGACCAATTTCCTTGCCTCTCTCTTGGCCAGCTTTGATTTTCAGTGTTGCCATTTATCAGTGAACACAGCGTTTGTGAAAGCTTCATCACCTGTGGATGGCTCAGTATTTGACGTGACAACAACCTGTAATGTAAGCCTGGGTTGTATCTGCCCAACGAGGTTTCATTCCAGAACAAACGGAATGTTCTCCTTCATGCCACTCTGTCTCTCCTGCCTCGGGAAACCATCCCCAAACACTGTTTTCTCTGCAAGCCTTTCTTTCAATGATCGATTATCATTCAGATTGTTTACTGGCTGGCAGCAACAAGTAGATGCATTTGGTGTGGTTGAAGCTGTATGCCACATTCGTGACTGCTCTCCTGGTGGTGGTCCTCTTGGGCTGGAACCCCTTACATGCATATAGAGAATGAGAGGTTAATACTGTGCAGTCTGTTCAGTCTTCTCTACACACAACTGTTTATAAGAAAATTTAAAAAATCATTTCCTTAAAGATAATTAACACAAAACGACTAGGTTTATTTTAGAGTGATAACTGAGTGCACAGAAGAAGATTAAAATAACACAGACATGTCTACTGGTAGACTCTTCATGCATCTAAGCATCTAACAGAGAATGCTATGGTGCCCAGCATGCCTGCTGAGGCCTAGGGTCCAACCCTCAGTAGAGGAGAAGAGAGACAGAGAGAAAAAGACAGACAGAGGGAAAGACACACAGATAGAGAGAGAGAGAGAGAAGCAGGCAGGCAAACAGACAGCACCTACTTATTACAAGAACATGTGGAAATAAAAATCAGAGCCTAAGATGCAGAAGGCTTTAAAGCAGGACGCAAACATTGTTTTGTGTTGAATCTAAGAATAGAGGACTTGGCCTGAATCTTTCATTTCTTTTCATTTTTCTAGAATTACACTTTTGTTGAATTGTACAAAACATGTGTTCATGACAGATTAAAAGAAGAAAGCAGTTCTTTACCTCAGGTGGTTTCAAAGGCAGTGTCCTAAAAATGGTGTTTGGCAGAAGTGGGATGTGGGGTGTGTGTGCGTGTGTGTGTGTGTGTGTGTGTGTGTGTGTACAGATAAAAAGGGAGGAAGCAGAAAATTACAGCAGCAAATGAAGTCTCAGCGGTGTGAAACATGGGCTACTTTCAGTACTAAAATGGCTGCGTGTATTTTAACTACTGTTCTTACTATTTCCCCACATGGTGCAAACAGGCCCCCAATCCAACAGACTAGTTGGCTGATCTCCTAATGCATGGAAACATGTTTAAGGAAATGAGTTAAGTTACAAAAGACCCTCACTTGGGCCAAGTCACAGCACTTGGCACTTTCTGCAGACTCCATCCTCCTTTGGTTTACTTTCTTACTGTCTGCTCACTTGCCCTCCCAGCGTCCACATTATTCATGAGTGACATCTCATGTTACTGGTCAGGGCTAAGAAGCCACATTTGCCTCACTTACTTCCCAGCCTTTCACCAAGATCAGTGCAAGCCGGCTGCCTCTCTCACCAACTGCTCCTGTGGATCCGAGTCTCTGAGACCCTCCGTCCTTTCCTCCATCTCCTCCCTCTGCTTTTCCTGCCCCCAGCAACCTTCTGAAACTGTTTTCTGTGGTGCTTTGAAGGAAAAGGGTCCCCATACGCCCAAAGAGAGTGGCACTGCTAGGAGGCATGGCCTTGTTGGAGAAAGTGTGTCACTGGAGGTAGACTTTGAGGTTTCAGATGCTCAAGCCAAGTTCAGCATGACTCTTCCTGCTGTCTGCTGATCCAGATGTAGGACCCTCAGCGACCTTGGAAGCATCATGTCTGCCTGCATGCTGCATGCTTCCCACCATGAGGACAAAGGCCTAAACCTCTGAACTGTAAGCCAGCCACAATTAAGACACTTCCCTTTCAAAGATCTATTATCATTCAGATGGTCTACCGGATGACAGCAACATGTAGGTGCATTTGGTGTGATTTAAGCTGTATGCCAGCATTTGTGATTGCTCTCCCAATGTGCCCCTTGAGGGCTGGGACCCATTTTGTCTCCTTTGAAGTTTATATTCTTACAGAAGAGGAACTACTTTATAGGAACCGTTTGTGATAGCAGATCCAGTTGCTATCAACTATTTAAATATAAACGTTGACATGTTAATTAACACTGAATAGAAATAAAGGAGGATTAAGTGAAACTTAAAAAATAGTTTTTTTGGTTGCATTAGTTAGGTCACAAAGCACTAGGTGCTATCTTATTGGCATAGAAATAGAATATTTATATTACTGCAAAAAAATCCCTCTTCTAATATTTCCATAGTACCTATGTAGCTCTCTGTTTAGAGAAGATAGTCAACAAACTATTATTTAGCGACTAATTCAAACGCACTAATATGATCACTATTATTAATGAGGCAAGAGAATACGGCAGAGAGTGAGGCCCATATGGCCTTGTGTAAAATCTGAAAAGCATCACATGAAAACAACAAGTTTGCACAGAGGAAAGCTGACTCCCACCCCAACTCTTAGGCCAACCAAATTTGGCCATTGGTCCAGGCCCAGAGGTACACTAGAGTGAAGGAAATACTAAAAATCACCTTGTGGGGTGGAGACTGAAGGGACTAGTGAGATGATAATGTTGCTAATGCAAGAAATTGTGTGTAGGATTACTTGTGACAGACATGGTGTGCACAGAAAAGCCTACACTATGCAAACGGCGCAGAAATCCTGCAGTGTGCGCCATAAACCCCTGCACACTGGACATTAAACAATCTACTTTGGCGGCCCGCTCCCACTGGGAACTGCATCTTGTCTTAATAGATTATTCTCTGCTATTTCTTTAGATGGCTCTCTCTGCTCAAACCTTCCTCCCAGGACTCAAGAACCGCTTTCAAGTTCCCTCCAAACCATGGTACGCCCTGATATCACTAAGAACAACAGAGTACATTTGTATACTGACAGAGAAGGCTGGTGAGGTGTTTGAGGTAAGCGTGCATCCCCTCCTCATTTTTTTTTTTCTGTTTTAAACACTCAGTCCCCACGGGGGCTACTGATCATATGGAAACCATGTTTTTAAAAAACTTGTTGTAGCTTGAGGATCAAATGCACCCACAAACAAAAGCTATAACACACACACTGGCCAGCTGAGCTTGCTGACAGAAATCCGTTCTCAAATCCTTGCTCGCTCGGGGTCTGACCCCGTCTCTAATTAGAAGACGCCTTTGCTGGCAAAGAGGCCTAAAGTTCTCTGCAGAGCCAGGGTTTCTGTCCCCAGGGATTAAGAGAGGCTGCCCTCCTGCTCTGCCCCTGGACTGTCAATTCTTTCCTCCCTTCCTATTTCTTTTACATTACAGCAGTCACAAGATTCTGAGCCCAGTCTTCAGATACACCACCCTGACCTGTGTGCCCGGGGACATCACCGTGGAGTCGTCAAAGAAATGCTTCGCCATTCCAGATGAGATTGAATTAAGACATAATGAATGTCTGGCTTAGTGTGAGCATAAACAACAAAGAGAACTCTCAGTTTAATCGGGGTGTTAAACCTATCCGAGACCGAAGACATTGTCTTAGTTACCTCTGAGGCGCTGTTAGCCTTGTTTTCTTTTGTTTCATTTTGTTTGTGGGAGGTATTTATTTGTTTGAGTTCTCCTGGAACTCACTCTGCAGACCAGGCTGGCCTTGAACTCAGAGATTCACCTCATTCAGTCTCCTGAGTGCTAGCATTAAAGGTGTGTGCCACCACACCTGGCTCTGAGAAGTTGTTGTTCTGATTCTGCTTCTGAACTTCTGTGTGGTAGGTGTCATAGAAGGAAACTAAACATCCCAAGTGGGTAACTGGAGAGACACTAATTGCCAAATTGTATATAAGTTTTGTGGAAACTAGTTTTAAAAAATGCAGTTCTCTGAGGCAGGCACTATCAGGGAGCCTCTTCTCCACTGTGTTCGAAGGTCTATGGAAGGAAGCAATGCTTATGGCTGAGAGACCTGAAATCTGGAGTTACCTGAAGAGCTGGGACCTTCAACAAAGGAAGTGGAAATAGTTTCTTGGAAATAAGACAGGGAGTCAGGAAAACATCCGTAGCCTCGTTCCCCATCAACCCACCCACTGGCCAACCTCAACAAGAAACAGGACAGAGTGGGTCGCTGGTGTGGCTCATAACAGTTAGCATCCTTTGGCACAAACCAGAGTGAATTAGAGCATGTATAAACAAGTAGAAAATACTCAACCAGTCTCTAAGTACTTATTCCTCTGGAACATCTCGGTAAGAATATGTGGATGGCTCCTAGCATAGTACCTACCATGTTAGAGAAGGCTGGTAAATGCTAGTAGCTGGAGTATAGTTTTTATAGACCCAGAATTTGTTTTAGCTGCACATATAATCATCTTCTCCCAAATACTTAAGAGCTGTGTGTGGTGATAGACACCTATAACCCCAGGATAAAGGAGGCTGAGGCAGGGAGAACTTGAGGCCAGCATGGACTATACGATAAAATCTTGTCTTGGACAGCAGCAGAAGGAGGAGGAAAAGGAAAATGAGGAGGAGTTAAGAAATGAGTCTAGAGCCAAGATGGCGACTAGCACACACAGTTTCTGAGCGGTGGGATACCTGAACTTCTGAGTTGGCGAATGGAAGGACCCCTAACCCAGGAAAACCACGGTGAGGCTTTCTAAATAACAGGGAACGTCTCAGGAGGTGAAAACTTTGGTCTCGGGTCACCCGGGGACTTGTTTGGGGAAGGAGAGAAACGATCCTTTGATCTTGCGGCACTCCCCCCAGACCTCCTTCCTCCTCAGCACAGCAGACTCATCTTTCTCAGCGCAGACCTAACTGCCTGGGGTATACAGCCGCTGAGACGGAGCCCCAAGCACTTTAGCGGCAGGCAAAAGCCAGCAGTAAGTGTCCCAGAGTCCCAGTCGCACGGCGGCTGCACCATCTTCCCAGGGCGCGAATCTGCTAGATGCCATACTAGCTCCGCAGGATCACCATCACTGACATACGACCCGCCCAATCCCACAGTGACAGAGAATACGCTATATACTCACCAAAACCAGGCAGAAACGTCATACAACCTGGACACACCAGGCGCTGGGCCTCCCAAGCTTGGAGAGCACAACGAAGAGACCCCAGGACTTCCCAGAAAGCATTGGGAATAGCGACCCAGTCTCCAGTTACAGCGGGACGTGGCGGCGGAGCAGCACTGAACTGGCGGGGCACCACAGCCCTCCAGTTTAAGACTAACCAGGGCCAAACCAGAGAACAGAGAGCCTGGTTACCCCATCCCTGCTGAAGTGACCACCCTGAAATCTCCAGCTGCAGCAAGACCTCAGAACCTGGCAGTGACCGCCAGCAGCACAGAACTGCCGGAGCACATCAAAGAAGCAGGGCCAAACCAGAGAGCAGAGAGCCCCAGATAGCACGATCTCTGCCAAGTGACCTGCCTGTACAGCTAGTCCTCAGCACACGCTGAGAGTTCTCAGCTTCCTGAAGAACTCTCCAGACACCAGAGAGAGACAGCACCAGTCTGATCTGCAGAATCCAAAAACAAACAGGGAAGGTTTCAGATAAGCCAATGGCCAGGGGTAGGCGAAAGAACACTTCCAATATAAATCAGGACATCATGACTTCACCAGCAAACCCCAAAATCGATGGATACTCCAATTCAGCAGAAGCACAGAAAAATGATTTTAAAGCCATGCTTGCCCAATTATTTGAGGCTCATAAGGAGGAAATGAACAAGTCTTTCAAAGAGCTGGCCAGTCAATTGGAGGCAAAGAAAGAAGAAATAGACAATATCCTTAAAGAAACACAGGCAAACATAGACAAACAAATAGATACACAAGCAGAGGAAAAATTAGTGGCATATAAAAAGGAAATGAAAAAAGAAATAGAGGCCATTGTAGAGAGACAGGAATCCAAATTCAAACACATGAAAGAAATGGTGCAAGGCATGAAAACAGAATTAGAATCAATAAAGAAAACACAAAATGAGAAAACCCTTGAGCTGGAGAACTTGGAGAAAAGATCAGGAACCACAAAAGTAAGCATCACCAACAGAATACAAGAGATAGAAGAGAGAATCTCTGGAGCTGAAGACACACTTGCAGAAATGGATACTTCTCTCAAAGAAAAAGTAAAATCAGAAAAGTTCCAATCACAAAATATCCAAGAAATCAAGGATGCTATGAAAAGACAAAATCTAAGAATAATAGGAATTCATGAAAAAGAAGACTCCAGACTCCAAGGTCCAGAAAATATTTTCAAGAAAATCATAGAAGAAAATTTTCCCAACTTAAAGAAAGAGATGTCCATAAATATACAAGAGGCCTACAGAACTCCAAATAGACTAGACCAGAAAAGAAACACATCACGTCACATCATAGTCAAAACACTAAATCTACAGAACAAAGAAAAGATATTAAAAGCAGCAAGGGAAAAAGGCCAAGTAACATATGAAGGTAAACCTATCAGAATCACACCGGACTTCTCATCAGAAACTATGAAAGCCAGAAGGGCCTGGGCAAGTATCATGGAGACTCTAAGAGATCACAAATGTCAACCCAGACTACTATACCCTGCAAAGCTTTCAATCAACATAGATGGAGAAAACAAAATATTCCGTGACAAAACTAAATTTACACAATATCTACACAGCAAACCATCCCTACAGAAGATACTAGAAGGAAAACTCCAATCCAATGAAAACAAATTCACCCAAGAAAACAGGGCATTCAGATAATATCCCAACAAAAATGAAAAGAAAACAAGCAATGAAACAGGGTTAGATCACCGACTCCATTACAAAAGGAACTAACATGCATTGGTCACTATTATCTATCAATATCAATGGACTCAACTCACCAATAAAAAGACACAGGCTAACAGAATGGTTAAGGAAACAGGATCCAACATTCTGTTGCATCCAAGAAACACACCTATACAACAAAGATAAACACTACCTCAGAGTAAAGGGCTGGAAAACTGTTTTTCAAGCAAATGGTTCCAGAAAACAAGCTGAAGTAGCCATCCTAATATCTAATAAAATAGACTTTCAACCCAAGTTAATCAAAAAAGATAAGGAGGGCCACTATATTCTCATCAAAGGAAAAATTCACCAAGAGGACATCACAATCTTGAATATCTATACCCCAAATACAAGAGCAACGACATTTGTAAATGTAACATTATTAAAGCTTAAATCATACATTGATCCTAATACCTTAATAGTGGGAGACTTCAACACTCCATTCTCACCAAGGGACAGATCAACTAGACAAACACCAAATAGGGAAATAAAAGCACTCACAGAATCCCTAAATCAAATGGACCTAATAGACGTCTACAGATCGTTTCACCCAAACTCAAAAGAGTACACCTTCTTTTCAGCACCGCATGGAACCTTTTCCAAAATAGACCATATAGTGGGTCACAAAGCAAGCCTCAACAGATACAAAAGGATTGAAATAATCCCTTGTATACTATCTGATCACCATGGACTAAAGCTAGACATCAACAACAACAGAAACAACAAAAAGCCGACACGCACATGGAAACTGAACAACTTACTACTCAATGACAGCTGGGTTAAGGAAGAAATAAAGAAAGAAATTAAAGACTTCCTAGAATTCAATGAAAAGGAAGGCACAACATACCCAAATTTATGGGACATATTGAAAGCAGTGCTCAGAGGAAAATTTATAGCACTAAGTGCCTGCAAGAAGAAATACGTAACATCACATACAAACAACTTAATGGCCCAACTGAAAAACCTAGAAAAAAAAAGAAGCAGATACACCCAAGAGGAGCAGATGGCTGGAAATAATCAAACTAAGGGCTGAAATCAATCAATTAGAAACAAATAAAACTATCCAAAGAATCAAACAAAAAGCTGGTTCTTTGAGAAAATCAACAAGATAGACAAACCCTTAGCCAAACTAACTAAAAAGCAGAGAGAAACTATCCAGATCAGCAAAATCAGAAATGAAAATGGGGACATAACCACAGACACTGAGGAATCCAAACAATTATTAGGTCATACTACAAAAGCCTATATGCCACAAAATTTGAAAATCTAAATGAAATGGATAATTTTCTTGAAAGATTCCATCTACCAAAACAAAGTCAAGATCAGGTAGAAAGACTGAATAGCCCTATATTTCCCAAGGAAATCAAAGCAGTCATTAACAGTCTCCCCTCCAAAAAAAGCCCTGGACCAGATGGCTTCAGTGCAGAATTCTATAAGACCTTCAAAGAAGTGCTAACTCCAATTCTCCTCAAGCTATTCCACAAAATAGAAACAGAAGGAACACTACCAAACTCATTCTATGAAGCCACAGTCACCTTGATACCTAAACCACACAAAGACCCAACAAAAAAAGAGAACTTCAGGCCTATCTCTCTTATGAACATTGACGCAAAAATGCTCAATAAAATACTTACAAACCGAATCCAAGAACATATCAAAGATATCATCCACCATGACCAAGTAGGCTTCATTCCAGGCATGCAAGGGTGGTTCAACATACGGAAATCCATCAATGTAATCCACTACATAAACAAACTGAAAGAGAAAAACCACATGATCATCTCCTTAGATGCCGAAAAAGCATTTGACAAAGTCCAACACCCATTCATGTTTAAAGTCTTGGAGAGATCAGGGATACAAGGCACATACCTAAAGATAGTAAAGGCAATATACAGCAAGCCTATAGCTAACATCAAACTCAATGGAGAGAAACTTAAATCAATCCCACTGAAATCAGGGACAAGACAAGGCTGCCCATTGTCCCCATATCTCTTCAACATAGTACTTGAAGTCCTAGCCAGAGCAATAAGACAACTAAAGGAGATCAAGGGGATACAAATTGGAAAGGAAGAGGTCAAAGTGTCACTATTTGCAGATGATATGATAGTATACATGAGCGACCCCAAAAATTCAACCAGAGAACTCCTTCAGCTGATAAACACCTTCAGCAAAGTGGCAGGATACAAAATCAACTCAAAATAATCAGAAGCCCTCCTATATACCAAAGACAAAAAGGCTGAGAAAGAAATTAGGGAAACAACACCCTTCACAATAGCCACTAATAACATAAAGTACCTTGGTGTGACTCTAACCAAGCAAGTGAAAGACCTGTTTGAGAAAAACTTCAAGTCTCTGAAGAAAGAAATCGAAGAAGATATCAGAAGATGGAAAGATCTCCCGTGCTCATGGATTGGTAGGATTAACATTGTGAAAATGGCCATACTGCCAAAAGCAATCTACAGATTCAATGCAATTCCCATCAAAATACCAACTCAATTCTTTACAGACCTTGAAAAAAAGATTCTCAGCTTCATATGGAGAAACAAAAAACCCAGAATCTCCAAAACGATCCTGTACAACAACAGATCATCTGGAGGTATCTCCATCCCTGATCTCAAGCTGTACTACAGGGCAACAGTAATAAAAACTGCATGGTATTGGCATAGAAACAGAAAGGAGGATCAATGGAACCACATAGAAGACCCAGAAATAAATCCACACACCTATGAATACTCAATATTTGACAAAGAAGCCAAATCCATTCAATGGAAAAAAGACAGCATCTTCAACAAATGGTGCTGGACCAACTGGATGTCTACATGCAGAAAAATGAAAATAGATCCATATTTATCACCCTGCACAAAACTAAAGTCAAAGTGGATCAAGGACCTCAACATAAAACCAGATACCCTAAATCAATTGGAAAAAAAAGTGGAGAACAGCCTAGAACTCATTGGCACAGGAGACAACTTCCTGAACAGAACACCAACAGCACAGGCTCTAAGAGCAACAATCAATAAATGGGACCTCATGAAACTGAAAAGTTTCTGTAAAGCAAAGGACACCATCATCAAAACAAAACGACTGCCTACAGATTGGGAAAGAATCTTCACTAACCCGTTATCTGACAGAGGACTAATATCCAGTATATACAAAGAACTAAAGAAGCTGAAAAGCAGCAAACCAAATAATCCACTTAAAAAATGGGGAACAGAGCTAAACAGAGAATTCTCTGTAGAGGAATATTGAATGGCAAAAAAACACTTAAAGAAATGCTCATCCTCATTAGCCATCAGGGAAATGCAAATCAAAACGACCCTGAGATCTCACCTTACACCCATCAGAATGGCCAAGATGAAAAACTCAAGCGACAACACATGCTGGAGAGGTTGTGGAGAACAGGGAACCCTCCTCCACTGCTGGTGGGAATGTAAACTGGTACAACCACTCTGGAAAGCTATCTGGCGCTTTCTAAGACAATTAGGAATAGTGCTTTCTCAAGACCCAGCTATACCACTGCTAGGTATATACCCAAAGTTCGTTCAAGTACACAAAAGGGATACTTGCTCAACCATGTTTATAGCAGCTTTATTTGTAATAGCCAGAACCTGGAAACAACCCAGATGTCCATCAACGGAGGAATGGGTACAGAAATTGTGGTATTTTTTACACAATGGAATACTACTCAGCAATCAAAAAGGAGGAAATCATGAAATTTGCAGGCCCATGGTGGGATCTAGAAAAGATCATTCTGAGTGAAATATCCCAGAAGGAGAAAGGCAAACATGGGATATACTCACTTATATAGACCTATAAGATATGATAAACATAATGAAATCTATACACCTAAAAAAGATAATCAATTGAGTGGACATGGGGTAAGATGATCAATCCTCGTTTAGAAAGACAGATGGGATGTGCATTGAACGTATGACAGGAGTCTACTGAGCGCATCTGAAAGACTCTAACTAGCAGTGTTTTCAAAGCAAAGACTCACGACCAAACCTTTGCCAGAGTACAGGGAATCATAAGAAAGAAGGGGAGTTAGTCTGATGGGGAAAGGATAGGAGGTCCACAAGGACCAAATATATCTGGGCACAGGGTCTTTTCTGAGACTGACATTCAACCAAAGACCATGTATGGATATAACCTAGAACCTCCACTCAGATGTAGCCTGTGGTAGCTCAGTAACCAATTGGTTTCCCAAAGTGAGGGGAACAAGGACTATTTCTAACAGGACCTCAATGACTGGCTCTTTGGTCTCCCCACCCCCGAAGGGAGGAGCAGTCCTGTTAGGCCACAGAGGAGGGCTTTGCAGCCAGTCCTGAAGATACCTGATAAAACAGGGTCAGATGAAAGGGGAGGAGGTTCCCCCCCCATCAGTGGACTTGGAAAGGGGCATGGTGGAGATGAGGGAGGGAGGGAGGGACTGAGGGATCCGGACACAGATGGGATACAGAGTTAATAAAATGTAACTGATTAAAAAAATAATAATAAAATAAAAAAAATTAAAAAAAACAAAAAAAAAAAAAAGAAGAAATGAGTCTAAGGGCCAAAGAGATGGCTCAGCAGTTAAGAGCACTTGGCTGCTCTTCCAGAGGTCCTGAGTTCCATTCCTGGCAACCACATGGTGGCTCACAACCATCAATATTGAGATCTGATGTTCTCTCCTGGCATGTATATGTACATGAAGATAGAGCATCATACACATAAAATAAATAAAAAATATTTTTAAAAAAGAAATGAGTTTAAATCTCAAACTCCAATTACTCTTAATTATCAAAAAATATAATCATGTTGTCATTGTAACTTGTCACTCTAAAAATTCTTTTATTTAACTTCCAAATTCTGAGTTTTCCTTTTCACATCCCTCTTCCTTCCTTCTCCACTTTCAAGGCCATGTCCAAATTTCTGGAAGAGTCTTCTGGGTGACCTTGGCTTAGATGACATTTGATGTGCTGTTGTCTTCATTTTTTTCTTCTCCTCTGTGGTAGTGTTCACATTCTTCCTAGCTTACAGTTCTTTATATTTAATATCTACACTTAAATTTGGATAGTAAAAATAAATAAAGGAGGTGGTGGCACCTGGGAGGCAGAGGCAGTCTGACCTCTATGAGTTTGAGGCTAGCCTGGTCTATGTGACAAGTTCCAGGCTAACCAGACCTACATAATGAGAGTCTGTCTAAAAAAATAAAAATAAAAAACAAAAACAACAACAACAAAAAACAAACAAACAAACCAAGTGAAGTGGAACTTACCTATATTCCCAGTCCTTATGTTTAAGGCTAGCTTGGGCTAGCCTGGAGTCTCTGTCTCAACCAAATAAATACTCTTTCAGCCTCATTTATCTCCTCCCTCATCTCCTCCCAATCCCATCCTCCCTCTTCTCCTCCCATGCCCCTTCCCCAGTCCACTGATGTGGAGGTCCTCCTCACCTTCCATCTGACCCTAGCCTATCAGGTCTCATCAGGACTGGCTGCACGGTCTTCCTCTGTGGCTTGGTAAGGCTGCTTCCCCCCTTGGTGGGGGAACAGGTCCATCAGTTCATGTCAGAGACAGTCCCTGTTCCCATTACTAGGGAAGCTATTTGGAGGCTGCTCTGCCATAGGCTACATCTGTGCAGGGGTTCTAGGTTGCCTCTATGCATGGTCCTTGGTTGGTGTATCAGTCTCAGAAAAGACCACTTGTTTTTTGGTTCTGTTGCTCTCTTTGTGGAGCTCCTGTCCCTTCCAGGTCTTTCTATCTCCCTCTTCTTTCATAAGATTCCCTGCACTCTGCCCAAAGTTTGGCTATGAGTCTCAGCATGTGCTTTGATACCCTGCTAGATAGTCTTTCAGAGGCTCTCTGTGGTGGCTCCTGTCCTATTCCCTGTTTTCTCCTGCTTCCAATGTTTATCCCATTTGCCTTTCTGAATGAGGATCAAGCAACTTCCTTAGGGTCCTCCTTCTTGCTTAGCTTCTCTAGGTGTACAGAGACACTGCCATGTTCTACTGTGTACGCTGGGAGTTTGCTCCCACTGAAGCTAAGCTTCCAGATAACAATTCTTACTCTGTTTTGTCCTCACTGGTGAAAACAGAACGATGTTTCCGGGAGTTTCTGGGATTCCATTTGCTGTAAGGATTGACAGCATTAGGCCAGTACCACCACTCGGAGTTTTCCTCTGCTCAGGCACGATGTTTGTACAGCTCCCAACACTGCAAACATCGGAACTTGACATTTTGAAACAGGATCAGTGTGCTCTGCCCTGGTGCCAGTATTTGAACTGGTAAAGAATAGTGCATTTCAGGACTCAGCAGTCACCAATTGAATCCCAGGACTAATTGACAAAGCTATGTGGAAACACAGCAGCCATGAGGATTTAGTTAATCTCCTCTGCCCTTTGTGTTAGTTCTGAGCAGACAAGAGTCTGCGGGGCTGCAGCAGCCAGGATAAGATCTGTGCATCCGGGGGCTAAGACTATTACTCAAGGGTAGTGTGCTTACATGAGACCTGGGGTTCAAGCTTCAGCACCATAGAAAGAAAACAAAATCAGTCCATGGAAAAGGAGAACAAGCATAGTAAAGGAAAGCACAGTCTACTGTCCTGGACTTCAGTATATACCCGGGGCCAGAGGTAAACAGTGTGTGGTCTTAATCTAAGTATAAAAATGCAAGCATTTGCATGTTTCTATGGCTAGACCAGTGTAGCCTTGATGTGTTACATTTTAGCTTTTTCCTTGTAAATCTTGTGTATTACTTTTTATTATGGGTTTCCTTCTCTTACTATTCCTACCTAAGGGCAGTAATAGCTGGTGACAGAGTGACCAAAGAAATGTTAGCCATGGACACTCCATTTTGTAAAGTCCCTCTATTTTGGTTCGACAATGACAGTTTCTAGAAGTGAAGAAAATTGTGTTTTGTAGATTCTTACTCTCCCCATCTGTGGCTGGTCCTGAGGCCATCTGGCTTTCTTTAATCCACCGCTCATCTCATTTCCCTGAGCTGTAGAGAAAGCAGGAAGGCCACATGGGTGGAGTAAGGCCACTGAGGAAGAAGAGGTCAGAGGTGTGGGAGGACTGACTGGGATGGTGGACCTTGCAAAGCAGCTTTTATGAAGCTGAGACGTCTCGGGAAGAGGCTGGTGTTGTGTTATTGACTCATACTTGTAATCCCAGCACCATGGAGGTTGTGGCAAGAGTAATGCCATGGATTTGAAGCCGGACTGGATTGCATAGTGACTGCTAGGGCATACTGAGCTACTATGTAAGACCCATCACGAAACAAGACAATAACAACACAATAAGCTTTCTTAAGAGCAAATGTGGAAGAAAGGTACAAATGTCTCCCATAAATGACCTGTCCACATGCTTGGCTCCCCTGCCCTGCCAATCAACACTCTCCCCCTGGCAGATCCATTTGACATGATCAGTGAGCCTACACAAACCTATCCTTGTCACCCAAAGCCCAAACTTTATATCAGGGTTCTCTTTTGGGGTCCTACCCTCATCCAGTGGATTTGGACAAGTATAAAGTAAAGAGCAGAGGTTTCCCTCCACCCTACAAATGATCATTGAAATGAGCAACAACAGAAGGTCATTGAAATGACAACAGACAAAGAGGAGAGGAAGAAATATAAATTCTTTTATGTGCATAAGGGCATCACGGAAGGCTGAGGACCTGATAACCCAGCGAGATTCTGAAACTTACGTACCTTCTTCACAGATGAGATAGAAAGAAAGGACTGTGGGGAGTTTTGAGACACAGCAAATGATTTAATGTAGAGAAATTTGAGTGATAGAAAGTAAGTTTTAGAACTGCTATGTAAACCCAAAATCAGACAGTAGCCCCATGAATGTCCCTGTACACAAAGCTTGTCTTCTGCAGATAAAGTTGCCTGGGCAATGTCTCTGCGCTGCCCGTACGTAGATAGACAGATGGAAAGTCTGTCCAGAGATGGTGATGATTCTGATAGTGCATCTTTTTTAGTTATGTGATGAATTCCTAGAAAGGGGCTTGAAGGAAATTGTTTTGCAAGAAATTTCTTTAGTCAGAAAAGGGAAGTTGAACAAGATTGCCTCCTTTAACATGTGGAAGACAAGGCAAGGTTCAAGGGACTCTGAGTCTGTACCCATTTGTCTGCTTAACATGCTGAAGTAATGCTGGGAATGTCGGGTAAAGGTAGGAGTGCAGGGGGAGGGGGTAGTGGAGGTGCATGCCTTTAGTTTCAGCATTCTGGTGGCATAACCAAGCAGATCTCTGTGAGTTCAAGGCCAGCCTGATCTGCAGAGTGAGTTTCCAGGATAGCCAGGGGAGCTACATGGAGAAACCCTGTCTCAAAAACCAAAACTAATATAAACAAACAAACAAACAAAACCATCCATGCACCCATGAACCTCAACAATAAAGACATGCAGCCAACACTACCGTATCATACAGAGTAGTCCACTTTCCTGCAAGTCCTGTAAGCTTTGGCTGCTCATTCCTGCTGGCCTATGTCAGAAACCAGAGAGGGGTTAGGAAACCAGTACAGCCTGGGAGGCCGTTAACGGGGTTGGAGAGTGATACGGAAGCTAGAGCCATGACAGCGTCACTGGAAGAGATGAGATTCGCCAGAGCCTGATTACACCCTGAAGACAGGTCCACAGGACTTTCTGGTCAGTTATATGTGAGGTAAGGAAAGTGAGCATAAGGATGACGGATGACGCAGACAGAAGGGTGAGGTCAGTGTTACCGAGGTTAGGGAGACTTGGGGGGGGGGTCTGAGTGAGCTCAGCTTGGGGTAGCCAGTTCTAATAGTGTGTGCTTGACACGAGCCTGGCATCTGATGTGTTTGTGTCTTCTCAAAGGGGCTTTCCCAAGGTCCAGGCCACAGAACCTATAGGCCCATTTAGTCACATGGCAAATTGGAAACCAAAGGTGGCTAATCAGCTTAACTTAAAAATTCAAATATTTCCCTGTGTAGTCATAAGCTTTTAAGTGGAGGAGAAAGATACAGAGGAGCTGGTGTCGCAGTGATGCAAGAGAGACTCAACCAGCCATTGCTGGCTTTGAGGATGGAAGGTTCCATATTCGAGAGAATGCAAGCTTTCCCTCCAAGTTAACATATGGGAAAAAAAAAAACCCAAAAATGAAACACAGATTTTTTTTTTCCTAGCGCTTCAGGAAAGACATGCAGTCCTGTTCATAACCTCAGTTGAATCATCCCAATGATATCATTTAGACTTTTGAGCTCCAGAGCTACAAGATAGTAAACTTGTCTTGTTTTAAGCCATGATTTTTTTTTTTTTAACAGTTTGCTGCACCAGCATTCTACAGATACAATAGCCAAGTGAAATATCTGGAAGGCCACAAAAGAAGTGGGTTTGGATTTGAGATAGAGGTTCAGGGTAGGTATAAACTTGAGAATTATTAGCATGTTGATGAGAGTTAGAATCAATTGCCTGATGACATTGCCAAGAAAGTCAATACAAAGGGATGAGGTCCAGGGAGGGGGAGATGAGAGAAAGGAGATTCTGGAAGACTTTGACCTTAAGAAGGTACCCCTAAAGACTCAGAGGGAGAATCTGGGAGGACAGGGGAAAGCCAGGAAGCTGGGTGAGGGAGCGCTTTAAGAAGGGGTAGCGACCTTGTCACATGTCCAGAGGTGAGGGAAAATGAGGGCTGGGCACTGGTTTGTGGATTTAGCAACACAAATGTAACTGGAAGTCTTGACCATAACAGCTGGGGAGAGTTACGGGGGCTCAACGTTTGGATAGTAAGTTTTAGAAAGAATGGGAGAAAAATAGAAAACAACTCAGCTTTATAAAAAGAAATCCACCGTAAAAAAAAAAAATCAACAGAGAAGTAGAACAGTGGCTGAAGGTAAATGTATGTTTCTTGGCATGAGTGAGAGAAATAACTAAGGAATAACCAGTAGCACAGACTGGAGAAGGTAAGTTGTTCAGAATAATGTGACACTGTGAAGAGGTGATGCATTTTCACAAGTCCACTCCCACACGAGGCATCACTTAGCCAAGGTGGGGGCTAACTGTACTTAGGAGTGAGCCCAAGAAACCCTCCAAGAACTGCTCAGCTGAGCCCAACTCAATTGTGAGACAACGGATTGTGAGCTTAAGTAATGGGTATTGTGGGTTTTGTTGTTGTTTGAGGCAGGGTCTTGCTGAGTAGCCTGGGCCGGCCTCAAACTGATGATTCCCCTGCCCCTGCTTTTGGGTACTTGGATTATAGACACACAGCATTTGTGCTTTGCGCAGTGTTTTTGCCTGAAAGTATGAATTTCTTGAATACTTATGTTCAAGAAAAAAAATAACAGATGATGTGTATCAGGCCTCATCTAAGTTGCTCCATATGGTGATCAACAACAACTTCTGGGCTAGATCTTGTCCTGGGTGACTCCATTTTAACCACACAGCATTTGGCTCTGTTTTGAGGGAAAGTGCAGGGCTCAGGAGGCCACTGCATCCCTTTGGTGTGTGTAGACACCATCACCTGCTCAGCACCACCTATGAGCAACAGGCTGAAAACATTCTTACCTGTGAAAAGGTACCACCCGTAAGCCTGAGAAGCCAGACTGAGAATGCATGAGCACATTAAAACTGAAGAGGGTTTGGCGGGGTGGGGGTGGGGTGTGGAGTAGCCACCAGTTTCTTTGCCTCCCTTTTGCTGGGATTATGGACATATCCACCATATCTCATAATCTAATAAATCTTAATTTACCTTTTTTTCAAGCTTTTTTTCAAATAGCACATATTTATTGAGGGTCCTTTTTCTGTACGAGGCCTGGGTAAGCCTCCAGGGTACAAGAGTGAATAGGATTATAAATTCTTGCCTTGCTTGGAAGCAAGCTGAATGAAATTTTAATCATATTCTTCTCCCCTCCCCAGCCCATCCCAGATCCTTTCCCATCTCCCTAACCATCCAACTTCATGTTCTTCCCTCTCTTAAAAAACATGGAGTAAATTTTGTTTAGGCCAACTGCTCCTGAACATGAGGTCTGGAGAATGGTTGATATAGCCATTGACACGCCGTTGGAAGGACTGATGTTCCTTGTCTGCGAAGCTAACAGTTGGGAATAGCCTCTTGGCCAAGCGTTGGACTTTGTACTTATTTTTCCTCCTGGTTTCCTTCTTGGCTAAAAATTGGAACTGTCCTCCCTGGAGGACAAAGATGCCAGAAGTGTTTAAACTAAATTGTCTCTGGTTCCACCATGGCCAGAGGGTGGGGAATTCCAGAAAGGGGGTCTGGTTTTTCCTAAGTTCTTTCCCCCTGAAGGAGTAACCCTTTCCTGGAAACTGTGCTGTAGACGTGACTGAAAGTTCAAGACACCCTGACACCTGAGAACTGGTAGAGTCAGCCCATTCCTCCTCTCCCTTCCTCCATCCAGTAAAGCTGATTAACTCCAAGGCAGGGGCTCAATGGTGTCCGGCTCCTCGGACCCCTCTAGTTACACGAGAGCCTGCCTTCTTTCTTCCCTTAAGTTCCTTATTATAAAAGGCTCATTTCTGAAACTCACCATCTGTGGTGTGTGGATTTCTTCCAGTTCGGAAGAAAAAGAACCCAAAAAGTCACTAACTCAGTGAAAGATTCCTGTAACTGTGGACGTTTGCCACCATGGCTTCCGAGCCATGCTCACCCAAGCACCACTAAGGGGTCCATTCTCTCTGATACAGGGTCAAACTGATCACACATTTTGGGTACAAGTGCTTATGTACACTCAAGATCATGATTAACCAACGTGAGGAGCAGGAGTCCTTCTTGGTTTCATAATGAGGTTCCGAGACATCTTGTGCTCTCATACAATTATGTATGCTTTGTGCCAAATTTCTAGTTACCTTTTCCACTAGGATAACAGTACAAATGGAAGCACCTTCAATGCCTCTCTTGTCACTTGATAATCGATAGCATCTTTCTAGGTGCAAAATGAGCAGAAGTATCATTTTCTCCTGAATGCTTGTCTGGACAATGTTTTCTGATGCCCCAAGACATTCTGGGAATGTGCTTGAATATAACTTATCTTTTTATGGTCTGTCTTCATTTCTCTTGTAAAAACTTGGGGGAGGAGTTTATGGCTCAAATACATTTTCATTTGAAGTTGCTATTTCCTGAAGCCCTCATTGCATTGTACAGACCCAGCTTCTGGGTCTCATCACTCCAGTTCAAGAAAGAAATGTTTGGGCCACAATTTTATCAGCTTTTGGCTAAATATGTGCAGAATCTAGAAGTGGGATTTAGGCATACGTTTCTTCTGCATGAATCCACTTTTCCCCTCTGGATTCAAGAGATCAAACTATTAGGGACATTAGAGGCGATAGCTCCTTCTGGTACCTTCTGCTTGGCAGGGTTCTAGGCGTGAGCATCTTACCTTGTGTTCATGTTCCTTCACCTCTAATGTGGTTTGTCTCAAGTCCATGGTCCTTGTAGAATCTCTTCTTTCCTCCCAGACGGCTCTCAAAACTCCTGTGGAGAACCATACATCACTAAGTTCTTGCAGATGTTTCTTTTGTGTAAAACTAGTAATTTCTAGTTGTATCAGAATTTTTATTATTGATCAGCCTGAAAGGCCAGTCTTCCTGTACCTTTGACGTAAAGATGACCTAGCGCGCTGTCTGAGGCCAGTACCTTCACAGGCTTGAGCTCATGGTTTCCTGCAGGCTGGGGCAGTAGGTTGGGAGTTTAAATCTAATGTGTTTGCCCAAAGGCACAGTGACTTGGCAATAACTGCTTCTGTCTTCCTGTGTTTTTGAGTCACTCCTTACTATGTCATTATGTGATGAGCTTTCTCTGATGCATCAGGAAGTGGTTTTTAGAGACAGGGTCTTATCAAGATGTTCTCACTAGCCCTGAATTCCACAAGTCTTCTGACTCAAGCTCACGAGTAGCTGGGACTACAGGTTTGAACCACAAGGCCCAGCTTTCGGAAAAGCTTTTTAAAGAGATTAAGTGTATGATTTTTTTTTTTTTTTTTTGAGACAAGGTCTGATGTAGATCCTGTTTCTAATTCTGCTCTTTTTGGAGAGGAATGCTGTGAGAGAGCCCTTGGCAATTACCATAGCTATTGTGAGCTTGACACTTTCCATGACTCTAGCTGCGTTGTGGCTGTTTCTTCTCCAGTTGTTCTCCAGGTCACATTAGATATTTATTTATCTGCTTAATAGGTGGTCAGTCTATATGTTTGCATAAATAATGATTTATTGGATACTTACGTGTCAGGAAGCATTCCAAGAGCTTTGTCTGCCTTACTTCCTAAAACCCATGAAATCTGTTTTAACTCTTGAATCAAAATAAAGGTTTAATAGCTTACCACTTGAAAGTCTTCCAAAGTCATATTGTCAAGGAGTTCACAGCAATTGTGTGAGCTGCTGAAAGCCAGCACGTTGGTTCATTTCTGTCCATCCACTGAGGGACAAGATAACTAGGTTGGAAAGTGGAACAGTCAGCAAGCGGGAAGCCATGAGAGGGGTTGAAGGGAAGCTGTTAACACAGGCAAGACTCGGAGCCGAAACAGAAAGGGAGAATCACTACAGCATGCATCCTGGGTTTCTGTTTTGTTTTTAAAGACAGTTCTCCAGCCTAGCGTGGCCTGAAAAGTCCCCGTGTGACGGAGGATAATCTCAAACTCTTGATCTACGTCCACCTGTGCCACAGGTGTGCTCTACCATCCTTGCTTTACGTGATATTAGGAACCAGACCTAAGGCTCCCTGCAAGCACTCTACCCACTGAGTGGCATCACCAGCTTGTGTCATTTAACTTTATTTAATTTCTTTTATGTGCATTTGTGTGAGGGCATCATATCCCCTGGAAATGGAGATAGTTGTGAGCTGCCATGTGAGTGCTGGCAATTACACCTGCATTCTCAGGAGAGTAACCAGTACTCTTAACAGCTGAGCCATCTCTCCAGGCCCTAAAAACCATTCTTTCTTATTGTGTAAAACTGAATTTAGAAAACCAATTTTGTAAGCAAGTGTTAGCAGCAGCATCTGTCTGTTTGTTAAAATCAAATATGTTATCACACAAATAGCATAATTTCATGGTCATGGGTCCAGGAGGGGGCAGAATTTTGAGTGAAAAGGTAAATAGTTACCTAATGCTAAGTAATAAATTACCTCAAATTTATCAAATTCAAAAAATGTTTTTAATAGTTTTTGTCTATTTGTTTGTTTTAATTTTTAAGCCAAGGTCTTATGTAGCCCCGGCTGGCTTTCGACTCACTTTGTAGACAAAGATAAGCTTGAATTTATGAACCTCCTGCTTCCACATCCTACGTGCTGGAATCACAGCTGTGTGCCACTATGGCTGATTCATGTGGTACTTTGAGGGGACCCAGGGCTTTGTGCCTGCTAAGGCAAGCAATCTCTCAAATGAGCTACTTTCTCAGTCCCCAAGTCCCACTCCCCCGATATTTATCTTCCATAGGTACTGAGGGCTA
Organism: Meriones unguiculatus; assembly: GCF_030254825.1. Taxonomy (NCBI): domain Eukaryota; kingdom Metazoa; phylum Chordata; class Mammalia; order Rodentia; family Muridae; genus Meriones; species Meriones unguiculatus. Next base: position 119,723,919 of record NC_083350.1, read on the forward strand.
CAAAGGGAGTTTGATTAGGGCTAATCCATCACGCAGAAGCAGTCAAGCAGACAGTCAGGTCATAGGCTTCTTGTAGTTCTTAGGTTATTCTAAGTTATCATAGTTTTATCAGTCAAATGTTTGGTTTAGAAGCCAACTATGAGTACTTCGAGGGATCTGACTATGGGCAGGATAAATGGCTTCCTGGCGGTATCCCCTTGAGAGATATCTGGGATGGAAAAGTTCTCTCTGTGTGACTTTTGCCAACTTCGTCCTAGTAGTGAAACTGTGATTTTTTTTTCCTCTCTGTCTATACTGAACTCCTCGTTCCTAGCTATCCAGGATTTGGATCTGTGTTGCATGAAGAGTGCACACTTCATTTGTTCCTCTGCACCAGGGCTGGCTCTTTCGGTTGGTGCAGGAGGATGGAACTGGAGATGAGCCTTTCTGTACAATGCAGAGCAGAGCCTCACACAGGAGGGCACAGTGTTGGCTATAGCAAAGGTCTCTGCTGTCAGCATGGACTGGGGTTTCCTTCCCTCTCCTAGCTAACCCTGAGTTAATGGATTTCCCAGATATGAGGGAAATATAAAGTCACAATTAATCTGAGTATTTGTAGTGGCTAGGGACCAGGTTTTTTGTTTGTTTGGTTGTTGTTTTGTTTTGTTTTTACAGTGACTGTACACCCTGCATCAAACTATTCTAGGAAACAGCCTTGGCAGATCCAAATGTGCATCCTCGGTGTAGCTCAGGGGAAGAGCGATTGCTTAGTGTGAAGGAGGCCTTGGGTTCAGTCTCCAGTTCTGCAAAATAACAAGAAAAAGAGCATTCATCCCACTAAGTAAAATAGGTGGCCTGTCAGCCCGTGGTGTGTATTATAGAGAAAAATGAAGCGGGGAAGCGGTAAGGCTGAAAGGTGAGCAGGGTCCATTCTTAACTGAGAAGGAGGTGACATTTAAGCCAACGTGTGGGCTGTTGCAGAAGGTGTCGTGTGGATATGGGAGAGGACTGTTCAGGTAACAGAAGCAAGCAGGACAAAGATCTTGAAGATGGATAGTGGGCAGGCCTGTGTAGCTGAAGACAAGAGGACCTGTTTTAGAAAGTGCCTAACTTCTTTCAGCCCCAATCTTCTCCTCTCCAAGGTAAAGATGAAAACACCCAGGCAGCTTGTAGGAGTGTTGTGACAGTAAACTGAAATACAGGGTAAGGAACCTGGTATAGGCTAGAGATTTGCCAAAGCGTAAAGGAGGAGCCCCAGCATTGCCCCTGGCACCACGCCCCCAGTGCAGATTTCTTGGGAAGAATAAATGTAATCTTCTACAGAAGGCACTCAACTCGGAGGCTCACACATGATAGAGCCGTGACCAAGGTCATTCTCATTACCTCCAGACTCTTGGATGGTGAGTTCATTAGTGCAGAAATAGGTAAAACTGGGCGAGAAGCTCTAAGTCACCCATGAGAAGGGCTAAAGGTAAAACAAAGACTAGCTTCAAAGTCCTAGGAGCCATAGGAACTCGGACTTGACAATTAGGGAGAAGGGAAGGTCAGTCCCCTCAAGGTTTACTCAAAATCAGAGAATCTTGGAGGATCATCTGATTTACTTGAAGGTACTGGAATGGAAAGGACAGCAGAGGAGAGGTTTTAAAAAAATGCAGTGAGGCTTCAATGAAAAGGAGAAAATATACCTGGTAGGTATCACAAAGCTGAGCAAGTAGAATCATGGTTGACTGTGCCAACAGTGGGCATGACGTCTCAAAAGAAACAGGCTGGAATGGAGAAGAGAGAGATAAATGTATGTCAAGAAAATCTCCACAGATGTGAAAACTGGTAATTGTTATGTGGTAGTACAGTGGAGACCCTTTGCACAGGGGTGAAAGCAGAGAGAAATAAAAAATGACATCAAGGAGGGAGGGTACCAAAGATAGTTACATCAGAAGCGATAAGTAGCAGATGTTCCAGAACCAGACAACAAACGCTGGCCAAGCTACTCAATATTTCTAACAGACATGCATCAAATCATTCCTTGGAAGTCATTGTATCTTCCAGGCCCAGCAGGTCTCAACCTTAGGTGCTCCTCCTGTTGTGGTGACCCTCAACCATAAGGTTACTTTCGCTACTACCTCATAACTGTAATGTTGCTACTGTTATGAATCATAATGTAAATATCTGTGTCTTCTGATGGTCTTAGGTGACCTATGTGAAAGGATTGTCCGACACCCCCCAAGGGGTCATGACCCACAGGTTGAGAACTGGCCAGCAGGGCACTCCATAACAGCTCAGCACTAGGGAAGCTCAGGCCAGGAAGATCAGCTCTTCAAGATCAGCCTGGGCTAGTAAGACTCTGTCAGGTAAAGGGAGTGGGGAGTAAAATTCAGAATGTTGTGGTATAAACTTAGGGACCATCAAAGTCAACAGTTCTGGCTCAGAGGTGGTGTGCAAACTTGAATAAATTAGCCTTCCTTAAGGATTTTCTCGGAAATAAAATAAGGATGATAAATTAAATCCTCTAAAGTTTCTCTCTCTCTCTCTCTCTCTCTCTCTCTCTCTCTCTCTCTGGTTTTAGGTAGCTCAAGCTGGCCTAGAACTCACTGTATAGCTGAGGCTAACCTGAAACTCCTGACCTTCCTGACCCTGAGTCCATCTCCCAAGTGCTACGATTATGTGTTTGCATCGCCTTCCTGGCTCATGTGGTTTTATGTAGACACTGAGTCCCGGGCTTCACATGCACCTTTTCAACTGAGCTGCATCCCCAACCTGGGAAGAAGGCTGTTGAAAATGACTAAGCATTTTTCTAGAACTTAATCTTCCATGGCTAGAAGTGACAGGGGAGGCTATAACCCCTATTATTTGGGGTTTAACTTTAACTAAAAAGGGAGAACCTGTGAACTGAGCTGGAAATGGCAGAAGAAAGCAAGGAGAAAGCAGAGGAGACAAGATAACTACTTTCCTGTGCGCAAGGTGTGAAGGCTGGATCAAAATGTTCTCTTCCATGCTTGAAGAATTCCCCCCAAGCACAACTGAGAAGGACATTGTTGTCCCTGCTTTAATCAGACCACCTGGAAGGCGGTGCTTTTCACACTTCTTTAAACATTCCTTTCCGTTTGTCTCTCTGAACATTAACTCAGCATTTCTCTGAGCACCTCCGGCAGGGCTCAAAGTCAGACTCTGGAGCCTTTTCCTTCTCCTTTGCTTGGCCAACCAGCACATAGCTGCACCTCTCTGTCTCCCCTCCCCCCACCGCCCTCCTCTAGGGACCCCTCTCCTCTGAGACACATGATTTTGAAGTTGAGCCAGTTGACAATTCTACAGTGCATTCTAAGGTCCAGGTAAGGAAGAATCACACACATGTCCCACTTTAAGTCAAAAGCTAGAAATGATCCTGCTTAGGAGAAAAAGACAAACCTTAAACAGAAGCCAGGTGTCCTTGGTCATAGCCAAGTTGTCAAAGGGAGCGTTTTTTTGGAGGAAATTGAAAGTGCTCCTCAGTAAACAAGAAGGCGGAAACACGCTGGTAAAAGGTTTGGCAGGCATTCCCGGGAAAGCTGCAACACGCTCTCCGGAGTGAATGGTCTTCCCTATCCAGAAAACCGCCTTATAGGACCCTGTGGTAGTTGGAGAGGAGAAAGCAATGCCAGAGCTGACTCATGCTCAGGGCTAATGCTGCTGGCACCTAAAGCTGAAGCCCATGCTTCCCATGAGTTGCCAGGCTGAAAGTTCTGGAACCGTTAAGAATGTTGTTACACGTATCCCACCTGCACTTTCTGAACAGAATGACCAGGTGTGGAGACAGCCTGTCTGGGTACAGCATGGTTTACTGGATATTTCAAGCACATTTTAGGAAATTGAAAAATCAGAGGAGGGTGGAGGGAGATTCTTTCCCAAATACATACTGCTCATTGATAATTTTCCTGGTCATTTAGCGAGTAGAGCTGCATAGGAAGATTATGTTTCTGCGTCTGGAAATACAATGTCTACAGATCAAGGGGTGATTTCAATGTTTCAGCCCTTTTATTAGAGAACTATACTCTGTAGAGTATAGCTGCCATGGAAAAGCTTCTTCTGGTGGATCTGAGGAAATTCAATAGAAAATCCTCAGGGAAAAACTTACCACTCTAGATGTCCATAAAAACACGCATAATTCATGGGAGGATGCAGAATGTCAGCATCAACAGGGGTTTGGAAGAAGTGGATTCAGTCATCACTCATGACATCAGTGGTTTGGACTCTAGCAGAAGTATCTGAGGATGAGAAAGGACTGACCATGGAGAGAAGCAGGCATAGAGGTCCACCTAAAGATGGGGTCAAACTGCACAGTCTCATGGTAAAATTTCAACGAACAAGGAGTTGTCTCTTACAGGGGGCTAAGAAAGAGTAGTTTCTTAAGATGGCTTCTCTTGGCAAAATGGCTGTGGTCACTGTTGAAAGGGTGACAGTGATCCAGAATGTTCTGTACATGTGGCAGGTAAAATAGAAGCAAGGTTTGAGAAGGCTGACTATAAGTTTGGAAGTCCTGATGCCAGTAAAATGCTGTCAACAGCATAGCGTTCCACAGGGGGGAACTGAACATCCAAGATCCAATCAGTCAGGTAAACCACTTTGCTAAGAAACTGTAACGGTCGTCCCAACCTTTGCCACCTGGAGCAGCCATTGGCCCACAATGTCAAGGCAAAACCCTCAGCCACAAACAACCCAATAGAAACCAGAGGCCCATGTGATCCCTAGTAATTAATTTTGTTGTCTTTTTAAAATCTTTTAAAATTACATTCATGGATTTATTTTGTGTGTATGCAAGCACATCAGGGTGTAGAGGTCAGAGGACAACTTGTAGGAGTTGTTCTCTTCTTTCGAAATGTGGATCCTGGGGCCTGAACTGCAGTGTCAGACTTGGTGGCCAAAGCCCTTGCCCACTGAGCCAGCCCACCTGCCTGATCCTTAGTGCTTTTTTAATTGGTAAAATATTTTTGTTTAAGGGCTACATATTCTTTTACAAACAATACTCTTTTTTTCTTTTTCTTTTTCCATTTATTTATTTATTTATTATTTATAATTTATTCACTTTGTATCCCAGATGTAGCCCCCTCTCTCAGCCCCTCCCAAACCCATCCTTCCTCCCTCTCCTTCTCTTATGCCCCTCTCTCAGTCCGCTGATAGGAGAGGTCCTCCTCCCCTTCCATCTGATCCCAGCCTTTATCAGGTTTCAACAGGACTGGCTGCATTATCTTCCTCTGTGGCCTGGCAAGGCTGCACTCCCCCAAGGGAGGTGATCAAAGAGCCAGCCACTGAGTTCATGTCAGAGACAGTCCTTGTTCCCCTTACCAGAGAACCCACTTGGAGGCTGAGCTGCCATGGGCTACATGTGAACAAGAGGTCTAGGTAATCTCCATGCTTGGTCCTTGGTTGGAGTATTGGTCTTTGCAAAGACCCCTGGGCCTAGAATTTTTGGTTCTGTTGGTCTCCTTATGGAGCTCCTTTCCCCTCCAGGTCTTTCTATTTACCCCTTCTTTCAAAAGATTTTTTGTTTATTTGTTTGTTTTTCAAGATCACATTTCTCTGTGTAGCCTTGGCCATCCTGGACTTGTTTTGTAGACCAGGCTGGCCTGTGAACTCACAGAGATCCACCCGCCTCTGCCTCCCAGAGTGCTGGGACTACAGGTGTGTGGCACCACACCCAGCTTTAGATAATACTCTTTACATATTATAACCATACGGTTACCATGCACAGGGAAGCCATCACATTTAAGTGATTCACTTTCTTGCAATGGTCTAGAACCAAGCAGAATAGCAGTGTGCCTGCACAGAAAAAGACTCATGGGCAATGGTTTCTTTCATAGATAGAAATTTCCTGACAAAAAAGAACCTTCTAACTTTTAGAAGTTTCTTTTAAACTTCTTTTAGAAGATCCCCCTGTGTTAATAATTACCCCCCAAAATTAATTCAAAATAACCCAGGAAAAAACAGAAACTACCTCTTTCCCTCCCGGAGACTGTACAGTCTACAATGAATCTAACAGTCCTAAAATGTCCCTAGGGAATGTTGAAAGTGGAAGAAATTCAGGCCGAAACTTTGCTACAGGATGTTGCTGTAAAATGGGAGGCAAAGAATTCTGGGATTAGTGACTAAATTTTTCAATGAATGTGTCACAACCAGCAAGGATGTGAGCCTGAGCTAGGTCATAGGGTCAGGAAGGCCATATTCACCAAGCCGAGGGCACACAATTATAGACTTTACAACCACTGCCTACAGGATGCACAGATGAGCAGAATCAGCATCCTTGCACACTACAGTGGGTACCAACCTGCCACACCAAACAGACAGGGTAGACAATGTAATGAGTTGCACAGGACACATACCATACCTCAGTGCCACCTTTCCAGTAAGACACAATCGCCCCTTACATAGACCCCAACCTTGGGAGACATGGGAAGACTCCCAGCACTTTGACCCAAATATTTTAGGCATTGACTATAAAAGAATATTTTTCTTCTTTCCCCTCAAATTGGCTGCTGTGGAAGCTGATGAGGGAAAAGTGTATTACTAAGAGAGAGAGAGAGACAAAGTTTCATGTTCTGTAAATTTTTCAAGTTTATATTCAATTGTCAAGCTACTGTCCAATTTCCTCACACAGTTCTCAAAAAGAAAAGGAAAGAAAGAAAAAAAGAAAGAAAGGAAGGAAGAAAGGAAGGAAGGAAGGAAGGAAGAAAGAAAGAAAGAAAGAAAGAAAGAAAGAAAGAAAGAAAGAAAGAAAGAAAGAAAGAAAGAAAGAAAGAAAAAGAATGGGTTCTACGGGGATAAGAATTCCAGAACTCCTCTAAGGTGCAGAAGAAAATGTAATTAAAATTTTAATGTATCTGATTATTCCTTCTAAACTCCTCTTTTCTTTTTACTTTATTTAGAAGAACTCAGAAACAGGCTGGCAGGATGGTTCAGCCAGTAAAGGTGCTTGTTGTCAGGCCTGATAACCTGAATTCAGTACCCAAAGCCCATGGTACAAGGAGAGAGCTGACCCCACAAGCTGTCCTCTGACAGACACCATGTGCACACTGAGACATGTGGACACACACACAATTCTTGTTTTGTTTTAAAGTACCTGGATCTGAGAAAACAGGAAAGTCAGACAAATTACTAAGCAATTTCTAGCCAGACTTTGAGCAGCTGCTGGTCTGAACTTGTAGGCCATTGGAACCTCAGCGTGGAGTGGTCAGGGCCCTATTCCTCCCACAAGTTCACATCTGTCTGTCTCAGGTTATGGTCCTTCTGAATTCCAAAAAATATAACATTCCTCTTCTTTCTACTTCAGTAAAGTGGGAGCTTTTCAAGTATTTCTAGTAAAGAGCTTAAAAAACAAAACAAAACAAAAAAACAACTAACACAAAACAGCAAAATCAGGGCTTCCCTGAAGCAGAGTTTGGGGAATCCATAGGCAAGCATTGCCTCTGATGAAGAGATTTTAGGGCACTTGGCTGTGGGCTGGCTTTCTTCCTTCTCATCCTGCCAGGGGACTCTTGTCCCAGATTTAGAAATAGCTCTTCTTCCAGGCATGGTGGCACACGTGTGTAATCCCAGGCACTCTGGGAGGCTGAGACAAGAGGGAAGCCAGGCTGGGCTGCATAACAATATCCTGCCTTAAGAGAGAGGAGGGGGAAAGAGGAAACCCAGAACTGGGGTGTCTGCCATTAAGTGGGAGTGTCTTTCAACCAGAAGGTACTTTTGCCAATCCCAACCCTCCCACCAGAGCACGGTGATAGTAATTGGAGACATTAGGCCTGTCACAACATAGGGAGGGTGGAATTATGAGCAGCAAATAGGAAAGACCACAGATACAGCTAACTATCATACGATGTGTGGTATAGACAGCCCCCTCACCACCTGCCAAGAATAGCCTGCTGTAAGTGTTCAGGGGAGAAGCCCCTTCAAGCGGAAGTGTCACTGCCAGAGGGAGACACCATGCCTTGCTGCCAGCTGCCTGAGGAGTCGGGAGACCTCTGTTCAGATACAGCCAGGATCTTGGCTTAAGCCACAGGAAGAGTTCCAGAGACATTGGTGTCAAGCAAAGCTGTGGGTTATTAAGGAAAAGACAGTGAGAAAATACAGGCTCTGAGATTATCAACAGAGAGTTATGCTTAAGTGCTTTGACAGTCTCTTCTTTCTGCTGACACTCTTGCCTGGTGTGGTGTGGGGTGGGGGGCAAATGTGAGTGTGTGTGTGTGTGTGTGTGTGTGTACACTTACCTTTAAAGCATTTTTCTGGACTGGGGATGTGGAGTTAGTAAAGTGTTTGCCTAGCAACATATATGAAGCCCTAGGTTCAACCCCAGAAGCCATAAACTGGGCATGGTGGTTGAATGCCTGTAGTCCCAGTAGAAACAAGAGAAAAATCTCCTTCAAAAAGATACCAGACCTCTGACCTTTACACAAACACAGTGTCACACATGTGAACACATACATCATAAATGCACATGGATCATACACATACACTCTGTCTCTCTTTGTCACACACACACATAGAGATATCATAAATATTTTAACAACAAAAATGCAACATGACCAGTTGGAGTTTAGGGTTCAGTGAATCAGTCACCATCTAATTTCTGAGTAGGACTGAAACATCCAAGTTTAGGAATTTAAAAAAAAAAAAAGGGGGGTGGGAGTTCCTGTGTCCCCAGTCTTATCTCCACCTCCACTCTCCAAAAGAAGAAGGAGCAGGAGCACTTCCGGGTCTAAGAGTTGATTGATTGATTGATCAGTTGAGCACCTCCAGCTGGCCTGAAACCTGCTGTATAAGCCAGGCTGGCCTGAAGTTCATGACTTCTTCAGCTTTTGAAGTGCTGAGATCCCAGGAGTTTACCACCCACAGAGCACTAAGGCGTTCTTTGTTTGTTTGTTTGTTGTTTTTATTTTTATATGCTTGTCGTAGAGTTTCTGTTGCTGCAACAAAACACCATGACCAAAAAGCAAGCAAGTTGGGGAGGAAAGGGCTTATTCAGCTTACACTTTCATATCATAGTCCATTATCGGAAGAATTCACGACAGGAACTCAAACAGGGCAGGAACCTGAAGGCAGGAGCTGATGCAGAGACCATGGAGGAGCCCTACTTACTAGCTTGCTCCCATGGCTTGCTCAGCCTTCTTTCTTACAGAACCTGGGACCACCAGCCTGGGGATGGCACCACCCACAATGGGCTGGTCCCTTCCCCATTGATCTAATTGAGAAAAAGTCCTACAGCTAGATTTCCTCAATTGAGAGGGAGTATCAGTAGTAGGTCCCTTATCTAGAAACCAGGCTTTCTTTTATCTACATAAAAGTGGTGGGTTTGGGGGCGGGGTTGGTTTTTTGTTTTTTGGTTTTTTTTTTTGCTTTAAAAGATGTTCAGCAAACTGGCTTGTTTCTGTTTCTCCATCCTCCTTTCTTGTCCCCTCTCTCTTGCTTCCATTTTGAAACAGAGTCTTGCTGCATTGCCTGAGTTGGTCTTGAACTACATGGCTGAAGTCCTTGGTTATTCATGCTTACTTCCCCCTCCCAAGCATAGGCCTGTACTTCTAAACTAACTCTGCATATTTAAGATATGATACATCCTTTGCATGTTTTTGGTCCTCTCTGTAGAACCACATTGTCCTTGTGGCTTCTTTGTTAACTTGACACAAGCTAGGGTCATCTGAGAAGAGGAAACCTCAATTTAAAAAAACATGTCTCAATAAGATTGGCCTGTATGCAACCTGGGGCCCAGCCCACTAGGATCCTAGAGTATATAAGAAAGCAAACCGAATAAGCCATGAAGAGCAAGCCAATAAAATATCACTCCTCCATGGTTCTTGCCTTGATTTTCTGACTTGACTTCCTTTTACAATGGACTACAGGCTATAATAGGAAAAATGAAAAACAAAAAACAAAACAAACAAACATAAAACCTCTTTCTTCTCTAAGTTGCTTTTGGTCTTGGTGTTTTATCACAATAATAAAGAAGTAACTAAGACACTCATTAAAGAACAGGCCTTCCAAGTTCAGTCTAGGAAGCTATTCTAAAATATAAGATGAGGCACTGCCTGAGGTTGAAAAAAAAATAATTGAAACCATAATCCCAGCATTGAGGAGGACTTAGCAAGATGACTTCCATGGATTTGGTATCAACCTGACTACGTAAGGTTCTTGCTCAAAAACACAGAGGAAAGAAGAAGGAAGAAGAAGAAAAGGAAGAGGAGAAGAAGAACTGGGGATTTGGCTTAGCTTGACAAGCATGAGGACCCTAGTTTGATTCCCAGCACCCATGTAAAAGCAGTATGTGTCCATAATTTCATCACTGAGGATGTAGAGACAGGCAAATAACAAAGGGTAGAGAGTGATTGAGGAAGACACCCAACATTGGCCTTTGACCTCCACACTTATGTGCACTTGAGTACAAACACAAACACATACACACACTCACACACACACACACAAAGTGAGAGAGAGAGAAAGAGGGGGGCATGGTGGTTCTCACTTGTGATCACAGCCCTTGAAAGCTAAGGCAGGAAGTACAAGCTTATCCTAGAATATACAACAAGACTATTTCAATAGAAGAGAAGGGGAGAGAAGAAGGGTCTGAGGAGGAAAGAGAACAGAAAAGAGAAAAGAACAAAGGGTATAGGGCCTTCTTCTCTACCCCTCCCCCCTCCTACAGTGGCTTGCTGAAGAACCTCTGGGAAGGCTAAGTCTATGAGCTGCTCTCTGTTATGTATAAGGTCAGGGACCTGATGAAAAAATGGTCCCCTTCACATTCTAACCTCTAACACCCATATGTGTTGCCTTATATGGTTGTCCCAGAAACCACAGAAAAGCCTGAGTAATTTATAAGGAAAGCAATTTAAGGAGCTAGGGGTGGTTGTGCACACCTTTAACCCCAGCACTCAGGAGGCCAGGGCAGGCAGATCTCTTTGAGTTTGAGGCCAGCTTGGTCTACATAGTAAGTTCCAAGCTAACATGGGCTACCCTGTCTCAAAAATAATTAAAAAGAAAGATGTTTATGTGATCAGTTCTAGAGGCCATAAAGTCCAAGAAATGGAGGCAGCCCACAGGAGAAGGGCTCGTGTGTGATCACGCCATGGGGAAAAGTCAGAAGGCAAGTGAGTGCTCAAAGCAGTCATGCTGGGCCAGCTCAGATGCTTTATGAGAGCCCTCTCCTGCATTAACCTACAACCTGGGAAGGGGCACACCCAACCCACAGCAACAACAACAATCACAACAATAAACCCCTGCATTATGGTGGTGATCTTAAGGAGTTTGAGATTGGTAAATCTCCCTGGATTATGCAGGTGAGCCCCAAAGGCCATTGCGTACATCTTATGAAGGGTACAAAGGGAGACTTAGCACACACAGGAGGGGATACAGAAAAGGACTGATGTGGCTAAGAAGGCAGAAGTTGAAGGAATGTGGTCACAAGGCAAAGAAGCCAAGTACAAGAGCAGGGACAGGGAAGGACAGACTTTCCCCCCAACTTCCCTGGAGCCTGCAAAGACAGTTCTGCTGGAAGAGGCTTTTTAATGAGATTCATTTTGGTTGGATTCCTGGCTTTGGTACTTGTGGAGGAGTACATTATGGGTGTTTGATTTTGTTTTGTTTGCTTTGTTTAAGAGAGGGTCTTGCTGTAGCTTAAACTGGCCTGGGAGTTGAGATCTTCCAGCCTCTGCCTCCTCTGTCCTCAGATTACAAATTTGTATCACCACGCCCACACATTTGCTGATTTAAATCAGCAGCTCTAGACCAGATACACCAGGGCCCACTTCCTATCATCCCAGCATTCAGGATCCTTTGAATTCAAGGCCAACCTGAGCTGCATAGTGAATTCTAGACCCGCCTAGGTGTTAGTGTAAAACCCTGTTACCAAATCTATCACATAAAATAAATGCCATGACACAAAATACCAAGTCTATGGACATTTGTTAGGAAATTAGCAAAAGGGCTAAAGTATGTAAGAGACAAGTGGTTGGACTGTGCAGGCTGGAGACTTAGCTTTTTTCTTTTCAGCTCCAACTAGTCCTTCCTGAACGTAGGTGAATCTGCTCTTCCCTTGGCTGTTGAGTTGTGGAGATTGGCTGTCCCACATGAGTGGCAGGTTCTGACTTAGTAACACGGAGTTCTGCTTTCTTTGCAGCGTCTCCTGTGTTTTCCATCTCCTTCTGTTTCTGTTTCGTGATTCAGAATAATCATTTGCTGTTTTGGAAGACTCCATCTTCCTGAGTGTTTCTCCCTTGCCTGTACTAAATCATAAGAGTTGCTGAAGCTGCTCCCTTCCTCCTCCCTGGTTAAGTCCTTTCCTGAGCACAGTGGATGTGGAAGGATGCTGGACCTGGGTGTTTAAAGCCACCCCCACATCCTGAATCTCTTTGAACCACCAGGTGACAGCTCAGCCCAACCCGGTGTCGCTCACAAATGCTTCCATGGTGATTTCCATAAATCCAGGGTAAATGACAGGGTATGTTGAGGGGGAAAAAAGGAAAAGACTGTTTCGTGACTGGAATTTTTAATAACCAAGAAATGGGAAATAAAATAGGTCAGGTGATGTGTTTAGGATAATTAATGCTGGGAACAGGAACTCAGAACAACTCTCTCAGGAAAATCTTGTGGAGTCCTTTTGCATAAATTCCTCCTGCTGCTTCAGGGAGAAATAGCATAGAGAAAACCAGGAGAACTGCCAAGAATGGGCAACAGAACCCCATTCAGAATCATAATGCAGGGTTTTGATGTCCGTATATGTAGATACATAATATTGCATAGCTATGTAAGAGGGATAAAGATGCTGGGAGCGTCTTGGTTTTTACCTCTGATTCCTGATTTCAAAGCTTCCTAAATCCCTTGGGACTTCCTGGGAACACTCTAAATCCCTTGAGACTTCCTGGGTGATGGAATCATCCTAATGAAGTGATTCTTGGCAGGTTCTTTAATAGCTTCAAGATGGGGAAGGTCAACCAGAAGGACCACGCATGATTAGGAGTAACTTGGAATCTTTAGTCACATGTTTGCTGCACCCTTTAGGGAGATGATAGGGATTGGAGAATAATAATGCCTACATGATGGTGACACCATAAAAAACTCTCAAAAGATGTGTCCAGAGTTTCTGGGTTGCTGTCACATCCACCTGACAAAAGGGACAGATGCTCCTACTTTTGGAGTCATTTTAAACTTCCCTCAATGACCTTCTTGATCTAATTATTCATCTGCAGTTTTTATTATGTTTGTTTGTTTTGTTTGTGTGTTTGAGATGTTAGCCCTGGCTGGCCTACAATTTGCTATGTAGACAAGGCTGGCCTTGAATTCACAGTGCTCCTCCTACTTCTGCCTCCGGAGTGCTGGGATTAAAGTCCTGTGCTATCATGCCTGGCTATTATGTACCTTATTAACACACCAGTAGATATGATAATTGATCCCATGAATAATTATGGCAAATCATCCAATAGGAGGAATGGCTCCCCCCAATTTATAGCAAACTGATCAGAGGTCCATGTGATGATCTGGAACTTTTGACAGCAGAAGTGAAAGGCCGTTGCATGGGGCTGAGCAGCTAGCCTGTGGGGTCTGAACTAATTCTGGGTCACTAGTGTCATGAACACATCTCAAGATGTGCAGCTGGTGTCCCGAGAGTTGATGAATAGGCTGGTGTTAGAAAAGTCATCTTTTCCCTGGGGAAAATCAGGCTATTTAGGGAGTTGGAAGAGATATTGTTGCAAGCCTCACCTACCCACCCTTTAATGTGGCCCTAGGAAACAGTGATCACATAACTGTGATGCATGATTTGTACATGTTCTTGTTGGTTTGAAATAGAGTCTAGGGCAGGCCTTGGAGTCTAGGGCAGGCTTCAGACTCTAAATCGCCTCCCTTCAGCCTTGTGAGCACTGGGATTTCACACAGGCGATGCCAAGTCCTGCTTTATCTTGGTTTCCATCTTGTTTCACATGTAAGGGATGTGCAGTGTTTGCACATACGCTTTTGTGGGGTGGCACCTGGGGCTTTAGGTGTGCTAAGCAAGTGTTCAACCATGGGAGCCGTTACCACAAAGAGCATGTTAGAGCCACAAATAGCCCTGAAAAATCTTATGCTCTTTACCTTTTCCACACCTTTTAACTTCGTATCACTCACAATATCATGCTTTTCATGTAAAAACTATAGAAGATTCATGATATTGTGGACCTAGAGGTACCAAAATCAACAAAATCTGACATGAAAGAGAAGAGACAATCAGGACCAGGAACTTTGGTTTCTCATCTTCCCTGGGAGGGAGGATGAAAGGAGACGTTCTTTGCGAGGCCCTTTGAGTCTGGGTGGATCTCACGGTTCTGCCTAAGTCTCTGAAGCAGACGGTGCTGTCTCACCCTGCCTGGCTGGTGTTGTGTTTGTTTCAGAGTCATCACCAGATTTCAGGCTAGCAGTGTGCAGGCGAAGCCCTGAGGAGAAGAAAGACAACAGGCTCAGCATCATGCTAGAATTCCTGCTCCCCTCCCCTGCCCTCTCTCAAAATGCTGGCCTCTGTGAACAGGCTTCATAAGCAGCGAGGGGAAGACCCTGCGGTCACAGTCACGTTGACACTCTTGTCGAGACGGGTCTGAGTGGAAGTGACAGGTCCCCTTCAGGGATTATCTTTGATTGACACCAAATCTAAACTGGACAGAGGGAGTCAGGCGCATGTAAACTCCGATTCTCCCCAGAATGGGGGTCAGCATTACCTCGGGGATGTGTCAGCAAAGCCCCAGGCTACTAGATGAGGCAGCTACATCTTTCTGCTTGAAATACCTCAGGTGGGGCCTGCTTTCCCATGTGGACTTTGTTCTCTCCTGAATCTGGGACAAACCCCAAGGTTCTGGGATCTGTAGTAGACAGCACCTATTTTCTAATGGTCCATATCCACAGTGCCCTTATTGTTTTTGTTTGTTTGGTTTGTTTTCTCACTTGCAACAGTGTTTAGACCCAGCAATGTGAACCTCCATTTTCTAGGCTTGCCTAAGCCTGTGGTCAAAAGGGAGCCATGGATTCTGGGGAGGTGGCCCAGCTGCCACATAGCCCTGTGCCTTTTAGGACTTTACCTCTCTCGTTGCCCTGTCCTCCACTGTTCTGAGAGAAGGAAACTGGCCAACTTAGCCCTTCTCTGAGGCTCTGTGGTGACCTGTGATGAGCAACAGGATCTGGGGCCTCTTGGCTTTGCACATCGGTAGGTTCAGGACAGATGTGAACACACAAACAAGTAAGGAACAGAAAACAGGGTAGGGGAGGAAGATGGTAGGGTTTAAAATTGGAGGGTGAACTGTGTTTCAGGTCCTCAGGCCTCCCCACGGAGTGAAGGGGCACCTGGAGAAAGAGGATCCCAGGGTGCAGCATGAAGGGTTCTGGAAGGATCCAAAGAGGGACTTCCCGAGACATGCCAGGATGTTGACAGCTAAGTAAACTTTGCTCAAAGAAAGTCGAAACGTGAAGCAAGCCACTCAGTCTATCCATAACAAAATCAACACGTTCTTTCTTTTCAAACATCTGGGATCACACGCCATTATCTGCAGTGTGACAGTCAACTATAACAGAATTAATCGTCAGATCACATATAGCGGATTCAAGGATGAACGAGTGGCCCAAGTTGGTTGATAGGCCTATTATAACTGAGAATACCATTTGGTTGAGAGGAAGAACAGTTACAGAACAGTATATATATCAATGGTACAGGGCATTTAAAAGTTAATTGAAAACAATGTACACAATGATACAAGAAGGAAGAAAATCTGTTTTTCACCCTAATCATACCTGAAATGTACCTGGTGGAGCAGGCAAAAAACAGTAAAACGAAACCCCCAAAGAGCCTTAATGCGGTAGCTGCCGTTGGGAGTGTAGCGTGTGTGTATGTGGAACATTTGTGTGCTATACGCATGATGTGCGTGGTGTGTGTAGGCATGTGGTATGTGTATGTGATGTATGATTTGTGTGTTCATATACACACTTCAAGAAAAAAAAATTGTCCTCGTGCCCAGGCAGGAACCCAGGACAATAAAGCAGAATCTCTCGGAAATGGGACATGGTGTTTTGGAGGCACCTCAGGTGATTCCAAACGCACCATGGAGGTGGAGAGTCCCCTCCCTGGTCAGAAACTCTGTAGCCATCAGCTCTTAGGCTCCTTCCCTCCCCTGCATGAGACACTGAATCTGGTGCCTTTTAAACCTCCGGTCGCTGCATGGGTGCTTGGGGGAGAGGTCTTTTGGGGAAGGGTGGCCCGCGCTTTCAAGACCCCATCTTCCCGCGGCACACAGAGTGATGACATAACCCATTTAATTACATTCCACGGCTCTGAGTCACCTGGCACCTTGCCAGCTGAAAAGTTCCAGAACCTGCTGTTTCTGATCCTCACCCACTAGACGTTTTTATCCCGGGAGCCGGGGACCGCGGATGCAGCTGACAGAATTAGCTCACGGCTTCTCTCGGGGAAGGCGCCGCAGCTCTGCGGTTACATAACCGTACAGCTGTGCGAGCAAGCCCGCGGAACGTGATCCCCGCGTTATTCCTGTTTTCTTCCATCCTTTCTTTAAACTCTATCCAGTGGAGTCAAACTTCTCTTGTCAATTAAAAAAGAAAAAGTCTTGGTCTGCTCTTGGTGTCAATTGCTCTTAGCGGGGAGGCAGTCTTATTTTTAGAAATTTAACATCTTCAATCTTGCATCATAATGAAAAAACCCCAATTTGAAGATGGCGCCCTTGTTCCTGCACTTCTCTTGATCCGGGATGAATGATTGTGTGAGGGAAGACAAGAGCTTCCTCTGCCCTTCTAGGTTTTATGTTTGGTCTAAGAGTTAAATTTACGTAAGGTAGATCAATAGGAGAAAAGCATACTTGAATACACTGTACTACTGTACTGGAGTTGTTGGGGTCAGAACCTAGGCACTGACGGCCTAAGGAGCCAAACTCGGACACCCATCCTCACTGGGCCAGTTGAACAGATACAAAATGGTAAGAGGAGACAGAAAGAAGGTTGACATGAGGAACGAAGAGGGTCAGGTGACAGCACCCACCGCCCCTAGCTCCTCCTCACAAGAGATTAGGTTTAAAGAGAGGGCAAAGGGGGACAAGTTGTCTGAACTCTGAAATTTCTTCCTGGGAGTCAAATTGCCTCCTTCGGCTGGTCCTGGAGCCCCAGGCATTCCTTTGTGCCAGCAGGAGATTTCTGGGAAAATTCTAATTTTGCGGGGAGTGGGGGTGTCATTGTCTTGAGAGTCTGATAGCTGAAGGGAAGGGCGTAAGTGCATCCTTAAAACATTCTCATTCCCACCAAGAGTACGCATGCGCACAAGAGCCCCGCAGATGTGTTGGATGCAAGAGCAGTGACATTCATGCATCGCCCTTAGCTGGAAAAGGGAGCAGTAGTTTGGGGTTCTGAGGCAGCTGGCAGAGATGACTTAGAGAAAGAGGAGAAAGAAAACGTGTTATAAACAAACCTGCCTTTGTTTACAAGATTGTACACAGAAAAGTCTTTCAGGTGTCAGATTTCCAGGAGCAGCTATATTCCTGGGCTACAGACCCAGGAATGAAAGCTTCATTATCAATATAAAAGTCCTTGGAATGTGAAACTTTATGCTTTGTCTTAAGAAGGAAAGACAAATATTTCCCCCCATGTTGGCTTCTAGGTTCTTTTAAAAAAACTAAAAACAAGGAGCTAGAAGGATCATAGTCTCCTAGGACAGTAAGTGTGGTTGAATGACAATGACAAGCTAGTTTTCTGTCTCCTTTACCCAGCTGGTCTTTAAAATACGGTTTTAATTGAAACTGAAATGGAACTATATCACTTCCCCCACTCCCTTGCCCCTTCCAGCCGCGCCCCTCTGCCAGCTACCCTCCCATAAGTCACTCCCATCACACCACAGCCTCAAGCTGATACTTCTTTTCCTTGATTAATGATATTATATACATAGAGATGTATATATGCACAAATGTATGCAAATATAACCTGCGGAGTCCATCTTTGTGGTTCATTTGCATATAGCTTCAGGGATGACCACCCTTGATAAGGGTACTCACCCCAAGGAGGGGCTAATTCTCTTTTCCCCAGCAGTCATTAGTTGCCTATAGTTCCTTATCTAAAGATTGGAAGCCCGTGGACTATCTGCTCTTCCACATTACATGTCCATTGATACCGCCATTGCTCAGGTCTCATCTACGCAGGGCTGTTTCACAGCAGACTGCCTGGAATTCTGGCTCTTACTGCCTCCTCAGCTGGGAGCACAAATGCCGGAGCTGTGCTGTAGGTGCAGCTCTGGGGCCTGGTTTTCTTAATTAGTGATTGATGGGTGAAGGCTCATCTCATTGTGGGTGGTGCCAGCCCTGGGATGGAAGTCCCGGGGCCTATAAGAAAGCAGGCTGACTGCTCTTGGGACCCTTTTGCGCCTATTGGGTTGCCTACAAGGTTCCAGCCTTGACAGGAGGGTTTGTGCCTAGTCTTATTCTAACTTTTTATGCCATGTTTAGTTGATATCCCTGGGAAATATCCCTGCTCTTTTCTGAAGGGAAACAAAGGAGGAGTGGATCTGGGGGAAAAGGGAGGTTTGAAGGGGGCTGCTAGGAGGAGTGCAGGGAGGGCAAACTGCAGATATATTGTATGAGAAGAAAATATTTAAAAAGGAAGGAAGGAAGGATGAAAGGAAGAAAAGAAACAGGCTGAGCAAGCCATGGGGAGCAAGCTGGTAAGCAGCACCCCTCCATGGCCCCTGCATCAGCTCCTGCCTCCAGGTTCCTGCCCTGTGTGAGTTTCTGTCCTGACTTCTTTTAGTGATGACTACAATGCGGAAGCATAAGCTAGATAAACCCTTTTCTCCCCAAGTTGCTTTGGTCGTGGTGTTTCATCACAGCAATAGTAACCTTAACCTGTCTCCATTTGCTGTAAAGAAAGGCTTCTTTGATGAGAGGTTATAATGATGATGATATGAGAGGTTATAATATGATGATAACCAATCTGTGGGTTTGGGGATAGGATTTACAATTTAGCAAGTAATTACGCTGGTCTAGCAAAGCGGTGGCGGTCGATCATTTTCTAAGGTCTACGACCTTGCTAGCCCCAGGAAGCTTGGTTAAATTTCCAGTGCCAGGAATGATTTCTCCCCTGCTGAGTGAGCCTTTAGTCCAAATAGACATCTATTGTTTGCCACTGACATGTGAGTGCCACTACTGCACCTGTCTGCATATCTTGCCATGCTGGTGATCGTCATGGTTCCTGTGTGTTACAGCTGGGTAGGACTGTTTAATGCTTCCTTCAGTTGGCAGCTTGCAGAGTATTTTCTGGAACCATGGGAGCTAGGCTATAGGAAAGAGGCTTTCAGGTCAGGTCCAGCTTGCATCGCCGAAGTCCTGTGTCCCAAGTGAGCAATGCCTTCAACAATAGGGGCCCACCCTCCACCCCTGAGAGGGAGTAAGGAGCCACATTAAGAATCTATATTGTTTGGAGAGTCACTTGGACCACCTTGGCCAGACATTTAAAAGGAGGTTTCTTGTGCCTGGAACTGGAGTTTTTATTAGTCTGTGATTCTTGTGGGGAGTATTTTCAGCCCAAGTGGCTTAACTTCCATAAATAAATATATATATATATGCACATATATATTTTTATACACACATATATGTATATGTGTTCATATAATGTATATATGTGTGATATAATGTATATTTGTATTGTGTTATATAATATGTATTATTATATATAATTTTAGGTAAATATAAAATATAATTTCTTGAGGCTTTCTTAAACAACCTGGGTGTGATTTGTCCCTTGTCCCTTCTCCTTTGCCTTCCTTGTTGGAGAACCCTCCCTACTATTTCCCACTTCATATCATCTGTATCCTCAATCCCCTTCCCACAGTATGCTCTGTTTATACTTTCCTGGTTTCTGTGGTTACTCCACGTTCCTATGTAGCTGCTTTAATGGCTCTGCTGTACGCATTTTGTCCCTATGGATAACTTGTTTGTAGCTTTTCACATACTGGTATTTGTCCAGAGTCATACAGTTAGTGATAGACTTGGGTAGAGGCTTTTGTCTAAACAGACACTTGGTAGACACTGGCAAGAAAATTTTAAACGAGTGAGGAGCTATAAGTATTCCCTGACAGACAGGTGAGCCAGACTTGGGAATGGGCTTTCAGCCAGGCTGGCAAAACCGAGCTTTGGTGAGTACAATGGTGATCTACAGCATCCCAAAGAGGAGGGGTTCAGGTAAGGAAGACACAGGGACCCAGGGCCTTATGCCAAACCACGGGTGACATCAGAGAGTTTTGTCATGATGTACGGTCTCAGCCACATGCCTGGCACTCAAGAGGAGGCCCCTGGTCCTAATTTGGAGGGCCAGGCACTGCTTAGAATGAGGCAAGACTCAGATTTTGGGGAGGAAAGTTAGGCCAGCAGACCTAAAGTCCAGGGACTATACCAGACTTAGTTACAATGCTATTCTTGGGACCTGAAGTCAGATCTGGCGTAGGAGGTGATGGCTCATTTTGGAGTCACTTTTCTGTAAATTCCTCCTTGCCAGGTTCTGAGCTTGAGTGGGGGTGGGGACAGCGGCTGGGTGTGTTGGATACCTTCCGTAGCTTACTTGAGGACGGGGTGAGTCTCAGGCTTGGTCATTGTGCCTATAATTGCATTCCTCACCCAGCCTTCATTGGCAGCCATCCTACCCACTTGAAGAGATTTTTCTTTTGTCACCTATGAGCTCGACCTTCACATATTTTAAAATCACAATTTTACCCCAAATCTTTTCTATGTCTTTTCCCATATTTATAAATACCAAAGCTGTAATAGAACAAAGGGGTAATTACAATCATTCTTCAATTTGGCAGCAGGTAAAAAAAAATGAGCACACGAAGCTATCAAGCACTTTGAGAGGCAACAATGGCACTTGTCAGTAGCTGCTTTCAGTGGGCACCGAGTCTGACAGGAGAGCCCAGTTACACAAAAGAGAGAGGTGGGGGGAAGAGGTGACAGCTATGAAGACAAATGGCGAAGAACCTGGCACCCGCACCTACAGACCCAGCTTTCACTGAAATATTTTTAAAGATAACCTTCTTAGGTGATCACACACCTCTGTGACTTGCAACTTCCCACTCTCTAGAGCCTGGTCCTTTGTGCTAAATCATAAGAGAGCTCAGTCAATTACCCTGTGTGAAATATATACACAGAACAGCTACCTATATTTTCCAGCCCTCTGCTAACGGCTGCGTAGCACACCGCTGCTTGTAATTCTTCAAGGGCCCTTAAGACTAAGCACCATCATTACCTTTCTTTGCATGTAAGAAAACCAAGGCTTGGAGAGGAAAATCAGTTATCCAGATGTAGACCGCTGGAGAGAAAGGGAGTCCGGCTCAGAGCAGCTGTGCCTGAGCAGCACAGAACAGGAGCTGTTTAGTTGATGTTCTTTCTACACGCTAAGTACCATTCTAAGCCTGTGTGAATCCTAACAGCTATTTGGTAATTTATGTCTTTCAGTCATTTCGTTTATTTAAAAACCACTGTGGCAGCGCTGGACAGGAGGGCACACGGAGCATTGTACGCCACAGATTTTGCCTGGATGCCAGTGCTGAGAGCAGAACATCAGGGCTGTCCCAGCAGCAAATCTTCAGAGACGAACACTACTGACTAAACACAGGCTCAAGAGAGTTCTCCCCCCGCAACGCGTGCCCGCCCTTAATAAGGCCGAGCTGTCGCGTCCGCCCTGCGCTCGTTCTTCTGGTCCTTCTTCCGCGAGGTGGAAGCTGCCTGTACTTGGCTACTAAGCTCGTAGCTCTCGTCCCGAAGTCCGCTGCAGCGAACATGGCCTCAGGAGTTCAGGTTGCAGACGAAGTATGTCGTATTTTCTACGACATGAAAGTTCGGAAATGTTCCACACCAGAAGAAATAAAAAAAAGAAAGAAGGCTGTTATTTTTTGTCTCAGTGCAGACAAAAAGTGCATAGTTGTGGAAGAAGGCAAAGAGATCTTGGTTGGAGATGTCGGTGATACCATAACTGATCCTTTCAAGCATTTTGTGGGCATGCTCCCCGAGAAAGATTGCCGCTACGCTTTGTATGATGCAAGCTTTGAAACCAAGGAGTCCAGAAAAGAGGAGCTCATGTTCTTCTTGTGGGCACCAGAACAAGCACCTCTGAAAAGCAAAATGATCTACGCAAGCTCGAAGGACGCCATCAAGAAGAAATTTCCAGGCATAAAACATGAGTATCAAGCAAATGGGCCAGAAGACCTCAATCGGACTTGTATTGCTGAAAAGCTAGGTGGCTCCTTAATTGTAGCTTTTGAAGGATCCCCTGTGTAGATCATCAGTCAATGCCACAAATTGAAAGCTTCCATGTTTCACACTAGTTCTTTTCACTATATAAATAAAGCAAATAAATTTATTAGGCCAGGATCTCACTGAGGGGAATTTGTCTTGTCATCTTTTAGAGTAAACTAAAAATCTTATGTGTCTGCAAACACCACCCTGCATAAATCTAAAAAAAAAAAAGAGAGTTCTCCCAGCAGGGACACCTTTGAAAGGCACAACAGCTGCTTCCTGTGTGAATGCCACCGCTGCTCTGAGGTAGAAAGTAGAGAAGCAGGTAGAAGCTACGTTTGGTGAAAAGGAGCAGTTACTGTAGTCTGAAGGCCATTACTGTGCCTGCCACCGTAGCTCAAACCGCAAGCCTTCCTTTCCACCACTTTCTCCTGCAGCATTCACAGCAGCAGCAGCAGCAGCAGCAGCAGCAGCAGCAGCAGCAGCGCAAATTTCACTTTCTTTCTCTGCAAATCGAAAGAACAAAATTACCTACGGCGCCCGCCCGCCTGGTGGTGGTGTTGCACACCTTTAATCCCAGCACTTGGGAGGCAGAGTTAGGTGGTTCTCTGTGAGTTCAAGGCTAGACAGACCAAGCTCCAGGCCGGACAAATCTACATACTGCACTCTTTCTCAAAGCAACAACAAAACTCCAAGAGCAAAACATGGAGTTTGTTACGTCACGTTCTCTGCATTCGAAATAATATTCCACACAGGGAATTGTATTCCAAATTTAAAGAAATGAATGGACAGCATATACACTGTGAATGTGAAACAGCTTTTTGTCCATGCCCTAAAGCCTCTTGTGTCATTGAGAAAACAAAGGACACTGTCCTAAACAACAGACTCAAAAAAAGGCCCTGACATGAAATATCTGTGACTGGTTCAGAAGGTACAGGATGGCCTGCGGATGTAACTATGGGTGTGAGTGGCTGGAATAGGTTTTTAGGTGGCACATTTAATTATTAAATAATTCATTATCCCTTCCCCCCGGAGCTAAGAGACTCAGCTGAGACTACACTGGGCTAAAAGCCTTCACCAAGCCTCCCAACCTTTTTCTCAGTGCTGTTGAAAAGAGTAGAGATAAAAATGATTAATTATCTTTCCTCTGTACTAGAAATATCCTAATAATTGTGTCCCTTAGCAGTGTTTCCATACGGCTTTCCTGAAGAGTAATGGTTTTCACTAGAGCAGTGGTTCTCAACCTGTAGGTCCTGACCCCCTCAGGGTCTCATATCAGATATTAACGTTATAATTCGTAACAGTAGCAGAATTACAGCTATGAAGTAGCAACAAAATTAATTTTGTGGTTGGGATTATATTAAAGGATTATATTAAACATGAGGGATTATATTAAAGGGTCATGGCATTGGGAAGGTAGGGAACCGCTGTTCTAGAGGAGAAAAAAGAGACACGTTTTAGACTCATTCACTGGCTGTGTTTATTGCATGTATGTACGCTGTATACGTGTGCGTGTGTGTGTTGTGTGTGTGTGTGTTTTCAGTGCATACTCACACCTCTGCGCACCTCTGTATGGAGGCCAGAGAGCATAAAATGTCTTCCTCCATTGTTTTCCACCTTCTGTTTTGAGATAGGAGATCTTTAGGAACCTGGAACTGCCTGAGTCAGCAAGACTAGTTGAGCAAGACTAGTTGGCTAACAAGGGTGCCTGAGACCTGAACTCATATCCTCATGCTCCCTCAGTGAGCACTCTGTGTACATACTGTGCCATTTCTCCAGCCCCTCGTCTGCCAGCTGACACAGTTACTTTAATGCCAGGATCACGGAACCCTCAGAGACCACCAAGACACGACTTGATGCAAGAGCAGGAGAGCTTTATTACAAGAGCTATCGAACTCGGGAGCCACGTCTCACTGACACAGCAGTAGAGAACTGGGACCCTGAGCCCTGAGTGAGCAGGGATTTTAAAGGGAACGACTGTAAGCAGGGGGTTTCCATGACGGCAAGCAGGGGGGTTCATGTTTCCATGAGAGAAAGCAGGGGAGTTCATGCCTTGACGTTACAGAATTGGGTAAAAGCCATAGGGGAGAGGTGACTGTTTACATAATCACAATTCCCAGGGAGATTGTCTCTATTTTTTACTAAACATTTATTCTGTAATATTTCCTGGAGGCCATTGCTTAGAGAGCTAACTTTGTTTTCTGCCAGGTGCACATTCTGTGATATTTCCTGGTACCTGAGTTCAGCTCCTGGTCAAGATGGCTCCTTATTTCAAAATGGAGTCACCCAGGCTAACTTAAACTCTTCATTACATAACTGACACAAACCTAGAGTCGGAACCTTAGCTAAAGTAGCACTAGATCAGATTGACCCGTGGCTGTGTCCATGGAGGCATTCTCTTAATTGTCAAGTAAGAGGGCCTAGCCCACTGTGGGCTATGCCATCCTTAGGCAGGTAGGCCTGGGTTGTATAAGGAATGTAGCCCAGCGAGCCAATAGACAGAGTTTCTCCATGGTGTCTGCTCCAAGTTCCTGTCTTGGATCATCCCTCCAGGATGATCTCACTGAAAGACCAAGTTGGCCTTGATCTCATCATCCTCTCAAATTCTGAGATTATAGCCATGTGCCACCACGTTCTGCTTAGGCAGTCATCAGGGACCATCACTTTTTATGCAATCCATCATTGATCAAAAACATTGTTGATAAAGTAAGGCTAATTACACGTGAAACCTGGGATTTCTATTAAAGCACATTTGATCCATGATGTTATGAAATCAATGTACTAATGAGTTTGAGATCCTCACGGAAGCAAGAATAAGAAGGAAAGAGTATTTTCCCCTGGGAAGCTTTCAAAAAGTGAAGTGGGGTTTTGACAGTCTTGTTATGTTCAGGGTCCCTAGGCTCCCCCATCCTGTAACCCTCAGTGTCCACTCTATTCCTGTATCCTAATTTTTGTGAGGTATCCACCAGAGAAGACTTCTCAGACACAGATTTAAGCCAATAGAAAGTCTTTATTAGTGAGCCAGCAAATACACTGAGTGTTCAGGATCCCGGGGTAGCACTGAGCTTTTCTCAGGGTGAGCTTTTAAGCACAAAAACCATGTCCTGGATTGACACACTTTAGTTAACAAAAACAGTTAGGCAGAAGTGAAACTATAGAAGCTAAAAGAACAAGGTTAGCAAATTTAGAGACTTTCCCAGAACTATGGACTTTGATGGATTAAGTCCTTGTTTTCATTTTGACAAGTGGTGCTGTCTGCAGGCTGAATTTTATGGCCTGAATGGTACTTCCATCATGGAGTCAGTTGTGCTAAGGTCAGGAAGGGGGCTACTAAGGTCTAGAGCCCAAACATACATGTATGTATGTTTTCATAAATGTTCGCAGAGCTGGAAATTGGACTCAGGTCTTCATAAATGCTGGGAAGGTGCTCTAACTCAGAACCATACCCCAGCACAAACACTCCTAGCTTTGTCCAGCTCTTCTGTGTTTTATGATGCAGAGAAAATAGAAAGGAGGGACAGTTTGAAGGGTTTTTAAGATAGTGTGGAGGAGAAAGAGCTTTTTCCTTTCTGGGGTGTGGGCTGAATAGGAAGGTCAGCTGGGTGCTTTCTCTGCCTCTCTGAACTAGCAGGCTTTAACCCCAGTATCTGGCTACTGAGACTTTATTGGTGAAACTGAACGTTTCATATTCTGTTTAAAAAACAAAGGAAGACCAGAAACTCTCTAAAATTGGCTATTAAAAGAAAAACAGTAGTGCAGAGAATCTTATGAAAGAAGGGGGAGATAGTAAGACCTGGAGAGGACAGCAGCTCCACAAGGAGAGCTACAGAACCAAAAAAATCTGGGTCTTTTCTGAGACTAATACTCCAACCAAGGACCATGCACGGGGATGACCGAGAACCCATGCTCAGATGTAGCCCATGGCAGCTCAGTATCTAAGTGGGTTTCCTAGTAAGGGGAACAGGGGCTGTCTCTGACATGAACTCAGTGGCTGGCTCTTTGATCACCTCTCCCTGAGGGGTGTAGCCTTGCCAGGTTACAGAGGAGGACAATGCAGCCAGTCTTGATGAGACCTGATAGACTAGGATCAGATGGAAGGGGAGGAGGACTTCTCTTATCAGTGGACTAGGGGAGGGGCATAGGAGAAGAAGAGGGAGGGAGGGTGGGATTGGAAGGGAATGAGGGAGGGGGCTACAGCTGTGATACAAAGTGAATAAATTGTAATAAATAAATTAATTAATTAAAAAATTTTTATAAGAAAAAATAGTGCTGGATATGGTAGCTTAGGCCATAAACTAAGCACCTGGGAGTATGAGGAAGGAGGATTTCTTGGAGTTAGAGGCCAGCCTGGGCTACATAGAGAGTTCCAGTCCAGGCTAGTCTGGGGCAAAGAGTGAGTGAGACCTTGTCTCATAAAAGAAAGAGGGGGGTTGGGTATAAAAACAAGGAAAACCAGTGTCTATAACTACACTGGAAGCTTTTGGTCTAAGAAGCAATAATTATTTTTTGTGTTTCCAGGTTGGCTAGTGTGATGCACGGTAAAGACATGAAAATATTTTCAGGCTCACATACAGTCTGAGCTAGTTTAACCTTCAGGTTTTGTTTTGTTTTGTTTTGTTTTCCTGATAAATAAGTGACTGGCGTGTGAGGATATTTGTCAAGTGCTTAAGAAAAACCACTTTTACCACATTCACTTCTTTAGTGTGTGCATGTGTACACAAACGTGACTCTTGCTCATGCATGCACAAGGCCCAGAGTACACATGCAGAGGTCGGAGGGCACCTTGTGAGAGTGGGTTCTACCCTTCCATCGTGTGGCCTTGGGGGATTGACCTCAGGTCATCAGGCCTGGCGGCAAGTGCCTTTGCCAGCTGAGCCATTTCACTGGCCCTAAAGCCTTTTTAAAGATGAGGGTTAGTAGAGGCTTCCTGCTATTTCCCAAAGTAGCCTATGAAAGACTAAGTGAGGTGCAGACCTCCTCAGGTCCAGGCGGTGGAGGAGTGCTGCTCTACTGTAGAAGATTTCATAGGGAGATAATTTGAAAAACGAGTTCAAAACGTCAGTCTTCTTGTTATTATCACCTACTAGCAAATCCAAACAGCGTCAGGTTTAAATTTGCACACACCGGTGTATTGAGTTGGTTGAAGCTTCAGAGCAGTGGTTCTCAACCTTCCTGAGGCTGAAACCCTTTTATACATTTCCTCACGTTGTGGTGACCCCAAACCACAAGATTATCTTCGTTGCTGCTTCATAACTGTAATTTTGCTAAGTGGTTACGGGCCATAATGTAAATATCTGGGTTTTCTGATGGTCTGAGGCGACCCCTACAATGTAAATATCTGGGTTTTCTGATGGTCTGAGGCGACCCCTACGAAAGGGTCATTTGACACCAAAGGGCTCATCATCCACAGGTTGAGAACCGCTGTTTTAGACGGTTGCTGTAGGGTTTAAGTAAATGTACAAACGCTTCAACTTAGCCTGGTTTGTCTTCATCCTTTAGCAAACACTGCACTTCCTGTGAAGGTTAGGGGAACCCAACTGCACAGACACCGCCCACTCTCTACCCTCTCTGCCCTCCCAGTTTGCACTTCCCTCCCACAGCGTCACATAGAAGCACATTAAAGAACCTGGGGGTGGGGGAACTCTGAGAGCTTGGAATCACCCGAGTCTGCTTCAGCTGAGGTTTGTCTCCAAGCCCTGCATCCCTTCCCTTACACAACTGGGTTTTGAGTGGAGGATCTAGTTCAATGCTAGAGGGTCTGTCTAGCGTGGGTGAGGTTGTGGGTTCAGATTCCCACTACCTCCGAACATTAAATAAGTACTCAGAGTAGCAGAACTCTTGAGAGAGAGAGAGAGAAACTAAAAATAAATGGTCACAGCATAGTGACTTGAAAAAAAAAGTGAAGCCAAATTTGACTGGCTTCATTTCTGACATCCTTTGAGTCTTTTTTATTTGTATTTAAATTTGGAAGTAGTGATAAAGAATGCAGGGTCCACAGTGTGATGTTTCTTTTGGGCATGTGCAAATCTTAGTTGTGGGTGACACAGTTATTTAGAAAAATATTTTTAAAACTGGGAGTCTTCGCTTTAAACTGTGAATTTTTAAAGCTAAATTAAAAAATAAACAAACAAGGGAAGGGTCCTTCTCCCTGACGATTGTGTGGCTACTGCTAAAGACGGCCTTGTCTTACACAGCTGGGGTTGTTAAGGATGGATCTGCCCCAGGTATCAAAGACTACACACACCACGGCCTGGGGGAGAAAACTCTTCGAGTGTCAGTAAGATTTTTCTGAGAATTGTGAAGATGATTAGTGGAAAGGCAGTTGTCATCCCATATATTTGTTCAGGGACTGTGTACCTATAATAAAACAAACAGCGACAACAACAACAAGCCTTCTTTCACCCACTGGCACAGTGTGTCACAGATAACTAGCCCTGAAATCCAGCGGTTACCATGGGAGACGGTTGGAACCCTCTGGCGATCCCCAAAATTTCCAGGAGTAACCAGTGGTTCAGAAGGCACGTTGCTATACTACAGAAAGCAGGGGCCTGACGGTGGACATGTAATAGGTGCCCGTTTTCATGAGCAGATAGGACAGAACACACCCTAGTGAGACAGGAATGCAGCTTCCCGGGGAAACACAAGCATATGTGGACTTCAGTCAGCATCCTGCCAAAATTACTTGATGCCAACTCATTTGCATAGTTCTTCTTGGTGCTAGAAAGACGGCTCAGTAGTTTGGAGAGGACCCAGCTTCAGTCCCCAGTCCCCACACCAGGTGGTTTACAAACACTTATTTTTTTTTAATTTTATTTTTTTCTTATCAGTTACATTTTATTAACTCTGTATCCCAGCTATATCCCGCTCCCTCATTCCCTCCCAGTCCCTCCCTCCCTCCCTCATCTCCACCATGCCCCTTTCCAAGTCCACTGATGGGGGGGGACCTCCTCCCCATTCATCTGATCCTGTTTTATCAAGTATCTTTGGGACTGGCTACAAAGCCCTCCTCTATGGCCTAACAGGACTGTTCCTCACTTGGGGGTGGGAAGGTCAAAGAGCCAGCCATTGAGTTCCTGTTAGAAATAGTCCTTGTTTCCCTTACTATGGGAAACCAATTGGTTACTGAGCTACCACGGGCTACATCTGAGCAGAGGTTCTAGGTTATATCCATACATGGTCCTTGGTTGAATATCAGTCTCAGAAAAGACACTGTGCCCAGATATATTTGGTCCTTGTGGACCTCCTATCCTTTCCCCATCATACTAACTCCCCTTCTTTCATATGATTCCCTAAACTCTGCCAAAGGTGTGGTTATAAGTCTTTGTATCTGCTTTGAAAACACTGCTAGTTAGAGTCTTTCAGGTGCCTTCAGTAGACTCCTGTCATACGTTCAATGCATATCCCATCTGTCTTTCTAAACGAGGATTGATCATCTTATCCCATGTCCGCTCTCTTGATTATCTTTTTTAGGTGTATAGATTTCATTATGTTTATCATATCTTATAGGTCTATATAAGCGAGTATATACCGTGTTTGTTTTTCTCCTTCTGGGATATTTCACTCAGAATGATCTTTTCTAGATTCTACCATTTGCCTGCAAATTTCATGATTTCCTCATTTTGATTGCTGAGTAGTATTCCATTGTGTAAAAATACCACAATTTCTGTACCCATTCCTCTGTTGATGGACATCTGGGTTGTTTCCAGGTTCTGGCTATTACAAATAGAGCTGCTATAAACATGGTTGAGCAAGTGTCCTTCTTGTGTACTTGAACAAACTTTGGGTATATACCTAGCAGTGGTATAGCTGGGTCTGGAGGAAGCACCAGATAGCTTTCCAGAGTGGTTGTACCAGTTTACATTCCCACCAGCAGTGGAGGAGGGTTCCCTGTTCTCCACAACCTCTCCAGCATGTGTTGTCACTTTACAAACACTTATAATGCCTGTTTTAAGAGGCTCAAAACTCTCTTCTGGCCCCTGTGGACACCTGTACTTATGTGTACATACCCATGCACAGACACACATGCGTACATACAATTAAACATAAATCTTAAAAAAATCTTATTGTCCATTGCATCATTGTTAGAAATAAAATGATGTTCTAGACAAAAGTGGTCCAAGGAAGAAGCCAACTTTCCCACCCAGAAGTAAACAGATAGTAGACGAAGCACTTTATAGTTGTTTTTAAAGCCCTGAAATAAACATATGGTTTTTCATTATTTCTGGGATTAAAAAAAAAAAAAAAAAACCCTTCATTTGATATACTAGTCAGTTTGGTGCTGGTATTATAAAGTACCTTTGGCTGGCTTATAAGTAAGGAAGGTTTATTTGGCTTGTGATTTTTCTGGCAGGAGGTCTACACAGCATGATCCTGGAACCCTGTGAGGGCCTCTTTGCCTGGACCACAACACAGTAGACAAGCAGAAAAGTAGATGACCACCCGAGGTGGCCTTGATTTATAACAACCTCATACTCATAACTAACTTATGATTCTAATTCACTCCTATAAGACCCAACCTAGTCTTCAGTCACTCCTGAGAACAGAGACCTATACCTTGCTTACCTTCTGCTAGTCCCCAGCTCCTAAAATTCCCACCACCTCCATACTACCAGCCTGGAGACCAAGCCTTTGGGAAATAAGCCACCCCCAAGCCCTTGTCATCAGTTGCACCTCACTCCTCTCCCTTTGAGCGCTGCCTGTTCTGCCATGCTCTCCGTTTAGTTTCTCGTATCAGCCAAAGCCTTCCTGTGTTGGGACTTGACAAAACACGCCATCTCTGCGCTGTCTCCTTTGTTTCCTGTATCATTCCCATCTCAGTACCGAGCTGTTCACAGAGATGCACAGAGATGCTCACCTATCCGCACAGCCACTGAGCATCCCTGACAGACACACAGCCCGGGACATGTCAAGAGATGTAGTAATGCCCTGGCCTTTTTTTTTTTCCTCGTAAGTTATGACAGCCTACAGTCAGTGATTTGCTTTCGTCGTTGCTTGTTCAATGTCTATTTCCTTCCGCTGCCACCAACCATAAACTTCAGAGGTGAAGCCCTCTTTTTGACTTACCTCATTAAATGCTCGGGTCTTAGCAAAATATCATATTTGTGGAATGAATGGATAGATTATACATGAATACATATCCAGCCAGGAATACTACTCCAGTAATGTGCTTCAAAGGAGTTTTTTGTTGTTGTTATTGCTGTTTTTATTTTCTTTTTAAATGAGCAAATCCTGGCTACAAAAAGAACTTCCTCATTTTTAGTTGTTTTTGCCTAATGTGGCTAACTGGATTTGAGTTGAGGTTTGTTTGTTTTTTTTTTTTTTTTTTTTTTTTTTTTACAAATCTCCTCCTTTTAAAAACACATGAACACAGACACACACACACAAACACACACACACTTTTTCTTCCACTTCTTAAACTGCATTTAACTTACTTTTTTTTTTTATCATTTTGGCTTTGGCTCCATCTTAATTGAACAGCTTTCTTTTTCAAAGCTTTCATCTCTCATTTTATTAGCTCTCGGTTTAAAAAAAAATGTTTAAATACTTATTTTATTCTGCTCATCCCATCTGCTAACTATAATTTGAAGTATACAGTCCTACCCGTAAACTGCTTTTGTTTGGCTGGTTTCAATTTTTCTACATCCCGTTTCAAATCTAACTTTCAAAACATGAACATTTATATTTTAAGTTACTTCGTTTTAATTTAATCAATACAGTTAACTGCCGCTCTACTTTGTTTTTTGAAACGGGGTGTCACTATGTAGTCCTGGCTGGCCCGGAGCTCACAGTGTGGCCTCCAGAGGGCTGGGATTGCTGATATCCTGGATCAAAACCTACGTGTCACTTGCAGTTAGATCCCATTCGTCCTCATCATATCTACTTCTTCCCTTCCTCTTTTTCCCAGTGTTTCCCCCATGTCCCACTCCTACTTCCTCATCTGTATTTACCAGAGTCAGTCTGATGAGCTGGGGAAGTGAAGAGTGGAGAAAATGCACTTTATGCACAAGGGAAGGTGCAAACTCTTTTGTCCCTAGTTTTACCTGCACCAGCTTCTTGGGACCACTCCATCACCTCACCGGACACAGTAAGACTGGCTCTTCTCCCCGAGGAAGGCTACTTTGTGAGCTCATTTTACTATGTCTGGAGGAATTGGAAACCCAGTTTACACTTGAAATATCTGTCATGCCGAAGCATGGGTGCTCATTAATATCTTCTACCATGTAGTTCCTATATGAAGTCTTTGGGGAACTCTGCCGAGAGCATCCAGAAGAAGATTCTCCGAGGAAGGGTTCTCTGGAAGTGCTGGCCACTTTTATGTCATACTGACACAGCTAGAGACATTTGAGAGGCAGGAACCTCTATTGAGAAAGTGCCTCCATAAGGCCGGGCTGCAGGCAAACCTGTAAGGCATTTTCTTAATTAGTGATTGGCGGGGGAGGGTCCAGCCCATGGTGGGTGGTACCATCCCTGAGCTGGCGGTCTTATGTTCTATAAGAAAGCAGGATGAACAAGCCATGTAAAGCAAGCGAGTTAAAAGCATCCCTCCATGGCCTCTGCATCAGCTCCTGCCTTTAGGTTCCTGCCCTGTTTGAGTTCTTGTCCTGACTTTCTTCAGTGATGGACTATGATGTGGAAGTGTAAGCCAAAAAAAAAAAAAAAAAAAAAAAGAGCCCCCAATTTGTTCTTGGTATTGGTGTTTTAGCATAGCATTAGTAACCCTAAGTAGGGTACCAGGCATACCCAAGATGCTGACAGAACTCTCAGGAAATACAGTAAGGTGTTCCCGAATAGAGGACCATCAGCCTGCACCATGTGCCCCTTGAGAGCAGCTTGCATTCGTCATTTTCCAGCGGTGCTTTCTTTCTAGAAAGAATATGAGCAAGGATCTATTATGCCATGACTTCTTCAGGCCAGTAATATCTCAACAGGGCAATCTCAGAATTTTATACACATGTTAGTGCAGGTTAGACCCACAGAGAGATGTGCATTTCTAGTAGGTAACAGAATCCCTTTGCAGTCTGCTTACGAGATGTGTCTCTTCATGCGAAGGGAAGCCCTTACACCAGAGGCTTTGGCTAGCTTGGTCCTTACTCCAGGACAGAATGATGTGAATGCCTATGGGCTATCCTGGTCAATGACACATACCTCCACTTTCTCTCCTTGGGTCTATGTTTGGGTTTCTCTGTAGTTTTCTACCAACGCAGACCATTTTCCTGGAGAACTATCTACTCCACGAAAGTTGGTTACTTTACTTAAATTTCCATCCAGTTTCCAGGAGAAAGCCACCTGTGTGCACCCTTCCCTGAGACACTGGTTTGACCAACTCAATTCATCCTCTCCAGCAAGACATACTTAACTCCATCGACATACTTCACTCAGCTTCCTCACTATGATATGAAAAATGGTTTTGGATCATCCCGAGAACCACATGGGACAGTTACACAAAGCATGGAGCATAAATGTGTTAGTGTTTGGTGTATGTAAGAAATGGATAATAAAAGTTAGCTGCTTTGAGACTAGAGATAGTGAGTTTGCCTGGCATCTATGAAGTCCTAGGCTCAGTCCCTAGTACCGCTCACACACACACAATTCACTAATTTTCTTTGTTGTTTTGTTTTGCTTTTTGAGACAGGGTCTCATGCAACTCATGCTGGCCTTGAACTCCATATGATCCTACTTTTTTCTATTGAGATTATAAGAGTGTATCATTGCGCTGGGTAGATGTTATAGTCATTTTCAGTTGATTTGTCTTCACCTTCCCTTTTGGAAATGGATCCGATTTATGAAATCCATGAGCCTATAGTGTTTGAAGTAAGAAAATGTAGCGAATAGAGCCACGCTGGATTCTCCTCAAGAAACGGAGGTAGATCCAGTTAGTCTTTGGTGTGTGTGAGTGGTGTGTGTGTGTGTGTGTGTGTGTGTGTGTGTGTGTGTTTCCCCCACAAAAGCAAATTGGAATTATCTTTTACTTCTTAGTTCTTGAAAAGGATTGGGTACCTTGATAGCCACTGGCTTGGAGACAACCACACACTGCTCGGCCATCCAGTGTAAACATAGAGTCCTAGCAGACTTTCTGTGGAGAAGCACCACTTTGTAAATGCCCTTGGCTCATTCCTCTACCCAGAGGTAACCCTCTACAGGCTTCATTTGGCACATTGTAATTGTATTTGGGACTATGAAATATTAACATTTAAAAATTATAAATGGCACATACTTTTAGGGAACAAATCACAAGGTAGCCAAAATCTGCTTGTCTTGCTTTGAGTTCTCTATGTGAATTGAGCACAGTAAGGTTGGGATGAAAGGACATTTCTAGAAGACATGGGTGGCTTTGAAATCATCGAGAAATGGCTGCATTTACTGAGATTTTTATTAAGTGCCACTTCTGTCACATTTCAGTTAGCTGAGAGTTCAGAGAACTCAAATTAAGGATATTTGGGGTGCTAGAGAGATGGCTCAACTCTTAAGAGCACTGTCTTCTCTTCCAGAGGTCCTGAGTTCAATTCCCAGTAACCACATGGTGGCTTACAACCATCTATACTCAGATCTAATGCCCTCTTTTGTCATGTACAGATAGAGCATTCATCTACATTAATAAATAAATCTTTTTAAAAAGGATATTTGGAAAATTGTTCTACATCATCTAATAGTATCGGAACACAGATTAATGAACCTACATCCAAATGTAAATTAGTATAATCACTATAGTGTGTATGAGTGTGTGTGTGTGTGTGTGAGAGAGAGAGAAGAGGGGAGGTATGGAGGGAAGGAGAGAAAAAAGGAGTGTGATTTGGCAAAATATACAACAAAAGGAAACCTATACATGTTTGGTGATCCTGTAAGTTATATTCCCAGGTACAAACACAACAAAATGCATACATATACACAGCTAAACATGTTTAAGATATTTTTAGTATATATATATGTATGTATATGCTACATACATATGTATATACTACAAACATATGTGTATACTATATAGTATATATTATATAGTATGTATTATATAATACATATTATATATGTATACATATGTATTATATATGTATATATTATATAATATATACATATATAATATCTATTATACATGTGTATATGTATATGTATAATATATGCATGCATATATATCTATACATATATAATAATATATAATATATATGTATTGTGTATTATATAGTATTAATATATATTATATGCATACATATATATTATATATGTATATATTATACATATATGTTTATAGTATATATACCATACAGTATATATAGTATATATGTATATATACTATATACTATATAGTATATATTATATAGTATGTATTATATAATACATATTATATATGTATGCATATATACTATATATTATATAATGCTATATAATATATGTATTGTGTATTATATAATATTAATATATTAATACTTTAATATAGTGATTAATATATTAATATAATATTATGATTATATTACTATATTAATATATAATATAGTGTTGATGTATATTATTTGCATACATATATATTATGTATGAACTAAACTGGGGTCCCCATAAGGACTACCCCAATCCCCCCTGTAGGGATGCCTCAAATTAACTAGTTTTCTCTTAGTTGTTAGTGGTGGTTGAGAGGTTGGTTGGTTGGCTGTTTTTAAACAAACGGTCTTGCCTTGTAGCCCAGGCTGGCCTCAAACTTCCCATCCTCCTCCTTTCGTTCTGGGATTAGAGATGTGCACTGCCATGCCTGGCTTTAGACTCCATTATTCAGTGTTTCCCCATGATGATAAGGTTTCCAACAATAAAACTGTGTAGATAAAAACTCAAAAAAATACCCAAATCAGAGGAAGACTGTACTAGCAAATCATGGTATCATCATAAACTTTAATAGTGCCCAAGAATGTACTGTTTGCAACTGTCTGCAGCCATAGAATAAACGACATAAATCTGAACAAGGACCATAAGCCAGATACACAATAAAAGCACATCATGGATGAGTAAATTTATGCAAAGTACAAAACTTCTGTTAGAAGAATGCACAGTGGGGCAAGAGAATGACTGGGCCACCTTGGGGGTGATTTCCAGGGCTTTGTCGAAACACCATTTTACCATACAGGGACTGCACTCATACAAACATTCACTTTAACGAGACACAGCAAGTTGCACACTTCAATCTATGTGTGGATTTTTCTATTTGTGTGCTGTACTTTAATCAAAACTTTACTAAAAATAGGCAAAATCCAATGAGCTTGGGACGGGTAGTGACTGTCCTGTGGCCCATGGAATGGAAGAACCTACATGCCTGTAGATGCACTCACCGTGACAGCACAGAATGCAGAGCCAGCAGAGCTCCAAGGCTCACTGCATGAAGAGTGTGGTTCTCTCCCATCCCTCTCCCCCCCCCGATCCAACACTTCCCAAATCATCTTCAAAATGTATGAGTTCTGCCATCTGGCTAGCAGGGGGAAAGCAGAATCCTGGAAGACTGTTTTGTCTCTAAAGCATCTCATCAGATTGTCTTTAACCATTTCTTCTTTATTGCAGCTATGGACTTTATTGAAGACCTCTCTGTGTTTTCTGGGATTGTAGTAGATCGTTTGAAGCTGGATTTGTCTGAAATTGTATGCTTTGGGGAATTTGTAAGAGAGTTGAATGAGATGGCTCACACCTCTAGCCTTAGCACTTAGGAGGGACAATCTGAAATTCCAGGCCAGCTTGGGCTGCAGAGATTCAGGAGGAAGGGAGAAGTCCAAGCAAAGCAGTGTTAGGAAATCCAGAGACACTTCCTTGAGAAGCAGCCATGCTCATAGGATGCTTGTGTAGCATGCACAGATCATCAGCACTGCATAAACCCGATGCAGTGGTCCACATCTGTAATCCCAGCTCCTGGGAGCTGTCTTAGTTAGGGTTCCTATTGCTGTGAAGAGACACCATGACCACTGGCAACTCTTATAAAGGAAAACATTTAATTGGGACTGGCTTCTAGTTCAGAGGTTTAGTCCATTATCATCATGGTGGGAAACGTGGCATGGTGCAGGCAGATATGGTACTGGAGAAGGATCTGAGAGTTGTACACTCAGATGAGCAGGCAGCAGGAAGAGAATGCCAAACTGGGCCTAGCTTGAGCATCTGAGACTTCACAGCCGGCCCCCACAGTGATGCACTTCCTCCAACAAAGCCACACCTACTCCAACAAGGCCACACCTCTTAACAGTGCCACTTCCTATGGGCTTATAAGGGTGGGGGTCATTTTTATTCAAACCACCACAGAAGGTAAAGGCAGGAGTATCAGAAATTCAAGGTCGTTCTTAGCCATACAGTTAATTTGAGGCCAATCTGGAAAACAAATGTGAGACCCTGTCTTAGAGAGAGAGAGAGAGAGAGAGAGAGAGAGACTTCCTACAGAAGACGGCATTTGATCTGAGTGTCAAGTTTTGTGAAATGTGGGAATAGGAGAACATAGAAAAAGATCATTGCAAACCAAGCCGATGGCACGTGGAAGGCATGATAAAGAGTACATTCATGGACCAGAGGGGAAATTGGTGTGGATGAGGAAGATGGCAGCAACAGGAGGCTGGTGAGGAGGTATGCTCCTGTGTCTGTGATTTTGTACCGTGTCATACATTATGTTTGTGGATATAGTTTAATGTAGCTTGAATGTGAAATGTCCCCATAGGCTCATATATTTGAACACCGGCTTCCTAAAGGCTGGTGACCATTGGCTAGGTGGTGGGACCTTGAGGATGTGGAACATCCTCATTGGAGAAGGTGGGTCATTGCCAGTGGGTGGGTGATGAGCTTTTATAGCCTTACTTCCTGCTGTAGCTCTGCTTCCTGATTGTGGGTGCCATGTGACCAGCTTTCTCTGGTGTCACTCATTACCTCAGACTATGAAAATATTTAAGCTAGCTAACGTTTGAAATGTTACTCTCAAAACCCGTTTCAGAAACAGAAACAGCTCAACTTTTAAAATGATAGTACTTACCTTGGCATACTGGAAGCTCGAAGTAATCAGCTTGGACTGAAAAAAAGATTTTGTAAAACATTCTCATATTTTAAATCACTTAAGTTGATCAAAGCCCTAGTATGTAGTGTGTGCTGGGTTAACCACGGGGAGTCTCAAAAGTGCTTTCACTACAGTTAGTGAATCTCTCGGTGCCACCATCAGCATCCTTGTGTGAGTGAGCCATGTCCAAGGAGGGTTAACAGTATTAGAGGCGTACCTTCCATTTGGAGAGTAACTGCAGACACAATGTCTGTAGCCCGCCACGAAAAAATTTTTAGGCTTGCCAGAGAGCCACTTAAAAATGCATAAGGACACTCTCAGTGCTAATGGAATAGATCTCTTCAGTGGTTGTGAGGAGGCAAAAAGGAGGCATAAGAGAGGGCAGTTCTCATGCTGCCTCTTAGGGCACTAGGAGACACATTCTTCCTTCACACTTTTAAGGTATCACATGAAGATGAAGGCAATGAGGTATGTGCTCAAGTGCACACACCTGTGGTTGGCTGTGAGGATAAATTCAGCAGTGTAGATGGTAGCTGTGGGCAGTGGGTCCCCCTCCCCTTAGTGGCCACATGGAGATGCAGTCAGCCCAGAGTGCTACCGTGGAATGAACCCACAGCCATTGCTTTTAGTTCCTGCTGGGGAGGCGGCAGAAATGAATCACACTGGGGCAGATTCCAGAGGGCACCATGGCTAGAAAATGAGCAGTGCAGAACTGGTTTGCTTTCGCTGGCTCCAGCGTTAGCAGAGAAAAGCACTGAGTAATTAGACAAAAGGCAGCGGAAGAGCACTGCGGACAGGGATTAATATTAACTGTCTGCTGTGTGCCAGTCGTGGTCTCCCTCGCCCAGGGAGGCGGGATGGTGTTCCACGTGGCTCTGCATCTTCCTCATGACTTGGGCATGCTCTTGAGCCTGTGTGCCTCGGTCTCCTCTTGTCTGCCTCTCAGACAGTGTGGGAAGCAGAAGAGAACCTATGCTTACATAGCATTAGTAAGTGTCTCTGACAGTGGGCCCTTGCCACTTTCGTCTTGACCATCCAGACCATTCAGTCCCCCAAACATAGTCATTGCAGTATCTGTTTTACAGAGATGACTGCAAGAGTTCAGGGAGTATGAGGGTCGTCAGAAGACAGACTGTGATTTCATTTTAGTTTCTCATTTTTAACACTCTCAACCACACAGTCTTTGTCAGCCTGCCGTGGGTATATGGAGAACAGAAAAGAAGGCTCAATATATTAGACTATGGCATGACATGTGCATACTCTGTACATAGTGTATCATACATATGTATCATACATGTCATACATATATATGCCTATATAAAGAAAATGTGAAGCAGGCCCCAAAAGTATATCTTTTCTACATAGCATATATAAGGTTGAAGAGCATGTGCACAAGTATGTGTATGAGAAAGATGCATTTTAGTTATTCTGCTCACTGGTGGAGGCCATGGGTCTAGAATCTGCAGGGTGGGTGGGCAGGCCAGATGCCGTCACAGGCATTGATGCCGTGGCAGATCTGAAGGCCGCCTGGAGTTGGAATCCCTTGATCTTCAGATGAACTGTATTTTTCTCAGAAGGCTTTCAATGTCTTGGATAAGGCCTGCTGGGGTGACAGATGGGCCATCTGCTTAATTTTGCTTTATTTGCTGGTGTAAATGTTACTCTCTTCTTTCGAAAAGATTATATAGCAGGGCTGTATAAAGTTTATAAAGATTATAAAGATGGCTTAGAGCCATGGTTCTCAACTTTCCTAATGCTGCAACCCTCAGCATTAGGTCCTCATGTGGTGATCTCCAACCATAAAGTTTATTTTTCTTATACTTCATAACTGTAATTTTGCAAGTGCTATGAATCTGTCTCTGTTCTCCAAGGCTAGGGTTATAGCATGCACAGCTATGTCTGGCTCTTATGTGGGTGCTGGGGATTTGAACTCAGGTCTTCATGTGTGCAGAACAAACACCCTTCCTGAATGCTGTCTCCTCAGCCCACACCTAGATTTCCATATGATCAAATATATTTGGG
The DNA here is from genome assembly GCF_030254825.1 of Meriones unguiculatus. Classification (NCBI taxonomy): domain Eukaryota; kingdom Metazoa; phylum Chordata; class Mammalia; order Rodentia; family Muridae; genus Meriones; species Meriones unguiculatus. The sequence continues at coordinate 119,764,149 of NC_083350.1, forward strand.
TACTGTGATCTAACCAAATTCATAGTCAGAGTTAACCTTGTTGAGCGGGGAGTGTGCCTCTGTGCAAATGTGGCCCTGACTTTGAATGTTCAACTTCAGCTTTACATTCCTTAGAGATAGTGTCCTCACTGGTTTTGTGTCAATTGACACAAGCTAAAGTCATTAGAGAGGAAGGAAAGTCAACTGAGAAAATGCCTCCATAATATCCAGCTGTAAGGCACTTTCTTAATTGTGATTGATATGGGAGGACCCAGCCCATGGTGGGTGGTGACGTCTCTGGGCTGGTGGTCCTGGGTTCTCTAAGAAGGCAAGGCTGAGCAAGCCATGGCAAGCAAGCCAATAAGCAGCACCCTCGATGGCCTCTGCATCAGCTCCTGCCTCCAGGTTCCTGCCCTGCCTGAGTTCCTGTCCTGACTTCCTTTGGTGATGAACAGTGATGTGGAAGTGTAAGCTGAATAAACCCTTTCTTCCACAATTTGCTTTTTGATCATGGTGTTTTGTTGCAGCGATAGAAACCCTGACCAAGACAGTATTCCTTCTATATACTAATCTTAACTTCTTAAAATCCACATGTTTTAGGCTGTTTAGATTATGCAGACAAACCAAGAGGGTTTAAAAACAAACCAAGACCAATGAAAAACACAGCATTTCTTAACAACAGAAAAACATAGTGTCAGGGAGTAAGGCCCCTTTACCTAATGCAAGCCCTGGCTGTTACTTTAAAAAATAAAGAGCTTTATATGTCTCCCCTCTGTTCCTGGTTGCTAAGCACTGTATCTTATTTATAGCAAGAAAGCCATTAAAAACAGTTTGGGGATGTTTTAGGGAAGACAGTGATTAGTTTATTTCCTAGACAAAATCAAAAGATACTTAAAAGAACTTTAAAAAAAATACCTCTTTTCCTTAATGGCATTTGCAGTAAGATTTTTGGAGACTTCCACAGGAGGGGAGGGGGGGATCATCTACAAGGTCCTCAGAAACACACAGTTCCCCTCCTGTCAGTGTGGGAAAAACAGACATTTGTCTTAATATATGGGTGCGCATCTTGTACTGGAAGAAGGCCTCAGAGGGCTGGGGAAGTGACCTTCAACAAAGGAATCTAGCCAAGACACAGACTGCGACAAAGCTGGTAAGTTCCCTGGCACCCATCTCCCCTTTCATCTTAGTAGCAGGAGTGTGCCCAGAGAAAGAACATTTCCTCATCAAAAGAAGTACTCTGTGTCTTCTTGTTATTGGGATATAGATGTAATGGTTGGCATCCCAGCAGTCATATTAAATTAAGAGGCATGCTTGAGGCTTATGGTCAAACACAATGGAACGTCTTCATGAAGCTTTCTTATAATGTCCCAGTGCCAGCTCTGGATTTCCTGCAGTGGGTACTCTTTTACATAAAGAAGGAGTTGCATTGTTTAAGTTCTCTGGTTCTTGCAGTACAGTTTAGCCTTTACTGAATTGCCATTCCTGGTAGCAGTCAAGACACTCTAATCCTTATTGCAGGATAACAGACCACAGACACCTTGTTGTAAACATAATGTACGGGGCTTCCTCTGCCCACTCTATCTTCCAAATCATGACACGAAGACCTATTAATTTATTAATAATAGCTTTAGGCACTAGAGGTGGGCAGATATGCACCTATTATAACCTGTCTAGATGGCTTGGCCTACCTCCCAGCCATGTGCTGGTTCCCCGCCATTTTAGCCTCACCCTGGCTGCTCCTGATCCAGCCGTGTCCTCATGGAGACTCTCTCATGGATATGACTCCTCGACCTTCTTCTCTCCTCTACCTGGGACCCTCCTCCTGGAGTTGTAAGACCTGCCTCAACTCTCCTGCCCAGTTATAGGCTGTTCAGCTCTTTATTAGCCAATCAGAGATGATAGAGAACAAGTTTTATACACTGTTGAGACAGAAGATTCTTCAATAATAATGACAACACTCACATCCAGCTGCAACCAGCTCTCTGGGTACAGAAATCAGCATTTAACTACACAGTGCACAAAACCACCCTGCAACACCTCATCATTCTAAAACCCACTGGATTTTGGTGCATGGGGTACATTAAACAATCCAATTAAAGGCAATAAAATAAGCCAGTGTTAGAGCCAGAAAAGTAGTCTCAAAACCCTCTATCTTTCCTTTCCACCATCTATTTTACAGATAACATAGAAAGAGGCCCTAGTTTTCATCTAGCAAAGATAACCAGTCATGGAGACAGGGTGTGTAAATCCCCCACCCCAATCCCAGTCCCTTTCTTCCTGAGCTGCTTAGTGGAAACTAGTCTGAGTGAATCATGGAAGGAACTAGAAACTATTTGGTACACTGGGCAGTGAACACCACGTGGCTGCCTTCTAACTCACAATAGCCCAACACACATTCCCCAGTATAATGGTGGGATGCTCTGAGCTCATACCCCATCCTCATTCCACACTTGGCTGTCACCAGACAGGCCTTACCCAGCATCCAAAACCCTTCATGGTCCCATTGCTGTCTAGTGCCAATTTCTTTTGGCTGGAGCCAAGTTCATCTGTAGGCTCAACAAAGGAAGGAGGGCCTGGGAAATTACTCGTTCCTGTCGGATCTGAAGCTGCTCTGAGAAGGCATTTAATTAGGCAGTGGGAGTGCCCTAATTAGAAGGGGCTCCTGAGTGGGAGGAAGGGAATTGCAGGACCAACCAAAGTTCTTGGTACTGTTGCTTTGCCATTGAAGGGAGAGTGGGTGAATTCTCTAGCGTCCCTCTGCAGTGTGGTCTTTCTAAGATTCAGAATGGTTCATTGCTTTCCCAAAGCCCTCCCTTACTTCTCCTTGCATCTGATAGGCACGTGATTTGCAGGCAACACAAATCCTTTGATTATTGTATAATCAGCTCCAGCTATGCACCATATAAATGCTAACTGCTTTGAGAACTGTCTTCATCTTTTTTTTTTTTCCTCTGAAAGATGCTGAGACGATTTATTTTAGTGGAGGGATTTCCAATTGGTGACTATTGAGCAGAGCGTTTTCTCTGTCCAAGCAGAGCCATTAACTAATCATCAATGCAACGCTCTGCATTTGCTGCCTGTTTCTCTACAAACAGGAAAACAAAACAGAGCTGAGCAGTACCTCAGTTGAACGTGCCTGCTTCTCTTTTACAAAGAGGAAATGGTCACATTTCACCGCCTTGTATAAGGGTGCCGATGTCAGGCCAGGACCCAGATCCATTGGAGAAACTTTGCCAGTGAAAACAAAACAAAACAAAACAAAAAAGTGATGGCAGCTGGTTACTGACGTCTGTTTTTATTTGGCTGTCTTACCTGGAGAAAGAGCTTCCTGACCAGGCTGTCCCGGGAAGTGGGGTTAGTGGGTGAGCAGTGATCTCCAGCACAGGGGCGGTCAGCATTAACGCCATCCCCAGGCTTATCAGAATTCCCCCTTCCAGGCTGGGGAAATATCTCGAGAAGAGCTTGCCTACAAACATGGGCAAAGACCTGAGTTTGAGCCTTTGAATATACATTAAAACTAAGCAAAAGCCAAACAAACAAAAAGCTAAAGTTCCAGATCTGGGGAGGTAAAGACAGACAGATTCCTGGATACTTATGGCCAACCAGCCCAGCCTACTTACATAGTTCAGCAGTAAGAGGCCCAAGGTTGTCATGTGCACACATACCACCTATATATGTACACGTGAACACGTGTGTTCACGCACATGAGTAATTAGTGCCTCCCTCAAACTGAAGTGTTCTCAGACAACAGTGCATCCATGAAAAGTAGGTTAGAGAGGAGAATAATGCAAACTCTGTGCCCAGTGCTTGTGTGGAGAGGACCAACACCCTTTACTGAAAAGGAGCCTGGGCTCCTTAGATGAGGAGGGACAGAGAACAATGCTGACACAGATTTACAGTGAGAGCTTCGGCACTGATGGAGGCGGGAGATGAGTCTTTTTAAGAAAGGCTTGATTCTACAGCGGGATGGAAACCAGAGTCAGCTGTGGGTGGGTTCAGGAAGCGCATGGAGGCAGTCAGTCAAGCGGCGTGTCAATTTCAGACGCGCTCCTATTTTTAACGTTGGCTAAGCCACGTCTGTGTTTTAGTCTGTTCTAAGGGTATCCTTAGGAGCTGGCATTCCAAATTAGCAGCTTCCCAAGAAGAACAAGAGTTTTGTTTTCCAGAAGCCTGCCTGTGAATACTGTATAAACTATAATAGTATTGTTGAGCAAACATTAGAATACATTTTTCGAGATTAAAATATTTCACTTGTTTGAAAAGACTTCTTAAGGAAGAAAAGCTTATAGACTAAGATGCTATTTCTAATCCTGGTAACACAGAACTATGGTTTTTGAGGAAAACACAGCTCGCCTTCCCGTCCGATTCCAGTGTTGAATATCCTTCTGCATAGACTGTGCCACTGTCTTCCAAACTTTGACCACCAGAGCTCCTACAGCATATCCAAAAGCCTAGAGACCTTGGTCTCAGACATTCCAAGCCATGTTTTCAAAGAGGCAAGATGTTATTTATTGTTTCTATTGGAGACAAGTAAAGTACAACTCAACAGTTTAACTGGATATGGTGGCCTACGCCTGCTCTCCCAGTCCACGGAGAGGCTGAGGCAGGAGGATCATCGGTTCAAGATCAACCGAGGCTATATATTGAGACCCTATCTGAGAGAGTCTGCCTGTCTGTTTGTCTATCTGTCTGCCTTGCTTGAGAATGAAACTGTAACAAAATATGCACGTTTCTAAATTTTTCTGAGTGCTAAATAGAAATCATAAAACTTGTAGTTTGAGTATATCTGCATTAGGATACATCCGGCCTTAATTTTAAAAAAGTGTGGGGGTTAAGAAGGTTCTAGAAGCAAATCTGGGTCCGAGTCACCGCCAGTTTATTTAAACTCTCAGCTTCAGCTTCCTCACCTAAGCAAAGAGACCAGTACTGAAAAAGTAGGATGGCTGAATGAATAAAAATGGTGTTGAAATGACTACCAAAGCACGAGTTTCTAAAACAATGGGCAGGCCTCACACAGTGCTAGGCACAGACTCACTGCTGCCCAGTCCCAGAACCAACTTAGGGGGGAGAAGACCCGGGAGTCTAACATGCTCCCTCAAATGGTTCCAATATTTGAAAAAATCGTTAGTGATGCCTAGCATCTCCTGCGTCCTGCAGCCTCCGTGCCTCCCCTGCACCTCTTTTGTAAGTATAAGTATTGTCCTCAATTGCTGCCTGCCCGAGCAGCAAGCGCCCCGACTCTTCGGATTTCTGAGGTCGCTCCCCAAAATGGGAATCCTTCCTAATTCCTTCATAAGTTCTTACCTGGTATCATTCCTTCTTCAAGCAGAGATTTTTGGCAAGGTTTGAGCTCTAGAAAGGTCCACCAGTTCAGGGTTCTTCCTCATTGCCCTCTCTTTGTTCTCCTCGAATTCCGATTTCTAAAGAGAGCCAAAGGGAAGAATTCTGCCCATCGAGCTGAAAGCACATTCTTGGGTCTTACACCGCTGGCAACATTGTGAACAGGGAAGAAGTGGGTCCTTGCAAATGCTCAGAGAGCTATGCCACCACAGAAGGAAATCCTGCATGTACCCAACATCCCTGTCTTAAAATCTACCAACATCCTGTGCATATGAATCTAGCCTCCTGGGGCCTTCTGCCATGGTAAACAGGTACAGATTATCGTTTCTCAGCAGTTGCTTTCTTAGCACACATGAATAACTGCTGAGTATATCTGAATCTCAAGAAAGATACAGATACGAAAGCAAGAGATCTACAAAGAAGCATGAGGAGGTAAAAAAACAAAACAAAAAAAAAAAAAACCTTTCACTTCTAAATATATTTATCCTTCATATGGCAAGATGTTTTTTTAAAAGCACTCTGCTAGAATAATGTAAGTAAAAACAAACACAAAAGTTAAAACAGTAAGGAGAGCCTGGAGCTCAAAGGGGGGAATGTGCTTATTGTACAAACAGGAGGGCCTGAGTTTCCATCCGTGGGACCCACATAAAGCCATATACCATAGTACTCACTTGAAATCCCAGAGCTCCTACAAGGTGGGAGGCGAAGACAGGAGAGTCCCTAGAAACTCGGTGGAACTTCCAGCCCAGCAGATATTATGTTAAATGACAGGAGACCCTGTCTCAAACGAAGTAGAAGGCAAGGATGGACACCCGAGATCATCCTCTGACATCACTGTGTACTGTGGCATACATGCACCTGCATTCACATATGTGATGCACTCACTTACATGAACACACCAAAAAGTTTCAAAAAGTTAAAAAAAAAAAAAAGACAAAATAAAAGCGTGTGGTATCTAGTCTGTGAATTTCCTCTCCTTTTCCTGTAATCTGGAACTTTCCACTGAATAACCAGCTTTCTTTTTTTCCTCCATCACATCCTTGTAAACCACGAAAGATTGAAAATGTTCTGTGACTTGGAGATCAGCTAGCTTCAGTTTAACATTGTGGCATGCGGCATATTTAACTTGGTATGATGGCACAGGCCTACGATCCCAGCTTTCTGGTGGCAGAGGCAGGAGGATCACTGCAAGTCTGAGGCTAACCTTGTCTCAGTCTTCACTTCTACACAGTGAAGTCCAGAGCAGCCAGGACTACATAGTGAGACCCTGTTTCAAAAAAGGCGAAATGGTCTGGTGTGGTGGTCCATGGCTTTAATCCCAACACTCAGGAGGAAGAGGCAAATGAATCTCTGTGAGTTCCAGGCCAGCCAAGGCTATGTAGAGAAACCCCTTCTCAAAAACAAAAACAAAAGAAGAAAACAACAACACAACTAGTAGCATTTTAAAGTAGTTACTTTGTATTGCTGTGATAAAACACCATGACCAAGGCAATTTATGGAAACCTTATTTGGTCTTGTGGTTCCAGATGGGTAACAGTCCATAATAGCAGGGGACCGTGGTAGAAGGAACAGCTGACAACTCATACCTCAGTAACAAGCGGGACATAGAGAAAAAGAGAATTTTCCATTCCCATTGACGTATTTACTCCAGCAAAGCACACCTCCTATGCCTCCCAAACAGCTATACCAAATGGGGACCAACTACTCAAACATCCAAGCCTTTGGGGGACATTCTCATTCACAGCACCACAGGTAGCATATTTAAAGTTCCAGTAGACTCAAGCTTAGTGATGCAAAGAATACTAAAAACTGCAGATTTAAACATGCCAAAGAGCAAAAGACACACTGTTGTAATTGTCATGTAATATTTACTATTGAAGTTATTATTTAGTAAAGCTGCTGTTAATCCTAAACCAGCTGTATAACCAAATTACCACACAGTGCCCGGGATTTATTTAATTAACCTAGATCACAATGCTGTTCACATTGTTCACTTTAGATCACAATGTTGTTCCATCCTAAACCTCCAAGCCCATGTAGTTTCCTACCATTCAAATTTTACACATTATACTTGCTTTTAGTGATATCTTAGGTCCAGTCCATCCACATCATTCCAACACCTCTCTCCCAGCTTCTGCTCTCCCAGCTTCTCCTCCTCCTCTCTTCCCACTCCTTCCTGTCCTCCTCTTCCTTCCTCTTCTCCCACTCTGAACTAGGATGCCCCACCCTATCATCTCCATTGCTCAACATTGTGGCTGGTTGTTTTAATTGACAAATTAGAGAACAAATGGTGACATGTTTATACAAATTTGAGATAGGTGATCCTTAGAATAAACATACAATGGGATGTCCAGATTGAAATCAGATAGTGGGGGAGAGAAATCAGCATTTGAATGAACAAGGGTAAGGTGCATACATTTCAAAAGAACATTATACCAACGACACACCATCTTTGTCTTCCCATAACAGGTACAGGCCCATGGATCTACATTGTCACCATGCCTTGAAGCAGGATTGAATGGTGCCTGGGCATCCAATTTTTGCAAAGTTTTCTTGGAAAAGGTTTTTGTTATCGTTGGATTCTCAACTTTTCTATGGTGATAAAGAGACAGCAGTGCATTCGCTCCTTATATGTGGAGAACAGACACTCTACCGATTGCTCTTTTGCTATTGAGACGGGGCAGTCTGAGGAGAAAGCAGAATTTTATTGCTTAGTGCTTTGGAGCTCTTGGGTGCAAAGTATTTTTAGATATTATGATTAATAATTCACAAGCAAGAAAGCTTTGCCAGACCAAAGAAATTCAATATTTTTTGTTTGTAACTTATCTTAACGTACGTCTTTAAGAGGCAGGCTCACAATGACTTCACTTGGGATATTGGACATGAGCTCTGACACCCTGGCTTTCCTGATACAATGATAGATGATCATGCCCTAGCCCCTGGTTTGTGTCTTGTCCAAGCTCACCTAGGAGCTAGAACCAATGTTCACTAGCCCTTTATTTTATTTTTCATTGAAAAATGTATGTGTGGGGTTGCTTTGTCCACATGTCTGTCTGTATACCATATGCATACAGAGTCCTGAAGACGGCATCAGATTCCCTCTGAGATAGAGTTAGACATGGTTTTGAGCTGCTACTTAGATGCTGGGAACTGCACCTGGTCCTCTGGAAGAGCCCCTAGTTCTCTTGACCATTGAGCCATCTCTCCAGGCCTAAAGTAGCCCTTTAAGAGAATTATACTGCATTGTTGACTTGGAGATGTGAGCACCTACATTCAATATATTTCTATTTTCAAATTATTTTATCTAGTGACAGAGAAGGGGAAGGGCTACTTTGGCCTACCTACATCTCTGTGAGGACAATGTAAATTAAGAATGAACCAAGATCTCCTGCCTCCAAGTATGAAACCTAAAAAATGAGACTCTCCTCCCTCCTTCCCTTTATAGAAATCAACCTGACATTCCTTTCCTGGAGGAAGATGCTTCTGCAAATGTGATTTTACAGTTCCTGAAAGCTGGGGCCTCTTGTCCTATTTGGGGGAGCTCAGCATCATAGGAAGAAAACTTTTTGAACATCATGTGTCCTCACTCACCCCTTATCCCATGGTTTGAAGGTTAACCCTTGCTGTCAACTTGTCAAGCTCTAGAAACAGCTAGAGATACGACTCTAGACTGTAGGTGAGGGGTTGTTAGATTAGGTAAACTGAGGCACAAAGACCCACCCCCAATTCCCGACAGGGGGAAGCGAACGAGTACCCTCATCCATCACTGTCTACTACCTGACCGTAGATGTGACTGACCACGCCAAGCTCCCGCTACCGCTTGCCAAACCCTCCCCTCCTTTGAGCAGTGAGCTTTTACTGGGGTATTTCCTCGCCAGACAGGCAGCTAATGCACATTGCCAGCATGTCCTCAGAAAGGGCTTATTTTGGCTTATAGCTTCAGGGGGATACAGTCCTTCTTGTGAGGGAGGGCTTGCTAGCAGGTAGAGAAGGCATGGTGACCGGAGCAGGGGGCTGGGCGGCCACAGCGCATCTATATTACGGAAGCAGAAAATGAACAGAAGTGAGACCAGGCTAAAAAGCTTCAAGACCCTTTCCCTGTGACACACTTCCCCAAGTGAGGCTGTACTTCCTAGAGGTTCAACCTTCCCAAACATCGCTTCCATCTGTGGGTCGACCAGGTGTGCAAAAAACGAGGACTATGGACATTTCACATTCAGACCGCGACGATGGCCAGGCACAGTGGTGCATGCCTGTAATCCCAGCCCTCTGGGAGGCAGAGCCTGGTGGATTTTTATGAGTCTGAGGCCAGCCTGGTCTATTACAAAGCAAGTCCAGGACAGCCAAGGCTACACAGAGAAACCCTGCCTTGAATAAATCAACAAACGAAAACAAACCACATCGATTGTGAGATTGTGGTGGTGGCCTCTAAGCTTTGATTTCCAGAGAGACAGTCCTACGTAGGGCAAGAAATTCAAGCCTTGCCTGAAATTCGCCACGGATGATTTTTCACTCCTGATTCTCTTATCTCCACCTCACCAGGGCCGTCAAGCCAGGCTGGTAGTTTTGTATTTGTCTGTTTTTAAACTGCTGCCTGTTTGTTTCCGAGGACCGACGCTAATTGCTGTTCTGGACACCCCACAGTCACTCCTGTTCAGTCTAGGACAAATGAATGTTTCTGGACTTTGTGTCCCGTCTGACGTGCTGTGCCAGCTACTCTCCTGCCACTGTTTTGGTTCTAAAGAACAAAATCTGCTGAGCCGTCTTGGCGGCCCCAGTATCAAGTGATTTTGGAGCACTGAGACAATTATAAAGTTTGCTAATGTAGTAGATTACGGTTATGTAATAGAGTACAATTATGCTAATGTGATAATGGTAAATTTTGCTAGCGATAAATAAATTCAATCAAAATCTATGCGCTCGCATTTTGTGTTTTAATGCATTGTTTGATCAAATTTATAAATGTTTTAATTAAAAGGCCTGGATGTGTGGAGTCATACCTGAGCCGTCCTAACTGCTGGATTGCTTGTCTCTCTGCCTTTCTGCCTCTCTGTGTGCTTATTGTCTGGGTACTGTAGTTAGTCTGCCATTGATGTGGAGGTTATGTTCCTTACACAGGAAGTGTTCTTTTCTCTGCCCTGAGAATAAATAGCACAAAATCACCAGTTTCTTGGAGCTCAGGTGAATCTCATTGGTGCTATGTAAATTTGGTGCCCTTTCAAAGGCAGCTCTGTATTATTGATCTCTTAAAGTGTAAGAAATCGTCTCTAAGCTCACTGGGTGGGAACATCTGTACCCGTCCATCATCTCTGTTGCCCTGGGGTCTTAGCTTAGTAGGAAATGGTGGCTTGAAGTTCCTGAGTTTGCAGGTCAGGTTCTGATGGCTGAGGCTGCAGTCATCAGAAGGTTTTGCTGACTTTAAACTGGCTCACTGACATGACTGGCAGGTGGACCAAGGGCCTCTATTCTAACCTCTCTACAGGATTGTTGAGTGGCCTGACAGCCTAGTGGCTGGCTTTCCTCAGAGCAAGATAAATGCAATGCCTTCTACTGACCTAGTTTGAAAAGTTACACATTATCTCACTCTTGTCTTAATCCTATTGTAGCACTAGTCTAGCCCTGATTCTGCCCTGATTTGGGGAGTGGACTATATGAGGGCATTGCTTTCAGAGGCCTGGGTTGTGTATAGGTTGTCCTTGGTCATGGTGTCTCTTTACAGCTATAGAATGGTAACTAAGATGATATAACAAACAATAAATATTACTAGATTTTCTAGAGTTGCACTGTCTGCACAGTAGTCCTCTATGGTTACGAACTGCCATTGTATGCTACTTATTTATAGGTACTTTGGTATTGAGGGTGTGACGGTTAGTTGAATTGCCAACTTGGCTCAGTCTAGAATCACCTGAGAAGAGAGTCTCAATGAAGGACTGAATAGGTTAGGGTACCCATGTGGGCATTCGGGGTCGGTGGGAGTACCTTGGTTATTTCACCTGAAGTGTGATGCCCCATCCGCTGTGGGGAGCACCATTCTCTCAGCGGGGCATCGTGGGTTGTCTCAGAGAAGAAAGAGCACACTGAGCATTCATACGCATGCGTTTAGTTGCCCTGCTCTTGACTATGGGTGTGGCATGACCAGCTGCTTCCAGTTCTGGCCACCTTGACTTCCCTGCAATGATGGAGTGCGACCTGGACTCATAAGCCAAAATAAACCCCCTTTCCCCAAATTGCTTTTGTCATGGAATTTTATTATAGCAAGAGGAAACGAAACTAATTCAGGAAGTAATTTAAAGACTAGTTTATTATGGCTTCCTTATCTTTCTTTCATAGACGCTGAGATATGCATTTTATCTTGCCTTCATAAAAAAATAATGTGAAGTGTCAGTGAGAGAGCAGAGTGTGTACAGGTGTCAGCAGCCAAGGCTGGCACCCTGAGTTCAATCCCTTGAACCCATGTGGAAGGAAGAACGAACCAGTTCTCCAAAATTATCATCTGACCTCCAGGCATACAGAGAGCTTTCAGTGTTCTGAGCCCATGGACGTTCTGGAGAAAATGGCATGTCTATGTGGCTAGAACCGTCAGGGTCACAGCCTGGGGCCCTGGCAGACCTCACAAGCAATCTCAGCCACCCTCTTCCACACCCTGGCCAAAAAGACAAGTGATAATGAAAAGCAGAGAAAGGGAAGAGGAACAACAAAGAGGCTGTGATCCCCCACCCCCTGTGAAAAGTCCATCCACCTTCAGCTTTAAACAGAAGGCAAGATGTATTCTGGATTAGAGAGCCTTGGTTGGTCAAGGTGGTTCCCTAGCTGTTGTGGCTCCAGTCTGTTCCATAAGGTTTTCTGACAAGTGGTCAGAACTGTCTGAACTCTATTCCCTTTTAAAACACTTTTTCTTTTCCTATTTATTTAAAAATCTTTTTTATTCTTTTCTTATATATTACAGCCTGGCCAGTTTTTTCTTCCCTCCCTTCTCCCAGTCTCTTCTCCCTACCTCCTATATCTCCCCTAGATCCACCACCCCCACACACACACACTCTGCGTACCCTCAGAAAAGAGCAGGCTTCCCAAGGACATCATAACAGGCTACAATAAGACCAGGCACATACTTTCACATCAAGTCTGGACAAGGCAACCCCGCAGAACGTAAAGGGTCCCACAAGTATACAAAAGAGTCAGGGACAGCCCTCACTCCCACTGTTAGGATTCTTACAAGAACACCAAGCTACTCAGCCGTAACATATTCAGAGGACCTAGGTCAGACCCATGCAGGTTCCCCAATCTCTCAAGTTCTAACGGGTCCCAGCCAGTTGATTCTGTTAAAAATGCTTTTTCTTCTTTCTTCTTACTGTCATGTCTATGTATGATGTGTCTGTGTGGACACGCACGTGCCACAGCACATATGTGGAGATCAGAGGACAATTTTAGAGTCACCTCTCTCCTTCTACCTTTACATGTGTTCTAGGGATTAAACTCATGTTCTAGATTCTTTTGGCCAGCACCTTTGCCTGCCTGCCAAGCCATCTCACTGGCCCAGGGAAATCTGTCCTAAGAGACAAGATTCCTCATATGGTTGGTGCCAAGGCACTAATCTTTACCTTCTTATAGCATGGGTCCACTGAGGAAATTCCAATTTCTTGAAGTTCATAGTTTTAAAAGTCTGATGGTTAAAGGGAGAGGCACAATGTCTCTTTTTAAAGTGTCTTTGCTTTTGCCATAACATCTATACCTTGAGAGGCCCACGGAAGTCCCAGGTTTTGCCCCAAACATTATATCTGGCTGTTCCTGAGTTGTATATTTTACTTACTTATTATTTATTTATTCATTCATTCCTTCATTTATTTTTTGAGGCAGGGTTTCTCTGTGTGGCCGTGGTTGTCTTTGAACTCCTCCTGTAGATGAGGTTGACCTCAAACTCAGAGAGCCACCTGCTTCTGCTTCCAAAATGCTGGAATTAAAAAAAGGTATGTGCTACCACCACCTAGTGAGCTGTGTATTTTTAATAATAAACTGGAAATAAGTAACCTTGGTTTTGTGACTTCTGTGAGTCCTTCTAGTAAGCTGTAGAAACTGAAGAGAAGGCCATGGAACTTCCAAGGGTCAAAAGCACAGGTAACAGGGACATGATGTGGGAAGCAGGGGTAATTTGGTTGCACCAACCCTTTAATCTATGGAGTCTGGGCTGTCCTCTGGTCGGTAGATTCTCTAACTCCTTGTCTTCTTGAAGGAAAGGATTCAATCAAGAGACACAGACAGTTGGAATAGAAGTTTATTTAGCAAAACTAAACAGAACAAGTGCTCCAAAGACAGTTTGAAGTGGGTTGCCTCCAGGCAAAGAGCAGCCTGCTGGTTCAGTGTTGTAGATTTTATTTTGGTGTGTGTGTGTGTGTGTGTGCCCAAGGAGGAAAGCATTGGATCCCCTGGCGTGGAGTTGCAGGCAGTTGTGAGCTGGCCTACTTCTGGGAGTGGAACTGCAATCCTCTGGCAGAGCAGCAAGACCTCTTAACTGCTGAGCCATCTCCCCAGCCAGTGTGTCTTGAATTTTAAAGAAAATTAAGTAATATTTGTGAGGTAGGTAGCATATTTATGAGTTAAAGTAACCATTTTCTCCTATCCCAAGGAACAGTGAACCCTATCCTCCTTTTAGCTGTTTCTTTCCCCAATCTCCATAAAAATCGAAGGCTGTTGAGCAAGAAGGCACATAGTATAATGACGGTGTCCCGAAGACACGCACCCTTCACTAGTGCACATGAGGGAGAACGCCCTGGTGCCTTAGTTTCCAATGTAGAGAAAACATGCTAAATGCAGCTTCAAGTATATTTAACCACAAAGAGGCCTTGTGACTGTCAGGGGACACAGCTACAGTTTTTCCCAGTTACTGTGTGTCTAACTCCTTGCTGACCCACGATTGGTATCAGGACTGAATTTGATGATAGGGGTCCTGGATAATTGGTTGGTGTGGGAGCCTAGTTGTTTTTTGTTTGTTTAAATACATTTGGCATCAGAACCAAACTGAGGCGAGCACTGAGAGTCCTGGAGAGGAGGAAGGAGTTTCCTTTGGTTGGGAACAGAGCCGCTGGCTCTCACAGCAGGTGAGAACCAGCCTGATGGTGTGGGGCCTGCCCCCATGTCTACTGACATCTGCACCTGGCGCTGCAGTGTCTGGAGGGACAGAACCACTGCAAAGCCGCTTCCGGGACGGCCTCAGCCGAAGAGCAAAGAGTAAAAACGGTACCCATGGAAATTTCCCGTTTCCAAGGAGGACAATGAATAGCGCTACTTTATGTCACTTTGAAACTTTTCTAGGGAGTCGCTGGCAAGCTGCCTTCTGGCTTAACTTTATTCTGCATTATGAAAATTAAAACCTAAAGCAAAAGAAAATAAAACCTGCCACAGAAATCAGCATGAATCATAGTTAAGGCAAAGAAGGAGGCAGTTTAGACTTCCTGAAGGCAAGACTTTGGCTAAAAGAAAATATATAAATTATTAAATTATCTGCATTTTGAGTGTGATAACTGTTGGGTGAGTACCCTTGTATTACCACCATTTGAGGTGGCATAGCTATAAATAGAGCAATTCTTTTCAAACCACCTCCAAACGTACACTTGCTTCAGATTTAAAAAGCTAGGAAGGCTTTTTACTTAAATTAGATAAGAGAGCAGAACTAAGCCTAGAAAATTGTCTCAGTACTGACTAATGTCACCATTTTATTTTTAACCTGTAACATAGATCATAATAGGAACTTACTTTAAATTCCAAAATGACTAACTTTTTTTTTTTTTTTGCTTAAGGGAAACTAGTTGAAAATTATGCCTAATATTATGATAACTTACTTTCATGCAAAATTTTGGGGAAATTTTTTATGGAGCATATATTTGGTAGAAAACTTTGCTGCATGATATTGTGGGTAGAATTACTGAACTACAGTTTATTGTTTAATTCTGATTTAATACTGTGAATGAAGAAACCTACACAAGTTGATGTTAGTATGTCTAGGGCATACGACGCATACAATTTAAGCTAAAAAATCTGTGCATAATTTAATCCAAAAGTTTCACTCAGAACAAAAATTAAAAAGTTAAATATTTATGGTTAATTACAGAACCTAAATGTCACTGGAAATTTGTGCAGAAGACAGTCTCCTTGGAGAAAGAGCGTCCCAATCTTATCCTGAATGCCTAAATAGAGTGAATTATCAACAACCAATATACATTTATTTTCTATGAACAATTTCCCATTTACCTGGGTTGTTTCACTGATCTGCTTTTACAATATATATTAACAATGATTTGCTTTAACAAACAAAACAGTGTTCATCTTTTTTTGTTTGGTTGGTTGGATTTTTGTTTTGTTTTGTTTTGTTTTTCAAGACAGGGTTTCTCTGTGCATCCTTGACTGTCCTGGACTCGATTTGTAGACCAGGCTGGTCCCAAACCTACAGAGATCCACTTGCCTCTGCCTCTCTTAGTGCTGGGATTAAAAGCATGAGCCACCATGCCTGGAAACACTTTATCTTAATAGGAGATGGTAACAAATGTAATTTAAAAACAATATCAGAAAACCCAGGCAGTTAACATTATTTTTATTGCTTAGTTTCTTTAGTTTCCTGACATACTTTCTTAAATTTTTACCACATACTTTTGCTTATATACCATTTGAGGGCCTCTTTATAACAATTACTTTTTTGCTCATCACTTTCTACAGAAAATCAGCAACTTAATTTAGTCTTGCTTCTAGAATGTTCCTCCTTCTGCCTACTTCCTTTCACTTTGGCTCAATATATTACCTGACAGAAAAATTCAGTCCATGGTCCATGGATATAGTCTTTCACAGTCTGGAGGGCATGGAGGTCAGAGTAGTGGCAGGAGCTTGTGGCAGTAGCAATGTACAGAGGCTGCTTGTCACAAGGCATTGATCAGGAAACTGAATGCTTAGCTGGGAGTGGAACTGGCCCTAAGTATGACAGCTAGCCCTCCCTCCCAAGTCCAAAAGATTTCATAATCTCCAAATCAATGCCACCAGCTGGGAACCAAATGTTTAAGCATATGAGCTTGTGAGGGCCCTTTCACAATTCAATCCATACCAGCTGCTTGGAGGCTTGCTCTCATTCTGAACGACCTTTGGCTCTGCACCCTCGTCACCGCACTTCTGAGCCAGCATACTTGACAGAGGATTTTGGGAGACACCTAGAAAAAAACAGCTAAAGATGGCTTACCTTTGCGTAAAGTCGATGAGACCCGCAGAAGCATACTCCCAGCATCATGTTCCGGAGCCTCCACTCCGAGATGTCTGTGTGCCTAGCAGGGAACCAGGCAGGCAGGGGGACCATGACCCAGGGAAGTGGAAAGAGATAATAGACTTTTTATTGCAATTAAAACTTCCAGCTGTTGCCAGTTTTCCAGAACCTAACTGGCCATGTGACTACATTGACAGGAACCCTGAAGGGGGCCTAGACTGAGGAAGGCCTCTAAGATTGAAAACCACCTCACCTGATATAAAGGGAAAATATAAAAATCCTTCTTCCCTCCTCAAGAAAAGGAGAATGACTAAGGCCAAGGGCAAAGAATGCAGTCAAACCTTGAAGGTCTATTTTGTATTGTTAAGCAAACATCCTCTTCTTATTCACAATGGATATAAAAGAACTTGAAGGCAAGTATAGAGAGAACTGAGTAATTGAAAGAACATTTATTTGCATAAAAGTATTAGCTCTTTGTGCGTATGTGTGTGTATGTGAGTGTGCACGTGTGTGTGATGAATGAACCCAAGTGAGCATGATAAAAATGAAGCCTCTTGGCCACGCTGACCTCTAGGTTTCTCTCTGGCACATTCACTGGCCTGCAAGTGTGTTCCCTTTTGGTACTAGGAGCCCCAGCTTGCCACACTCCTCAGTCATACATACATGCATTTATTAAGCCCACTGTATTTCTGGTTCTTGCTGGACTCTGTAATCCTTGTACATCAGGTGTCTGTGTTTGATCCAACAGACCCAGATGCAGCAGACTAGGTTGAGTCTATTAGTTATTGGTCCAATGACAAACCCTGTCTCAAAAAGAAAATTACAGTGTAGATTTACTCAGAAAGACACCATTGTCAGCTTCTGACCTCCATATATATGCACACACATGATGAACATGTACACAGAGAGAGAGAGAGAAAGAATCGGTGCATTTTAAATAACTCAAAATAGAGATATAGTGCTTATAAGATGCATTTGGAAAAATAATTGAAAACCCTTGCATTTTAGAAGAAACAACAATGAACTAAACAAATGAGGTTGGGACTAGGTAACAGTAGCAACTCTTCCTTATCTGTATGAAGCTCTGGTTTGGTCATTAGCATTGGGGGAAAAATACTCATTGACAAGAAAACAAAGTGGGACTGTTGGATTAGCAATTGTCTCCTCTGAGGACATGAAACTGATGGTCACTCACATACAGTAGATGCTCAGTCATTGCTCAGCATATGACAATATGTCACAACCCTTACAGACAGCGGAGCTAATAAAGGACAGAACAGTTTTCTGACTACTTTCTCCAGTTTCTGAACAAACTTTTCAATGCTATAAAACTACCGCTGTGCGTTCCTTCTGAGGTTGTTGTTTATAGGGGCTGGTGGTATAGCATCCATAGGTAAAGCACTTTCCTAGCATGTGTGAGGCCTGAGTTTTGTCCACAACACCTCCCTCCATAACCAAAAAATTATATTCTATGATTTGCATAGGAGAGTGGTCCTCAACCTTCCTAATGATGAGACTCTTTAATACAGTTCCTCATGTTGTAGTGGCCCCCCAGCCACAGAATTATTTTTGTGGCCAATTTTGCTGTTATGAATTGTAATGTAAATAGTTGATGTTTCTGATGGTCTTAGGCAATCTGTGTGAAAGGGGTCATGACCTGCAGGCTGAAAACCGCTAGCACAGAGAAATGTTCACCCTACAGAGACGCTTGAATATCTAGTACTCACAAACAAATAGAATAAACCACTGTACTAGTCTATTTTGTCCTGCTGAGTTGAAATTCTTGGGACTATAAAATAAAGTGGTTTTGGATCATAGTTTTGGAGGATCAAAACAGCTCAGTTGTGGCATCCTGATGAGGCTCTCTGACTACATCATAACATGGCAAAAAAAAAAAAAATGGCTCAGTTGGCTCATGTACCCTGCTGTGCAACCTGATGACTCACGTTCCATCCTCAAACCCACATACAAAAGCCAGATACAAAATCCAGATGTGATGGCACACATCTGTAATCCCAGCACTCCTACGGTGAGATAGGTCACATAGAGAGAATTTCCCAGAAGGCCGTGGACCAGCTAGCTTGTAATATATGGTACAGAGTAAGGGTCTCTAGGCAAGAGTGGAGTAGCCCCCAAACCAAGAGAGCTCCTCTCCAAGCCAGTTGCCTCTTTGAACTTTCCCATGCTAATTACAGACATCTTGCTCTTATCTACCAATAAGCATTTCATATTAATAAGCATTTCAATTCATTTACTCTCTCAACTCAAAAAAAATTTCTTTTGAAAGGAGAATTCACGTCCATAAACATGAATGAAGATTTATTATCTGTGATCACAAATAGAAGGCAACTACAAATACCCTCATGGTCAAATGCTTGTCCTCTAATTCACCCCAAAGCTGTTTCCACCACAGTGTGGTTTCTAAAAGCCTTTGCTGTCTGTCTCCGGTGGTCAACACCCATTTCCTACTTGGCCTCAATCTTTCCAAGAACTGAAGCTGTTTATCAAATAATTTCAAAGGCCTTATGTCTCCAAGCTGGCCCCTTGAGGAACCCTCCCCTCTACACCTCCAGGAATGTGATACTCATCTTTTGTGTAGCTACACAGGCACACATAGAGACACTACAAAATTGGATGGTTCCTATGCCTATCATTTTAGGAAAAAAATTAAATCCAAAAATTGCTGAGGTATCAAAATACAAGCAGTTCATTTCTGAGACATTTGAATTGTACTCATCACTCAGTAATGACTTTGGAAAAAGCATAAAAAGCCATTATGTCCTTTTCTTTTTTTTAGCAGATAGCTTTCTCTTCTAAAAGCACCCCACAGTGACATTTATTTATTTTTAGAGTCCTGTGGCGAGCACACTGTCCCAAGGTATGACTGATCTATTCATTTCTGTTCTCTTTAGTGTTGAAAGCAATTACAACAGCTGAATCAACTGTGTTGTAAACCCAGGTAGTGGCCACCAACCCCAAGTGGCTTAGTGACACCTTGGGCCTTTGTTTAATGGACTGTCATTATCTTCCTGGTTCCATTCAGAATCATGTTAGCTTTGATGAGTTTTTTTGGGACCATAAATTGTTACATAACTATAAATGCAACTGTAAATGCAAAACTCCCTGTTGTGATGTTTTCTTTTGTTTTTTTAATTTCTGGATATTGGCTGCTTCATTTGAATACACAAGTCTCCCATCCCTGTTCCTAGTTACTTTTCCCCTTGAAAAGTCCTTAGATTTTGTTTCTTTGAAACTTAGACACCAGAAGTGGTGGAAGAGAGGAAACAGGATGGGCCTACTATAGAGGGTCCTCTGAAAGGATCCTCCCAACAAGGGACTGAAGCAGATGCTGAGACTCACAGGCAAACTTTGGGCAGAGTGCAGGGAGTCTTACGGAAGAAGAGGGAGGTGGAGATAGAAGGACATAGAGGGAGCAGGAGCCCCACAAGGAGACCATCAAAGCTAAAATATCTGAGCCCTGGGGGTCCTACAGAGATTGATGCACCAACCAAGGACCATGCATGGAGAGGACCTAGACCCCTTGCTCAGATGTAGCCAACTGACAGCTCAGTCTCCATGTGGGTTCCTAAGTAAGGAGAGCAGGGGCTTTCTGTTGCCTGCTCATTGATTACTTGCTCCTGGTGATGTGGCCTTGCCAGGCCACCAAGGAAGAGGATCCAGGCAGTCCTGATGAGACCTGACAAGCTATGGGCAGACAGGAGGAAAATTCCTCAGTACACTAGGGGAAGGGGATGGGGTGAGAAGGGAAAGGGGGGGCTGGGAGGAATTGAGGGAGGCGGTTATATAATGAATAAATTGTGAAAATAAGTCTTTAAAAATATTTTAAAAAGCAAAAAGAAACTTAGAATTCCTAGTGCCTGTGTTTCCAGGTTGTTTGCTCTTTGCATGACATTTTTAAAATATTTAAAACTTTATTTTTATTTCACATGTATGCCTCCTGCACGTGTGTGCACGTACCGTTTGTGTGCAGGGCTCACAGAGGCCGGAGAAGGGTGTCGAAAGCCCTGGAACTGCCGTTACAGATTGTTGCGAGCTGCCATGTGGGTGCTGAGAACTGAGCCCAGGTCCCCTGCAAGAACAGCAAGTGCTCTTAGATGCCGCCTCTCCAGCTCCACCTTGTTCATCCTTTTCTTCGTTTGATGGAGTCTTGTTAAACAAAAACGATTCTTTGCAAGTGAAAATCTAGAACATGGAAGTAAAGAGAAAAGCCGAAATGTTCAGTGAGAAATGTTCAGTGAGGGAATGCATCAGGAGACTAGAAGGCAGAAGCATTAGACAGTTTTGCACTTATTAAAATGGTTTGAATGTCTGATTTTGTTTTTGTTTGCCTCTTGGTTGATCTTTAAAGAATTTGAGATTTTTCTTCTTTTTCTTTCTTTCTTTTTTTTGTCTGTTCGTATGCCGGTTTTATTAGGTCTTAACTCAGGCCTGCATCACATTTCCACCTGTAACTTCCCTCCGGAGCCTGCAAAGCCTGTACCGCCCAGTTGCAGCAAGATGATGTCGCCCTCTGTCAGCTTATCCCCATTCACAGGGTCCACCATGTCCTTCCGGATCAGTCTCTCCACGTACTCCAGAGTGACCACCGCCCCAGAGGGCCGCAGCACTGCACAGGGTGTGCCATTGTTCAGGCTGTCTCCGGTCACTGCACAGACGTAGCGCTCACTGCCTGTGACATGGTCCAGTTGCGTGAAGCGCACTGACGTCAGGTCCGACATGCGCAGTGGCTTCCCAGACATAGGGCAGGTCACGGTGCGGGATGGCTTTTCCAGCTTAGTGGCCTTTGCCTCAGGAGTCAGTGAGGGAATCCAGAAGCTGGGCAGGGATTTGTCCTTGTCCTTGCCTAGGGGACCCTCACTGGGCCCTAGCTGCTCAACATCTGTGTTGGGCAAGGTGGCAGCCTTGGGCATGAAGGGGTTGAGGGGCCGGCTCACCAGGGCTGCTTCCTTCTCCAGGAAGCCTCGAACTTTGTCCTGTGCTGCAGCAGCTCGCTGAAGCTCTTTCTGCTCTTTCCTCCGGGCTCCTCGCTGCTCCTCATACGCCTTCATCCGCCGGGCAATCTCCTTCTTCTGGTGTAGGATGTACTCCAGGATCGCCTCCCTTTCATACAGGTAGCCGTCTGGGGTGACCACTGGATCATGGCAGGGCTGCAGAGAGAGACAGCAGCAGTTGAAGTTCTTCATGGCATCCCGGCTCAGTCGAATGTTCAGGGTCCCGTAGCCTGAGGCCTCTCTGTCCTTCCTCTTCTCGTAGTAGGTGTAGACAGCCCCTGCAGAGCAGTTCTTGCTGTGTCGTGTCATCCTCACAGACGATTTTCTGACTTGTGGTGGTTTCAACTGTGTCCTGAACTGGAAAAAGAATACTGGTTTTTCACTCCACTCCATCCCTCATTAGTTTTTTTTTTTTTTTTTTTAAGTCAGTTTATAAAGAAGGGGTAGGGAGAGTTATTGATGAGGGGAACAAAGACATTTTTTTTTTTTCTGGTTCAGTCATAAGGCAAAACCAAATGTGCACAAATGCAGAACAAATGTAATGGAAAGGATGGATGGACTTGTCTCTCAAGAATTCAGAAGAGCACACTTGATCTCAGCACTCAGGAGCCAGAGGCAGGAGGATCTCTGTGAGTTGGAGGCCAGCCTGGTTTACAAAGCAAGTCCAGGACAGCCAAGGGATACACAAAGAAAACCTGTCACAAAACAACAACAACAACAAAAAGGCGGGCATGGTGGCACACACCTTTAGTTCCAGCACTTAGGAGGCAAAGGCAGGAGGATCTCTATGAGCTTAAGGCCAACTTGGTCTACAGAGTGAGTTCCAGGACAGCCAGGGCTACACAGAGACACCCTGTCTCAAAAAACAAAACAAAACAAAACAAAACAAAACAAAACAACAAAACAAAACAAAAAAAACCAACAAAACAAAAACTAACTAACTAAATAAAGGCAGAAATAAAGAATTCAGAAGAACTGGACATGTTGTTGTGAGTCCAAGGCCACCCTGATCTGCACTCCACACATAGTTCTAAGCTAGCCAGGGCTACATAGTGAGAGCCTATATGTATATGGAGGAGGAGAAAGAGAAAAATATGTTAATCCCACCAAATTACCCAAATTCTTTGGTCAAATTAAGCAAGCTTAACTTTCTGTCAGACAGGGTTATCCCCCTAAATCGGGATTTGAAAAGTAGCATCAAACACAGGAGAGGGTAGGGTTTATATAGTCCTAAAAACAGCAAAACTAGGGGGGCTTTTAAGGGTTTTGAGGATTTCTAGAGGAATTTTGGTTGCATAGGAACTTGGCTGAACATTTCAAAATTATTTGGCAGAATATCTTATCATTGGGGTATATTTAAGGCATGAATCAAACTCCATAGGGTAGGGATCATGTCAAATTCCAGAACTTGAATTTTACAGCAAACAGAAACAAACTTGTTCTGACCTTATAACAAAATGGCTTCCATCCTCAAGATGGAGGCAGGCTGGTTCATCAGAGGAACAGGAAGAGGAGATGAAGGAAGAGGAGAAAGAAGAGGAACAGGAAAAGCAGCTTCTAAGATCTGTTCTGGTAGACAGTCTTCAAATGACAAAGCAAGCACATAAGTGTACAAAGACATACTGCTAACCTTAGGAGAAATGCAACAACTAGTTCAGATACACTTCAAGAACAACGGCTAGAAAACTTTTAGCTTTTAGACGGAATTTTAAATTATTTTCTACCCCAAGACAAGTAGGTAAACCCGACTCAAAAAGGATAATACTGAAGGTTTTCTCTCATCCATGAAATCTAGGTTTAAATTTTTGTGGTGTGTGTGTGTGTGTGTGTGTGTGTGTGTGTTTATTACAAGGCACAAAATGAGAAATGGAATCATGAAAGGAGAGGAAAGATCTTAAGGGAGAAGGAGAGGAGGAAAAGGCGAGCAATGGAATTCATGTGACATGAAATCAGAGAGGAGAATATTTTCAGGGCGGTAGGGAACCAGAAAGAATGAGGAGGGGGTGAATCAGAAAAAGTACAGTGGCACATGTGGTGAAAACCATAACTTTGTATACTAACTCTCTTTCTTTGAGAAAGGGTTTCTCTGTGTAACAAGAGCCCACACTGTCCTGGACTCACTTTGTAGACCAGGCTGACCTCAAACCTACAGAGATTCACCTGCCTCTGCCTCCTGAGTTATTGGTTTAAGGGTGTACACCACCATGCCTGGCTTCTCATGAAATTATTTTTGTTGCTACTTCATAACTGTAATTTTGCTATTGTTATGAATCAGAATGTAGATATCTGATATGTGACCCCTGTAAAAGGTCATTTAACCTCCAAAGGGTTCGTGACCCATAGGCTGAGAACCACTGCTCTAGAGTAACCGAGCTTATAGAATGAATCTCCACCTACACACAGAAAGGGGATTTATTAAAATGACTTACAGGCTGTGGTCCAGCTAATCCAACGATGGCTGCCTATGAGCAGAAGATCCAAGAATCCAGTAGTTGTTCAGTCTACAAGGTTGGATCTCACTGGTCTTCAGTATAGGCCAGAATCCCCCCAAAAAGTAGACTGTAATGCCAGTGAAGGAATGGATGTGTCAGCAAGGTGAGAGCAAGCAGGCAAAGAGTGAATGCTTCCTTCTTTCTTTTCTTTATATAGGTTTCCCACAGAAGGTGTGGTCCAGATTAAAGGTGGGTTTTCCCAGCTCAAAATATATGGATCAAAGGTGTGTTTTCCTACTTCAGAGATCTGGATTAGAAATGGATCTTCCTGTTGTTATAAATGAATGAAAAGACCAACCCTTCTGTTTTACTAATGAAAATTCTGGAACCAGATGCTGGGTTGAAAACCTGCTAGCTCAGAGAGGCAGAGAAAGAACCCAGCTGACCTTCTTTCTCAGCTCACGTCCCAAAGCAAAAAGCCCAAAAGGCTCACTAGCTCAGCTGACAGCCCAGGAGGAAAAGGCCAAAAACCCCAAGACCAAAGGCTTGCTCAACACTCAAAAAGCCCCAAAAGCCAGAGAGTTAAAACTGAAGAGGTAGAGAGCTAAAGATCCTTCTGCTTTTCTATCCTGTCTTAAATACCCCTCAACATAAAGTCCCTCCTATTCTTTAATCTTTGTCAACTGCTTTCTTGCTCTGCCCCTTGACCTAGGGTTAACTTTATTAAATCCCATGAACAGAAAGCTCTTGGATTAAAGGTATGTGTTAAGGATGGCCGAACCACACCATAATTACCAGTTTACAATAAACAGAAAGTTCTTGGATTAAAGGTGTGTGGTAGGGTTCAACCACACCAGACAAGAAACAGGGTTTTATAGTTTACAATCTCAGAGATCACAATGGGATCAAATATACTGCAACATCTTCCCACTTCAGATTAAGCAAAAATCCCTCATAGGTGTGGCCCACCATTTTTGGATTTCAGTTAATTCTAAATGTAGACAACCAAGAATGGCCATCACAAGCTTACTATGTAGCCCAAGCTAGCCTAAAACTCACAATTGTTGCATCTCTGTCCTTGTTCAAAGTTTGTGATTAGAGATATATATCACCATGCAGGTTAACCAGAAAGATCTTCAATTCAGAAAAAACAAACAAACAGAAAAATTTTACTAGATTGGGGATGGTAGCTCACACCATAATTTCAACTATTCAGGGGACTAGGTAGGAGAACCAAATGTTCAAGGCCTTTCTGGCCTATGTATATAGTATGTTCATAGCCAGCCTGGGAAACTTAGTGAAACCCTGTCTGAATTAAACTTGACTACAGACTGTCAAGATGGTACAGCGGATAAAGGAGCTTCCCACCAAGCCTGCTGACCTGAGTTCAATTCCCAGGACCCATGGTGGAAGGAGAAAACCAACTCTCACAAGTTGTCCTCTGCCTGCAAAACACATAGCATGGAAGCCCCCCCAGCATCACAAACACATAATAACATTAATATTTAAAAGATGTTAAGACTCTTTAATGAAAGAAGGAGCTGGATATGTGAACACTTGCCTAAAATGCTCAGGGCCCTGGGTTCATTCCCTGGTACCACTTTAAAAAGAAAGAAAAAGGAAGGAAGAAAGGAAGGGTGAGGGGGAGGGAGCAAAAGGCAAGTGGGAAGAAAGAGGAGAGAGAGAGAGATCCAGAACTTGAGAGGTTGCCTGGGCTATATGAGACTGTCTCAAAAAATGGTTAATAAGTAAGTAAATAAATAATGTCTTCAATGCATAAGGAGCACACAGCCTTCACACAATGCCATCCAGTTTCAAAGAACACATTAGTTGATTGCAACTATGTTTCAACAAGGAACTGCTGAGTACCCACCTGCTATGTGTCAAACACTTCCATGAAAATAATAGGATGAATATTATTTAGGATCAGGGCCAGCTCATTAATCCCATCTACCTAACAAAGAGTAACCTGTGCCACAAATGACGGAGGAAGTCCTAACTCTGAGCTGTGGTATCAGCAGGCTCAGCGAGAAGAGGAAGAAAGAAGGGCAAAACTTTCTGGTCCCAGCTGGCCACCCTTTATCTCTAGACCAATTAGTATGTGAAGCTAGATGCCATATTAAACATTTTGCAGAACTACTTGGCTTAAGTAGCCTAAGCTAGTCTGGCGTGTTGTTAACCTTCTCTGTTATTATTTTTTAAATATATTTTCTTGAGAGCTTTTGTAAATTCGTGGTGGATCCCAAGGCTCTTCTGATTCAGTTTTCTATGCTCAAGGTTCCTTAGCTGCTGCTACTGCTCTTGCTTTGTTTTCTCTCATGATCAAGGTAGGTGCCTTGACATGAAATCTGATTTTTAATTCCTTCTCCAGCAGTCCTTTCCTGGATTCTCTGCTTTACATAGTTATACCTCCAATGGAACCAGCATCAAAGAACACCACGATAAATCCTCCTACTCCAACATCTCCTAACTCTACTGCTCTCAGAGAAACATTCAAGTGCAGCCACAGCAGACCCTAGGAAGCCGTATAGCACCACATCTCACAGACAGGGAATGTTTTCAACATCTAAGCTTCACAGGAGCTTAAAGGGCAAGGATGCAATAAAACAAACAAACAAAAAAAAAAAAAAAAACCCACCTTCCCAGGCTTGTGGGGACTCTGTCTAGTTGGCCATGGAGATTGATTTGATACAGGGTTTCACTATGTAGCTATGGCTGGCCTGGAACTCACTGTGTAGACCAGGTTGCCCTCAAACTCTCTATGATCCTCCTTAGTCTGCCTCCTAAGGGCTGGGATTAAAGGTGTGCACCACGCTCAGGTTTTTCCAGTTCTTTCCGAGTTGCTGGGTCCATGCACTAGAACCAGTCTCCCTGGAGACTGAAGTGTGTGTGTATGTCTTCTTCTGTGTTGTATTACTGTTAACAAACACTCCCATGCTTATGAGATTGGTCTTTAAATTCTATCAGGTAGAACCAGAGTGGCTTTCAGCCTAAGATCCAAATTCACTCCTCTGTGGGTGCATCCTCTTGCGTAAACCTGTGTTCTACACTCCAACACTGTCCTGGCCAGGTTTCACTACACCAAGTGACCCATCCTCTAAAATCCCACCCTTCCAGCCCCTGCACTTCCAAACTGCCATTGCCTCAGCAGAGTTGATCTCAGGTACTAAGAAGGAATTTTCCACACATCCTTTATTTTCAAGGAGCTGTCTCCTAAATCAAATGCATTTCTGCTGATATTTTCAGCCGACAGATCTAAGAGTGAAGGGCAGGCACAGGAGGCTCCTGGGAACTGAGTGGTGGTGTCAGCCCTTTCTTCAGTAGGCGGCTGGAGGCCATACTCTCAAAGCTGTTTTGATTCTTGCATCATCTCCCCTTCTCTGCTTCTGAACACGAGAGGAACACTGGGGATAATTCCAGTGGAGATACATTGACACACGCAGCTTCTCTGAAACATAAGGCAGGGACTTTGTGTGTTTCCTGTTGCTATAATAGAGTTGTTAAAACCAAGTAAATGTCTGAAGAAAAGAAGTTCATTTGTCTTATAAATGAAGATGGAGATGAAGATGCACTGTAATATGTAATATGGTGGAGCTCATCACATGGCAAGATTGGAGAGGGTTGAGCTTCATGAATCCCCTCCCACACAGCAGCCTTTAACTAGCTTTACATCTTCAGGAGGGGAGATGCTTTAGGAGCTGGTCCCCTTCATCCCAGGAGGAAATGTTGCCAGTGGCCCAGTTACAGGTCTTGCTTAGGTTCTCACAGCTTCTAAGAGTCCCGGAGTGCAATGGCTGTGTCATATCTAGAAGAAAGTGAGGGCGCTGGAGAGATGCTTCAGCAGTTAAGAGTGCTGACTTCTCTTCCAGGGTTCAATTCCCAGTATCCACATGGCAGATAACAACTCCGAGATCTGACACCCTCACACAGACATACATCCAAAAAACAAATGCACATAAAACAAAAATAGAAGAAAGTGTCCCACAAGTGCTATCTTCTTCTTTTAAAGCCACTAATGCTGTTGTCCCATGACCTTACTGCATTATCTGCCAGGAGTCCCATCCCCCAAACCATTAGGGTGAAAATTTGAAACTTCAAGGAAACAGGATGTCTTCTGTGTGGCCCAGTTTCTTATTGTGATCGGCTTTTGCCTGTGTCTGCTGATTCCTATGGTTGGCCCATAGGAAAATTAACTTCCATTTATCTCATTTTAGGGAAACTTAAAGTTGAAAACTGATTTTTCGGACTAATTTGTGCCAATTCTGATTTTTAGACTAGGAATGCCCTAATGGTTTTCACTCTTCTGTTTGGTACAATGGACTAGAGCCTTCAAAGACAGGAAGCGTTAGTTTTTCCTGATGTAAGAATTAATCATCTAGCCGGGCACAGTGGCACATGCCTGTGATCCCAGCATTCAGGGAGGCAGAGGCAGGTGGATCTCTGTGAGTTAGAGGCCAGCCTAGTCTATAAAGTGAGTCCAGGACAGCCAAAGCTACACAGAGAAAGCCTGCCTTCAAAAACAAAAACCAAACAAACAAAGAACAGCAACAACAAAAATCGTCTCACAAAGACATGGTTTTGTTAGCCTTCTTTTTCTTTTAAGGCTATACTTATTTATTTATTTATTATTTATTTTACAATTCATTCATTATATATTGTGACTGAAGCCCCCTCCCTCTTCCCCTTTATTCCCTTCTCCTAGTCCACTGAAGGGGAGTTCTCCTTTGCCATCTGCCCATACCTTGTCAAGTGTCATCAGGACTACCTGGATCCTCTTCCTCTGTGGCCTGGTAAGGACACATTACCAGGGGCTAGTGTTCAAAGAGCAGGCAACCGAGTTCATGATAAAGGCAATCCCTGCTTTCTTTACTTGGGAATCCACATGGAGACTGAGCTGCCAATCAATCAGCCTAGAACGTGTATTGGTCTTTGTCTTCTCTGAATTAATAATATAGATGCCAAAACCAACGACATCATTTCAGCTCAGTTTCCATTATCATTATACTAACACTGATTTGTATGTTTCCCTGAGGACTCTTAAAAATTAGAGTTCTCCTGAAAGTAAACCTACTTTCATTATTAGGTGTTCCGTGATAAAGGACATATTTATACCTCTTATTTATTTGTATGCTTTTTTTCTCATGTACTTATGACATTATGTGCAATGAACTGTCAGTGCTGGATAAATCTACAGTTTGCCTCCAGAATTTCTTCTTATTAAATAGCACATTAAGCCAGGACTATCACCCAGAAAGATAGCACTGCTGATTTACCTTTTATGACTCTTGTCACAGTGTAATTCTCCTCCACTTCTCCCTCAGAACCACCCAAGGAACTCTGCTGTGTTCAACACTACATTCTGTAGTCCTCTGCACACATCCAGCCTTATAAGAAAATAATCAAACCGTTGAACAAACAAAACAGGCGCCTGAGATAAGTTCATTGTGATAGCCAAGCAATAAATTTGACATTTTCCTGGCAGCTAAAGCTCAAGGAAAAACATACAGCTTGTAGAACAGTTCGACTTCTGTTCTAACTACAAGTAGTGTGCACAAGAGAAGGCAGTGTTTTGGCTTTGCTTTTGGTTTTTGTGTGTGCTGAAGACGGAGAGGTACTAGCAGGGATGACCAGAACTGTGATTTTACGGAACCGAATGCTGTCCAAATGAATTTGTTTATGGACTCTCCCTAAAAGCGCATGTGACGTTTTACGCACAGGAATATGTTTGAAGAGCATACATGGTTTTAATATGCCGATAGCAATCAAGTAATATAATGTGTATTTTGGTGTTTAATTGTTTAAGCTGTCAGAAAGATACAGGTTTCAGCTCTAGCAGTATCAGTCGCAGGCTGTGAGCTGGGCATTTTATTCCGTTTGAACCTTGGCTTCCCACAGCTATGAAATGTGACAGTTCGCTCCTTACTTATAAACCTGTGCGAATTAAACTTGATAATTTCTGAGCTTCTCTAGATCAGCTGTTCTCAACCTGTGGGTAACAACCTGTTGGGGGTTGCCTATCAAGTATCCTGCCTATCAGATATTTACATTACAGATCCATAGCAGTAGCAAGATCGCAGTTATGAAGTAGCAACAAAAATAACTTTATGGCTGGGGGTCAGCACAGCATGAGGAGCTTCATCAAAGGGTCACAGCATCAGGAAGGGTGAGGACCAGTACCCTGGATGCTAGTAATCATTAAAGAATAACAAGAACCATTAGTTAATAACACTGGGGTAAAACTAGGGGACTCTAAGATGACTACATAAAAATCTAGTGGCCATAACCACAAAATCATTTCTCTTTGCCTCGGAGGATTGAGAAAACATTTTGCAAGTGATATTAATCTAAGTTGTCAATTTGACTAGATTTAGAGACACCTGGAAAATTGGTAAAGCACACTTCTGGGTGTGTCTTGAGGGTGTTTCCAGAGCAGATTGGTGTGCATGCCAGAGAAGTGAGGTCGGGAAGCTTGTCCTGAATCTGGACATTGTGCAGTGGTGTAGAGGTCCTGACAGTACGAAAAACTGGAGGAGAGACTCTGACAAGGCTACCTTTCCTCAGCAAGTGGGGTCTTTGCTGCCGCCTTTGTCTGTAGGTATCACTAGCTACTTCCGCCTTTGAATACAGTCTTGCCCCCCTCATTTCTTCAGTCAGCTTCAGCCTAGACGTGGGCTGCACCATTGCTGCATTTGTCCTGAGGCTTCAGCCTCTTGGAGTGAGCAGCAGTTGGTTTCATTCAGCCCGCAGACAGCTACTGTGGGACCGTGTAGACCCTGACTGTGGAGCCAATCCATCAGATCTCCCCAGTATGCACATAAGGGCACACGTGCACAGAGTCATTCTTTTCCTCTGCAGACACCTGACCACTACATTTCTTCATCACTTGTTGACTGAATTGGTCTATTAAGTGTAGGAAGTGAAGGAATTAGTCAAAGGGAAAGTCGTAGTCTTCTGTGGCAAAGACAAGTTTCTCATTGGATGCGGTACTGTGTAATGAAAATGAGCAGAATATGAGCAGGACAATGTGGGTGTGCAGATTCCCATCACCCTAGAGTGATCTATGACTTCAACTTCAACATGCCCATAGCTAGCAAGTCTCATGAATAGGGGAACTAAATCTAGTTCTGCAAAAGCAGCAAGTGCTCTTAACCACCGAGTCATCTCTCCAGCTTCTACATCTGTTATTTCTTAGCATAACTTTGCCACAAAAACCCAGAAGAATGGCAACAGCATAGAGAACTGTTCCCCTTCCTGTTTCCTAAAGCACTGTAGCATTTATTCCGCTCATTAAATGAGGTGATTCTCTAATAGTGTCTTAATTCCCATCCGTAGTTTCAAAATCTTTCTGAAACTTATAGGTTACAGAGAAAGATATTGAAACCCTGATCTGCAAGGATAGACAAGAATAAATCACACCTAGACAACTTTGAAGCTGAATCTGGATGGCTCAGAACGAAGAGTGAAGCGATTTTCTCTCATGTCTAGAATCCGCAACAGGAACTGTAATCCTAATTCCAAGCAGGTCTCATGGACAGGGGAACTGAATCCAGTTCTGCCAAAGCAGCAAGCGCTCTTAGCCACCAAGGCAGCTCTCCAGCCTTCCACATCTGCCATTTCTTAGGATAGCGTTGCCTTCTTTCTTTTAGATGCAATTAGTTGATTAGCTCATTTAGAACTATATTTGTTGCGTGTTGTGCATCCATCAATCATAACTTTCAAATTTAAAATAAGTAAGATGAATAAAGTTAGAATTAGTTCCAGGTCTTTTATCACAATAGCTACATTTCAAACACTAGAGAGCCACCCAAAGCTAGTGGCTACCGTACTAGATGGTGTAAATAGGACACTTTCATCATTGTTGGCAGTTGTATTGCACAGTACTTTTCTAGAATGGTTAAAATGTCTGCCAATCTGGAGTGGTTCCCAGCTGATAAAATACTAAGACCCTCGGAAGGCTATGGAGTTGAAGGAAATGACTTGTCCATGTCCCCTGGGAAATTCAGAGTGTTTTAATTCCTCCTGCAAACATCATGTCAAAGGCAATTTTGTTCTGACAGCTAAGAACAGCTTCTTGTTCCAAAAATAATGTTGAGTTACTAGGGTTTCTTGTAAGTGCTCTCAGCTTTTCTCATTATATCTACACAATAGTCCCAAGAGGGAGGTATTATTTTCAAAATGCAAATGAGAAAAGTGAAGTTTGGAGTACTGATAAATTTACCTGCCTCAAATAATTTGGCTTATAAAGAACAGAAAGTGAAACTCTCTTCGGTATAATTTGAACTTTTTCTTTTTTTTGAGTCAAGGGTTCATTATTCTAATCCTAGTTAGCATCAAACCTCTTCCTGTAGTCCTCCTGCCTCAGCCACTTAAATGCTAAGATTATAGGTGTCTGCCACCATTGCTCTTTTGTGTGTGTGTGTGTGTGTGTGTGTGTGTGTCTGTGTGTCTGTGTGTCTGTGTATCTGTGTCTATTTGTATGATACTGGAGATTGAACCTATGGCCTAGTACATGCCAAGCAGGTGCCACAGAACTCTTATCTAGAGCCTACACCTTTATTCTATACCATATCAGAGGAAGTATTAATAGTGCCTCTTATCTGTGAGCCACTTCTGATATCTTGAGCCGGACTCACACTTATTAGCTATGTGACCTTGGGCAAATAATTCATTCTCAATTTTGTTATCTATAAAATGGGAGTGGCGAGCACAGCAGCTACCTGCTTTACAGCGTTTAACCATTGGATGAGGCTTATGTGAAGGTCTGTCATCTTGTGGGAGCTCCATGGAGTCCTGCTTTTATTATCTAACCAATGTTCCAAGAAGGGATTGAGAAAACAGCTTTTAGTAGTTTTAACGCTGTATATAACTTAGTCTGGGAAACTGTTTTAAATTTTATCTGCTTTTAAGATAAAGCAGAGAGACTTGGATAATCAAATTTTCTCTTGTCTGGCTTTCAGCCAGTCTAGGAAGCAAAATGAGCGAGAGCCGATGCTGCTACTGGCTTGACAAAAGCTAGAGTCATACTAGAGAGTCCACATTGGCTGGCAGCTGGAACACTGCCTGCACAGCGGCAAGTTAGAGATGACAGAGGAGGAGGGCATCAAAATAGCCCGCCTTGCTCTCCTTTGCTCTCTGGCTTCTTGCCAGGGTCTCCTTTGTAGAGGATGAGAAAAAAAGAAATGGAAGCCTAGTCAGGAAGGCCAGCTTCACCTCTGTATTGAATAGTTTAAGAGGATGATGAAGGGACGGAGAAGAGCATCATTTGGCAAAGGGCCACATCAGGGCTGCTGTCAAATGCAGACTTTATTAACTAGTCAATGTTTTTGCCATATTCAGACTAGGAATATTCTAGGATTTCACTTCTCACTGGCTCTTTCTTAGGAGGCAGGAAATTCATAAATGTCATGGGACACTTGATGTTTCTGGGAAAATGCTTTTCATGAACTGAAGCACAAAAGCAGAACGTCAAAGATGAGCACATCATGCCACTTAGGACCCAAGAGTAGATTCACACAGAGAAAAAAGTTGCAGTGTGCAGAGAGGTGCATTCCTGTAACCTCAGCACGCTGGAAGCTGAAGCAGAAGGATCCAGAGTTCAGAGCTAGCCTTGACTACATAGTGAAATCAAAGCTAGCCTGGGCTACATGAGAACATGCCACAAAAAGGTCAAACTATGCTGACCTAGTGCACATTTACACACACACACACACACACACACACACACTCACACACCATATGCAACCCAGAAACCTCAGAAAGGAAATAGCCCTGAACCACTTAAAAGGATACAGGAAGCATCAAGTTCCAATAACAGAGAAAGAACCAGCAAAAACAACGCAAAACACTGCCAATAAAATAAAAACTATCCGTGGCCCTCTGGTGTTAGTTGCAAGGTTCTGTGGGGGGCCACAGTGGGGAAGAGGAAATGGAGTAACTTCCCACAGTAGGCCTGCAGAGGAGAAAGAATTTGGAAAGTTAGAGTCTTGTGTCAAGACAGGGCAAACCACTGACATAACACCTGTGGGTTTTATAAATCCAGGTATCACAAAAGTCAGAAAGACAGAATGGAGGGGAGTGACCAGAGACAGAAGACTCACTCATCATTGCACAGCCTCATTGAATCTATTTTGTCAGATAAGATTTAGAAGCAGAGTCTTTCAGAGGTTGTCTGCTGCCTTCTCCTGCTTCCGATGTCTATCTCGTTTGTCCTTCTGAATGAGAATTGAGCACCTTCTCTATGGTCCTCCTTGTTGTTTAGCTTCTTTAGGAGTATAGATTTTAGTATGTTTATCCTATATTATTTGGCTAATATCCACTTACAAGTGAGTATATACCATGTGTGTCTTTCTGCTTCTGGGTTACCTCACTCAAGATGATCTTTTCTAGTTCCCACCATTTGCCTGCATATTTCATGGTTTCCTTGTTTTTAATAGCTGGGTAGTATTCCAGACTCTTC
The DNA here is from genome assembly GCF_030254825.1 of Meriones unguiculatus. Taxonomy (NCBI): domain Eukaryota; kingdom Metazoa; phylum Chordata; class Mammalia; order Rodentia; family Muridae; genus Meriones; species Meriones unguiculatus. Next base: position 119,798,604 of record NC_083350.1, read on the forward strand.
TGATAAATATATTGAAGCAGAGGCTGAGACTCATAGCCAAACTTTGGGCAGAATGCATGGAATTTTATGAAAGAAGGGGGAGATAGAAGGAACTGGAGGGGACAGGAGCTCCAAAAGAACAACAGAGCCCTAAAAAATGAGTCCTGGGGCCCCTGCAGAGACTGATACCCTAACCAAGGATCATGCATGGAGAGGACCTGGAGCCCTGGCTCAGATGTAGCCCACAGACTCAGTATCCAATGGGGTCCCTAGTAAGGGGAGCAGGGACTTTCTCTGGCATGAACTCAGTGGCAAGCTCTCTGATCACCTCCCCCTGAGGGGGAGGGGGCACCCTTGCCAGGCCACAGAGGAAAACAATGCAGAACTAATAGGCTAGTGTTCGATAGAAGGGGAGGAGGACCTCCCTTATCAGTGGACTATGGGAAGGGCATAGGAGGAGAAGAGGGAGAGAGGGAGGGTAGGATTGGGACAAGACAAGGGAGGGAGCCACAGTTGGGATACAAATTGAATAAATTGTAATAAATAAATAATAATAATAAAAGAAAAAAGATTTAGGAGCAAAAACCAAAATGTCCTTTCCTTACCATTTTTCCAGTTGTCTACAAAATTACCATAAAAGAGATTGTTTCTACTTTTGTTTTTTTACTCTCTAAATTGTTCTGCATTTTGCTTATGAAAGAAAACAGTAAGATTTCTGGACTATTGACACAGGCTGGGTACTGAGTAAGCTACTTGGGCAAGGTTCTACTCATCTTCCCAGCCATATTGGGATGGCTAGCATGTGGCCCTCCCACGTACACACACCCAGGAGACCCCTTCCATGTAGTGAGGAAGAATCCACCCCCACATCTACTCTTTAGTTGCCAGTGCCGCAAGCTACAAGGAATAGAAAGTTTGCTAGAGTTTTCCTTTAAATTTTTGTTAGCATGGGTCCCTTTCTACCATTTTCAGTTCAAACAGGCCTTTCACCACACACACACACACACACACACACACACACACCAGAGAAAGAGACCCTGAGGTTGGTTTCCATCATCGTTTCTTGAGAAAGAGCAGCTATCACTATACTAAAGGCTTCAGAACGGGGTCACCACATCATCTAATGTCTCCTTATCTCCCCCTACATCACATTAAAACCAGCATACTTTCAAGATCCATCTAAAGTTGACCTTACTAAACGGAATGATAAAGTTTGAGGGAAAATAGTTTTAAACTGCGTATTACATGTAAAGAATCTCATAGCCTCAAAACTTGGAGATTACAAAGCCAGATACGGTGGCACACACCTTTGATCCCAGTGCTTGGGAAGAAGAGGCGGGAAGATGCTATGTAGAGAGACTGTCTCAAAAAAAAAAAAAAAAAAAAAAAGGCAAGCAAGAAAGAAACTGCAAACTATTTCTGCAAAGAGCCACATAGTAAATAGCTTCGGCATGGCAGCCATCCTGCCTCTTTTGTAGTGAATCCACCAGTCACTGTTGAGCATCAGGAGAACAGGCGAAACACAGGCAAAACAGCCGTAAACAAGCAAACAAGCAGGAAGTAAATGCTTTGGCAGTATCCTAATAAAACTTCACTTATAAAAAACAGTCATTGGGGCTGATAGCCCCAGTAGCAAGATGGCAAGATGGCTAAGTGGGTAAAGTTCTTGCCTTCAAGCCTGACAACCAGAGAGTGTCACCAGAATTAACGTGGTGGAAGGAGGCAGGCAGCTTCTAAACATTGTCTTCTGATCTCCACATATACAAGTTTGGCACACACACTCTTACAAACCCATACATACACATGCATACACAAATACATACACACACATACATACAAATAGATGACAGATGATAGATAGATAGATAGATAGATAGATAGACAGACAGACAGACAGACAGGCAGACAGACAGATAGATAGATAGATAGATATTAAAAAAATAGTCATTGGAGCTGGGCACAGGGCTCATGCCTTATCCCAGCACTCGGAGAGGCAGAGGCAGGTAGATATCTGTGAGATGGAGTCCAGCCTAGGCTACAAAGCAAGTCCAGGACAGCCAAGTCTACACAGAGAAACCCTGTCTCAAAAAAACTAAAGTACCCCAAAACAAACAAAAATAGTAATTGGCCTGAGTTTGGTCTGCGGTCTCCATCTTACAGAACTCCCAAAACTTAACCTGGACTGTTCAATAGCAATGGATGCAATTTCAATTTTCTTAATCTCCATGTTTTCCTTTAAAAGGAAAAAAAAAGTAATATAATGTGTTTTGCTTAATCCTAGGTATCCAACATATTATTATTTCAACATACAACTAATGTGGAAAATTAATGAAGTATCTTAAATTCTTTCTTCAGGCTCTCTTTAGTCAGGCGTGGATTTTGCACATTCTTCATGCTCAGTAACAGATGTGGGACGTGGCTCAGCTAAGGGCTTTGTCGGTACTTCTAGGTCATCTTTCCCTGTCTTCCTAGGTCTTCCCATGGGCTGGTTACCCACAAGGCCCATCCCAGGATATCATTCCTTCCCCAGCATCTAGGTTATTCAAAGAGACAGCTTTGGGGTTGCCATGGCTTGAGCTTCATCACCCCAGGCCCCATAGAGTGGTGTGAATGTTTGTGGGATGAGGATGGAAGTGGAGGGCACAGAGAAGCGCCTAGAAACCCCCACTTCTGAAGGGCAAGCAGAGTATGTATAGGCACCGCCACGTCACTATTTCTTGAGACTTCCCTCCCAGATTGTGTGCTAGACCTCCTTCTTATCTAATTCTCTAGAGTGGACCTATGGGATCTGGAGTTCCCGCTGCTCCCTTCCAGTCTCTGTTTATTTATCTAGTTTGTTTGCTTGTTGTTGTTTTGTTTTCTTAAGACAGGGTTTCTTTGTGTGTAGCCCTGGCTGTCCCAGAACTTGCTTTGCACACCAGGCTGGCCTCAAACTCACAGAGACCGGCTTGCCTCTGCCTCCTGAATTCGGTATTACAGGCGTGTGCCACCACCTTCTATCTATCTGTTAAAGTATCTTGCATTCCCTTGATTTAATTGTCATTTCCAAGGTTTACTGCCTATGTGTGCTAACATAGGTCTAGTCCTGGAAGCTACTACCCTCCACACAATCTAATCTAGGCCTAGAGTGTATTCAGCTTCTGAAACTATCTCTGAATAAGCTCACCCTTAGTAGTTCTTTCTGAACTCTTGCTTGCTGATTCAGTTCAGCTGTTCTGTCTCAAACTCTGCTCCTAGTTGACTTATTCAATCTGGCTACCCAGTTTTTTACTGAATGGCTCTGTTTGGCTCCTATTAACTTTGGCAATGTTATGGGTTCAGGAATAGCCACACACTGACCACTTAACAGCAGACTCAGGCTGATGGAAGATTGATTATTGAATGGTGAACAAAAACTGTCTGGTCAGGGACACAGTCTTGGGAGCCAGACTGTGATGCCGGTCAGTTTCTAAGGCAGGTTTTTGTTTGTTTGTTTGTTTGTTTTGTTTTTTTAAATAGGAAAAACTGTAACCAGGTAACAACTAGGTAACCAAGTATAGGAAGAGAGAGGAGGTGGGGCAACATTATGTCATTTTGACTAGCTAAACATTAAAGATTTTGGTTCCAAATGTATTGTATTTAGGTAGCTAGACAAAGCCTTTTATACTCATTGGCTAGGAAATAGGCTTGGGACTTTCTAGTTAGTTCCTTACCATTCCAGGAGAAAGGAACACATATTTTGGTCTTGTTTTGTTTTGTTTTGTTTTGTTTTGTTTTGAGACAGGGTTTCTTTGTGTAGCTTTGGCTGTCCTGGACTAATTTTGTAGACCAGGCTGGCCTTGAACTCACAGAGTTCCACCTGTCTCTGCCTCCCAGAGTGCTGGGATTACAGGCTTACACCTGTATCAAACCTGGCTTGATGTTGCGGTCTTAACTCTAAAAGAACATTCATTTGTCTTTAACTCAAGTAGAACATGAATTTATCATCTATTGTTTTGGTCTAAGCAGCAAGTATTGAATTCTTGACTTGTATCCTGGTCTCAGGTACACAGGAGCCTGAGAATTTGAACTTAATTTCACCTTATGATGAAATAGAAGCAAAATGGAGACTTGGAGGCAAAATGGCTTCTGATATGCTAAAGGTGACAGCAGGTATAAACAGAGGAGCTACAGTTATTCTAAGAACTAAAGTGACTACAGAATTTAAGCAGGTTACAACAGCAATATGTTCTAATCTTCTAGCTTATTCTCATTCTCTGGTTCATTCTGTCTTCACCCGTGTACAGCTTGTTCTCTCCTCAACCTCTCTCTGTAAAACTGTAGCAGTAAAACTGCCTCTGAATTCAATGAACTGAACTGTCACGAACTCATCTCCACTGTCCCGCCTCTCAGCTCACTGACTCAACAGAACTCCCTGAACAGAACTCAAGAGATCTACATACCACTGTCTCCTAAATGCTGGTATGAAAGGTGTATACCACCACGCCTAAACCTAAGCTTTTCTTTACCTGAAACTTGCTTTATACCAGGCTGGCCTTAAACTCAGAGATCTGCTTGCCTGTTTCCTAGAATTAAAGGTGTGTCTGTCAACCATCCCCAGCTTGATATTTTTCAATGCTAATCTAATCCCTAGTCTCACCCACCGTACTTTCCCCCCACTCCCAATACTAGTAACTAAAATCCCATTAATATATCGAACTATCTTTGTTCACTTATCTCCCACCCTACTGACGTCAAGGAGGCCACTGTTGTTAATTGGCAAGTATGATATTTGCATAGCAGGCACATCAGGAAGCTATGGCTGCTTCCCACCATTAACATTCTACTCTTGGAATACTATAGAAGCCATACCAGGCACCCTGAGGTTTTTTTTTTTTGTTTTTGTTTTGTATTGAGTACATAATTTCTGAACTGCACAGGTCAACTCTACTACAATCTAGACCCATTTGAACACTACTAATACTTCAGCTGAAAGAATATAGCTGATTAAAAAAATCCAAACAATGAAATGAGCCCAGATGCATAAATTTTAACATAGGGATATAAGAAACATAAAAAGCCACATAATGCCTCCAAAGGTTACTAATGCCACAGCAATCATCTTTAGTGGGAGTGAATTAGATAAAAAAAGAAATGGAAGAAAATAAACTCCTGAATGAATCTCCAAAGAACAGCTGAATGAAGTAAAGAAGTTTATACAAGATGTGAAAGAGGAATTCAGTAATAGAAATATTGAAGAAAAACTAAATAAAGAACTGGAAACAAAACCATGATAAGTCAGAGATAAAGAGCTCCAGGGAAAGTCTCACTACTAGGATGATGAAAGAGAAGATAGAATATTTTGGCTTGAAGACAACTTGGAAGAGTTGGAACATTCGTTTTTTTTTGTTGGTTTGTTTGTTTTTGTTTTTTCCAAGACAGGGTTTCTCTGTGTAGCCTCGAACTCACAGAGATCTTCCTGCCTCTGCCTCCCAGAGTGCTAGAATTACAGGTGTGTGCTACCACACCCAGCTGAGTTGGAACATTCTAACAATGACAAATAAGGTGGCATATTGCAAGGAACGTTTGCAAGTGAAGATGTGTGAACCCAGGGATACACATGAGAGACCAAAGAATTAAAAATTAGTGTTTTTAGGTATTGGTTTAAAGTTTAAAGCACAAGCCTCAACGAAGGCCAGCCAGGTGGAGACATGTCCGGCCACCTGCAGGGAGGAACCTCCCTTACTGCGTTCTTTTCCTGCTCACTAGAGATACAGTTACTAGGAAACTGGCCCAGATGGTCAGGCCAGAACCATTTATGTACTTGATGCCTAAAGTAAACAATTATTTCAAAACTCAATTTCCCTTAACCAATCATGTAACACCAAGGCATGTAACTCCCTGCTGGCTGCTTTGCCCTTTAAAAACTTTGTTCCCCTAGATCTCCGGGCCACACTCCTCCTCTTCACCAGGGAGGTTGCTGCAACCCTGCTCGAGCTTGAATTAAATAAACCCTCATGCATTTTGCAACAGACTCGACTTCTGGTGGTATTTTGGGGTCGTGTGATCTGGGTACAACATACTGTGGGACACACTATAACATACTACAGCTTCCATGATGAGATGCTTTCTATGCTTTTGTTTCTGTTGTTTTTTATTCTGTTGGGGAGGTTGCAAGGGTGAAGGGACAATATGGGGGAATTCGGAGATGAGCAGGACTGGGGTGGGGTATATGATGTGAAACTCACAAAGAATCAATACTTTTTTTTTTAATATAAGGATGTATAGGAATGTCAAGAAATTTGAGCTATTATGAAAAGATTCAAATCTAAAAAGAAAATAATAATAACACCATGCAAATAGTCATCATGACTGGAATTTCTTAAAGGCTGAGGGAGTAAACACTGAACCAATTCCTGAACCAATTTCAGGAATTCCATAAAAGTACTGATACTAGCTAGGTGTGGGTGACACACGCTTCTAAATCCCAGTAGTCAAGGAGGCAGAGGTAGGTAGATCTCTGTGAGTTCAAGGCCAGCCTGATCTACAAATTGAGTCCAGGACAGCCAAAGTTACACAGAGAAGCACTGTCTCAAAAAACCAACCTACCAACTAACCAAACAACAAACAACCAAATTAGCAAACAAAAACAAAAAAACAAAAGAGTTGATGCTGACTGACAATGGTGCCATAGCATACTTTTTGGAAGTAATGAAAAATATGCTATGGTTTTTGAAATTTTATCAAGTCATTTTATAGTATCAGTTTTTTTTTTTTTTTTTTGCTAGAATTTGACAGTAAAGAATGCAATACTGATTATGTTCAGCAATGTAAAGGTGTTTTGTTTTCGTTACTAAGAAGTGATACTATTTAAGCCATTTTTGGTAGCTCACACCTTTAATCCTAGCACTTGGGAGGCAGAGGTCAACTGATCTCTGGTCTACAAAGAAAGTACTAGGACAGCCAGGGTTACATAGAGAGACCCTGTCTCAATTAATAAGAGACAAATAAACAAAAAGAGAGCGTTACTTAGATCAGAAGTGGCCTGATATCTGAAAGTTGTTATGAGTAAGTCCAAATCCAATTGATAAAATACTTCATATGAACCTGTATTGGTCCCTCTTTAAAATTGCTGTGACAGCCTATGGAGCCGCTGCTTAAGGAAGGAAGGATTTATTTTGGCTCAGAGTCTGAGGGCGCAGTCAGTGTTTGGTGTTGAGGAAGGCATGTTGCTCTGATTGTATTGCATGCAGTGGAGAACTAGGAAGCAGTTAAAGCCGGTGCTTGCTTCCTCTTTTCTATTCAGTTCAAGACAGCCCGTGGATTGATGCCACCTACACATACTCGGGACTTCCCACTTCAGATAACATACTCTAGAAGCTTCCTTGTGGGTACACCAGTTTTTTTTCCTCCTAGCTCCTGCCATATTGATATTAGCCATCACACAACTCATTTCATGATGCCTTGGCTTGAGTTTTTGCAAATGTGAATTCTGTGACTAAGCAAAAAAGGAGGTCATCATTTCAGCAGTTCTGGATTTGATCCTAGATTTCCCGGGTGACCTTGAAGCACTTGACTAACCTTATTCCATATGGCTGTCCCTTTGCCGGGAACACGGGCCTTACTCTCACATAGCTGTTTCTACATTCTTACCCCATTTGCTCTCTTCCATGAGAAGGGCTCATACTGAATTGCAGAGCTGATTGTTCTCTCTCTCTGGAAATGAATTTCTAAAACCATAGAACTACACCCTCTGCATTTAACTGGAGAGACTGTGAGTACAGGCTCTGATGCTAGGCTGATCTGGCATAGGAAGTCTGGCTTTGCCTCCAATGGGCTGTGTCTTGAGACAGGTCTTAGGTCAGTGTGGACTTTAAGAGTTTGTTCATCTCCTTTACAGCGTACTAAGAATACACTATTTCAATCCCAAACAAACAAAACACACCAATGAATACCCAAACAAGTGAGTACACTGAAACATATCTATTGAGCTAGAAAAAATATATATAACTAATTTCTGTTGCAGGATATTTGATCACACCATGAACTCTGAGATTATGTTATTTACTGGGAAAAGTTGTTTCTAGTTGTGGTGTGGCTCAGTCCTAGCACACACCAAGGCCTTTTTGCTTGAATATTGTAAACAGAATTAAGTAAAGTCCACCATAGGTCAAGAGGTGGAGCAGCAACCAGTTGACAGGAAGTGAGCATATGATGCTTAAGAACAAACCATAGAGATTAAGAGGAAGTCTGGAAGATGGATAGAGAGACAGACAGGAAGTAAAAGTGAGGGACATTCAGTTTGAGGGGTTTTTGAGAGAGAAGGAGGCATTGCTTCTGGAACATCGGGTGAGGAGGAAGGTCAGCTGGGTGATTTCTGTGCCTCTCTGATCTAGCAGGCTTTCATCTGGCTCTTCGAGTCTTTGTTGGCAAAATCTACTGTTTGAGATTTTGTTAAAAACAACAAATTTCACCAAGGTTAGAGAGTAGCAAAGGGGGAAAAAATCAATCCCATGAGATGGCTCAGTGTGTAAAGGTACTTAGCACCAAGCCTGATGACGTAAGTTAGATCCCTGGGAACACATGGTAGGAGAGTGCTGACTCCTTCAAGTTGGCTTCTGAGCGACCTGAATACCCACTTAGTAGCCCATGGGAATTTGCAAGCACACACGCAAGGGCACACACATACACATAAATAAACATATTATTTTAAAAATGGCCTCCTCTAATGCAGAAGTGCTGGTTCCTACATGTGAGGACTACAATAGGAGATTACAGATGTTTTGATGTTTCATGGAAAATAGTATTTCCATTAAAAAAACCCCGAAGAGTCCAAAAGCTTTAAGAGAGGGTCTCACCATGAGACTGCACTGAGATTTAATCTGCACTGAGATTAAAAAAAAAAAGAAAATCCTGTCTTTACCTTCCATCTTTTGGCTTGACTGGTGTGTGACACCACACTCTGCTTTCCCCCAGAGAACTTTTGTATGCTTTCTCGATACTGATGGTTATCTTATTGGAAATTAGCAGTGATTCTTTTTTGAGATAGGACCTTAAGTAGTCCACGCTAGCTATGAACCTAAGCTGCTTACCCTGTGCCTTCAGCTCTGGAGTGCTGCTGCTATTGCAGAAGCATGACAACACATGTGCTATATGGTGCTGGGGTTTGGGTCCCGGGGCTTCGTGCATACTAGCCAGGTACTCTTACCAAATGAGCTACAGCCACTGGCCCCAGCACTGACAAAGCTCAAAGACTAGTTATTCTTTCATTAAAATAATAATAGCACATAGCCTTTTATATGCACACATTACACCGACAAACCTCAAAGACTAGTTATTCTTTCATTAAAATAATAATAGCACATAGCCTTTTATATGCACACATTACTTTTTTTTTAACCAAGTTCTTCTATGCCTGATTTCACAACAGATAACAAAATCCTCCCATCTGTCTGCCTGTATTTCCAATGTTTCCCTATCACAGGATGTGTAGTGCCTGGAAGGCTCTTGTGTAGGTTTGTGGGGGAGTGAGAATGTAAAAATGTAGACAGTGCCTTAGTATTATAGACAAGGGCTGACCTTCCGCTTTAAAGGGTGTGTGGAAGGTCACAGCACACTTAAAGCACAACTATTTTATATGTAGATCTCAGTGTTGTGGCACATGCCCACACTCTGGAAGATTAAAAAATTGATATGGGCACAGACTACACAACGTTACCCTGCGCTAAAAAACAAAGCCAAAAAGCACCAAACACAGAGTTAAAAGGTGATCCCTAGTCAATTGAAAAGTAGCTACAAAACTGAGCTTGGTGATCTACACCTTTAATCTCAGGTCCACGTCTTTTATTCCAGCACCCAGGCGGCAGAGGCAGGCGGATCTCTGTGAGTTTGAGGCCTGGTCTACAAATGGGAGTCCAGGACAGCTGCGGCTGTTAACACAGAGTCTGAGTGAATGAATGAAGGAAAGAAAAAAGAAAATAGGTGCCACGTTTCACAAGTTAGGGGTTTATATAGTAGCTACTCTTTCAGGAAGGTGAAAAAAATGATAACTTTGATTATTTTCATAATTAAAATTCATTAAAATTGATTATTTTCATTATAAAGCACTTTAAGGAATACATAAATACATATACATACATATATATATATATATATATATTTTTTTCCCCCTCATCAAATGAACTAAAACAGAAATGAAGGCTCGCACATCACTTGCGAAACACCTCACAAGCCATGGGGGCCCCCCCGAGCTAAGAGCAACACCTATAGAAGGTGCCGCTGGGGTGGTCACAAGGAAAGAGCTGGCTCTTAGGTCACAGGGGTCTTGGCTAGGGTGGGAAAACGGTTTCAGAGGAGACGCGGTTAAGAGGCGCAGGAATTAGGCCTGGATGCGGATGGGAATCCTAGCCGGGATGCTGCAAGGCTGCGGCCAGGGAGACAAGCAGAACTAGCGGCAAGCCATTAGGGTCCTCGCAGTGGGGCTGGGATTCCCACCCCAGCGCAGGCAGGAGAGACCATGGCGGAGTGCGCAACTAGCCCAGGACCGCCTCTGGCGGGAAGCCTAGGGCGCCCGGGGAGGAAGGGCGGCTTTGTTGCCAGGCAACAAGGCCCGGGCCCGCCTCCCGCTCCCGTTGCTAGGCAACGCCGAGGCCAGGGGAGGGGAGGGCGGCGGAGCGGCCCTACGTGCTGACGCTAATTGTATATGAGCGCGAGCGGCGGGCTCTCGGGTCTTTTTTAGCGCCATCTGCTCGCGGCGCCGCCTCCCGCTCCTCCCGCCGCCGCCGCCGCCGCCGTCGCTGCCGCCACCGCCGCCGCCACCGCCGCTGCCGCCGCCGCCGCCCTGAGTCACTGCCTGCGCAGCTCCGGCCGCTCGCCTCCGCGTCCGAGCTCTCCTGGAACGGTAACGGCTGGGGCCGGCCGGGAGGGCCGGGGCGTGGGGAGGGGATCCGCGAGGTGTTTGTCGAGGGGAACCGAGGCGGCGGGCGGCGTTTCCGGGGGAGTCCGTGCGGCCTGAGGGACCCCCAGGGAGCGCCGCCCGCCGCGGGGCGCGCGGGACAGCGAGGCCGCGGGGCGCGGAGGAGGAAGGAGGCCACGCCGCGGGGGCCCACCGGCTCGCCCCGGGACGCCGCTCCGTCGGTGTGTCCCCCCCACCCGCCCGCCTTTCACGAGGGGAACGCGGCGGAGGCAGGCCGCGGGGAAGGTGGGGGGGGGGGGCGGAAGAAACGGTGGCGGCGAGCTCCACCCGCAGGGAGGGCTGCACAGGCCGCGGCCTCCGCGCGGAGGAGCCCGGGCACGTGGGGACCGCGCAGCGTGCGGCGGGAGACCCCTGGCCCGGGCCCACCCCGACCGACTTCCCTCAGGAGTTGTCGGAGGAAGGGTGGCGACGAGAAGCGGACTCCCGGGGCTCGCACGCATCCCTGCAGGAAAAGGAGCGAGCTAGCGGCCGGGAGGCGGGTGGGGGTGGGGAAGGCAGCCTCCTTCGCCCGGCTCTTCGGGGGGTTAACACGTGCAGAGCGTTTAGCCATCGCTGGGTTTTTTTCTTTTTTTTTCAGGTTCAGTTAGAACTTAGATGGGTACTATGGCCGGGGCTGTGTTTGTGTGGAGAGACTAGTCCTAGTCCCCTTAAGCCTGCAGATGGTTGTAAGGTGAAAAATGAAGAGGGTGGCTTCTTGGGGGTCTCCGAGGCTAATAGACCAATAGTGTGGTTTTCCCCTACGGAAGACCTCGGAATTCTCAACTAGGGATGAAGTGGAGGTATGGAGCAGGCCATATATGTTATACACATGTATAATATATTTATATGCTGTTGAAGCTCAGTGCGCCACGTAAATCTGTAAAGATTTCGGGAGTGGCGTTGAAGGGAGAGAGGAGACATCTCGGTCCTGTCGGGAGGGCTGGACTTTTCAGAATCAAAGGATGCCCCAGACTTTAAGTCTTCAAGGACTCCCCACATCATACGAATCTAAATTCTGAAAAGACAAGATTCCGAACATCAACTAACCTGATTTAAGAAGAGCCATCACAAACTTTGCTGCTTTTTGAAAATAGGTGCCAGCAGAACTAATAGGCAAAGAATACTTTGGATTAGGGGAAAACCTAAGACAGGTGTATATCAATTATTTATTTCGAAATAGGGTTTCTCTGTGTAGCCTTGGCTGTCTTTTTTGTAGACCAGGCTGGCCTCGAACTCATGGATTTATCTGCCTCTGCCTGAGTGCTGGGATCCTGCTGACCGATTTATTTTAAAACTAACTCAAGTAACTGGGATTTCTGGTGCTCTTGGGGAATTCTTGTCTCTCAAACTTGCTTATAGGTGAAGTATACATCCCAGATTTAAACTGTACTTTAATTCTAAGTCTGGATTGGAGGGATTTAATTTAGCATTAGTAGGGACTTAGACATCTGTCATAAAATCTTGACTTAATAGATGTTCTTTTTACGTCACTGTTTAGAGTATTAAAGAGAAGTTAAAGGCTCCTCAACATCTCAACAAGAAGTTTGTCAATTTTATCTGTTGCAAAATACCTGTTTCGTATATTTTGTTTTTTAGTATTGTGCCCTATAATTGACAATAATTTAACACATGAGTGTGGTGCCTGACTTGTCCTTTCATGAGATTTCATGAGAACCAATGTGACTAAAATTCTAAAGTTTCGTTATTTGCTTGCTTGTATTGGCTCCAGGTGACCTAAGCCAATACAGGAAAATGGGCTGAAAGAGCTGGACTATGACTAAAAAAAAAAAAAAGATTTAAAGGTGTGAAAATACATGGCTTATTTTGTTTGCTTATAAATCCAAAAGGATTAAGAATCTGAACTTCTAGAAATGAGTGCGCATTCATCACTCTAAAACTAAACCTATTCTGATCTGTATCTCATACCATGAGCAAATATTGGTTTGTCTATATGAGGTGTTAAGCTGTGAGGACTGAGAAGAAAGGATTGGAGAAGCTTAAGGTAATTAGGACTTGTACAGAAAAGGGCCTGTTAGAGCTGATTAAACTTCGTCTTCAAACTAATTTCATCTCAGTAGCAAGTTTTCGTTGTGCATGCTGGAGGTGAGGTAGCGCGAGTAGCTGCTTTATGCTGGTTTAAGCCATACTGTATATACTTTATAATGGTTGCTGGTTTTAGTTCTTCATTTTTAAAACCAGACCATAATCCGGGGCTTAAGAGAAAGTAACTACTGCACCTTGGATTAGCAACTGCCTTTCATTGCTAAAAATGTATTTGTACAGTTTTTTTCCACTTGAAAAGTTTTTCACATTTTTATTTTTTTTCCCTGAAAAGCTATACTTTTCTCACAATGAATAGAGTACCCCAGGGGCTGGAAAGCTGGCTTGGGGGTTAAGAGCACTGGTTGCTCTTCCAGACAACCCAGCACCCACATGGCAGCTCAGAACTATCTAACTTTGGTCCCAGGGGATGCAACATGCACATGGTACAACACAGGCAACGGTGTGCCTACATACATGTGGGCAGAGCACCCAGTCAGGTGAAAGTAAAGGTCACAAGACATTAAGAGGGCACTACAGGGGGGCAAGTAGTCAAGGCACAGTGGTTACTAGGGCCTGCTTAGTTTAAGGTGGGTTCTCTTTGTAGCTCTGCTGTCCTAGAACTTCTGTGTAGACAAGGCTGCCCTTGAACTCAGATCTTTCTGCCTCTTTGGAGTGCTGAGAGTGCTTGGCATTGTTCAACTTCCGTGTGAATCATTTAATGCTGTTAAGTAGCATTTGCTTTCTCTTGTTGACCCTATCTTACTGTATATGGCTTAGGTGGTAGCACTAACATATAACTAGAAAACAGGTGATTAAAAAGCTTACTCAGGGTTAGTTAGTTTTACAGTGATGACATAGATTAGTTTTAACATCTTTAAGCTAAATTTTGTGTGTATGAGTGTTGGCCACATGTATGTCTGTACCATGTGTGCCTGGTACCTGTAAAGGTTAGAAGAGGTGTCAAAATCCTGGGATTGGAGTTAGAAACGGTTGTGAGTTGCCAAGTGGATACCGAGAATTGATGCCAGGTCTCTGCAGGGAAAACGTTAAGCCATCTCTTTCTTTATGTTGGGCTTTAAGGTATGTTGTTAGACTTGAAGTACCACACATCAGTGTGAAAATCCTGGGATTTATTTGCTCTGGGTAAAAAGCTAGTGTAGTCAGATGGTTTTGTTTCAGTATGGAATTTGTTTGCATGTAATTAGATAGTGGCTGCTTGCATGTGAGCTCTGTATGTCATGTACATGGAAATTGCACATAGAGTGTTACTAGCAAGTGAGGGGTTTTGCTGCATGCCATTCTGTACATGTGAATCTACTGTTGGGTTGGGCGAAACCCTTGGAAAGAAGGTAGTGTTCTCAAAGACTCCATTTTGCTTTAGAGTTTAATACATGGCCAGTTGTAATGTGACTTAGTATCACTAGAATGAAAGTGTTGTGTTTTTTTTGTTGTTGTTGTTGTTGTTTTTTAAGGTGCTCTTTAAACTGTGAAGTTGAATTGGAGCCCTGAACTAATGAAATTCTTGAAATTGAATGGGGTCTGAGAGAAAGAAAGGCTGATTTTTACTGGTTTCTCATTATAAACCATTCACATTTTTAAAATGATTGCCTGTTTTCATCATGAAGTCAACATTTTCTAAAGAGGAAAAATTTGCCTACTGATTAATATATTGGGGAATGTTTCCAGAAAATGATCTACCAGCAGGTGTTTGGATATCTGTTAGAAGACCATAAAATGATAAATGTGTGTGTGTGTGTGTGTGTGTGTGTGTATGTGTGTAGTCAGGTGTTTTGCATTTGTTTCCCTTCCCTCTACTTTTGTGGAAGATTGTACTTATTTCAATTCAGATTAATAAATGACTTAAGGAAAATTAATTAGAAACCAGCATCCTTCCTGTTGAGATGGTCAGTACAATATTGGGTTACACACTGAACCTTTTATATCTCATGTTCTTGAAATTTTTCTCCTCATGGTAATATAGTGATACAGTTTGGTTAGAATGGTGTTTTACTGCTGTAAACATGGTGGAATTACTATTTAGCTGTGTATGGTGAGATAATGCTTATGGTTCAGTATTGGGGTATCTGAGGCTGGGGGATCATGAGTAGTTTGAGCACATCCTGAGCATTATAGTGAATGGGTATGTAAAAAACCCTCAAATATCAACCTGGAATCACTTTTCCTTCTAGATAAGTGTATATTTAACAATATTTCTAGTGAGATTGCTTGGAGGCATTTTTCTGCTTCCAATTATCTCCTTTCCCTTAATTTAATTTTCTTAATTTTAAAAAGCTATTTTGATTTCATATGGTCTAAAATCGTTGGTCAACACTCTGGGGTCCTTGCATCAAATGTGTACTCTACCACCCATGGTACTATTTTTTTCTTTTTACTGCTGTAATGCAGCATGTTTTATCTTCATTAGGAGAGTAGGATTTATAGGGTTTCTTTTAACTGTAGACTGGTGTATTTCATCACTTACAGAAATTTAGTGTTCTAATCTATATGCTTTTAAAATTTGTATCCAATCTCAGTTCCATTTTGTTATATCCTAATCTTCCTTCCGAGTATTTTCTTTCAGTCCTGACCTGCTTGCAGTATGACTTCTAGCTTCCTTTCATATTAATCTATTCCTAAGCCAAACCTAATTTACTGTTGAGCCAACCTATTTAGCTTGATGTCAGTATTTTATTTTTATTCTGGGAATTCTATTTAGTTTCTAAATTTGATCGTTAATAGATGGCTTTTCTGTTGTAGATGATGCTTTTCTTCATTCTGCCTCTCTTCCCCTTTCTCCCTAAGATCAAATTCAGACCTTTTGCATGCTAGGTAATGCTCTACCATTAAGTCATACCCACAGTTCCCAGTTTTATCTTCAGACTTGGTAAGACTGTTCATTTGATGGTAATATTTAGGCTTTTATAGTATAGGATTAATTAGTTTCTTCTATGAATTCTTTGTGGGTAGGAGGACGTTATCTCACTTATTTTTCGTATGCAAGTGCCTGTGAATATATTGTCAGGGTATGCTAAGCTGTAGCATATAAGTGTTTAAGGGGCAAAATAGATTAATTTGTGGCTATAAGAAGTATATTTTTAGGCAAAGTCTAGAACTTAGCTCAGGCTAGTCTCTATCTTTCAGCACATTTAGCAGCTGTTCCAAGGTTCTGGCGCCAGTTTTCATAAAATAACTGAAAACTACTAATATTTAGTGCAGGATTTATAGGGTTTTTTGGATTTATAGGATCTATTAAGCTTTTTAATAGGACAGTAATTAAGCAAAGTTGAAGTGAATTTGAGTTGAAAAGTAATTACTGGTTTTGGACTGGTAAGATGGCTTACTAGGTAAAAGTTGTCTGCCACCAAGCCTGATGACCTCAGTTTTATGCCCAGGACCCATATGGAATGTGAGAACCAGCTCATGTAAGTTGTTCTCTGACTTCCACACATGCATGGTACACACACACAATAAATAAGTGCATTTGAAAGTGCTTTTAAAAAAGAGTGGATTGTTGGGTGTGTATATACCTCTAGTCCCAGTCTTGGGGAAGCAGAGACAGGCAGGTTTCTCCAGGATGGGGTCAGTCTGGTCCATGGAGTGAGTTTTAGACCACACAGGGTTACCTGATGAAAGCCTGTCTTAAAAAAGCAATTCTAAGGGGCTAAAGAAAAATTGACCCTTTCAGCCAGCTGCAGTGCCACATGCCTGTAATCCCAGCACTGTGGGAGGCAGAGGCAGGTGGATTCCTGTGAGTTCGAGGCCAGTGTGGTCGGGAGAACCAAGGCTACACAGAGAAACCCTGTCTGGAAAAAACAAAAACAAAAAAAAAAATTTTTTTTTTCCAAAAAAGAAATTGACCTTTCACTATCATTAAAAGTATTTGAATAAAGATCACTGTACTTTCTTTTGTCTATGTGAAATTAACCTGGCCTGAAGTTTTTATGATGGCCTCTTTGTGTGTGTGTGTGTGTGTGTGTGTGTGTTGTTTTGTTTTTCTTTTCTTTTAAACACACGCTCCACCTCCCTACCCCCAGAAATGGTTTCTCTCTGTGTAGCTGGCTGTCTGGACTTGCTTTGTGGACCAGGCTGGCCTCAAACTCAAAGATGTGCCTGCCACTGCCTCCCTGAGTGCCAGGATTACAGCCTGGCTGACACATGCTATTTTAAAGGGATTATGAAATTACTAGAATTAGTGTTTTGTTAATTCATAGGGTTTCACTTCAAATGTTTTTCTTAGCTTTCAGCAAGCCGTACTTGTTTTTAACCCTGATTCTTTTTTTTTTCCTTAGATATTTGCAGTTCTTACAAGATGGCAGACATTGACAAGTAAGTGGCAGATAGTTGGGTTCCTTTTGATGTATGTAGTTAATAAATAGTACAAATTGTATTTTTTTGAAAATGTATGTTGCTGACATCTTTGGTGCCTGCTTTTGGAAGTTGGGTGGAATATCTACTCTAAAATTCTATATATGTTTTATATATGTGTGTGTGTGTGTGTGTGTGTGTATACATAAACACACATAATCACTCATGAATGTTAAACCACCCCCTGGCAATGGGCAAAGATGCACCTTTTTGGTGGTGTTGTTCTTATATCAGTCGGGGGCAGAACAGATGGCAGTCCTTTGTTCATCCTAGCTTGATGCCTGGCTTGGTGGCCGAAGCTGTTTCATGCCTAGGGCACATAAAACCAGAAGTGGCATGTGCTTTTAATCCCAGTGCTTGGAAGGCAGTAACAGGTAGATCTCTGAGTTGGAAGCTAGCCTGATCTACATAGTTACTTCCAGAACAACCAGAGCTACTTATTGAGACCCTGTCTCCAAGAAAACTGAAAGAAGGCAGAAAAATACAGTAAAACCATTTGTCAGTATTCATTCTTAGAAAAGTGCTGGGCATGGTAATAGATCATAAGTACTTGGGAGAATTTTTAGCATATATATTTCTCAACATTTTCTTACTAACATTCATGTGTGAGTACACACATGCAGAGTTGAAACATCAACAATACATATCCAAGTTAAAAGTGGGAAGATTCTAACAGTGAGAGGCCCGTCTCAGCTTCTTACTCAGAGTTGTAAGCACTAGTCTTGATTTTAATTCATGTCTTTGCTTTTCTTTAGAATGTTTACTAATGGCTTGGGGAGGAGGGTGGGACAGTCCTGGGAATAGAGGGTTTCACACATGCTTAAGTGTTCTGCCACTGAGCGGTTTCCCCAGCTGAGTGTTGAATTTTGAAGAATAGTAGGAATCACTGACTTAAAGCAGTGTTGCTTGTAGAGGCGTAAACTTTGAGGCCCTACAAGGCTTTGTTGTGACAGCTTGAAACACAAGTGCAAGCACATTTTTATGTGGCGTGTTTTTTTAGTGTGGATGTAATGTCTCTTCCTCCCCTCCCCCTTAGTTTAGGGGTTTTTTTTTTTTTTTTGAGACAAGGTTCTCTGTGTTGCCTTGGCTGTCCTGGACTCTAGAGCAGGCTGTCCTTGAGCTTACAGTGATTGCCTGTCTGCCTGCCTCCCTAAGTGCTGGGATTGGGATTGCAGGTATGCACCACCGTTCCCAGCTCGTGGATGGCTATCATACAGAGATGTAGTCAGGGAGAATGAGAGACTACAAGATTCGTCACATTATTTTGACAGTCTAATTAGCTCACCATGGGTTAAAACACAACACGTTAATTAGACTGCCAGTGGCTTTTTAGATGTCTAGGGCATGGCGTTTGGTAGGGGCCAGGAACTTTACCATAAGGTCAACACATACAAGTATGTATGGCAATCTTGACCTCTTTATATATGCTTACTCTCTTTAGATGAGGACAAGGAAGTAGGTTACTTTGACATACAACAGAAATGAAAGTTATTATTTTCCTTTATGCTTGATAGTGAAGGTATAGAATTCTAATGAACATTCTTATTCAGAATTTTGAAGGCACTGTTCTACTGTTACTGTGCCTCCAGTGTGATACTGAAATTCAAAGCCAGTTTCTTTGATCACTTACGCATTCTATTTCTTTTTAATTTGGCTTTAGTTTTTAAAATGTCTAGTAATTTTGTCATCTTTATCATTTGATAGTAGCTATTCAGTAGTGGGCCCTTTCATTTGGCCAAACCCATTGTTTTTTAGTTCTATAGCATGTCTGGTCTGTGTTGTTCATTGGCTTGTTTCTTCTCTTTCTGCAGCAATTGTTAGATATTATATCTTGGAGTGGTCTTTTAGTATCTCTTAATCCAGCTTTTCATCTTTGTTTCTTTGTTCTTTCTGCACAGAGATGTAAAGACTTCATTATTCTATTTGTGTTCTCAAATCTTTGCTTCCTTTTCTGATTTCACTGATTGTACTCCTTCTCTGTTTCTTTCCTATTTAGTCTTATTTACTCTTAATTTTTTTTTCTCCTTTTGTTTTGGACTTAATTTGTAGCAGGCTATCCTAATAAGATAGCATCATCTGATTGTTAAGATTGGTCATTAGAAAGTGAAGGTTGGCTAACATGGGATTCTGGTGTAGCTATGAGAACCCTGTGTCAGAATGCTTTCTCTGGCGGTAGTCCAGTTCCTTGGTAGGCAGTGTCTGGATGTAGACCTGGTTTCTAGTGTTGTGGGAACCAACTCACAGCTAGGGAAGGCAGCTAGGGAAGGGGTACATATTAGTCAGAACTCTTTAATCCAGATGTTAAAATGTAAAGGAATTATGAGGAAGTAGAGCACTAGGCACATGTCTTTGTATAGCCCCAGTACTCTGGAGATGAGGCTAGAGGATGGAGGAGCAAATATCAGTAAACATCAGAGATGGTGGGATCTCTCAATGTTTGATTGGTTGGTTTTTTAAAGACACAGTTTCTCTGAGCTCTGGCAGAGATCTTGCTCTTTAGACTAGGCTAACCTCAAACTCAGAGGTCCGCCTGCCTCTGCTTCCTGAGTGCTGGCCAGGATACTTAACATTTTCTGGGATGTCTCATAGTCTAATGTGACTGCTGAAGATGTAGTCTTCTTATGCAGAAAGGAAGGATGGATGAAGCTTAGAAAGTTTTTCTAGCTATCTACCATTTTTCAAGGATTCTTTTATAAAAGTTTTAAATTCTGTTTTAATAAGATCTGCTGCAGCCAGGGCTGCATGGTCACTGACATCCTATCTGAAAAACAAAAACAGGACAAAAGAACCCAACAACTCACAATCATAAATTGGGCAAAGTAGTGTAGGCCTATTATCCTAGCACTCTGGAAGGTAGAGGCAGGAGAATCAGAAATCCAAGTTTATCTTCAACTAAATAGGATGTTAGGTACCAGCCTGAGCTACATGAAACAGTGTACAAAATTAACAGCAAATAAAATGACATTGCCAAAACCTAGCTGTAGTTACTTATATAATGGTCTAGGAAAACCAGGCTTCCACATTTATTTGCTGCCCTAAATAAAATGACAGGGCTCTTCAATACAGTAATACAAGAATGTAGCCTTTGGATATGAGTTTGAAAACTTCTGTAGGTCACAAACCTATCAGATTGCAGTTGTAGAGCTTGAAGTATAAACTTTTTAAGTAGAGGTTTTAAGTAGTATTTGTCTACATAGAAGACTGAATTGCTTTTTGAATTTGTTCTTTGAAAGAAGCATAGTTTCTATAATTTTGTTTTGTAATTCATACATTTAAACTATGGTGTGATGCTATGACATTGTAGCAAAGAACAGTCTGAACTTGATCAAGATTTGGATGACGTTGAAGAAGTAGAAGAAGAAGAAACGGGTGAAGAAACAAAAATCAAAGGTATTCTTTTAAATTCCTTCAGGAGCCAGCAATTGCTGGCATGTGTCTTCTAGGGGAGTTGAATAAGAACTGTTCCCCCTTTTCTGGAGCCCTGTCCAGTGTCCTTATCTCCCCATCCTTCCTTAAGTTTAGTTAAGTGTTGAGAGGAAGCAGCAAGTGATGAAGGTGGGCATGTAAGATAAGAACTCAGTGATGTACTGCCACTGCTGGAGCCACAGAGCACGCAGCTGTGTCAGTAACTGAGTTTAGTCTGAATTGAGAAATACTAGAAGGCTGGAAGTAGGAGTTACTCCACAATGCTTCCAAACTGATTACTATTTTTATGTAGTAAGCATTGTGTGTGAGTCTTTAAAATTGCTCCCTATTAAACACCAAAAGGGCATTTGAAAGTTTACCTGGCAGATGATTTGAACAAGGAGTAGTGCTGATGAGATAGACGTGGTCCAAGAGTACTTAGCCAGGTGATTCACTTTTTCATTTCTAGACAGGTTAAATATGAAAATAAGAGTTCCTGCCGCTTTTTAGAAGTTTTTTTCATTTGCCATAATTTGATGCTGCTAAATGCCTGTTACAGCTGTGTATCACTTAGTATTAAAAGCTTAATTGGTGTCCAAGAATATAACTGGAAATTTTTTTTTATAAATTAAGTGTATATTTAAATTAAGTATAATCATAAAAAGTCACTAGTCACATTCTTTTGGCCTTGGTTTCAACCTTTGACTATTTTTGCTCAGTTAATAATGTGAGAAACTGACAGGTAATTTAATTTTGTTATAATCTCCAAAAAACCCTATTAAATGTACATAAAATAAACACATTTATTAAGCATCAAATATAAAATATCCAGGCAGTCCCTTCATTTTTCTCCTGCCTAAAATTGTCAGTGTACCAATTTTCTGCTAAGTGTTGACTTCCTTCAGAGTTGTAGGGAGGCATCTGAACCTATAGTGAAAGGTGGGTGAAATATAAGATAACAGACAGAAAGGAATGTATTGTGTCCCTTACTTATGAGAGTGGTCTAGAGAAATCCATCCTGTACATTAAAGATCTTAGAAACCCTGACTTTGCTAAGTGATGGATTTTCTTGAAAAGCTTACCTTAACACATTTCTACTCATCATACCAGCATTTTACAGGCCTATTAGGAAGACTTCATGAGAGGGTTGTCCAGTGGAAACAAAGCAGAAATATTTTCATAAATCCCTCTTTCAATGCCCCTCCCCTTTCTTTTTAAAAGCGCGTCAGCTAACTGTTCAGATGATGCAAAATCCTCAGATTCTTGCAGCCCTTCAGGAAAGACTTGATGGTCTGGTAGACACACCAACAGGATACATTGAAAGGTACAAGTTCTTTTTTTTTTTTTTTTCTCTACCTACCTTATTTATCTTTCTATAAAAAGCCATGTAAGTTTATCTGTGTGATCCTGGAAAGCTAATGTCTGTTAGTTTCCATTAGATTTGGGGAGTTAAGATACAGAGATCTGATTAGACTTGGTTTAAGTCTGCAGGAAGTGTACAGTTCCTGTGAAGTGTACAATTTCTGTGAATTGTTTAGAAGTTTGTTAGAAATGTACAGAATTAGAAATACAGATCACTTCATGTGTTACATATCCATTTAAGGCTTAATAACTCCTCAGCTGTCTGATTTTAAGGTCCATGTCTATCTTCTCTGCTTACTGGAAATGTTTCCTGGTTCTGTCTCTACTGTTCTGTTACCTCCTTTTCCTTTGGTCCTATCTTCACAGATTGTACTGGACGGATGCCCATCATTTTGTATATCCTCTTAAGGAACTAACAGTTTCTTTGGGCTATTGCTTTGTGATAGAATTGCTTCTTAGAGGCAAACAATCTTGATCTGTATCTGTTCTGTAGCAAGATTTCTAGATTATGCTAGGTTTTCTAGAGGTGTTATAGTGTGCGTGTATCTCCATGTCTCTGCCAAAAGTTAGCATCCAGCTTTTGTAGATTATTTTCTTCTTTTCAACTAGTCTAGTCTTGTTTTACTTGTATTTTCTGATTTCTAACAAACTACTAACAGCTGGTTTTCAGAAAATTTCTGAGCCTTGTAGGCCATTTGTACCCTCTGTCCATTTTCTTACTGAAGTTACTGTCATTTCATACTTTGTAGAAACCCTTATATTACCTACTCATTTTCATCTTAGCTTTGCAAAATATTTTATCCATGGAGTAATAGTATTAGAACTGGGGTGTGTTTTTCATTTTGTTGGACATTCAAATTGTTTAGGAAATCTTTCTTAACTCCTACATTCTTGTTGGCTAGTTTTAATTTTCACATCTAGGTCTTTAATTCCTTCAAAGTCCAGCTTTGTAGTTGGCACAGGTAAAACATCCATTCATTTCTTCCTGTGTTTTACGAAGTTCTTATTAAACTAGTAGCTGTGAACCAGTTTCCTTTATACATTTAGTAGTATACTGTGGCTTCATAGTATGCATCAATATCTGAGAGGGTTGCTTCCATACTCTACATCTAAGAGTTCTCATTTCATGTTGGTCAAGACGTGATTCTTTGTTCTCATATCATTTGACCTTACAGTATGTCTGACAAGACAAGATGCTTCTTCACATACTGTCCTATGTGTAAATACAATCAAGAGGTTAACCTACCTAGACTTTCATGCCACATGCTTCACAGGGTTCTCAAAATTTTAAATTCAGAAGGTTTGATTTCTGTTACTTTTGAAGTTTGTGGATTCACAGTAGCATATCTTAATGTCATCTTGTCTCTATACGTGTATAGCACATGCTGTCTTTTAGTTTTTTGGTTTTCTTCATAGAATATTGGTTACATTCATTTCTGTTTATTTTTTGCATGTGATTCCTACTGTGACTAGTGTTCTTTTATGTTCCTCTTATATAGAGAATTTTTTTTTTTTTTTAATTAACATTGCTAAAATCATTGGAGTAATTTATATAGTCCTTGCTGGCTTGGACCAAGCTGACTTAGAATTCACAGAGAACTTGCCTGCCTTTGCCTCCAAAGTACTGGCAATAAAAGTATACTATCATACCTGGCTACCATTTTATTTTAAAATCTAATTTGGTTTGTCCAAGTTTTCTTTGGGTCAGTTTTGGTTTGATGTATATTCTAAACATGTATGTAGGTTAGGTTTAAAATAGCTACTTGTTTTGATCTTACTAATGTTTCCTAGAACCTTTTTTTTTTTTATCCCCTGAGACAAGGTTTCTCTGTGTAGCCATGGCTGTCTTGGAACTCAGTCTGTAGAACCCAGAGATTTGCCTGCCTTTCTTTTTGAATGCTGGGATTAAGGTGTGCGCTACAACCTGCCCCTTAATTTTACCTTGGATTTCTTTTGCATATTTCTGTGGCTGCTGTCTCACTTTTATTTCTGACCATGTCTTGTACTTAGCTTGTTCACCTCTCAGTTTAATCTATCCTTGGTGGCCTAAGCATTGTTTTTTGTTTTTTGTTTTTTTTTTTTTTTTGTTTATTTAATGTGCATATGTATGGTTGCCTAGGGAGGCTACAGAAGGACAAGAGATCCTCTGGAGCTAGAGTTGTGGTGTGAGCAACCTATATGTGTGCTGGGAAATGAAAGGGCAATAAATAATCACTGAGCCATCTTTTCACCCTTACTCTTGCTTTTATTTTAAATCAAGTAATTATTTTTATTAATTACAGTTGATTCACTTTGTATCCCCCCTGTAGCTCCCTCCTTCCTCCCCTTACTCTTGCTTTTGTAACTATTTTGCAAATACCCTTTTGGATGAGGAGATAGCTTAGCAGATAAGGCATTTAGTACTCATGATGCAAACCCGACTAGTAGAAAGAACTGTCTCACAGTGTTGTCATTTGACCTTTGTACAGCTCCTCCAACTGTGCAGTAATAATAAAAATTAAATGCAGAGTGAAGAAGACATGATGGTAATAGCTCAAGTGTGATTCTATTGTTTAAGCTTTCTTTGTAGTAATTCTGTGTTGTATTTCTTAGTTTCCTTGGTCTGAAAGTTTCTAGGAAGGATAACTTTAAAAGATGGGATGTTAATGGCTTGTGTATATCTACTCCTGTCTCTCTGTTTTGTAGTTTCTTTGACTATTCTACATTAGATACATTCTAGCTTTTAGTTTGAATGTATGTCTTTCTATTTGGTATCATAAGTTAAAGCAGTAAATTAAGTTCAGCTTGTTGTTTTGAGACGTCAATCCAGTTTGACTAATCTCAGGCTCACTATGTAGCTTTCTGATGCTCCTGTCTCCCTTCTGCAAATTCTGGGGAAATCCAACTTAAGTTGTTAGGGTTGTACAGCAATAATTGTAAGAAAACAGATCTACCTGAAAGTGTTAATCCCTATTATTAACTACTTAATGGTTAGGTAAGAATTATTTTACAAAAATTTGGAAAGAAAATTTAATCTGGATTCAGAGTATGTTTCCCTTCTTGATTTACCTGCTTTTATAATTAAAGGGCCTGTTTACCTATTTTGAAGTTTAGTTATTTTAAATTTCTTGCTTCAGCTCAGAAGCTTACCCACTTCAGTTTTAATTTGTATGAAGTATGACTTGTGTTTTTCTATGATTTTATGGAATTGTTTCTTAAACTTTCAGCTTGCCTAAGGTAGTCAAAAGACGGGTGAATGCTCTCAAAAATCTTCAAGTTAAATGTGCACAAATAGAAGCCAAATTCTATGAGGAAGTTCATGATCTTGAGAGGAAGTACGCTGTTCTCTATCAGCCTTTATTTGATAAGGTAATTATATCCTACTTTTTAAACTAAGGCAGGAAAGTAAACTTGCAGATGTTTTGATACTTAAATATCTCCATGGAATTGGTATTTGTGAAACCATCAATAGCAAGTATTAAAAATTGTGGTATTTACTTACTAAGTCTTGAATCCTTAATCAGAACCAGTAGTGTTAATTGTTGAGTGCTAATGTTTTCACACAAACTTTTTTTTTTAATTACTTTAGCGATTTGAGATCATTAATGCAATTTATGAACCTACAGAAGAAGAATGTGAATGGAAACCAGATGAGGAGGATGAAGTTTCGGTTAGTACCAGTGGTAGTCTCCTATACTTACTTTTAGATGATGGGACCGTAAGTAGTTTCAAAAGTAGCACTTCTGGTGGCATATGGTATTATATAATCAATTTTGTAAGTGCTGGCAGTCAGTAGTGTTCTTATACCTAGGAAATGTCCTTTTTGGTATGTGGAAAATACAGACAAGCCATTTGTAAGCCTGGCGTCGTCTACCTTTACGATGTTTCAAACTTTTCATGTGGTTTTCCTTTGAACTTTTGATGACTGGTGAAGGACAGTTTTCAAGTGAGTAGCCTGCAGTAAATATCAACAGCTGTGACAAAAGTCTAGCTTTACATTATGTGACCATGCTTCTTTTCTTTCGCATTGCTACTTTTGGGAGGATGTGCTTTGTGTAGTGTTTTGATCTCAGAGGCTGACCACTAGATGGATTTCTGTTTGCTATGGTTAAAAATCTTGTTCTTGACTCTGTTCTGCTTTTTTAAGATGTTCCTAAAGCTCTTGATCTGGATGGTGGTTCTTTCTAAGGGGGTTACAAGAGCATTAATTTCTGTGGAATTGCAGTTTTGGAATGAGTGACAAGTTTTTACACAGTTAAACTAGAACTTTGTTGATCGAGGGTTGAAAGTTAGTGAGTGTCAATTGTTTTTATTCCTAGGGTACTGTCTACAGAGGGTGTGTATAACTTTATCAAAAGACCTAATATATTCATTCAGTTGTTCGCTGTCGTTTTTCAAGGAGGAGATGAAAGAAAAGGCCAAGATTGAAGATGAGAAAAAGGATGAAGAAAAAGAAGACCCTAAAGGAATTCCTGAATTTTGGTTGACAGTTTTTAAGAATGTTGATTTGCTCAGTGATATGGTTCAGGTAATTGAAAAGACTACATGTTTACCCAAAAAAGTCTTTGAAATTTATTGATTTCTTTCTTTGGCTTATTTATAGTTTTATATAGAAAGAATTCAGGTTTAATTAATCAAAGTATTTTAAAAATTTATTAATGGAGTGGTATATTTGGTATTGATCATTGGTTTACAATTCCTTGTTTTCTTATGCTTAGTATCAAGGAATAGTGTTTTGCTTGTATTGCCCAAAAACTTTCAGTTTGAAATTTGTTCATCCAGGGGCAATTTGCATCTTAAAACGTAAAGCTATTTACCTCATTCACAACGTCTTATTCCTTGGAAAACCAACACAGATGTTACCATCTTTGAGAAACTGCCTCTTCATTGCCAACCTGTGTGGTATTGATTGCCCTATCTTGTTATTGCTGGGAGTTAACTGTGACAAAAAGGAATAGTCTCAGTAATGTGTTCCTTTTCTGCTTTGCCAAAGTAGAAAAGGAACCAAAAATTTGAAAATGCACAAGACACAATCAGGAAACATTTTAAAAGTAAACATAGCCCTTTTCAGAGTTGTATTTTTCACTGGTCAGTCAGTATGCTGAAAAACCACAGTATGAGGTAACTTCTGTGTAAACCATAATCTAATGAAGTTTTAGGGTTCATAGTTATTTTATAAAACGGACATTGTCTTCAGTCAAAAGTTTGTTTTGTGGTAACAGGATACTGACCCTAAAATACCAAATTAGATACTAATTTTTATTTTAATTTGAAGGAACATGATGAACCTATTCTAAAACACTTGAAAGATATTAAAGTGAAGTTCTCGGATGCTGGCCAGCCTATGGTAAATGACTTTTAAATATTTAGTTTTGTCATATATTTTATAGATAAGTTTTAAAGATGACATTCAAGAGTTAGGTATGCAGTAAGGAATTAAATTACTAGTACTCCCTCAAGTATGTGCATATTTGGTTTTAGTGCTTGTGATTCTGTGCTTAACCCCTTTCTTGGGGAATTTAAGCTTTTTGAAATTAAGTGGATAAAATGAGGGAACTATTAAAGGTGTCTGCCTGCCAGTGACTTCAGGTAGATGGTGCTTGAGGGCCTGCATGAGGAGAGAGCTCAGCTAGGAACCCCTCCTTTGCCAGCTATGGGCACACTATTAAGAAAGGCTTACAGAGTCTTAAGGTTGAGTCTTTTCAAGGTTGAATTGAGGATCAACCCTTCATATCTGAAAATGGCCTTTGGAGAGATGGAAGGACATTTGGTCATTTATTTTAATTTACCTAACCTAAATGATAATTTTAAGTTGAAATCTTATCCTGTGCCTTCATTTATTTTTGTCTTCATCAGAAGTAGGAGTTTACCTTATATCCCTGTTACCTTATTTCAGAAGGAGGAAAAAAGTATTAGACTTTGGTGTATGCTTATCAAAAATCACAGGTCTAGCTGTTTGCTAATGCATTGAAAATTCATGGTTTAAGAACTTAACTCACTTTTGTTTTCTTTTAAAGAGTTTTATCTTAGAGTTTCACTTTGAACCCAATGAATATTTCACAAATGAAGTGTTAACAAAGACTTACAGGATGAGATCAGAACCAGATGATTCTGATCCCTTTTCTTTTGATGGACCAGAAATTATGGGTTGTACAGGGTGAGTTAATTGTACTGATGTGTTTTGTTTTGAATTGTAGGTAGATTTTTCAATATTGCATTCCCTTCTGTTGGATTTATATGTTGTCAGACATTTTGGTCTTTGCCATTTTCCTCTGGGTCTGACTAATGTAGCTTTGTGGGAAGGAATACAATACACTATTCACATACTTTGTCATGTGATAATGCTACTGTAAATTACAGATTTTGAAGTTTTATTTAGTAAACTGCTTTTTAAACCAGTTATCCTCTAAAATTTTACTTTGACATTTAAACTTGTAAAAATCTAGCAATCAAGTATGCTAAAATCCTAAAAGTACATATTTTGTTTCCTAAGGTGCCAGATAGATTGGAAAAAAGGAAAGAATGTTACTTTGAAAACCATTAAAAAGAAGCAGAAACACAAGGGACGTGGGACAGTTCGTACTGTGACTAAAACAGTTTCCAATGATTCTTTCTTTAATTTTTTTGCTCCTCCTGAAGGTAAGTAGTGTCTTAGTCAGGGTTAGGTTATTGATGGGTTTTCACTGTAAACAGCTTAATTTATTTATTTATTTTTCTCTTTTGCAGTTCCTGAGAATGGAGATCTGGTGAGTTGAGTTTATTCCATTTATTTTACACAAGAAGTTAAAGAACTAGGTCCAATTAACAGTATGGGCTGGGTGCAGCTAGCTTCGCCTCTCCCTCCCCTCCCCCCACCCTTAAAGTCAGGCTCACTGTGGCATTGGCAGGTTTTGAACTCAGTTATTTAGACCAGGCTCACTGGCCTTGAACTCAGGAAGATCCACTTGCCTCTAGTGCTGGGATTAAAGGCACGTCCTACCATGCGTGCTAAGGATTCAGTATTGCTTTATATGTATTAATATTTGTTAGCATGTGTGTATGTTCCATTTGTGTGCCTGATGCCTGCATGAGTCAGAAGACGGAAGGTATAGTCCTTAAACTAGAGTTACTTACAGGCGGGTAGGTATAGCTTTGTGGGTGCTGGGAACTGAATCATGGGTCTTCTGCAAGAGTAGACAGCGTTAACACTGAGCGTTAACCTGCTTTCCAGCCATTTCAATATTTTCAAAGGAATGCCCTCATGTAGCAAAGTTGTTTTTGCCTTTTGTCTTCAAAGAAGTCCTATATAATGTGCATGCTGGCCTGCTAACTTATTTTTAGGTATAATAAGCATATCCATTACAGATGGCTGTTTGGTCTACACACATGTATGGAAGCTTATTTTCAAGTGAAAGGAGACCATAGTTGAAGTTTTCTCCCATGTCAACTAAGCTGACAATTACTATTTTTTAATAGGATGATGATGCTGAAGCTATCCTGGCTGCAGACTTTGAAATTGGTCACTTCTTACGTGAGCGTATAATCCCAAGATCAGTGTTATACTTTACTGGAGAAGCTATTGAGGATGATGACGATGATGTGAGTACATTTGGATCCTGTGTTGTAATTGTTTGTTCGGTTACTATAGTCAAAATTGATAAAAGGGTAGATTTATTGTTTCATAAAAGTAGAACAGAACAATTCATAATGAAGCTAATCCTTTAGGTAGCTTTTCTAAATCTTGATTCATTACCTTAGTTTTCTTTTTTCTGTTAGAAAAACTGTTCTGAGTTGATGAAATGTAGTTACTGTTAGATTTACTATATTTTGATATCATGAAAGAACTAGAACTTGTAACTGTTCATGGTAATATTTTTGTATAGCTAGTATAGGGTCTTCAGAGCACAGAGTTTGGTAACGTTTCGGTAGTTATTTTAACTTCTGAAATTTTAATGTTCAAATTATGAGTGTTAACTATACTCACTTGTTATTCATTCATACTTTTACCTGTTTCTCTTTTTAGTATGATGAAGAAGGTGAAGAAGCTGATGAGGTAATGTTTACCAAATGAGCAAATATTTCCCTGTGTGACACTTTGAGGAATAAATTGAGTGATTAATGTATTCCTTTGATATAATCATTCTGTGATTTGAGATAAATTTTTGGAAAATATGATTTTAGAATTCTACAGCCAAACAATGTATGTATAAGGTTTCAATAAATAAATTGCAAAACTCAGCAACATTTTTTTTTATTTCAAATAATTTTGTTCTGCTGCAGGGTTATCAGCTCTTTGAAGAAGTCAAAAGCTGCAGTAAACTTTTTCAACGTTGGCTGCAGTAAATCTTTTCAATAAAAGCTGTCTGGATGTCTCAAGTTGTGTTGGGAAATTTTTCATATTAGAAGCTTTCAAATTAAATTGTATTATCAACAAACTCTGTAATCATGAAAATCTGTTGACCCATAGAGTAACTTGTATTAAAATTTCCATACATTATGAGCCAGTTTTTTTCTGTTATGTACCTACTTCATGGATGCATTTTGAACTTTAATATAGGAAGGGGAAGAAGAAGATGAGGAAAATGATCCAGACTATGACCCAAAGGTGAGCAAAAACAGTGCTGTTTCTGTTAAATTTAACTTAGGATGAACTTAGGATGAAGTACGAGTAGATGAGAAATTCTTTCTAATTACTCATTTAATTGCTTGGAATTTGGCTCTAATAAATAGCATTAAAAGTTGATTGTTTTCTGAGCAACAAACTAGTTACAATTAATCCGCTAAAGGGAGATGTGGATGCAGGAGTGCTTTGAACTCGAGTGATGTTGTGTGTTAGATTCTCCCAATCATTATTACTATTATTACTATTGTTTAATCCCGGAAGGCCTTAGTCTGTAACGCCTAGGAATTTGGGTTAGTAAAAGCTTTTTCTCCTTCAAAGAATGTTTATTTCCAGGATTTATTTGAAGCCTAGGATTTCCTTTCTTTCATGTATCAAGTGCTGTAAAACATTAGAAGGGTGCTTGAATTAAACAAGTATGAGGGACTTTAAAAAGAAAAAAATATTTTGATAGATATGGCTTAGCATCATAAATTAGTATTTTTGAAAATAAAAGGTAAAAATAAAAAATTGGCAATGTCTAACACTGGTTATTTTATGATTATAGATTACCTCAGATAATAAGGCTTTATTATATACTTGAGTGACTTGCTAACATTAAATTACCACTATTCCATATTTTTCTGTCTTCACTATAATTTTTGCAAGACTTGATACTGTGCTAATTAAAGAAATACTGTTGAAAATTCATCAAAGTAGGTAGTTGATAGATTGACGTATTGTTTTCCTTTAACAGAAGGATCAAAACCCCGCAGAGTGCAAGCAGCAGTGAAGCACAATGTCTGGCCTTGAGGACGGCCTACCCTGTAATAGCCTAAACTCGACTCATTTACTTACAGCCTTATGTTTTTGTATTTTCTTGGTAGAATCAGTAAGTTTTTAAAAGAAAGGAAATTGATATTTTAAAGACCAATTTGTTCTACATAGTTAATACTAATTATAGTTCTGTCAGATATGTTGAGTGCAAAAATCCTCTGTAATGCATGTTCATTTATTGCTGCGGTTTGGTTCTTGTGGAATATTTTCATCATGTAGCTGTTGGAATACAATTATGAAAATAACTGTCAAACACATTGTTTGGTATAGCTGTTTCTTTCCTAAAGAACCAAAGTCGCTTTCAGCTGGTAGAAAGGTTGAAGTCTGCCTTCATTAGCTGTGCTTTCCGTTATGTTAGAAGATACAGTGACTCACACAGCATAGCATCATTTGAGGAAGGAGAATTGTGGTTAAGAATTTCCAGGAAGATCAAACTTAATAACAGTTTATTAAGGGATTTGTATATGTTAGATGATATAACAAAAGTCAACTCATACGTATTATCATAGCAAGGTGAAGAAAAACTACCTTCTCTTCAGAGTTTAATTGATAGTATTTAATGTACTTTGAAAATTAACCTCCATTAATTGAATTTTTTTTTTTTTTTTGTGGTAGGGCCTACCTTCTGCTTTCCTGGAAAGGATGACTTTACATCATTTGAACCTATTTTGAGTTTTCTGTTGTTTGTTTGCCTAATTTTGTTTTTATAGCCTAAAATAAAAATGTCACACAGTTTTAGTTCTCACAGGATGATGTCTCAGTTTGTCCTGATTGAGGCTCTTGCAGAGAGTTAGCTTGAGTTCAGGGGTGCCTAGTTCTCTATATTGAACAGCTTTGAAGTGCGTAGTACGCATGTGCTTTTTAAAAAGTGACAAGTGATGTGTGATACTTTAATAGGTTAAATTCCGTTTTACTAGAACTAAATATCTTTTTAACTTGTCCATTCTAATACTCAGTGCCGAAGGATGTATAGTGTGTGGCTGGCCATGCCATTTACTGTGTGTGAAAAGAATGGGTGGCGCTGGATTCAACTACCTCACAGCTGTGTTAAGACACATTGGGGTAAATCTTACAAACTGTCTCAGTCTTAAAATGCTCAAAAAAAAAAAGATCACATGTATTCAGAGTGTGATGCTCAGCATTATATATTCACACCAAGCTTTGATAACTAAACTGGAGAAAGAAGTTTAAACACCAGTCTGAGCATGTGGCTCCAATGCTAGTGGGAATGAAGTCAGCGTATGACTTCAAGAGATTAAAAGGTTTCAGGATTTTTGATTTAGCTTCCCCCCATCCCCCTTTGTGTATTTGCGTATTTCAAGTGACCACATTGTTATAAATCCTAAGGTGGTAATGAGGCCATTGGGGGGGAGTGGCATTAAGTTTTAGACCACTGAGAGCCACATTTGAAATACCTCAGGCTAATTACTGTTCATTTTGGGGGAGGGAATTTTTTTGTTTTTTGTTTTGGACAGGGTATATTAATTGGATTGTACTTGGAGGAAAGTCTATAGTTCCTGCTGTTAATAAAATTTGCATCAAGGTTTTCTTTTTGGAGGTGATAGTTCTTTTTGTGAGATTTTAGTATTAAAGTCCTAGAATGTAAACACATTCTATAGCTGACTTCTTCCTCAGATTTTTTTTTTTTTTTAACTACTGGAAGTCCTTAACCAATTTTTTATTTTGAAAATGATTTGGTTGCTTTTTCTTAAATGGTTTGTGCTATTTTTGTTTTCTGTAATCATAGTTCATTTAAACACAGTTTATTTTCTTGAACAGTAAAGTTTGTAACCTAAAGACAAAATCCCATTTTTAGTGACCTTGCAGAGCTAGCAGTCTTTTTTTCTCTTCCTTAGGAAGTAGCTGTTGCCAAAGTGAAGAGGTAACTGGTTCTTTGTGTAATGGGAATACACTTTCTGGAGCTTCAAGGGGGTCAGTGTTCATTATGACATTTTGTCAGTCCCCAAATGGTTCTACCCATTATAGAAGTCTGAAATATGTAATCTGAAATCCTTAATAAAATTCAATTTAATTTTATAAAATATACTGGTGATATTTGAAGTTTTTACAACTCTACATAACTTTGAAGGTTGGAGAGCCTCTAATTGTGTCCTTAAGCCACTTTGACCTGTTAAAATTAATTTTAAGATGATCTAACTAGACAAGTCAAGTTTGTGACATGGAGAGAAAGAAATTACATGGTTTTTTCTTCATTGTCTACTTTTCCCCGGTTCTGATCTTACAGTTTTAATGATTAAACTATCCTACTCATGTGGTGTCAAGTTTTTCCCCCCCCTCCAAGAAATGATGGAAGCCCTGAATACTTCTTTATGGCTTGGAAGACCCATGATCTTTCAGGTGTGGTAGGTTTGCAGAATAGCGTCTCACAATTGGTTTAGTTCAGTTTGAATGTCCTGGTACTTTATGCAGCTAGCTCTTCATAGCAGAATATTAACTCTCATACATAGGAAGATGTATTATTTGCACATGAGTTGGCAACAGAAAAATTGGATGCTGCCTCTGAGCTAATTCACAAATTCATACAAAAAAGGAGACATTAGTTTTGTTATGTTTTTAGTGACAGTGGTTGATGTGTATGATAAAAGCCTTGAGGTAACTGAATTAAATTTTATTACTGTAAAACATTAGAATTTAGAGGTTGTGAGGTAAAGGTTATTCCCATTAAAAATTACTGACAAAACAGCTGTTTATGAAAACTATCTTGCTATGCAGAAATATGACATCTAATGAAGAAATACTGTGATTTCAGTACTTGGCTAGTCTAATGAGAATTTTAGCCTTTATTTTGACTTAAATTAAACCAAATATTTTAGGTTTACAGAATATGTAATTTAGAAGAAGTGTACTCTATAGGAACTTGGCAAAAAAACAAATAGCTGTGCTAATCAATTTTTTTTAAATTTTGCATTGCATATATCCTTAATAATAAAAGTATTAGGTAACTGGCCACTTAAACCACTAAGTCTATAAATCTCTGAACTAAATGTATCTGGTGGTGGAAAACAATACTGATATTAACAGATGTGTTGATTTTGTATCTACTAGTTACAAACCCAGACATTAAACTAACCTGGGCTAAAAACAGAACAAGTTCTTGTACTAGTTAAGATTTATTACATGATTGTAGAGATATGTAAGCATTGTTATAAAAATGATTTTTATTTAAAGATATTTGTTTCAGAAGTCTGATTGCAACATACTGTGCAGCCAGTGTTTCATTTTGACAGATTGTTTGATATCAGGAGAAATTGAACAGAAAGAAATTGCAGGAAGTGAGTCATTAATAGACTTTGTTTCAAATAAAGCTGGTGTTTAAGAAAAGGAATTGGTGCAAATGCAAGTGAAAAACCCAACAGTTTATTTAATGGCTATAGCTTGGTAGTTTCTGTCACAATAAAAATTTGTGGCTAGGGTTTTTGAAGATGAGCAGGGGATGTGTCATTTGTCTAGAGGAACTGTGTGATTGAATTGCTCTAGGCTCATATAAGAGGTGGAATGCAGAGATGAGTGGAGGTGAGCAGAGAAGTGGTGAGCCTGATGAAGCGACAGCCTGGAGTGAGTGCCCCGGGCAGTCCCAGCACTCCGGGATGTTAAGTTTTAATCTAGCCTAGGCTACAGCTAATAGCTTTTAGAATCTTAAAAATGAAATTTCAATTCGTTTTTGTAATTACATCATCTCAGGCTTAATTGGTAGTACCTATATGCTTTTGGTTTTATATATAGGTGAATAAAGAGGCTTGCAAAGTTTTCCAGGCTCATGATAGGTCTCTTCTTCATTTCGGGTGGTGCATGCCTTTACCCCAGCAGAGTGTGAGTTGGTGGCTAGTCTGGACTACACAGTTTCAGGACATTGGAAACTGTCTCAAATAAAAAAAGTGATGTGGGAATATTGTTTAAAAAGTATTCTTCATTTCTTAGAGTGGGGAATGACTCGGAGGGATGCACTTGCTGTTCTTGCAGAGGACCTGGATTTACATTTAGCGCCCTCTGGCACCAGGCATACACGCACCCCTTATAAGCATAATCAGCCCAGGTGGTAGGTAAATGAGAAGAGTAGAATGATATGACAAATACAGACAGCATGCTGTTCTCCCCCTCCCCCCAGTACGTGGTATATGTTGAGACATTGTTGAGGAAGTTTAGTTCCTGTGTTGGAATAATATGAATGAAATGGGGAAATGTAATTTTTTATTAAAACCATGCAACCCTGAATGATTGTACCATGAAGCTTTTAATAGCCAGGTATGACTAGGTCATTAGTGAGTAATGACTCCAGTTGTCATGTGGATTCAATACTTCAGTAAGTTCGAAAGATGTCAGCATTAATAAAGTACTTCTAGAACCTGATATAATGTAATCATGGAATTAAACACTGTCAACACAACTAAACTTTAGTTGTTTTACTTTGAACATGCTTTGGAAGGTAATTCTAGAGCTTACATAGTGTTTAGAGTTTTACTTAGTGGTTTCAAAGGCCAGTCTTGCACATAAATACCAATTGAAAGCTTTTCATGTTT
This sequence comes from Meriones unguiculatus, assembly GCF_030254825.1. NCBI lineage: Eukaryota > Metazoa > Chordata > Mammalia > Rodentia > Muridae > Meriones > Meriones unguiculatus. Next base: position 119,834,602 of record NC_083350.1, read on the forward strand.
GCTAGTATCCAGAGAAGATAGAAGGAAAATGAGTCCAATTTCACTGTCCTGTCTCAGTGTGACACTGATCTAGTCTCCTAGCCTTTGAGGCTATCTTCTGAGATACGTGCTTGGTACTTCGAGCGTATGGTGAGGTTGGTTGGTTGGAGCAGAATTGGTATGAATTGTGAAGTAGAACTTACAATGACAGTTAACAGCTGCTGCCATTTAGATTGAAGAGGCTTAAACAGTTACTTGGATGTTTAGTGAAATAGAACGTGTTAACCAACCGCTGCTTTTATTGTTATTCAGAAAGTCATTGTGGAGGCCAGCATCACTGTGTAGACTGGGTTGGTCAGCTCGCAGGTCAGACCTGCCACTTCTTCCAGTAGGGCTCTGACTAAAGACATGTTCTGCCCTGCCTGCTTCTGATAAGAGTTTGATAGGAAGTAAGATTAGATGGGGAGGTGGTGGTTGGAGATTCTAGCTCCCTAGTGGAGTGCTTGCCCAGCCATACAAGGCCCTACATCCCGTGCCCAGAAAAAGTGTGGGGGGGGCACAAAGCTGGTCTGTGCACTGCTTGTCCCATACACAGAAGAGTGAGCGGCGAATGTGTGGGTGCTGTAAGGTGAGGTTCTATCTGCAGCCCTGTAACAGTTGAGAACAGTAAGCCTCCCTTGCTCTGAGGCACTTGGTTGTGTTACACAAACTGGTCGCTAGGAGGCATCAGTTCACCAGCCAGTACTGCCAAAACTAGAACAGAGAAGTCTGTATTGAAAATTGACTAACTTAGAAGGTTTTTTTTCCCTCAAAACTAAGAAATGGCTGGGAAATCTTTGGTTTTATGTGTGTGGGACTATTTCTTTTAAACATTGACAGTTAACCTGACATTTTCATGGTGTAATTTTTAAAGAATTTTTATCTTTGGTCAGGTAGTGGGGGCTTCAAGGCCAGTGCCCTTAACCTCTGAATCATTTAATCAGTCTTTGTCAGTGGTTTTTAACCTTTTCATTAGTTTTCCAGGCATTGGGATGCTGGTATATAAACGCCTCACAACATTACTCAAAAAAAAAAAAGTGGGATTCACTTTCGGGAATAATGTGTTGTGGTTTATTTTAAAGATAGACCAAGTAGTGGTATGGCATCTTGAATTGTACTTTTTAAAACTGAAAAAGTGCAAAACTGGAAGAGAGGAGCTATTTTGGTAACATAGGGTAGATGGAGTTAGGATGGTGATGGATGGGGTAATGAGCTGTGGAGATAGTTTGAATAAAATAGGATCTAGCCAGATAACGGTGTTGGTAGGGTAGAGTGGTGCAAGGCGGTTGTACTTAACACATTTGCAGTCTTAATATTTTTTAGTAATTTTGAAAGTGACACTCAAAGGAAACTGGAAAGGTAGGTCTAGGATTATGGCAGAACACAGCTTGTGCACAACTGGTCTGTAGCCCACACCACTTTGTTCCCCACTCTCACCTCATGTAAGAAGCTACCTGCACACTGAGTTATCCAGTATACAGTGGTGCTGATGCTGCATTCCTTCGTTCCCTGGAACTGTATGGATGCCAATTAAGATGGGGTACTTTGGAGTCCGTAGTGAGTGTCCAGAGTAGACTTTGAAATGCAGTCCTAAAGCTCAGGGCCCTGCATAGAGAGAGGTGCTGGGCCACAAGCCCTTACTAAATCAATTCCACCGAGGAAGTCATTAACTTTAGTCTCTTTCATTCTTTGGCAATGAATACTTTGGATGTACTAGACAGATGTTCTATGATGTTCTCAAAGGCAAGTTGAGTATGTAAAGGGAAGCGTTTTTTATAAAGACAATTTCCTGAAATGTGTTCCCTGACAATTTATCTTTGGGGTTTTTAGTTTAGATTTTTTTTTTTTTAAAGCCTGATATGGCCAGTTCATGGGGGGGGGGCGATAACAGTGGCTATTTAAATGAACTGAGCAAGAGTTCCAATCTACAGTTCTGAAACTTAAATCTCCAATAATCAAACTAATTTTTGTCAATGTAAACTTACTAGCTTACCACAAAAAATACAAATTGTGAAGTAGCCGAAGGGAAATACGTAATTTTAGTCAGAATTAAGTGGTCACGTTTGACATCTATGTTGGCTGGGCATTTGCATGTATAATAGAACAAATGTCCTTTTCTGGCAAACTGGATTATATGGATTATCGCTATGAATGTCTGTATCCGCTATATGAATGTATCAACTCTAGAGCTATACCTGGGTTGTCCTTTCCAGATAGGAGGCCATTCTGTTAAAAAGATGGACAGCTGGTACTGTAGAAACTGGGAGTGGGCGTGGGGGAGGAATAAACAAGATGTTTAGTAATTGAAATTAGAAATCTATTTGGAGATGTGCACGGAGATAATCACATTCGAAATCTTTACACAGTTCTCTTGGTTTCAAGGACTCGGAATTAGTTTGGAACTAGTCCATATATATATCATTTGGAAGAATGTTCAAGAGCCCTGTTTTAGAAAAGACATTTCTGTTAGCTCTCATTGTTTGGGTTTCGTAGCGTGGCTCACAAAAAATTTGAGTAGTTTATCCTACACTTTCTCTTTGTGTGCCATCCTTGATTCCCTCACACTGTGGCAGCAGTCCTTGGCTGTCCAACAGACATGACTTTTTGTCCTGCCCCTTTGTGGTGAGAGTAGACTTAGAGGTTACTTTGCCAAACTGGAGGGTAGAACTCTACCTTTTATTCTATCTTCTTGGGAAGCAGCGTCTCTGAAATGTTTAGATGGAAAAAAATGGAAGTAGAACCTTCCCAAAATCAGATTCCAATAGGTGTCACATCCACAAAGGCTTATGTATGTGATCTTCCAATACCGGACAGCTCACTGCCCTGCTACCATTACAGACTGGAAGGTCTGATCAAGAAAGAAACCTGAGGGGCTAAAAATGGGTGGTTTTGCACCTCTTGACCCTGGTTCAATTCCCGAACCCATATGGTGGCTCACAACCTAAATTCCAGTTCAAGACCTGCGTTCCAATGCGTGGGGGCGCGCGTGCACGCGCACACATCAGCTTTGGGTGGGGTGCGTGGGTGAGTCGCTCTCCCTGTGCCCTGTGGTGGAGAAAAGTCAAGATTATATCTGGAGTCCACACTTCTTGCCTGGCCTCTATACATCCAATTAGTAGCCTTATTGTTATGACTTATCTAATTTTCTTCAGGAAGAACTATTGATTGAACAACAAAAAGTAGGAAGCACTCCAGGGCTTTGTTCCCGAGGTGTTTACATAGGCATCGCAGAGAGTCACACGGCGCTCCGCCTGAGCTTCATCCCCTCTGCACCTGGCTCCGCACAAACCCCAAGGCAGTCTCCCCAGGCAGCTGCCGGCCCCGGCTTCGGAGAGCCCACCCGCCAGGGCAGGGCGGGACGGCCTTTCGGCGCCCTCTGGGCGTCGGCATTGGTCGCAGCCCGGCAGCCGCGGCCGCCACCGCGACCGCATGGAGCCACCAGGAGTTTCCGGAGCCGGGCGAGCGGGCGGGCGGGCGGGCGGCCGGGGGCGGCGGGGGCGGAGCCAGCGGCGGGGGCGTGTCCGCGGCGGGCGGGCTCTGGGAAGGCCCCAAGTTAATGAGGCGAGCGCCGGTCGCGGAGCGCCTCTCGGAGCTGGGTTTTCCCCCGCGGCGCGGGCGCCAGGAGCCGCCTTTTCCGCTGGGTGTCACTCGGGGGTGGGGAGGGTGGCCCATTGAAAAGCGCCGCGAGGGGGCCCGGCCAGTGCCCTTCAGTGAGCGCTCGCGGGAGGACGGCGGAGAGCAGCCTGCTCGCGGCTCCGGGATCTTGTGGCGCTTCAGGACGCGGCTGTCCCTCTGCCGGGACCCGGAGCCACCACCGCCGCCGCCACTCTGTCTCCTGCGAGTCAGCCTCCTCTGCGCGCTCCGGGCGGGCGGCCGCGGAAGCCGCTGGGGCGAGGACGGCGCGCGGCTGCTACTGCTGCCCCCAGCCCCAGCGTCTGAAAACCTCCAGGCCGAGCGGAGCAGCTGCACCCCTTATGCCGGAAGGATGCTGGAGAGCAGCGGCTGCAAGGCGCTGAAGGAAGGAGTGCTGGAAAAGCGTAGCGACGGGCTGCTGCAGCTCTGGAAGAAAAAGTGCTGCATCCTCACTGAGGAAGGGCTACTGCTCATACCGCCCAAGCAGCTGCAACAGCAGCAGCAGCAGCCCGGGCAGGGGACGGCCGAACAGTCCCAACCTAGTGGCCCCGCCGTCGCCAGCCTTGAGCCACCGGTCAAGCTCAAGGAATTGCACTTTTCCAATATGAAGACTGTAGACTGCGTGGAGCGCAAGGGCAAGTATATGTACTTCACTGTGGTGATGGCAGAGGGCAAAGAGATCGACTTTCGGTGCCCCCAGGACCAGGGCTGGAACGCGGAGATCACGCTGCAGATGGTGCAGTACAAAAATCGTCAGGCCATACTGGCGGTCAAGTCTACGAGGCAGAAGCAGCAGCACCTGGTCCAGCAGCAGCCTCCGCAGACGCAGCAGATCCAGCCCCAGCCCCAGCCCCAGCCGCAGATCCCGTCTCAACCTCAGCCCCAGCCGCAGATCCAGCCCCAGCCCCAACAGCTCCTCTCCTACCCTCATCCCCACCCTCACCCGCACCCGCACCCACACCCGCACCCGCACCCGCACCCTCATCCACACCAACTCCAGCACGCGCACCAGCCTCCTCACTCGCAGCCGCACGGCCACCGGCTTCTCCGCAGCACCTCCAACTCTGCCTGAAGAGGGCGGCACCCGGGCTGCTCAAGGTAAGGTCCAGGCAGCTTGGGACACCTAGAAACGTGTTCGCATGGTTGTTGGGAAGAGTAGAAAGCTTGTAGACCGGTTCTGCTCTCCAGGCAAAGATGAAAAATCGTTTTAAGTTTCTGGAGAGGCGGCGGGAAGATGGGGCAGACTGGAGCTGATAGAGGGGGGGAGGGAAGGACAGGAGTTCCGCCAGGGAGTGGGCGCCGTGGCTAGGCCACCTTCCCACCACTGAGATGGCCCCTGTTCAGCGTCCACTTAACTGTGTGCCTCCGCGCCAAGGTAACGACCTTTCTAGGCGCTGTATCCTTTGGAGCGGCCGGGAGGGACCCGGGTCTTGACTTGTGAGCCAGACATTTCATTCCGTGTCATTTCTTTCCAGGTTTTGAGGACTTCGGGAAGTGGCACGAGTGCTTTGCTGTTGTGTTCACTTGGGATCAAAATCAAGTCTCCCCACCCCGTGCCAGATCAAGTAGCTCGGACATCACCCGACTGACAACTTGCTTGCAGTTCCTCTTAGTTTTCTGCATAATCTTCACCACAGTGCAGGAAGCAATTTTGAGTCAAGATGACTTTATTTATGAACCTTCGGAAGGATCTTCTTACGCAATGGACCTTGTAGGAGAAATTTATGTACTGTAATTTTATTTTAATGTATTTTGGTTTATGATTATTTATTAGTTTTTTATGCCTGTACTAAGACATTTCTGAATGTAGGCCACCCTCCCTCCCCCAATGAAACTTTATTTTCAGAAACCTACTTCCTAGTAAGCCCTAATCTTGGAGAAGAAAAAGGAACAGGTTGGTGGAGGGGGCAAACATTAAAAACTGATTCATCCGTAGGGCACTCTCAGAAAGTCGACTCTTTCATTGTATTTGAAGAGGTTGAAATTAAATTCTGATATTACTTTCATTCTTTAAGGTCTGTTTCTTAGATATGTAGTGTGTGCAGGTTTTGTTTGTTTGTTGTTTTTTAAGGTAATGGGTCAGAATGTATAATTATGAAAATCTGGTGGTCAAGATTTTGCTTTTCTAAAAAGAAATCACTGAGAATGAGAGTGGATCCCAAAGTATTTCAAGACCATCCAGCTGAAGGCACAGCGACTGGCTTCATAATGTGAGAGGCGTCTGCTGGGCAGGGAGCTTGGAGCAACTGTGTGGGAAAGTTTAATGAATCCTTTGGGAGCTGAAAGCAGGGCTCAAGTGGTAGAGGGGCAGGCCCTAGGGAGTCAGGCCTAGCACCCAAAAAAAAAAAAAGTCATTTTGATTGTGGATATTAATGCATAGATGTTTCAAATTTAAAATGTGTTGGGGGGATCTTCACTTAATGGTATTTTCAGCCCTGTTCAGGATCCCATACCCTTCACCCAAACCTCTCATTCTCAGCTCAGCACATTTTCTCAGCCTTGCGCTTTGTCGTAGTCATACTCTGAAAATAATTTGTAAATATTTTGAAGGACGAGGGGCCATAATACTTTTATTTCCTACTGAGAATAATACTGGGCAGAGAAATCAACTCTTTTTATTGCTCTTGGGGGGAGTAGTCTGGACCCATCAGGATGGAATGACTTAAAGCTACAGGACTCTGGTTCTCACTCTATGTGTCAAGACCCTCTGGGGATCAACACAGGTCACATTGCAGTTGTTTACATTAGATTCATAGCAAAATTACAGGTATGAGGTAGCAAAGAAAATAATTTTATGGTTGGGGGTCAGCACAATATGTGATTGAAAGGTCACTGTTAAGGAAGGTTGAGAGCCACTGATGTAGATTGTCAGTAAGGAAACAAACTCTTGTTTTAACAGCAGCTGGTTCAGAACGCTGCGGGGGTGGAGGGAGAGGATGTGCTTTCAAAGGCAGAACAAACCTTCCACTGTGTAAAATCAAAGGGATGGTCAAGATTTACAAAGGCAGACCATACTTCCGTGGAGAAGGAGTCCCAGATGATAATTGCTTCCAAGTGCCTGGCTTCAGCGTTAGCCCTGACACTTTCACAGTACCTTGGCTGGTATTTTTTACACATCTGAACTGGAATGCTGTTTTTAAGAAATGACATGTCTTTATTCAGCTCCTGTACAGGGATGGGATTCAGTGAGTTAAATGCTGCAATTTTTGAAGTCATAATTTAGTTGAAAAGATGCAGGGGGGAATAGAACTCAAAAACCAGGAAAACCTGGATGAATTCGCCCTGATAGCTTGCAGGGCTATCTAATTTGTAGTTGTGAAAATATTCTGCCAAGGGTTTAAAATATAGCATGTATATAGGACAGCCCCAAGTCATGTTGACACATTTCCCAGGTTCGATTTGGCTTCCTTAGAGCTATTTCTGTGCTTCTGATAGGATGCAACCACATAGCTTTATACGTGCAGAGCATGCAAAACCAGTGAACCCACAGTTCTTTCCAGCTGCAGCATTTTCCTTCTGCATTTATGTATTATCAGGATAGTACAGTCCATACCAAATGACTTGAAAATTAAGACTGATGTAGGATTTTTTTTTAAAGACATGTCTACCGTTGCATTCTATATAGAGCTAGGTTATCACATTGCTGAGAAATAAAAACAACAACAATTAAAAGAAAAAAAAACATGCTCAAGCTCTGTCCCAGCTGCTTGAATATTTTCTTCCTTACAGTAGCCACAGCTCTTGATAGGATCAACAGAGCTGTGATTTCTTGTCTTTTCATAGCCTTGTGTCTGTAGTGACATGTTAAACTGAGCCTCTCCAAAGCTTCCTCTTGACATTAAACCGTGACATCTCAGAGACTGGAAAAATAAGTTTCTTGAGATTGTTTTAATACTCTGAAATTAGTATTTCCTTTCCAGAGAGAGGGGACCAAGCATGCATGGCAAAACAAAGCACAAACTTGATGGCTTTATTCCACCTGTAAGAAAATGGTGCAAACCACAAAAGGCACCAGGAACAAGAAAGATGGTTTCGTCATGGAAAAGTCTGGAAATACTTTTATCCCAAGAAAGAGAGCAAAGGGGCAGGTCCCGTTTAAAAACAAAACAAACAACACCACCAAAAAACCCAAAGTAGCCACCCTTGAAACAAACATGAAACATAGAAAAATGAATGTCCCATCTGGAAATTGAACTTTTGTCCTTGAACTTGACTGGGCAGCCAGCCTTCCACACAGTTAGCTCAATAATTCAAATGAAAGAAGGAATGATTCAGAACTTTTTAGTGCTCAGGAGGTGATTTCTTTGCCACACTGAGTGTTTCTTTTATTGGCTCTCATGTTTCCTGAGACGTTCACTGACAGGTTGAGTTCCATGACATTTCTTGGTCGAAATCCTTTTGGATCTGCTCTGTTCTGAGGTCAGAGAATAAATGTGAATGAGGTCCTTTTAGAACGCACATCTTTATCAAACAAGCAAGGATTCTCTCGTCCCAGATGAATAAAACCAAATTTCTCATTTCAGTTCATATTTTTTTCTCCCATGGGTATTAAAAGATTGCCTTTTAAATGTAAACATGTTAGCAAGTCTGGCTGAAGTTGAAAGGCCCATGTTGGCTTCTTTTTTGGCTCCCAATCTCTTTTTTAAAAAAAGTTTTAAATCTGATACAGGATAAATACTATCAGCCTGTCAGTTCAAATGTCTCCCTTGTTTCAGTCCAGAGGGAAAGTGAGACACTTCTGCAGGTGTTAACAACATCCTGTTTAGGGCAGGGTTAGGAGAAGGATCTAAATTTGAATGGATGTGGAGCGATTCTGCAGAGGATAAAGCTGGGTGTCTTAAGAGATCTGTGATATTTGTTTATTTCTTTCCATGTAACTGTCAAACTACTTGGGTTTTGCTTAATGAATACCTACCCTTAGCAGAATAAATTTTAAGTTAGGAAATTGTAGCTCAAGACTGACAGTTCTTAACCTGTGGGTCACAACCCCTTTGGGAGTGGAATGGCCCTTTCACAGGGTCACCTAAGACCATGGGAAAACACAGATACACTATGATTCTTAACAGTAGTAAAATTGCAGTTACAAAGCAGCAACAAAATAATTTTATGGTTGGGGGTCACGACAGCATGAGAAACTGTATGAAAGTGTTTCAGCATTAGGAAGGTTTAGAACCACTGATCTAGACATTGAGACAGAATCTCATGTAGCTCAGGCTGGCCCCACACTTGTACCCGAGGATGATCTTGAACTTCTGGTCCTTTTGCGCATACTTCTGAGGTGCTGGGGTCCCAGGTGTGCACCGCCACATTTAGCTTATTCTATGCTGGAGAGCTAGCTAGCACAGGGCCTTGCACATCTTGGGCAAATACTCTCCCAACTGAAAATTTTCAGTTCTTGACCTAGTTTTTTTTTAAAGGTGATTTTTCTTTCTTTCTTTCTTTCTTTCTTTCTTTCTTTCTTTCTTTCTTTCTTTCCTTTCTTTCTGTCTTTCTTTCTCTCCAGTTTGAATAAGCAACCAATGGATAAGATTTAGTGCTAGAGATATATGTGACTTTGTCAGCAAGTTCTTGACCAAAGAGAAAAGAGGACATTCTTAGGTCTGGGAGTATAAGTGTCGTGGTAGAATATTGAAATGGCGTATATAAAGCCCTGGTTTTAATTACTCTAAAAGGAAATTTTTCTCCAGTGGACGAAAGATGTCTCGTCTTTAGACAAATCCCCCTTAGTGCTCAGAAGCTGACCAGCTAGTGAGTGACTAGGATTACTCCTCTTTGTTTGAAGATAACTCTACTGGATGATTACTTTTGTGTAGTCAGCCCTGTAATTCAAGTCTTAGAATATGGAAGCACCAGCTCCCTAGAAGCAAGCACTGCCTCGTTGTTCCAAGTGCTTCACACATACACAGTACTGAGCCTACAAGCAGGCTCAGAATTTGTGTGACTAGGTTCATAGGAGTTGTTTTTCATACTTTGACGATCGATTCCTTCTCAAAGAAAGTGTCTTTTGAGACGACTTACTAGTGTGTCTTGGAAGTCCTTAAAGCCTGGCATGTACACTGAGTTTCTAAAGAGCTTGGCTTATAAAGGCAATGGCCATTTTCAGATGAAAGGGGGCATTTTTGAGGTTAAGGTTAAATATATTTTTTTTTAGACTGAGAACTTTGAATCTATAAATTTGACACCTTTTGGTGAAATAATTAGCTTTCCAAATGCTCATTCTGTTTTGGGGCTTTACCCTGGGCTCACTAGCACACTCCTGTTCTTGGGAATGTGTTCTTTCTCAATAAGCCCTATTTCTACTTCTAAAGAAGGAGGAATGGAAGCAAATGCTAATGAATTCCAGATGAATTCTCTTTTCCCAGAAGATGAGAAACAATCCCTAGAGAATTAGCTTGAAAGCAGTTTTTGAGTCTTAAGTTTCTAGGAAGAGTGAAGCTTTGACAGGTATCAGACAGTTATCTACAAAGCTTCCTGTTTGGAGTTAAAGGCTGCATGCCTCGGATCTCCATTAGCTTCTAAATGCTCTCAAATATTAAAGGACTTTAAAGTAGATCTTTGAAGGCATTTTTTTTTTAAATTTTTAATCCTCTAGCGTAGTCTTAACATTGGCAGCTTTTTCTACTATGTTTTCCCGAAGAACTTGAATCAGAAGGTAAATTGCTGATGTAGAGAGGAAACTTCAAGGTTACATGAAATAAATGGATATAGGTCAGAGCCAGGATTGGAGTGTCATGGATTCAAGCCTCAGTTCTACCACTTAAGTGCTATGTAAATCTTGAATCGCTCAACCAAATGTTTGGTGAAATAGAATTAACGAAGTGTTTATCTTAGAGTTACAGAGATCTTTTGTGTTTAAGGTGCTTAGGAGGTGCCTAGCATCTGCAGGAAAGGAAGCTTCCTATATTTCAGGACAGATACTGCAGGGCGGGAACTCATTACAGCCATGTGACTATGTAACATAGTACTGTGAAGCCATGAAGTACCTTTCCCGAGGTTGTAGCCCTTTGCACTTGAAGGTAGGAATGACGGCATTGAACGTTTCATTGTTGTCCAGACAGGAGCTCACTATGTAGCCCAGACTGACCTTGAACTAGCATTCCTTCTGCCTCTCCTCCTACATGCTGGGATTTCAGGTGTAAACTATCATGCCTGACTTTGAAAACAACAGCAAAATAAATAATTCTTAGTACTACATTAAAAATTTCTTATCATGTGTATTTATCTATTGTGTAAAGGAAGTGGGTGCAGCATCCATTGAGGGTCAAAGGACTATTTGTAGGGTCAGTTTTCTTCTTCCACAATAGAGGTCCCTGGGCGCCAACTCATGTCCTCAGGCCTATCAGCAAGAATTTCTAACTGGCCAGAACTATCAATTTAATGAGTATTTTGATATTATCCTCTGTCATCTATATACTTATGTATTCCACAGTCTGTGATTTTATAATCAATAACACTCATTTCTATGACCTCTAGACCCCACCTAGATTGCCAGTTAGACAGAAGGCAGACACCTGGGCGTTTGTGGCTATTGTGCTCCCCAGAATGGCCCTCACGGAATGTCACCTTGCCCGAGAACATACAGCTTCCTTGGGCGTTGCCCATGTCTAGGAAGCAAAGCACGGGAAAGGAAATTGGGCCCTGTTATCTTCAATCAACTCAACTCTAAAGAACCGGCCAGCCCCAGGTCCCCCTGCTGAACTGGCTGAGACGTACCTCTGCGCTGAGTTGGCACTGGCATTCAACTATGCCCGTTGCAGCTTCTCTTTAAAGGTGACATCCTCACAAACTTGGTGCCCCCCCACCAGCCTCTTAGAGACAACTTGTAATCTCAGAGCCTGTTTCTCAAAGCAGTCTGTGTATGACTATGTCTGCCACACCCACAGCTGGCTTGCTGCAGGCAGGCTGCTGTGGGTGTTGGGAAAGGAGCCTGTAATGTACATTAAGCCTGGATTCTAAAGGGCAGTCTTAACTTGGAATGGTTTTGTTCCGTGGGAAACATTTAGCAATGTTTGGGTCCATTTCTGCTCTTCACAACTGGTCGGTGGACACCAAGCATGCTGATGGCTGGTCTGCAGCGCACAGGCGTGCGCTCCACAGCAAAGCATCTTTCTGCCTGGACCCATTTTCTCTCTGGCTTTTGCTTCCCAGTCGCTATGTGGATGCGTTTCTTTCACAGGCTTCCTCCCCCTGTAGCAGTTATTATAGGTCCAAAAGCAGGGAGGCCAGGCTACCATGGCCTAGACCCTTAACACACAAATCCCACCTTTCTCCTCGTAGGTGGTTCAGGTCAGCAGTGAGGGACTAAGACGCTGGTAGTGCGTGTGTCTTTAGCACAGCATTCCAGTGTGCTTCACCACCAACAGAAAAGGACTGTAGTGAAGTTAAGTGTCCTAGAACTCTAGCCTTCCTTACCTACAAAGAGAGCTGGGACCCGAGGACAAAAATTCCACTCTGCTGTGTCTCTGGATAGAGTCAGACTCACTGCTTCTGAGACAGAAGCTCCCTGCCGGGCCATTCACCTGAAGCATCTGAGGTTTAGTTAAGACCCTGGAAACGGAAATTTAAAAAATGAGTGGGCGCGATCGTGTTGCATGCTCTCAAGCCCTGCCAAAGCCATTTACGATAGAGCGAGCCAACCCGTTCCTCAGTTCTTACGGACCACACATCTGCATCCTGCGCTTCCAAAGCTACCAAGCGAGGGGTTATTCAGCTAGTGCAAAGACTGAAACAGGAAATGAGTCTCAAAGTTTCGAGGCTTTAATGATGTCACTGTTTTCTGCTGGCTTTCTCCCGGAGCTGGGTTCATTCAGGTCAGTTCTGAAGCTGATTATTCACTGCTTGGGAAGGAGTCTGAGCTTTGCAACTTCTAGCCAGTTAGCCGGGAGTGAGGCTGGGATCACCGCTGACTCATCACCTCAGAAGGGCAGATCAGCTCCATGATTCACGTAGGGCAAAGAAGCTTCTCTCATTCTCTGTGTTTGTGTCTCTCTCTATGTCTCTGTGTCTGTCTCTCTGTCTCTCTGTTCTGTGAATCTTGGCTAAAGGCAGCAAATACTTAATTTTAATGATTCTTCCAAGTGACCCTAAATCCATAAATTTTGGTGTGTGTGTATGTGTTTTGAGGGTGTAATGTTGTTCCACTCCCTCCCCTCCAATAATTTTCATGGCTCAGAAAGACAGGCAGGACAGCTTTATGGTGTGAAATTGACATCTTGGGGCTTGGGGCAGCATGAGAAGAGAGCTGGCTTTTTCAGAGCACCTTGCTCTGAGGGTTGGTCCTACTCACTCTAAACATTCATTACAAAACAGGGGCCTGTTTTGTAGCAGAGGTGCGGGTCCTGTGTAATTTCCTGTGGTGAAATTTCAAAACTTGCTGGAGGGAACGGCTCTTCTCAGTAGGAGAACAAGTCAGTGACTCACTCCCAGACACCGGCAGCAAGGGAGACTCATACAGTGGATGACACCGTACAAGCTGTGTGTGCAGCCACAAGAATGAATGTGGTACTTCTTACGGCAAACAGGCTTAGAATGGAATGATTGTAACTGTGGCTGGAGCCGAAGCCTGAGACTTGTGCCAGGGAGTACTGGGTGGCCTGAGTTTCATGACGGTCTCCACAGCTGGACCCTGGCTTGTATTTATGTCTTTCCTTGACCCACATAAACAGTGAATTTGAAGTCAGAGCCACGATTTTGACATTTTGGGAGTTGAGACAAAGCCTTGCCTAGCCCACCTCCCTTTATAGAGGAGACAACGAAACATGTAGGCACCAGCTTCCCACCCAGGCTGCAGTGAAAGTCAAAGACAGGATAAGCACGTGAATGGAGCTCTCTTGGCTCTTAACATGTGGTCTTTCCACTGCATCACCCTGTAAAGCTGGAGGGACAATTTACATAATTGTAATTTATATAAATTAGAGAACAGCTTCCTGGTATCTCTTCCTCCACCATCATGGGCATTTCGGGGATGGTGCTCGGGCTGGTAGGCTTGCAGGTAAGAGCCCTTCTTCTCTGAGCATGTGGCTGGTCTCACACTCACTCGCAGCTTTTAAACATATTTGTGAACTTTTTAGCATCCAGGTAAAGTGTCTTCACATTTTGTTCCTCCAGAATACAGTTATTTACTTTAATTTCACAAAGTCTTTAAGGTCTTTACAAATATTGATTATTTAATTTAACAGTTTTTGCAGTGGTTTAGTCCTTTCCAATACAGTTTGTCAGGGTGAACGGAGACCTCCAACTTGGGGACAATTCGCCAAAGAAACCAAAAGCATATTTTTTAATAGGCATACATTATTTGTTTAGTCAGCTAGTTATTTTTGGTTTCTCCATGTAGCCCTAGCTGGCCTAGAACTCTGAAGACCAGGCTGGCCTCCAACTCAGAGATCCACTTGCCTCTGCCTCCTAGTGCACCACTGCCTGACAAATAGCCATATTTTAAATATGATTTTTAAGTTATGTTCTTTAAATTTCTTTCCTTTGAAAACAATTTATTTAGAAACTGGGTTTTAAAAGCCATTAGGAATTTATCTTGTGACTTGCAAAAATACTCGGGGACTGTTTCAGTGCCGTTAGCCTCCCTCAGGTCTTGAAATCATCTGTGGAGTTTAAAAATGGTGAAATGCTTTGACTGTTTATTCTGTTACTTGACGAGGGAGAGGGCCGGTTTTCCTTACTTCCCTGGCTTTCAGGCTTTGTTTTTGTGTTTTGTTTTGATGACAGGGATTTAACTCAGAGTCTCCCCACATACCAGGAAAACACTCTACCATGGAGCTACGTCCTCCGATAAAAAAGGTTTGCTGAGCCTAACAGCCCTAAGCATCTCTGTGAGATACTCGGTCGCGTAGCGCTTATTGCTGCCCTTCTGAAGAACAAGATGAAAGCCGTCTGCATAGCACCAGACCAAATCATTAACGACACTTTCTTCAGCTGGGTAGCACAGCACACGTACTCAGGAGCCCGAGGCAGGACAATCTCTGTGAGTTCGAGGCGAGCTGGGGCTACATAGTGAGACCCTGCCTTTATCGGAAAAAAGGAAATGAAGGAAGCAGGGGGAGAAAAACAACAAAACCAACCCCTCTATTTAGGACATTAATAGCCCCCAAATGACACATTTCCTCATTCCTTTGACTGAAGAGGTCAAGCTGGAGAAGAATTCAGAGCTCAGATTATAAACAGCAGCTGAGAGTAGCACACGCCGTTAGGCCCAACTCTTGGTGGGTGGAGGCAGGCAGATCTTTGTGAGTTTGAGGATAGCCTGGTCTACAAAGTGAGTTCCACAACAGCCAGGGCTACAGAGAGAAACTCTGTCTGGGGTCCCCTCTTTCTCTCCCCCAAATAAAAAATAGTAAAAAGTCGATAGTTCCTCAGTAAGTGCATGTCTTTGAGTTTGCAATAGCCCACTGTTTAGTTCAAAATTATGGATGTGCTGCAGGCGATGCTGTATTTCCTCTGGCACAGAATGACCTTTCCTGGGGTTTCATTCATAGCACTTGGCTCCTTCCCTGAGTCACAACGCTTGTCACAAGGCAGCAGGTTGCCTGCTTGTTCTTACTGGAGTGACAACTGGGCCGTGTGACAGGGGCAATGCTGACAGGCTCTCTCTCTGACAGCAGATTGTCAGCGTTCTTGACCCGGGCACTCCAAGAGCCTGGGAAAACACTTTGATTTCAATGTGGCTTTCAAACAGAATATCCAGCGAAACCAAATGACTGTAAAACAGGTCTGCGGGTCAGCTTTTGTAAAATTAGCTGGCTCTCAGTGTCCTCGAGCAACTGAGGGCTACGCCAGCGGCATAATCAGGGGGCATTCTTGTTGGTATGCATTTAACTTAACATGTATCATCAGTGTTTTTGTTTTGAACTTACCAGCTAGAAATGGACACATGGAATTTCGTAAAAGACGTGTGTCTGGGAATTAAAAAGAGGGAAATAAAAGGTATGACATCGGAAGTGAGTGGGAGGACTCACATACTCACCCTCTAGATACAGAGGAAGGGAAGGACTGCCAGCAGGCCTGGGAAGAAGATGTCCTCAACCCATGCTTTCCAAAGCACCCATAACATTGCCCTTTTGTCGGAGGGGGGAAAAAGCCTTTTCCTAGGATGTAAACTAAAGGCCTTGCTTGGTTTCCAAAAACTTTTTATTGCAATTGTTTAGCGTTAGAAGACCAGGGAGGTGAAGGAACAAGAGCTCCTTCCACAATCATCCAGTTGTATGCACTGATACAGATTTTAATGTAACCATTCGACTTCAATAACACCATTAAAAAAAACTCAACATTTTCCTGCCCTAACAGGAGTCACCTGAAGAGGAAATAAACACCGAGCTCTGTGGAGCTTTTTTTCTGTGTGCTTTTCTATAGGCGCAAAATCCTGAAAAAATATTTGCCGCTGCGCCCACCTATAAACCCAGCACCTGGGGAGGAAGAGGCAGGTGGATCTAGGGGAGTTGGAGGACAGCTTGGTTTACAAACAAGTCCACAACAGCCAAGGCCACACAGAGGAACCCTGTCTCAAAAAAACAAAAACAAACAAACAAACATTTGTGATTTGATTTGAATTCAAAGAGCTGCCACTCATTAGATTGCTGATGCCCGGATACTAACCCTCCAGTAAGAGACTAGATAATCATATTTCATGCCTTTCCTGCCGCCCACCTGGCGGTTGCTTCAAGCAAAGCAACAACAAAAAGCGCTCAGCCTCAGACAGTGCTCCATAAAGGAAGTAGGCAGTAATTATAAGGCTGTTGTAGACATTCGACAGGCTGCCTCAGTTGACGTCCCCAGTCTATTTTGTCAGACTCTTCATGATTTTATTCTAAATGTTCAATTTTCTGCAAAAGATTACATTTTATTTTTTGAAAAAAACCACAGTAACAGAACTGGTTGCCAAGCTCATATGAACAAAACAAAACAGACTATAAAAAAACAGGGAATATAAAACTCTAAATACTGGAATATTCCCTCCGCCCTTTGTTCTTATTATCAATTCTTGATTAAGTATGACCTTATGCAGTAGAGTTAACCAATAAATAAATAAATAAAAGATTCTTTCATGTAGGATTCTTTTCTGTAGGACACAGTGGAAGTGAGATATATTACAGATATATTTCTTTGCTTCATGACAATAGCCATTTACTCACATTTATCATTAAAATATTGAAGTGTTAGCCACCTTTATCACTGCTTTGTCAAAATACCCAACAAAAGTGACTTTTTTGTTGTTGCTGTTTTTGTTTGTTTGTTTGTTTTCCCCCGAGGCAGGGTTTCTCTGTGTCCTGGACTCACTTTGTTAACCATTGTGTCCTCAAACTCACATTGGCCCCCCTCTGCCTCCTTGAGTGCTGGGATTACAGGCTTGAGCCTCCACACCCACCTGACAGAATGCAATTTACTGAAAGAAAACGGAAGGCTTTATTTGGGTGCAGGGTGTGAGGTGATAGTTCGCCATGGCAGGAAGAGTGGGGCAGCAGCAGCCAGAAGCAGTGAACCGCACTGCATCCTCAGGCAGGAGTAAGGAAGAGAAGGAGGCCAGTGCAGGTGTTCAGCTCACTTCCACTTAGTCTGAACCGCAGTCCATGCGGTAGGGCCACCCACACTCAAGGCTAGTCTTCCCTCCTCAGCTAAAGCCTCCCTGGAAACACCCTCACAGGCACACCTAGAGGTGTGATTCCCAGGTGACTCCAAATCCAGTCAGTTGATGTGAAGGCGAAGCAAAGCATTTATATATATGTTATCATGTTGTACGCCTTGACTGTACACAGCATTTATTTAAAATGTATTTAATAATTAAAAAAAATATTGTGGAAGCCAGGCGGCGGTGGAGCACACCTGTAATTCTAGCACTTGAGGCAGAGGCAGGTGGATCTCTGTAAGTTGGAGGCCAGCCTTGTCTACAAAGCCAGTATAGGACAGCCGAGGCTATACAGAAAGACCCTGTCTCCAAAAACAAAAACAAAATAATAATAATAAATAAAACTGTTGTGGAATGAACCCTGGATTCTCTATGACTCTGCACATGTGATCACTTCTGTGAACTTTAATTTTGTTGTCTTTAAGGATGTGCCATGTCACTGGATTGATCATTCAGAGGTTAAGAGCACCAAGTGCTCTTCCAGAGGACTTGGGTTCAATTCCCAGCACCCACATGGCCATCGTTCATGACTGTCTGTAACTCTAAGATCTGACACCCTCACACAGACATACATGCAGGCTAAATACAAATGCACATAAATAAAAATTTAAAATATTAACAAAAAAGATGTGTCATTTGCCTCCATTATCTATAATACACTTGTATACACTTGTCAGCCATTTCTATATTTCTGTATACACTTGACAGACCTTTCTTTAGAAAGGTTACCAACTTGGAGGATCTGTGTTCGAATCTTAGCATTGTCTCTCATAAGTTTGTGCAATTTTGTACAAAGGAAAGTAGCTCAGTTTCCTTTGAAAATGGTAACAAAGATGGGTAACAAAGTCTGTCCTAGGTAGGTAATTAGAGGCTAAAGTAGATAGACACCCTATATGAAAGTACTTTCCATCGTAGTGAATGGCAGAGGGGTGTGACCAATAAATGAGCTGTCAAACCATTGTTGAGCTTCCCTTCCTAACCTTAACGCTGGAATATCTACTTTAGACCCCAATGACAGAGAGGGTATTTGTTTTATTTCGTTGCTTCATAATTTCCCTTTGTATCAGGAGAGAAAAGGAATTTACATTTGCCCGTACCCTTATGTCAAACAAACAAACCTGAAATATAGTCTTTTTAATTTGGCAAGCTTAATATGCCCCAGAGGTAATTTTTTTTTTTTTCCTGCCAGAAGCCTGTCTTCATCCAGGAAGAATGTCTAGGAAGTGTGTTTCTCCTGGATGCATTCAACATCACCCATTTCATTACATCTGTTTTTTAATCTCCAGAGTCATAAGGCTGCAGAAAGCCCAACCATTTGTAAACCTTGTCCTCTGTCCTCTCCTCTCCTCCCCTTAGGAAACACAAGGAAACAAGCTGTTTTCTAGGGTTTGGTTTGGTTTGTGTCCTAAGGACCCATAAGCTTGCAATGCACAACTCCAACTCCTGTTCTGAGTGGTAGGATCTGGCCGAGAACGGAGAGTTCAATTACTCAATGTCCTGGTTAGTTTTTGTTTGTTTGGTTTGTTTTTGTTTGCTTGTTGGTTGGTCTGTTTGTTTTTAGCACAAGCTAGTTAGTTATCTGGGAAAAGGGACCTCACTTGAGAAAAATGTCTCAGATTGCCCATGGGCAAGACTGTAGGGCATTTTCTTGCTCCATGATTGATGTGGGCGGGTCCAGCCCAGTCTGGTCCATTGGTGTATAAGAAAGCAAAAACTGAGTAAGCCAGGAGGAGCAAGCCAGTAAACAGCACTCCTCCATGGCCTCTGCATCAGCTCCTGCCTCCAGGTTCCTGGAAAGTTCCAGCCTTGACCTCCCTTCATTCACGAGGCACTGTGATTGCTTTTGTTCCTGTTTTATCACAGCCACAGAAAGCAAACTAAACCACTCAGCAGGGCTGAAATGTATTCTAATGTTGTCTAGAATTATTTTCCACAACATGGCCCAGAGTATAAAAAAAAAAAAAAGGTGGTTCTAAATGACTTGATTTAGGCAGACAGTGGGTTACAGTTGGATCTCCTATTACCAGAGCATTCTCTGAACAGTGTTTTACTTCAATGTGTAACTGGAGAAAGTGAACAGTTGTGGAAATAATAATGAAACTTTGGCATCATCCATTATTGTTTTCCGTAACACTTCACGCCAGGCTCTCCAGGTAGGTCTGCGCTGTCTATAGAGTCTGCCCAGCAGCAGAGGGTAGTGCTACCATACAGCAGCGATAGAAGCAGCTGAGCAGCCCTGGCAGGCCCGCTCCTCTAGACAGGAGGCTAACTAGACTCCTACCGCTATGGGGACAGAATGGGAGCAGATGGGTGCTAAGTGTGGAGCCATGGGTCGACTTGAAAGCTGCTGAACCCCATTTCCAGAGTGCCTCTTCACACATATGTGGAGATGGGTCTGTTTCAGAGGCATCTTTCCCTTCGTGTGATGATTGGATTGCAAGGCAAGTGGGAAAACAGGAAAACTTACGTTTCATTTCACATTCATTCAAGAACACATGCCTTTATAAGGAGTGGAATTCTTCAAGGACTCTCATTCTTCCAGGGTGCTGCCTGGGGAATTCATGACCACATCACTCCGGCCCAATGCCCCTTACTGTCTGAGTCTGGACCTGACCTTTTCTAATTGAGGGAAATGAATGAA